>NC_140483.1:54742500-55342500 GCF_964271855.1 Acomys minous
CTCCCACCACAGCATGCTGTGTCCAGCTGAGAGGACACATGGCCCCTCTGGGTATCCCAAAGCCTACTGGGAAGAAAGTCTCTGAGTGAGGTTGCCAGCCCCTCTCCACAACCTTTTGGCTGTCAGCGACCTCTTGGTGCAAACTGAAAATTTAATATCCAAAAATTGTTAAGACTTTCAGAATGGCAGCAGCAGGGAATTAATTAGGCCTGGGCTCTGCAGGCCCCATGTCCTGATCTTAGGCCTGGAGAGCGGTGTGTATGCGCGTGTATGTGTGTTGTGGAGGGTGTGTGACATGGTGAATGTGTGTGCTGTATGTGTGACATAGTGTGAGTATGGTATGTATCGTGCATATGGTCTATGTATGTGTGTGTATGGCATGGTGTATGTATTATGTGTGTGCCTGTGGTGTGGTATGTGGTGTTTGTGCTGTGCTGTGCTGTATATGATGTGTAGGCTGTGTAGAATGTGGTGTGTGTGTGTGTGTGTGTGTGTGTGATATGTGTTTAGTATGTGTAGTGTAGTAATTGGTGTGTGTGGTGTGTGTATAGTTGGGTAGTATAGTGTATGTGGTAATTGGTACGTGTAGTTTGTGTAGGGTGTGTAGTGGGTAGTGGATATGCATGGGGTATATAAGAGTGGTCGTGGGTGTGGTGCACATGTGATGTATGGTGTGTATATTGTGTAATGTAGTGTGTTCGTAGGAGGATGTGTATAGGTGATGTTCATAGGATGACAGTGGTAGAGCAGCATTTTGTTTAGGTTTAGGTATCCAGCTCAGCCACAGATTAGCTAGATCCTAAAATGGCATCACTGGACACTAGGTTCTACCTGAACTAGGAGACAGACTGGAGGGTGAGCAGCGGCCAGGAGAAGGAGCCAGGCTTGTCCAAAGTCACACAGCCAAAGAAAGTCTTCCTGACCTTAAGGGAAAGACCTGAGGAAGCTACATTCCTCTCCCAAAGGGCCTCTGCCTTCCTTATATATAGGTCCATGCCGCAGGATACTTTGTAACCTAATAGCCAGAGCTCTAACATGCAAGTGCTGAAGGGAAGAAGTAGCCACCTGTAGAAGACACCGATGCTCAAGCTCTGAAAGACAACATAGGAAGGTCCATCCAGACATCCCAGAAGCACACGGACAAGCCAACGCAGACACAAACAAACCTCAGGCACCCAAGGGTCCAGGTGCCCCTAATTTCCCACAAGTCCAGGCATGCCGGAAACATTGGAGCTGTGTCCTCTGGGTTGCACAGCTGGTCTCCTCCGACAGTCCTAGGTCAGAGCTTTGGACTTGATAGGACAGCTTCTGTGTTAGGAGTGTCTGCCTGGCATTCTCTTGGTTCCCTGAAGCATTCCAGAGCCATCGCTCTGCCCAATGGCGTCAGTGTGGAGGGCCTGGGCTTTGGATTCTCTGCTCGGCCTCCCTCCTCCAATCCTCACATTTCTTTGCCCCCCCCCCCTTCTCCTGGCACCAGCCTTACCCCTTTTCCCTTTTGTGAGAGCGGGCCTGAAAGGGACTCCCCCACGAGACACTATTTGATAATCCACCCTCTGGCCCCACCTGGTCCTTCTACAGCAGCTGGGCTGGGTGCTTGTCTGGGGCAGGATGTGTGTGTGGTGGGGAGTGTGTGTGTGTGTGTGTGTGTGTGTGTGTGTGTGTGTGCAGCCCCCTCCTCCCCAGGGGGAAAACAATGAAGCCGCTGGCCTTGGTGGAAAAGTGGAGGGAGTGGGCGGCGGCGGGGGGGGGGGGGGGGACGACGCATGGAACTTCTTCAGAGCCTCTGAGAGCGGCCCCTGGGGGGACAGCTGAATGATGAGGCCTGAGTCACATGCCCTGTATGCTCCTTGAACTCCCGCTCCCCTGCCTGTCGGGACACATCCAGAAATGCACAGGGTAAATATTTAGAGGTAATTTTTTTTTTTTTTTGGTGGCACCTTGCACCTCCTCCTTATTGAGGATGAGCCAGGGCCTGGGATTCGAGGGAGAGGAATCCAGGTAGACTCAGGACTGGAGCCTGGGGCCTCTGTGAACATTGCTTCAGAGTTGGGGCACCATGAGGATTGAACCCTCTTAGATCCACTGTCCCTTGCCTTCACTGTGACCGGTGTGTCATCTGCAGCCTCCGCTGAGCCTATTCTAGCTCCCACAGGCCTGCAGATGACCCCTCCATTGGCACAGGATAGTGGGAGGGAATACGGACAGGAGCAGACCATGTTGTGCGCGGCAGTTTTCTTGGCTTTACCCTGCATGGAATGTCTTCTTTCCTTGGAAGACATGGTGTCCAAGCCCAAGCTTTATCAAAGATAAAACAGTTGAGACTAAACAGTCTTTTTATAGACTGGAGCCGGGCTCTCTCGGCACGCGTTCCCCACCATCCCAGCTTGTCTCTGAGCATGCACAGAAAGCAAATGCCTTCCTGGGCACGTGGAAGCCGGAAGGTTTGTGGGTGACTTGTCCTCCCAGGGGGTAGGGGTGGGGGGGGAGGCTGCAGGCAGGCCTATGTAGGGATAGGGTCCACCTTTGCAGCCCTAGGGAGCGGCACATAGAGACAAGAATCAGCTGGAAGGAGTTTGAGACAGGATGGAGCCCAAATGTGTCAGGCATGTGTCTGCATCGCTGCTCACTCAGGCATGACCAGAAGGAAGTGTTAACATTGGGCAGTGCCCACAAGTCAAGCCATCAGCCCTCCACCCACTTCCAGGTCTGTAGAGATGAGACTCTTGTACATAAGACACCAAGAGGAAGGTGGAAGGAAGAAGGCAAATAGTTGCTAACTGTGCTATTTACCAGGCACTCCATAAACATTAGCTGACTTAGCCACAAAGGCCTTACCTAGTGACACCCTCCCCCTCCCGCCTTTTAATGGATGAGGAAATGGAGGGTCATAGTGGCCAAGATGAGTAACTAGAGAAGTTTGATTTGGGGCCTTTCTGACTCTACTCAATCCTCTTTTGTTTGTGTTTTGTTTTTCACTTTAGTTTTCAAACTTTTATGTGTACTGGGGGAGGGAAGTGTCTGGGAATCATAGAACTAAGTTTAGGAGTTGGTTCACTCCTTCTACCCTGTCGCTTCCTGGTCATCAGCCTTGGCAGCAGGTCCTTTTATCCACGGAGAGATGCTGCTGGCTCCTTTTTGTTTTCCTAGATGTAAAATAGCAGCTTTCCTGGGATTACAGTAAGGATCAAATGGGATTATTCGGATAAAGGCTAGTCAGTGCCTAGTAGTAAGGTGGGTCTTCAGTAATGTTGATGTAATTACAGCAGTGAATTTGTGTGCAGGGCATTTTAGGGACTAGGACCACAAACCCCCAAAAGTACTTTTGGATAATTTAGACAATTTAGAATGATTTAGATGGGGAATGTACACAGAGACCAGGTCTGCACATCCAAATAGCTACTCAGGTACCTGAGCATCTTCTGTGAGGCGCCAAGAGGTCAAGAAAGTGAGGGGAAGCAAAGCCAAGAAGAAGGAGGCTGGCAGAGGCCTCGGCAGGCACTGAAGCCCACCACTACTGAGCAGGAGTGGCTGGGGATGAACTAGGTTTAAGAATATCAGAGCCTTCTGAATGGGTAGTGATCCTGGGTCTCAGAGTGAAGACTGTTTTCATTAGAGAGCCTGCCTTCCTGCTCTGAAATTCTATGCTTGCTCCCCCAACCCTGTGGCTCCTCTCTTAGCAGAGAGGTAGGTTTCCTGACTAACCATAGCTAGCCCTGGGAGACCCTGCCAAAGGCAGCATGAAAAGCAGAGGGGACAGTGAGAGGAGATTAGAAAGTAACCCTACTTTTTGCTCCTGGAGTTCATGTGGCTGTTGTTGCCAGACTGCCTGTGGGATCAGGATAGCATGGTGGGAAAGTGAAGGAACAATGGGAAGCCCTGGGGACCCCCAAATAGGGCTGGAGATGGCCATCACAGATGGTACAGGTGGATGGTGCAGGTGGATGGTGCAGGTGGATGGTACAGGTGGGTGGTGTAGGTGGATGGTACAGGTGGATGGTACAGGTGGATGGTGCAGGTGGATGGTACAGGTGGGTGGTGCAGGTGGATGGTACAGGTGGATGGTGCAGGTGGATGGTGCAGGTGGATGGTACAGGTGGATGGTACAGGTGGATGGTGCAGGTGGGTGGTGCAGGTGGATGGTACAGGTAGATAGTACATGTGGATGGTACATGTGGATGGTACAGGTGGATGGTACAGGTGGGTGGTGCAGGTGGATGGTACAGGTGGATGATACAGGTGGGTGGTGCAGGTGGATGGTACAGGTGGATGGTGCAGGTAGATAGTACATGTGGATGGTACATGTGGATGGTACAGGTGGGTACTGACAGCCTCCTTTCCTCTTTCTCTCCTCTCAGAGACCTCAGTATGAACAACCTCACAGAGCTTCAGCCGGGCCTCTTCCACCACCTGCGCTTCCTGGAGGAGCTGTGAGTTGCTGTTGGGGCAGGAGTGGGGGTGTGGGTGGAGTGGAAGATGGCTGGGTGAAACTCTGGTCAACAGCTGTAGGGACCAGGGCTCTCCAGAGGAGAGTGGCACTCACATGAGAAAGGAAAAAGCAGGGCTTGGGAAACCAGAGTTTAGTTGAGACCTGCTGTATGGTCCCAGAGGGCCAGTGTCAAGCCATGTGGCCCCAGAGGTCTGAGCCAAAGCTCTATGCAGCTTTTTCCCTGACACAATTTTTTTAAAAGATTTATTTATTTTATTTATTACACGTGAGTGCTTTATCTGCAGAAGAGGGCACCAGATCTCATTATAAATTGTTGTGGTTGCTGGGAATTGAACTCAGGACCTCTGGAAGAGCAGGCGGTGCTCTTAAACACTGAGCCTTCTCTCCAGCCCACAGTTGTTTTTTTAAAGACACAGATTCACTATATAGCTCAGGGTGGCCTGTCCTTGAACTTGCTATTATCCTGCCTCAGCCTCCTGAAGGCCAGGATTTCAGGCATGAGACACCATACTCAGCATGACTTTCCTTCTTTAAAAAATTTTATGTGTATGGGTTCATGCATGTCTGTGCACAACATGCATGTCTGTTGCTCTAGGAGACAGAAAAGGTTACATATGATTGTGAGAGCTACCATGTGGATGCTGGGAATTGAACCTGGTCCTCTGGGAGAATAGGCAGTGTTTTTAATCACTGTAGCATCTCTCCAGGCCCTAGCTTCCACTCATGAGCCCACCTTTTCCTGGAAAACACCTTTGAACTGCTATCACCTCTAATACAAAGGCTCTCGGCCCGCTGGAAGGGAATGCTCTGTGTGGATGGGGCTAGTAGCAGGCAGGCAAGCCAGCTTTTAAAGGCGGTAGAGGTCATCCCAAGGTAGCTGTGGCACAGCCTGGATGGGAGTGCAAAGGAGAGCTGAGGCCAGGGCATTAAGTAAGCCCAACTTTTCATCTCCTGTTCTCTGAGATGGAGCTGGACCTGTTTTAAAGGCCGCACCTAAAGGAGCGATCTACAACCCAGGCTCACTTATAGAAGCCAAGTGCGGCGGTCCCAGGCTTCATTTTGTAAAGCACCAAATGTCAAATAAAGAGACTAGAAACAGTGCCCCCCTCAATGGTGGGGACTAACAAGGTCCCGGAGCACACGGGCTCTATCCTTATCCTGGGATAACAGCTTCAAATACTCGCTTCTAAGTTCAGTGTGCTGGTGTTCTTTATCTGAAATATTGAACATAATATAGGTTGAGAATTTTCAATCCAAAAATCTGAAAAAAATTTTTGAGACAGGATATCAGTATGTAGCCCAAGCTGCGCTAGAATCCTCTATGTTGCCAAGGCTGGCTTTGAATTCATAATTTTCCAGCTTCATCTAACTTTAAAATCTGGAACTTTTTTGTGCACTGGTAAGTCACCACAGCGGGCAGTTCTGCACCTGATTTTATGTGACAAGTTTGAATCAAAACCCAGGAGCACTGAAATTATTGTAGGAGTCAAGGACTGTAGCTCGGTGTTGGGGGAATAACTTAAAGTGCTGGAGGACTGGTCCCCGTCTTCAGTACTCCATCCCCACCCCCCACACCCCAAACAAGATATTATTGCATAAAACTACCTCAGGCTCCATGCTTACAAAGCAGGCAGATTCTGGTCTAGACAATGAGATGCTCAAGGGAAAAAGATACTCACCACCAAGCCAGACAACCAAAGTTGGACAGAAGGAACCTTAGGTTGTCATTTGACTTGGACATGAGGGTCATGGCACGTACCCACCCACCCAGCCACACACACACCAAATAAATAAACGTGAAATCAAATAAAATCAAGTGAATTTATGTTTAAACTTGGACCCATTCCCCAAGACAGCTCATTATCTAGATGCAAATATTTGGAGATCTGAAGAATCCGAAGGCCAAAACACCCCTGGCTCTGTGAGTGGCTCAGATTCGGGGTACTGCCCCTCCCTGGATTAGCCGTGGTGAAAGTGGAGTTGATGTCTGTGAGGTGGTGTCCAGGGAACCGCTGAGCTCAGGAAATGCCATGCGAGGCCACCGCCCTCCCTCCTGCACTTCAAGAAAGGACCTCACCCCCTTCGTGGGTTACCTGGCAACCCCACTGACCTCTGTCTTCTTTGGTTCGCAGGCGGCTCTCCGGGAACCATCTCTCACACATCCCAAGGCAGGCATTCTCTGGCCTTCACAGCCTCAAAATCCTGTAAGTAGAGGCTAGCCCTTTCCCCGTAGTGATGTGGCTCTGAGAACAGCCCTCGGCTTTAGGGTTTTGTCACTCCCGAGAGTCTGGCTCTGATCCTTCTTTCCTTAGCTCCTCTTTTCATTTCACTCATTATTTCCATTTCTTCGCTTTCCCTCATCTGATTTGTAAACAAAAGATTAAGAGGGACCCAACGTGCCTGGCAGCCCTTCAGGGAGGAAGCAACTTTGTTTATGAGCAATGATCATTGCAGGGCTCAGTTGAGGTTTATTTTACTTTTTACATTTACTATTTATTTGTGTGCATGTGTTGCATGAATGTGGAGGCCGGAGGACAATTTTCAGGAGTCGGTTTTCTCCTTCTACCATGTGGGTCCCGAGGAGAGAACTCAGGTCATCCGTCAGGCCGGACAGCGGGTGCTTTCGCTCACTGGGCCACCCCCTGGCCCTTGGTTTTAATTTTTGAGGGCAGGGGGTGTAGTTCAGCTGCTAAACATGTTTGCTCAATGTAGATGAGGCTCTGGGTTAGGTCCCCAGCACTGTAGAAACTAGGCGTGATGATGCATGCCTGTAGTCCCAGAACTCAACACGAGTAAGAGGTCCAGAGGACCAGATTACTTCCATAAAGTGCTTGCCATGTGAGCATGAGGATCTGAGGGGATCCCAGAATCCATTTAAAACACCAAGAAAGAAAAAGAAAGAAACGTGGACATCATCATCATCAACAACAACAACAAGGTACCAAGTGGTGGCACACACCTTTAATCCCAGCACTCAGGAGGCAGAGGCGGGCAGATCTCTGTGAATTCGAGGCCAGCCTGGTCTACAGAGTGAGTTCCAGGACAGGCAGGGCTACACAGAGAAACCCTGTATCGAAAAACCAAAAAACCAAAAACAAAAAAACAAAAAAACACCAAAAACAAACAAACAAAACACCCAAAAACAACAACAAAACAAAACAAAAACCAACCCCTCCAAGAAACCAAAACCAAAACAAACCCCACAAACAAACAAACAAACAGGATGATTGCTCCCGAATAATGACACTGAGGCTGACTTTTAGTCTCTATGTGCACATGAAATCACACATGAGCATCTGCACAACCATATGTACATACACAGAAGAAGTTCAAAGTCAAGGTCATTCCCAGCTATATAGTTTGAAAACACTTTAAAACTTGATATTAAAAAAATTTTTTTTAGTAACATACAAGATAATGGGTTTTATTTATTTTTTTACTTTTCTCTGTGTTAAAATCATTTTAATGTCCTATTAAAGAGATATCCTAAGACACCAGCAGGTCGCAAAGCAGAGTTCACTATGACATTTTCACCCGTACATATCACTATGCTTTGCTCGTACTGATTTCCTCCACCACCTTCCTGCTCTTTAGCTCTTTGGCTGTTTTGTTTTTTGGTCTTTGTCTTTGTCTTTTTGTTTGTTTTGTTTTTCGAGACAGGGTTTCTCTGTGTAGCCCTGGCTGTCCTGGACTCACTTTGTAGACCAGGCTGGCCTTGCGCTCACAGAGATCCGCCTGCCTCTGCCTCCCAGGAGTGCTGGGATTAAAGGCGTGCGCCACCACGCCAGTTATGGTCTTTGTCTTTTTAAGACAGTATTTTTCTATCTCAGCAATTCAATATGTAGACCAGGATACCCTCACATCTGTAATGATTCCCCTTTGCCTCTGTCTCCTCAGTGTTAGGCTTGTAAGCATGAGCTACCCCATCCAGCTGTTGTTTTTTTTTCTTTCTTTCAAGACAAGGTTTTACCTAGTTCTTGTCTCAGAGTCTGAAGTGCTGGGATTAGAGGTTTATACTCAGCTTCACATGTGCCTTTTCTTCGTCCATGTTTCTCCCTAGAAACATGGATGCCTCCTTCATACCTGCACAAGGCTGGGAGAGGACCTGGTGTTCCCTCACTTAGCTCTCCTCGCTACTCAGCTGCTGGCACTGTCTCCTCATGTCTCAATCCATGACGCACCTCGTCCTCCTCGCTAAGTTAGTCTTTCCCAGAAGGTTAAAGGTGGGAGGAGATGGAAGAAGTGGATACAGAGTCTAAAGGCGGATGGAGATCCCGGAGAGGGCACAGCATCCCAGGGACCAGTGTGGGATGATGGAGCATTTGAGGGGCTAATCTTAAAGTGACAGAGTGAGCACTGGGGCTCCCCTAAAGTGGCGAGCTGCTTCCCTGTTCTTGTTTGGCTTCCGACTCCACCTGCAGCTCCTCTTTGTACAGCTGTTCAGGTTGTTGGCTGCACAAAAGCATCTGGCCAAGGGGAGGAGGGCTGAACCCCAGTTCCGTGCCTGGGTTTGGGATGGTATCCACCCAAAGGCAGATCTCTTTACTGTTTTCTTAAAGAGGCTCCTGGGCTGACAGGGCCTTCCTCTGAGCTTCCTGCTTCCAAGATGACTGTTAGTGTGCTTCCAAGCATGTTCCTTCTCTAGAATTCCTGGGCCCCATCCCCCTTCTCCATTTGCCTCTAAATTTCTGACTTCTAGGGCTCCAGGCCTCTGCGTGCTTATTCTCTTCCTTACTGTGGCTCCCGCTGGTAGCCTTGCACTCCTCTTCTCTGTCTCTGTTACCAGCTTTTCAGTTCTTCCTGCCCCCTCTGTCTCACTCCCTAAAGCTGTCCAGGGTGCAGGAGGCAGTGGGGGAGGAGGCACCTCGAACCCACAGCGCAGTGCAGGCGGCCTGCTTGTTGGTGGCGTATCTGTGCCCAGAGGCAGGTTTAGACCTGCAGCCGGATTAGAAAGCAAGGCTGTGTTTGCTGGGCCCTCAGAAGATGTGAGGCTCACGTCCCGTTCCTAAGGCTCCGGCTTAGCGATGGGCCTCCTCTTTCTTCTCTGCCTGCATTAGGCAATAAATCAAAGCCTAGAAGAAACCGCAGCCAGCCCTCCCTAACCCCCCAACCCCCCTTTCAGCCAGCGGCGCCTGGGCCCAGTGAGCAGGTTGGCCAAAAGCTGTGTGTGTGAGCCAGGACAGCCAGGCTGCTCACCCCCACTCTGCCAGTGACCCCCCATTTAGTCCCATCTTCAAAGACCGCCTGCCAGTCACTAAAGAGGTGTGTCTTCTGTCTGTTCTGTCTGCAGAGCTCCCTGTTCAGGGACAGTAGGTAGGCTGGGGACCCCATCTCAGAGTAGGAGAGTCCATATGTGTCCTGGGTACAATGTCCTTCCCAATATCCGATGTCACTTTTGCTGGTTGCAGGTCCTCGTCTCTCAGAAAACTCTAGCAGTAGGACTCACCCCCACCCTCTTTATACAAGAGCTTCTCTCTGTACAAGGAGCCCCTGGCTTTCTTTGTTCAGATTCTTCCCAAGGCTGTGGCTTCTCTTTTCTGAGGGCTGGCTAAGCCAAGAGGAAATAGGGGACAGTGGATAGGTTAACACACATGAATACTCTGCCTCCTTGCCGTCCTGGAAGCTGACAGGGAAATGTAAGCAGTCCCTCTCTGCTCCCTTACCAAGGGCCTGCAGCAGAGTCCCTCCCAGGTGGCCTCCCCACACTGGCTGTGGCCCCTCTTTTCTGAGGGTTCTCCAAGTCCTCAAGCCCACAAGTGTAGAGTAGGTCTGATCAAGAGAGTCAGCCTGAGCAGGAAGGGTCTAGCCTTGCACCAGCTCTGTCCCACGAGGCTGTAAGGGCCCAGATGCTAAATTCACAGAGCTGCCCTAAGGGAGACCACCATCCCAGGGCCCTGGACATGTGGGTGCAATGCCTGGACCTCTGTTCTGCCTGCTGTGCCTTAGCATGGCACAGAGCCTCTGTGGGCAGAATTTTTGGATCCTGACGTGAGCCCAAGGGGTATGTGTATGTGTTGGGGTCTTCCCACTCTACCTTACCTCATAGATGTCATCTTAGAAACAAGAAGAGTCTAGCCTTGGTCCTTCCCAGACCCTCTGCAGACCATCCACGGCCTACAGCTCCCCCCCACCCCCACCCCCCCGCCCCCGGTTCAAGTCAATGTGGCCCCATCTAGAACAACCCTGCTGAGGAGCTTCAGCTGCCTTACACCAGGTCCAGATTTGAGTAATAGGGGTGGGGTTCAAGGGCTTGCCTCACCTCTTTGCCTTTAGAAACCTGGGTAGGTTTCCCCAGGAGCTGTGCTCCTGGATAGAGCCCAGAGCCCAGAGTTTGTGACTCAGGATCCTAGCCAGGGTCCTCTTATGATAGAAAGTTCTAGAAGCTGTTCACTGCTTCTGATCTTGGCCCATCCAGTTTGGAGGCAGAAAGGGAGAGTTAGATCTCGGGGCCAGGCCAGGGGAACCTAGTGCCACATGAGTTGTAGCCCTCTGCACACTATATGGACCTATCTCAGTTGGCATTGATCCATTCCTCTCCCTTTGGACTTAATGAATTGAATGGAATTGACCTAGAAGGGACTCACGCTGCTTGGGAGCCCTGAGCTCTCCTGCCTGGCCTATGAGAAGGCTGCGAGGAGCTCAGGGAGATAGATTTTCTAAGCTGTTCTTCAGCAAGAGGCCAAGCTCCATCCTCCCAAGAGACTGGGTGGCAGGAAGTGGGTTCTTTGGCTGCAGAGTGATTTAAGGCTAGACTGAAGGCCCCACCAAAAAAGCAGGGCGGGGGATGGGGGGAGGGCAGGGAAAATGTCTATATTTCCCCTTTCCAAGGCTTAATTTTCCTTTTAAAATGAAGGTGTTGATATGGATTCCTCAATATTTTTAGCTGCAGAATTAAACCCCAGACCCCAAACATTGGCCAGTGGTAATGGTCCGTGCCTGTACTCCCAGCACTGGGGAGGCTGAGGTGCAGGATCACTGAGTTCAAAGCCAGACTGAAATGAATATATATACATATATAAAGACTCTCAAAAAACCAACACCAGACTCTCAAAAAAAACCAACACCAGGGCCTGGAGAGATGGAGGTTAAGAGCATGTGTTGCTCTTGCAGAGGATCAGGGCTCAGTATTCAGCACTCACATGGTGGTTCACAACCATCTTTAACTCCAGTTTCAGCAGCTCCAAGACCTTCTCCTGGTCTCCTTGGGTACCAGGCATGTATATAGTGCACATTCATACATGTAAACAGAACACTCACATACATTTTTAAAAATTCAGTATCAGAGTACATGCCTAGCATGCCAAGGCCCTGGGTTCTGTCCCCAGCAGGACAAAAGCAAAACGAAAACTCACCGCATACAGAATCCTGGATAATAAAACTGATGAGGGAGGACCATCTACAGAGTGCAGAGGGTGGGTGAGTTTCAGACCCTGCCCTACCCATCTACCCAAGTAACCCCAAGGCACCAGGAAAACACTGGGTTCGGTGGTTGACTCTCTGCTACTTGGCCCCCGGGTCTCTGGAATTCATGGTTTCTGGCCCCAGATTCCTCTCTGGCAAGAGACATTCTTTGTACATAAGTTGGTATGTCGTGTATGTGTGTGTGTCAGGGTGTGTGGGGGTATTGCTGAGGACCTGACTTCCAACGGACATCTGTCTGCACATTGGACTCAATCTGGAGCTTGAAAAATTAATAAAACATCATCTTTTGCACCAGAGACAGCTCCAGAGGCGTAAGTGGGCTGCCCTATAGCCTGAACATTTCCCAGGTGATTCTAATGTGCAGCTAGGGCTGAGGGCAAAGGGTTAAACCCACTCTGTGAAGCACAGCTGCAGCTAGAAAGAGAGAGCAAAGCATTGGCCTGGAGTGGGCCTAATGTTGCCATGAATGTGGTTTGTAACTCTGAGAAAATCAGCTCCCGTGTCTCTCAGCCTCCACCTCACCTCACCCTGGAGGACAAAGGGTTGCTCCCCTCTGTCAGTCTTTGTACCCCTTCCCCCCCTCAACTGTGTGCCCACGCAGTAGCAGTAGTGCTGGCCAAAGAGGCCGTGAACAGGAAGGGGAAGCAGGTCAGGCCCAACACCAGGACCACGCTACACTCCAGCTTGCTGGGTATTGATTCATAGAGAGAAAGCGAGACTTGCCCAGCTTGAGCTGCGGGAGAGAAGCTGAGCTCCCCGACACTGGGCGGAAGGAGAGTTAAGCGCCACGCAGAGGTGCTACTTACAGATTCTGGGCCTTGGAGGTCCAACATGGAGACTTTAAAGATCTTTCTAGGGCCAGTGAGATGGCTCAGTGAAGTGAAGGCATCTGCCACCTCGAGGATCCACATGGTGAAGGGTGAGTCAGTTCTTACCAAGTCCTGGAACTTTCCCTTTGACCTCCATGTGTGCACACACACATGCATACACACACACACACACACACACACACACACACACAATCTGGGTGGGACTCAGCAGAAAGAAACATATAAGTAGGAGGTGATGTCAGTGCAGATAGATGCATTAGGGGTACTCCTTGGAGGTGCAGCAGCAGCTCACCCGTGCAGTGACCAGATGTGGCTTTGGGGACCTTGGAGGGGCAACAATCAGTGACCATTGCTTACCAAGCCATGGTTTCTCAGGTATCCTTGATCCAAGCACGCCATGGTCTGTGTGTGGGAGTCATGAGAAGAAAGGTATTGGCAGAGATCAGAGTAAAGAGGCGCTCACAGCTTAGAAGTCGGAGTTGGGAGGGAAACCTGCTAGCCCCCTCACCTCATGCCCAGAGCAGAGGTTGTTCAGGTCCTCAAGGAGACCCAGAGCTCTGCTGTGGGGTCACTTCAGGCTTGATGACTGGGCCCCAGTTCCAGGACAGCCGCTGAGCCAAATGATGGTTTCCCTGGCTGTCATGTTATTTCCCTCTGTTGCGTGAGATTGCATTTCTGACACGTGCTAGGCAGGAGCTTACTACCTGAGCTACATCTCCTCTATCATCACTGTTGTCATTGTCTCCATCATCAGCACCACCAGCATCACCATTGCCATTTGCATCCCTGGGGATGGAGCCCCAGGGCCTCGGGCATGCTAGGCAAGTCCTCTGCCAATGAGCCCTATCCCCAGCCCTGCTGAGCAAAGTCTTAAGTGCTTCCTGTAAGCCTCTTCCCTTGAACGAGGAGGGAATTGAGGCTCAGAGATGGGAAGTGACTTCCTAAAGTCAACCAGCAAGGCGTAGAACAGACCAATAACTGACAATATCGGCTAGGGAGCTACGATTTCTGTCTGTGTGTAAGACACTGCTGTAAAATCAGTGCCCTGTGACCAGGGGGAGGGGGGGACTATTTTATTTGATCCATGCAACCAATAAACAGAGATGTCATCACAGGTTCGTGGGTAGGGACCTGAAGTTTAAGCACTTACAAAGCCACACAGCTGAAGAAGGGCGGAGCTTAAGATGGGGGTCCAGGCAATGTAACTTCAGACACAGGACACCACATTTTAAAGTAAGTTGGGGAGACCCAAGTTTAAATTCCACCCATGAAACGAAGCACTGTCATTAGAAAGGTCTCCTAGATGCTATATAAGTCCAGGTGGGAGGGACAGGAGGCTAAGAGAACTCCGGTAATTGAGTGTGCACAAAGGGACAGGGCCCTTCAGCTCCTCAGAGCCTGCACCTACACACAGCTCCTCTCAATATGTCTTCCTGTAATGGCGCACAGACCCTGATCTCAGGGGTCCCAAAGCCTGCCTTTGACCTCCCTTTGGCTCTGCTCCCGTGAGATGCTCCTGTCACTCACCACCTCATACCTGCTCTAGCCCCTGGTGCCTGCTTTGTGCTTTATCTTCCAGCTACGGCTTTCCTGCATCCCCTAAAGGAGGCCAGCAGTGAGAGCAGGCATCTGTGGCCAGGGTAGGGCCATACAGGAGGCACCTATAGCTAGCAGGCTCTTGCTACGGCCCTTCAGCATTTTCTGGTCCTGCTGTCTCCTGTTTTATGAGAAAAGTTGTGTGGCGTAATCTGTCCAGATGGCATTCTAACCCCCTGGGGTTCAAACCCAGTCCCATCACTTACCTGCCTTGTGGCCTTTGACATAGATAACTAACCTCCTAAGGCGGCCAAGTGTGGAGCCCTCAGAGCCACCTCTGGCCCATTAACTGTTAGATCAGATGGTCCGCTGCTCTTCCTGAAGTCTGGCATCACCTTGCACTCTTGAGAAGGGAGCTTAGCCTCTCAGCCTCAGCAGATGCTCACTCTCTATTGTGTCTTGGGAGTCTGGCCAGCTCATGTCTCTTCCTGGAGGAAGGGGGCTCAGTTCCACTGTCTGTGTTCCTAGTCAGCTGTATCCTGCCTTTCTGCTCCCTACCCTATTTCCCGAATTTATCTTGTGCCCTCCTTCTCTCACATCTGGATCTAGAGCCTGGAGATTCAGAATGCCCACGGGGGAGGAAAGATTTGGTTAAATTCCTAAAAAAAAAAAGCCCATGCTGTAGCATACCCTTGAGCTTGTAACCCCTGCCCTGGGGAGGAGAAATAAGTGAATCCTTGGGGCTTTGTAGCTGGTCATCTTAGTCTACTGGAGAGCTCTAGGCCTGTGGGAGACCCTGTCTCAGGAAACAACGTGGGCAGGTCCTGAGGTTGTCCGCTAGCCTCCACTACATAGACACACATGAACACACACACACACACACACACACACACACACACACACACACACACACACACACACACACACAGTGTTCTGTCCAAGGGCCTCCTTGGTATTTCTTAGTGTATTTATTTAATTTTGTGGGCATGGGTGTTTTGTCCACATGTATAAACATACATTTTCTGAATATGTGTGCAGTGCTCATGGAGTCCAGGAGAGAGTGTCAGATACCCTGGAGTTGGAATTACAGACAGCTGTTAGCTACCATGTGGGTGCTGGGAATTGAACCCAGGTTCCCTGGAAGAGCATCCAGTGGAGCCGTCTCTCCAGACTGTTGTTTTTTATTTGCATGTTTATTTAATTTTTCTCCTTCCCATTTCTTTACTCAGTGTTTTCCTTAGAAGTAAACATGCGTAACTGTTGCTCAGGGGGTTCCCTGCACTTTGAGGTACCCCACCCAGCTTACCTAAAGCCCCTGTTATGCCTGGATTCCCCTGGAGTCAATAGCATCCCCTTGCAGAGGTGCCCATTTTTCTGTTGTTCCCTGTCACATGCTCTCTGACCATCTTCCCTGCATATTAGATTTCTAAGCCCCCAGGAAGCCCCCGTGGTTTTGGTCTGTGGTGCCCTCCTAGGTTTTGTGGCTGGCCCTAGTTCTAGGCTGGCAGCCTTGGAAACAGCAATTTAGTGTGTGCTTATGTGAGATTAAGCTGCCACGGCAGGCTGATGATTTCAGGGGCGGAGTGGGGGGGGGGCACACTTCAAATTGCTTCTGTAGACAAGGACTCCAGAAAGCATATTTTCATGATGCCTTGATGCTCGAGGGATAGCCTAGAGTCTTCTTACCTTCATCCATGTCCTTTCTCACAAAGAAACCCTTAGCATCTCAGCTGAATAGATGGGGACACTGAGGCCAAAATTCAGCAGAATCCTATCTTTCTCCTTCTTCTTCTCCTTCTTCTTCTTCTTCTTCTTCTTCTTCTTCTTCTTCTTCTTCTTCTTCTTCTTCTTCTTCTTCTTCTTTTCTTTTGAGCTCCTTTCCCACTGTAGCTCAGGCTACCCTGTAACTCAATATCTATCCCAGGCTGTAATTGAGCTTCTCTCTGCCTCTGAAGTACCGGATTAAATGTCTGTGTCTCCATGTCTTGTTCTCCTATATCTTCGTCACCTTTTTCCTCCTGCCATGTCTTACCAACTCTCCTCAGGTACCTCTCTCCCACACTATAATCCACTGTGTACCTCAACTACCCTTGCACCCCCTGCCCCACCCCCTCCCCCGCCATTCCCCACTATCAGGTCAGGAGGCTATACCTCAGACTCTGGGCTCTGAAGCAGAAGAGGGAGTTACAGGGGGAGCCCCTACCCAACTGCACTCAGCACCCAGCGACTCTTACAGACCTCTCTTTCCCCTTCAGGATGCTGCAGAGCAACCAGCTCCGAGGGATCCCAGCTGAGGCACTGTGGGAGCTGCCCAGCCTGCAGTCACTGTGAGTCATCCAGGGCCCACCTTCCTGGGTCTGGGGCACAACCCAGGCCCTGCCTCACTTTCCCTTCTTCTGGAGCCCACTCGCTAGTGCAGAATGTGCTCCTGGCTCTGGTTCCTTGAGGGTTTTGTTGTCATAAATGTGTGTCCATGACACTTGAGTATTTGCAGGACTTTGGGAATGGAACCTCCCTAGGTAGGGCCACCAGGGCAGAATTCCTGAGGCCACTGGCATTCTGCCACGGAAGCTGGGATGTGGGGGTGGAGACTACTGTCCCAAAGAAGCACCAGGAAGGGGCCGTCTCCTCCCCTTAGCTGGCTTTTGCCCTGGAGCTCAGTAGGAGGAGGGGAGCCAGGTTCAAACACCTACTTCCCTACTTAGCAGTGAAAGGAGACTGTGATCTGGGCCACCCAGGAGAGAGCCCACCCTCCAAGGTCCCTGTAGTTCCCCTTTTGACCAGCAGGGGAATCATGGCAGCAGGACTAAGCCTGGAAGTGGATAAGGGCTTGAGGGTGAGGGAAGTGGGCCCTGCCTACCTGTTGGGTTGTATGCATGTTGTGCCCAACACAAGGCTGGGAACAGGGTAGGTACCTCACACCTACTTATAGAAGCCAATTGAATTTTCGGCTGCATCTATATCCAACCAATAGGTGAATGCATAGTTTGGGAAAAATCAAAGTTGGGAGGTAGAATTCAGGTAGGCGTGACATTTAGCATGTAGGGATATAGTTATGTGTAGTGAGTATTTAGGACTAGGCTTGCACTATCCTTGGCTGTAGGTTCTGCTGTGGCCCCGGCCAGTCAGACAGTCTTAACCTGTTTTGACTGTCCTATGAGCAGAAAGAGGGAGATAGGGAAAGCGGCCTTTCTCTGGATTCTACCTTTAAATAGAGGGTCCCTGGCCAGCTAGTCATAGCCACCACCATTTTGGCTTTCCTCTCTCTGGCTGCCTGGGTATACACTGCTTTTGTTGCCTGAGTAGCCTGGGTAGGAGAACCTTCCTTCTCTCATCCTGTCATCTGTCTGCCCTCCATCCCAGTGTGTCTAGGTATCTGGCCCCAGGAGCCTCCTCCCCTCCATCCTGCAGGCTAGGTAGGCAGTACTCCCTGGGAGGCCAAGGTCAGTAGATGAAAGCCGGGAAAAGCTGTGCGTGCTGTCTTGCCTGCAGACTAAACATTTGCTTAGGGCACCAGCAAAAGGCTGGGAGAGCCAAAAATAAGAAGTGGAGGATTGGGAGGGGGGAAGGGAGGGTTGACATTTCAATCAAAGCATCAAACAGGCTCATAGGAAAAACTGGGACTTATTTTGAAGTTAAATCATTAATTAAAAAAAAAATAAAGAAGGTGACTCACACCTTTTGATGAAGAGGTCTCTGAGGCTCTGTTTTCGGAGCAGGCCTGGAACTTTTAGCTAGACGGATAGTTTCCTAGGCTTTCTGAGAGTGGGCTACTCCCAGGTTTGCAGAGCTAGAACATTCACCCCAGCCCCATTGCACCCCTCTGTTTAGGCAGAGGAGGGCAGAAACCAAGGCGGTTGGGTGGGTCTTTCTTCTTCTGCTCCTGAGAATGCCAGCCTGCCAGGCAAAGCTTGGCTTCAGACCATGCCTCCGATCCTGACTATGTGCCTCAGTTTCTTCATCTTCAAAGTGGGGATCGTGATCTCGCCACACCCAGCGCCAGGGGCTTTCCTGAAAAGAACACGTGGAATCCATGTGAGAGGGATGGAGGAATGGGAGGCTCTGCACAGCTGTGACAGTGTTCGTGTAGCCAGTCACCGGTGCATTCACTTTAAAATACTTCTAAGGCCGTTCTAAGTCGTGACCTTTGTATTAGGAGCCAGACGTGGTGGAGCACGCCTGTAATCCCAGCACTCGGGGAGGCAGAGGCAGAGCCTGGTATACAGGACAGCCAAGGCTACACAGAGAAACCCTGTCTTGAAAAACAAAACAAAACAAAAAATCGTATTCATTGTTGAAGGAGTAGGAAATGTCAATCATGTGAAGAAGCAGGAAAAGACGTGATGGGCAGAGAGAGTTGAGGTAGAGAGGTAAAAGGGGAAGAAACTCTGTGTGTGTGTGTGTGTGTGTGTGTGTGTGTTTGTGTGTGAGTGTGCGTGTGCGTGTGCGTGTGCGTGTGCGTGTGTGTGTGTGTGTGTGTGTGTGTGTGTGTGTCTGGTAGGAAGGGCAGTGGTGGAGAAAGACCTGGAATTAGCACATGATGTTGCCTGACAAGTAAGTGGCAGTGAAGGAATTGGATTGCATGATGAGGGGAGAAGGGAGCCGCAGAAGGACTGAGCAGCACGGCAGTGGGAAAGTTTGTGGTTTTGAAGTTTCCTTTTGGCAGCAGTGATGGGGATGGAGGAGGTGGGGTGAAAGCCAGGCTGCTGAGAGTGACGGTGGCCAGAGGGCAGGCAGGGGCAGCAGTGAAGGGAGAAGCTGATGGGCTCTGGAGACTTCAGGACGCCTTTCCACTCACACCTCAGCTCCTCTGCGGGCTCCCGGAGGTTACTCAACCTCCATCCTGTTTTTTCTTATCCACACAACCATGGCAGTGTTGGCATCCACTCACCTCAAGGGCCTGGCATGAGATGAGTTCAAGGTACACTAGAGACTTGGAACAGTGCCTTCTGTTGTCACTGACAGGCATTAGCTGACCGTGGGAGTAGGGGGAGGGGAGAAGTCACACTGACACCCAGCTCTCTGCCTTTGACATCACAGAAGGAGGAGATCTGGTCACCAAGAGCTTAGCACATGGTGGGACTCATGTCGAACATGCAGGTTAAAGGTTAAATGCAAAGTGAGCCTTGGGGTAACCAAGGTGACCAGCATCTCAGACAAACCAGAGGTTATTCATTCTGTATACAGGGTGCAGGTGTGTGTGTGTGTGTGTGTGTGTGTGTGTGTGTGTGTGTGTGTGTGTATGTGTGTATGTGTGTGTGTGTGTGCATGTATATGTGCAGGTGGGGGGAGCAGAGGCAGGGAGAAGTCAAGGAAGAAGTACCCCATGTGAGGGCTCAGAATGGTCGATGTTATATTCTGAGCTTCTGGGAAGTGAAGCAGGGAAGGAAAGGGTCCTCCTACCCCGCAGACAGGGAAGGGAGGTGCTCCCCACCAAAGTCAGTCCCCACCATGTCAGATAGCCACAGTAAGACCAGGCTCATGTCACAAAGCTGAGAGGACAAATGTAGCCGAGGCCAGTGTCCATAGACCTGTGTGGTCAGCTCCATGTGTTATATCACCCATGTGGCGTCTTCCTCATGCCCTCAGCTAACCCATGAGGGGATGGCAGGAAAGCTTGGGGGCTACCCAAGGTAGAGTCGTGGAGGCATAGACAGGTATACTTCATCTGTGGAATCCCAAAGGCCATGACAGAGACCTTCCTTTGATGGCCGTCACTCGAGGTCCAGAGCAGGAGCAAACGACAACGTCTTGCTCAGTGTTGGAAGCTGGCGCATCAGGGATGCACCCCCATTGTATAGGCTGACATCCTTAGAGCAGGCAAAGTGCGGGAGGCGGGGGGGGGGGGGGGAGGTGGGAAGTGGCACCATGTCCCTTGACACCTCCATATGGGCATATCCTTGTCCTCCTGGAGCCATGCATGGCTCAGCCCCGTGGATGGCCTTAACTTCTACCAGCTAAAACCAGACTCAAGGAACAGGAATTAGGTATGAAGAGTCTAGTGTGGGGCTGGGGCAGCCAGTCTGCATTCCAGGGTCCATGTACTGAGTTGGATGTGGCACATAAGGTACATAAGCTATTTGGTTTGGCACCTGGGCTGGTGGCACCCTACTCCCCAGTACCCCCCACCCTCCTTTGCACACACTTACTTCCTCCCTGACCAACGTGGGAGGAGTGCAGCCACGCCAGACATGTCATACCAGGCTTGAATCCAGGCCAAGAGAAACCACTAGAAGCTAACAGAGCCTGGGGCTAAATAGAAACTGGGTGGGGGTGAGGCGAGGCCCTGGGGGGGGGGGCGGGGAGCCCATGGAAAAGCAGAAGCAAGGCTCTCACAGTCAACACCAGTTGGGCTGGGCTGGGCATCTTGGGAAGCACAGTGCCAAGAAAAAAAGCAGAGAGGACAGAAAAGAGCCAATCTTGGAAGCTCTGAGAAGAGTTTAGCGTCAAGGATAGCCACATAGGGTGACACTGGAGAAGGGACTAAAGAGCAGCGCTGGGCTCCCGACTGAGAACCTGGGAGAACCACCAGAGACCCCAGGATCCATCCACCTACCCATCCATATTTCTATCCACCCATCCATCCACCCACCCACCCAATCCATCCATCCTCTCATCCATCCATCCATCCATCCACCCATCCATCCATCCATCCATTCATCCATCCATCCATCCATCCATCCATCCATCCACCCATCCATCCATCCATTCATCCATCCATCCATCCATCCATCCATTCATCCATCCACCCATCCATCCATCCATCCACCCATCCATCCACCCATCCATCCATCCATCCATCCATCCATCCACCCACCCATCCATCCATCCACCCATCCATCCATCCATCCATCCATCCATCCATCCATCCTCTCATCCATCCATCCATCCATCCATCCATCCACCCACCCACCCACCCAATCCATCCATCCTCTCATCCATCCATTCATCCACCCACCCATCCATCCATCCATCCATCCACCCATCCATCCATCCATCCACCCACCCATCCATCCATCCAAAACACAGAAGCCACGTGCTATTGGGAGGGGGAGTGGGGAGTCTGGGACATAGGTCTGCATCCTTATACCTCCCTGATGTGCATAGGGTTATGCTCTTGAGGACATTGGGGGAGGGGCAACTAGGCTATGGGGGAACGCCAGACAGGGGAGTGCACTTGGCAATGGCCATTATGCTAATCTCGAAATCCCTGCCAGGTAGCTTCTAGTTATGACCATTTTATAGATGAGGCAACTAAAGCCCAGAGAAGTTAAGTAGCTCACTTGAGATCAAACAGCTAGGATAGAACAGAGGTGGGGTTTTGGTTTGGTTCAGACTCCGTAGTACCAAGGTCTTCACTCTGCACTTTAATACCTTTCAAAGCAGCAATGCCTTAGAATCCAGAGATTTGGGTTTAAGTCTTGGCTTCACCACAAGCTGTCAATCATCTCCCCTCTCTGAGCCTAGGGTTCCCCATTTCTAAGGTGGGAAGGTCAAGGTATTATCCCGCCTGAAGGTGATAGCTATAGAGTACCTGGTTCTGTTCTGGCTGAGGATTCTTGAGACATGTTCACGCTGGGCTTCAGTTTCCCAGTCTGTGCTATGACCAAGTTCCTTATGAACTTTGCACGTTGCGTCTTGGGAATGCAGCAGAGTTGGACAGAGAGAAGAACACAGGCACGTATTCAGGAGAAAATTACCAAGCATTTGAGCATTCCGTCCCATGCCAGGTGTCCCCCAGCACAGGAAGAAGAGGAGTTCCTGGGAAAGATACACCAGGTGCCCCTTCTTCCATACCATGACCTATTTTGAAGGGACAGCTGCACACTGCCCCAGGCTAAAGCTAATAAGAGCAGCGTGCAGATGGCATTTGGTGGGTGATAGTCACTTGCACCTGTCACCTCAGTCTTCATATCACTCCTGTGGGACCAGTATTACTGTTGACTTCACACTCCCCACTCCACAGATGAGTGTCCCGAGGCATAGAGAGGTGACGTTACTGCAGCAGAGCCACCATCAGAACTCAGGTGGCCCCAAGAGGAAGCCACTCTCACATCTACTGCACCTAGCTGCCTCCAAGACTGAGTCTGAGTGGCAGAGGGAGAAGAAGTAGAGCCTAGATGGAGGGGACAGGATGATGTTGGTAGCCTGAGAAACCATGGTCTGCCAGTATTATATTAGTTTTGCCTCTGAGAACTCTCAGCCTTGGTGGGACCCTGAAGACTGTGAGAGAGTGACCATGCCTAGTGACCATGTTTTGGGGCATGCATGGACACTCCAGGAGCTATCTACAGCCCCACTTACAGCCTGGCTCATAGCACGGGGCAGGGGAGGGTCTACAGGAGTCTTCTGGGGGTACAGTGGGACCTTCCTCTCCATTCATAGGCAAATTGTCAGAAGGCCCCAGGGGCAGCTCCAGTGGTGTCAGAAGAGCCAGTTATGTCTAGGGTAGGGATGGGACATTCTCTCCAGGGGACATTGTCCTGCGTCTCCTGAGAACTGAGAGAACCGTGAGGAGGGCACCATGGTGCGCCAAGGGAGGTGTCTTTGAGGAAGGCACTGCGGGCAGAGAATGGGCAAACTCAGTCACTGGTCGAGCTCACAGAACAATGGTTCTCCAGCTCTTGTCCAGAAGAGCTGATTGTATCACCTGGGAACCTGCTAGCTACTGCGTTCTCAGCCCCGTGCAGCACTGTGGTACCAGCATCCCACAGGTAGAGGCGGGAAGGTTCCTGCTTCCTACATAAGAAGATGGGTCTCAAAGCGAGGCATGCACATTCCTAGGCCCCAGGCTATCGCCTCTGGACCATGTCTGTGGGTGGGCTTGACTGTCTGTGCTCCAGGAAGCCCCTCCCCTCAGTGATTCTGGCCCACTGAAGATGAAATTAGAGATGTGGAGGCGCTTCTTTTTCTGGGCTACCGTAACACACCACAATGCTGTGGAGTAAACAGAACTTTACACAGACATAGACCTCCAGGCCCCAGCAGGCTGTACTTGGCTGGAGGTCCTGGGAGACACTTTCCCTGCCTCTTGTAGCTTCTGGTGACTACTGGCATGCTTTGTGGCTTCATTGCTCCTGTGTTTGCCTTCCATCTTCTCGTGGCCTCTCCTCCTCTGTCACTTCTCACAGGAATACTTGTCATTGGATTTTAATACTTCATCTCCAGAGCGCTTCTTAGATTATAGCCACAGAAATCCCCAAGCAAGATCTCATGTACTGATTCTGGACATTTCGATGTGAACATATCATTTGGGGCCACATTGTAGCCTCCTGCAAGGGAAGTTCTGAATGAGGAGGAGGAGGAGGAGGAGGAGGAGGAGGAGGAGGAGGAGGAGGAGGAGGAGAAGGAGGAGGAGGAAAGATGGGCCCAGAGCATCCTTGAGGGTCAAGAGTTGAAGGTGGGGGAAAAAGAGGCGATATATTTCTATAACTCCAGCACTTGGGAGATAGAAGCAGAGAGATCAAGAATTGAGGGCCAGCCTGGGCTATACAGTAAACTGGGGGCTAGCCTGAGCTACAATAGGAAGCAACACGCTTACAAAAACTGGGAACAACAAAATAGCTGAGATTGAGTCAAAAGGAAGTAAACAGAGGCTGTAGGTGTTGGGGGTGGGGTAGGGTGGGGTAGTGTGGTGTAGAGTGGGGGAAGGGGTCACAAATGGCAGCCTGCACCTGCAGAAGTGTAGCAGCAGGAGATCCAGAGCTGACAGGAGTGGGAAGCAACAAGTCCCCCCGTCCCACGCCACCGTAGGCCTAAGAATGATGATCCAAGATGGCAGCCTGAAATTGCTTAGTCTGCCACGAGGAAGGGAAGTCCCCATCTCCAAAGCTGGCCTTGAGCCCTGCTGGTGACTTGGTGAGTTCTGTCTGTACACCAACTTAGCTGCAAGTTAGGGAGGGCCCTGGGGACCAGCTGTGTCAGGGGGCCTAGCAAGGGGTCTCTAGGGACATGTGGAGTAACGGTGGCCTCCCTGACATGGCTATTTTGGGCAGCATGATTATATGCTACCTTGTTTGGATCTTCCAGGGTTCCGGGAGTTGATTACTACATGCGCCTGGGCAGAGGCTGCTCTGAGGTGGGGGTGGTGGGTGGGGGAATGGTGGGCAGACTAATGGCACTTGTAGCCCGTGAGGGTCCCACCATGAGTCATTTGGTTCCTAAGAGACACATGAGTGTCCATGGTGGGATGGACTCTGAGACCTGTTGGTGATTCTTTCAGCCACAAATGCTAGTCTGGAATAGACTTGGCTTCGACTGGGCCACCCAGGAGTAACACTGGGCTCCTATGTCATGGGAGGCATTGCTATGCAGAGTCCTGGCTCTGTGTCTCTCCTGCAGGTGTCTCGGGGCTATGTGTGGTACTTGGGGACTACTTGGGTCAGACAGTCTCTGGCTGAAGCTCTTGACTCCCAGATCCCCTTAGAGGTCTGGGCCGAGGGGGCCCAAGCACCCAGGGGTGAGCCCAGGAGCTCAGATTAGGTTTGAACTCAAGGAAGCCCTAAAGCAGAGCCCAAGGGTGTGGCCGCCTCTTCTGCACAGGTCTCTCCTCCACCTGGGCAGAGAGCCATGCCTAAGCAGCCAGGGCCATGCCTAAGCAGCTTTAGCCTGGACTCTGGGAACATCTGTCCATGTGAGACTCCAGCATGGATGTTTTCCCTCCCTCCACCGCCCTGCTTCCCTCCCTCCATCCTTCCTTCCCTTCTCCACTGTGCTTGGCTTCCCCTCTGTCTTTCTGTCTCCCTGCTCCCCCCACCCCCTTCACTTCCCCCTGCCTCTCTCCATTTATCTATTCATTCCTGCTTGGGAGAGTGCCCGCCATTTATGGCGTAGAAGACACTGAGTTAATAAATGAGGGTCCTGCTACTTAGCAGCTCACAACTTAGGTGGAGATGTGAGACAGCCAGGTCCTCCTCCCCTTCCACTCTCGCCACAGTTGGAGTCAAGCTCCTGAGGCAGGGAAGCTGCTGCAAGAGAAGGGAGCTGACTGCAAGGCAGAAACCCTGGGAAGGAAGACAGAGCATGCGTGACATGAATCATGCCGAGAGCTAATATTTGCCGGGTGCTTAGTGTGCGGCAAGGCTTGGTGTGCAGCAGGCACGGGCCCATTTATTCCTTACCACACGGCTCTAAGGAAGACCCTATGACCTCCATTTTACGGACGAGCAAAGGGAGCTTTAGGGGGCAGCTTGCAGATTTGAATTCTGAGTCCATGCACTTTTTTCCATTTTTTAATGTAGAGTCTTGTTCTACAGCAAGACAGACCTCAAATTCATGGTTCACTCACCTCTGCCTACTGAGTGCTGGGATTATAGGCCTGTGCCACCATGTTTGACCCATGAACACTCTTAGCAGGACTCTAGATTCACAGAAGCTTAGCTGTGAGAGAGCCTACAAGACTGTATACCTCCAAAGCACCAAGGAAACTTACCAAGTGCGGATCCGAGGTCCCTTCTCAGACCTACTGAGCTGAGATCTCCAGGACTAGGACCAAGGAATCTGGGTCTTAGGGAACTACTCCCTGGTGACTGGTGCAATGCCCATTTGGGGACACTGTCCACATCCTCGATGTTTGTATTCCTCATGAGCCTGCAGCATCAACAGCTGAGAACATGAGACACACAGAGCCTCAGGCCCCACCCCAAAGCTCTTGGTTCAGAATCTGGTTTGTTTTTTTTTTTTTTCAGTTTTTTTTTAGGGGGGGAGGGGGTTGTTTTTTGAAGACCAGGCTGGCCTTGAACTCACAGCGATCCACCTGCCTCTGCCTCCCGAGTGCTGGGATTAAAGGCGTGCGCCACCACGCCCAGCACAGAGTCTGCGTTTTTTTTTTAAACAAGTGTCCGTACCTCTCCCTCTAGGCGACCACTCAGTTTGACTTTAGACTCACTTGTCTTTTTTCCCTCCCCAGGATCTTGGGGACCGGGTGTGTGCACTCTGAGCTTGGTGGAGCTGCTTTATCTTTCCTCCCCATCTCCATTAAGATGGACAGCAGTCAATACCAACTGTCAGTTCCCCACTGTTCTTAGCTGCCAAGGACTTTCCATAAAAAGTCCCCACCACCTAGGACTCCCCACTCACTCCCCTGCAGCGGCCTGCACTCATGGGCTAGATGTACGAGAATTCAACTGGCTTAGTGGTAGAAGTACTAGATAGCCCCTTGCTGGAGGATGCAGTTGGAAAGAAAGGGTTAGACTTTGTGAAGAACTTCCAGTGGTCAGTGATGCCAAAAGTGGGTGGGGAAGCTAGTTTCCTTGCAAAAATAATTCAGGGTCACAGTCTCCTCACTTGGCCTGGGGACAGGGGGAAATCTGTCTCTGTCTTCTGACATCTCCTCAGAGCTCACATTTTCCAGGAGTCTTCCTCCCCCTCCCCTCCATCCCCCCCCCCAAGGCCTCTGAGCAGCCCAAAGGGGAGGTGATAAGATGCAAGTAGCACTAGGAAATGTCCTGGCCACCTTTGTACCTGAGGCTAGCAGCTGCCTTTAGGCTCCACCCCCCAGTCACTCTGGGAGAGAAGATGGGTTGGGAGTCAGGGAGGTGTGGTCTTTACGGAGAGTCTCAGGGTAATTTTCCATCTATTTATGAGCCTGAAGAGTAGGGGTGGCTGCTGGCCACTTGCTGTAGTGTGGGAGTCCACATGTCAACTGCAAGGAAAGGCAGAGAACGACCCTGGTTCTTGCTGTGGTCCGGCCAGAGATGCATGGACAGAGGCTGCCCACCTGGGGCCACAGGGCCTTAGAATAGCAAAGCCTGGAAGGTCAGCCGTACAAAGGGCTCCTTTTCACGTGAGGAAGTCGAGTCACACAGAGGGCGGAGCATTCCCAGAGTGTCACCCAGGAATCAGGGAAGGAGCCCAGTCCAGACCATTTTTTCCCTCTTTTAGAAACGGGATGAATTATTTATGAGCCTGTGTGACCACTTGGGCCAGATGGCTTGTAAGATCAGTTGCTCTGGAATGTGACCCTATCCGGGGGACTCTTGCCAAGGTGGCTTCCTTCCCCTCATCACTCCTGACACCTGTTTGGGGCCAGCTCCTTCCCCCAACTCTCCCTTAAGCAGCTCCAGTGGGCGGGGCAGGGCAGAGTGAGGTGGGATGGCTGTATCGAAGAACTCTGGACTATTGGACAGGGTCCGGGCTTGGGCAGGTGAGGAGTGAAAACTCGTAGTGTGTGTGTGTTCGCAAGTTGAGCTACTGTGGATGGCTGTAGCAAAAGAATGCAAGTAGCAACAGAATGCTGAGCTAGCATGGGGCTGGCGGCCCAAGGTAAGGGGTGTCTGCTGTTCTCTGGTTTGGCAGTCTCATGATTGAGGGGGAATGGGCACTGTGGCCCTGAGCTTTTGCCACCTTCCTCTTATCTCCTAAGAAAAAGACACTGTCTCCAGATGTGTTTTCAGGCTCCTTCTGGTCCCCAGAAAACCTTTAGTAGGGGTGACCTCAGTCCCCTTCTTCTTCTTCTTCTTCTTCTTCTTCTTCTTCTTCTTCTTCTTCTTCTTCTTCTTCTTCTTCTTCTTCTTCTTTTAAGATTTATTTACTATTTGTACAGTATTCGGCCCACATGTGTGCCTGCCTACCACATTACAGGTGGTTGTGAGCTACCATGTGGTTGCTGGGAATTGAACTTGGGACCTTCAGAAGAGCAGACAGTGCTCTTAAACCTCTGAGCCATCTCTGCAGCCCCTCAGCCCCATTCTTAATCAATGCCAAACCACTACCATGGGAGTAAGAGCAGGGAGGGGAGAGAGGGAGGGGAGAGGGAGGGACTGTGGGCATCTCCAGTGTTGCCTGTACCTCATCCAGTCTTCATGCAGCAGCAGGTCTCCTGGTCCACCACCTATCAGGGCCCTGCTGTCCAGCCTCCAGCGGCATCAGCTCTTCTCCCCTTCATATGCTCCTGGGGGTTGCCTGCGGTGTGGCCTGCAGCTCTCCTGGCCCATCAGAAGGGGCAGAGCCTTTGTGCTGGGCTCTCCACGCCTGGTCTCTAGCTCTTGCCCGCTCTCTCCCTTTGGCTGCTGCTGAAACTCATTCTCCCATCCTCCCTGCCCGCTGACCACACCTCTACCTTCTTTGCAGACCCCTCCCCGCCAGTCCATTCTCTAGGAGCATCATTCTTTGGAGTCCGGCCCTCGTAGTCTCCTGAGACAGTTCCGTGTCTGCCTGTGTGGGCTCTGTGACAACTTGCATGCTGATGGTTCTCAAGGGGGGGAGTCCTATTTCCTTAGCCTAGGTTGGTCCCCTGAACTGACCAGTGGAGTCTCTGCATGGTGGGCCCCGAAGGCCTCACACATTTCCCAAACTAAGCCCACACGCTGCCTTCCTAAGCTCTCTATTCCAGGGAGTCACACCATTCATTTACTTCTGTGGTTTGGGAACTAGGTGTCAGCTTTGACTCTAGCACCATCGGTGCGTCCAACACATTGGGTTCCTGTGTCGCCTGTCCCAGCTGCTCTGGAACAGGCTTTCTTCTCCTCACTTCCCTTGCCTGCAGCGGCCTTCTAGCCGGCTACTTGCTTCTATGCTGAATTTGCCCTCTGCCCTTAACTGCAGCCAGATGGGGGCTTAAAACACAAATCTGAGTGAGTCACTCTGCTTAAGGGTGTTCAGCGTGATCCTGACAACAAAGCCCAAATTCCCACAACCCCTACCCATGGCTCGGGACTTCTGGACCATGGTAGAGAGCTTTGCATCTGCTCCTGCTGTTTTGGCTACTCTCCCAGGGACACTGGCTCCTGCTTCTCTCTTCTCTCTCTCTCTCTCTCTCTCTCTCTCTCTCTCTCTCTCTCTCTCTCTCTCTCTCTCTCCTGCTCGTCTACCACCTCTCTATCTCTCTTGCTGCAGGAGGGCTTTTGCTAACCCTTAGGTTCATCCCGCTGTCCTGAGATGCAGTCACCTGAGACTCACCATTGCCTTCCAGTCCCAGTGCGCTTCCTTCAATGAAGTCCCCTGAGTTCCATGCACCCGCTCTGCCCTTTCTCATTCTTTTAATTTAGAAGCTGTGCATGGCACATAGCAGGCACCAAGTGACTGCCAGAGGCTCCCTGCTCCCCAATCCCCAGTTAACAAAGGCAGGCAGGACATCTTGAAAACACTTCTGAAAACAGTGCATTTCTGGGGGGAGCTTATCCCAGGTGGAGAGTGCTTATGGGCCTGAATTGTCTTCTCCTTGGGAGAGAGGCAGTGTGAACATGTGTGTGTGTGTGTGTGTGTGTGTGTGTGTGTGTGTTCATGAACAAGGTGACAGGACCAGAGATGGTAGTCATTGCCCAGTGACAACAGCTTGGAAGACCTGGGGCTTAAATTTCAACTCAGGTGTGACTGGGTCCTGAGACTGAACACGTTCTACCACAACTTATTTGCTCCTTCACACTTTCTAGATTTTTCCTTAGCCTGCGTGGTAGGTGGGTGGTTTTGAGGAAGGAGGAAGGAGCCTCTGGGTTCACAGATTTTTTTTCCTGCCCTCCTTCACTTTCTGGGGCAGCAGGATAGCAGGCAGGGCTGAGACTACAATCAGAGCAGGGAAGCAAGTGTTTGACATGAGCAGGATGCAGGTCACAGTCGACATAGGCAAAGCAGCTTGGTGAGGGAGAGTTGGCTGGGTTCTGTGCCAGGAGGTGGTGGTGGGGGCAAGGTGAGCCTAGGGATGGTAGGCCCCCACTATCTGATAGCGTTTTGTGAAGGGCTGCACATTGGAACATAATCACCCTAAATCAAACAGTAAACTTGTTAATTTTGAGAAAGCCATGCTATGGTCCTCAGAGCCGAGAATATCGTTACTTAGTTACCTGCTACTTGAAAATAATCTAAATCTTGCAGTTACTTAGCATCTGCCGGGACCAGACATCTTCCTACAGTGATGAGGCAGGGTCCTATGGAAAACAGTGAAAGCTGACTACTTGGGGTGTTCATACTTTCCAGAGTTCTGGGTTGGTGTGGGGGTTGGGGAAGAAAGAAGAGAAGCCTCCAGAGCCAGGGAGCCAGGAGGCACCATTCCCTGAAGATGCTCCCCCTCCCAGCTCAGTCCCCTTTCCTTCCTGCTCTGTCAGCTGCAGTTGACAAGAATGAAGCTGCTCAGCCTCCTCAGGGACCAAGCAGGCCTTCTGGGCCAAGGCAGCTGTCTCGGCCCCCAGCCCTAGCTCCAGCCTGGTCCCCTGGCTCCCATTAACCTGCCTCTCAAGCCGCACATCTGCTAACCTGGGGGCTTGAATGGCCTTAGGAGTAAAAACTCCTTCAGAACATCTGGAGTGCGGGGATACGTGGGGCCCCACCTGGAAAGGAGAGGAGGTGAGAAGGGGGAGAAGGGAAGGAAGATGGAAGAGGAGAGGGAACAAGAACCAGAGAGGGAGGCAGCGCGCTGTGTGCGTGGCGGCTGCTGGTGGGAAAACAGAAGCAGGCTCGTCTTGGGGTCCTGGTGTCTGTCCTTTGTCAGGTGGGAGGGACACACTGAAGTGTGCATCCAAGGCTGCTGTGGCGCTTGCTAGGTAATCTGTGCCTTTCATTAGAGACCAGCGTTCCAATTTTCTACTGGCTGTCCCAACAAAGGCAGCCACGCCCACCCCCCCACCCCCCACCCCCCACCCCCACCCCCACCCTTCCACAGACTCAGCCTCCTTTGCCTTCAAGACTTTGCCCAAATTGTTTCTCAAGCTAAGATGTTTTCCTTTTCCATGCTGCCATGCCTTGCTTCTCCCCTTCCTGCTACTTTAGCACTTCACCTCCTCCAGGGAGTCCCCCAGGATGGCTCCATCTGTCTCTGGCCTTGCCCAACACATGGAGAACACTCACTCAATAGTACCACAGCCAGGAGATCTGCTCTTCGGAACCTTTTCTCCCCTATTAGTCTTGGCTTTTGCATTTGCAGCTGGGTAGTGGTCCAGGCGTGGTGTGATGGAACCAAGCAAGCACTCCTGGGGAATAATGGGTGAATGGGAGAGTGAACATTGTGTTCCAGCCAGTACCAGCTGTGCCAAATGTCCTGCCACAGCTGCCTATATAGGAGTTCAGAGCGAGCCGGGTGGAGGTGTGGGCATTACCTAGAGATCCGAATTCAGCCTTAGGGACTTTAAACAGTAGGTGGCAACGTTTTGGTGAACCTTGAAAGCTCTGAGGAAGGAAGGGCTTTTATGTCCAGCCTAGGGCAAATGGCATCCATATTGGCTTGCCCCTCTTTCTATTAAGATGTCATAAATGCTCTGTATCTGCCTGTATCCAAGCTGCTCTATGTCTTGGAAGGAGAAACAGGAAGGAAGCAGTCTTGGGAGTGCTGGCCAGTGTGAGCACTATGCCAGCCTTGTGCCCACGTTGTCTTTCCCTCTGCCCACTTCATGCAGTTCTTCACCGGCCAGGAGACCCTGTCTAGGCCCCTCGAGTTCTGAAGCCTGGGCAAATGTCCCCTTTTGGTGGACAGGATGCTGTGGGGTTTTATAGGGTCTTTCTGTGAGAAAGCTTTTCTTTGGAGGCCAGCTCTGCCTTTTTTTCCAGAGAAGAGTCACAGATTAGCTCAACATTCTGACCCTCAGCTTTGAGATCTGTCAACTGGGGATAATAAAGGGTTCATTTTCAAGACTGATGAGACAGTGAGTAGAGAGGCTGGGGACACCCTAAGTACACAGGAAGGGTGGTCCTGTGTTAGTTACTGCCACCCGTGTCCCCAGAACTGTCTCACTCAGCATCATCTTTTCCTGTGGGTAACAGGGTCTATGGCATGATGGGTTTGGACAACTCAAGAGAACGTCTGGTTATGTGGCCCTAGATTCAGATAGAGTGGCCTTTTAAGAAGACTTGACCATAAACCTAGATCATCCCAAGAGAGACAGATTCCCCAACCCCTGAACTCATAACTGGCCCATCCCTCTTGGGGTCAGTTTGCACGTTTGGATCACTTTTCCCATGACTCTTTTGGTAGGCACATAAGCTGAGCAGTTTCATTGTGATACACTCGCTTCCAGTGAGTTTGTCCTTAAATAAGAGGCTCATGACATGTTCACAGGATAGAGTGATGCCTTCGAGGAACTGGAATACAGTGGAACAGGGAGGAGGACCACCATTTGTAGGCCACCAGCTCTGTGGCAGGTGCTGCGCTGGCTTTTGAAGGAGGTCTAAGGGTTGAACTGGTGGAGAGGAAAGGACAGTTTTTACTAGGAGAGGAGGAAGAGCTTGGTGAAATGGGAAGGCAGCAAGCAAGGTGCATGGAGGAGTAGCATTCATTCAGAGAATGGCAACTTGATTTGCCAGACCCAGATGGTCTCTACACTTACAGCCCTTACTGAAAAAAAAAAGCTGTGTATAGATCATCTTTCTCTACATAGATAGGTCTCAGTGCATACAGGCAACTGCAGGGTTTTCACAGAGGCAGATGGGCATGTCCACAGCATGGGGGACATGAGTAAGCTTCCTTCAGAGGCCACTGTGGGGTAGGTCCTAGATCACAGCAGTGGCCATGCGGTCAGGTCGAGGGCATGTGGCCTTGAAATTCCAATGAGACACGATGGACAAGAGATGCAGGGGGAGGTTTGGTAGAGAGATGGCAAGATGAAGCAGGCACACAGGTCCCCACTGCAGCACGCCCTCCCAAGCCCGTTTCCTAGGTCTCCGACGGTCTCCAGGCTGCAGGCTCTATGGAACTCTTGCTTGCCAGCCCCCTCTCCTCAGCACTCCAACAGTCTGGAACTTAATTATACACTGACGCACTTTGTTTTTTAAAAACATGTTTATTTTTGTTCTGACTCATTGTAGAAAATTTAGAAAATACAAAAAAAAAAAAAAAAAAGACGAAGAAGAAGAAAAATAAAAATCACCCACAATTCTACCACCCAGACACAATGCTTGCTTGCTGGCCTTTTGGGGGTATTTCTCTGTGAACACACAAACACAAATGCTCACTTCATGCAATGTTCTAAGATCTTCTTTTGGGTCTGGTCTGGTGTTGCCTTAAAATCACACTAGCATTAACATTAGTGTTAATAATAATAATTAAAAAAAACCCACACACTAGTGTAACTTTAAAATCACACTCGTGTAACTAAGGTATTCTTAACTGTGATATAATTGTGAAAATCACATAGCATAATTTTCAGCCCTATGTAACTTGTAAACATTTCACCACTTTTTGAAGAAAACTTTGTCCCACCCCCCAACCCCCTCCAGCCCGACGATTAATCCTGTTTCTGGATTGTCCTGTTCTGAACAATTCATGGAATTATGCAACATAGCTCATCCTTTGGCCTGTCATCAAGTTTTTAAAATTCATTCATACTTTGTAACTGTGGATTCATACTTCATCCCCCCTTTTTTTATTGGTCTGTTTTTTGTTTTTTGTTTTTTGTTTTTTTTTTTTTTTTGCTTAATTTGAGGCAGGGTTTCACTCTGTAGCCCTTCTGCGTCTGCCTCCGCATTCTCATTCCCTTCTATAGGTGAATGATGGTCTTTATATTGATAAGCTGTATTTTACTTTACCTATGTATCTGTTGATGAGTTTTCCCCTCCTCCGTATTTTCTTTAGTTTTTGTTTTGTCTTATTTTTACAGGTTTCAGAGTATAGATTTTGTACTTTCTTGGGCTGTTGGGGATTCAGCTTAGGGATCTGCACACTTTGCACACGCTAGGCAAGTACTTTACCACTAAGATACGCCTCTAGCTCCTAGGTTTTTCTAGGTTTCTCACTCTTTTCATCAATTTATTCCTAGATATTTTATTCTCATTAGTGCTGTTGCATATGCAATTGTTCTCTCCTTCTGGGGAAGGCTCAGTGCAAGTACATAGAAACCAGCCAATCTGTTCGCATCACCTGCAGCCTTCTTTTCACAGTGCTTGGCTCTGAGGCTGTGTGTGTGTGCGTGTGTGTATGTGCGTGTATGTGTGTGTGTGCGTGTGCGTATGTGTGTGTGTGCGTGTGTGTGTGTGTGTGTGTGTGTGTGTGTACTTTAATTATGCTTTTCTTTCTTGGTTGATGCTTTAAGGTTTGATAAGTAAAGTCCTGTCTAATTTTCTTTTATTTCGCTCACCTTTCATTTTATGACAGCAACTTTAATTTTATTTCTTCAGCGACCCAAGTCCTTGCCAAAAAACACTCTGTGGGGATGTTGGCTTTACATTGTCTATACATTGAATTGTCATTGTTTCAAATATCTAGGGAATTTAGTCTGTGCCCACAGGATTTATTATTTTTCTTAATCCAAAACATCTTTATGGATCACAATATACGTCCCCCCCCCCCCCCCCCGTTTTGCTTGTTCTCATTAAGGACCTATGTATTTCTTGCTAGAATGACATCACGATGTTCATAGGGTTTTGTTGTGTGTAAGCTGTTTTGCTGGCTACTGCTGATGTAAAAGAGATGTTTGACAACCGTCCCTTCCACTCCTTGCTGCAGCATAGGGAAGGTATTCAGGTGCTGTACTAGCTTGTTTTCCATAGCCGTGATGAGATATTTGTACCCTGGTAGCTTGTAAGGAAAAGTGTGAGAGTTTAAGAGAGCAACTGGGAATTGAACCTCAGGCCTCTGCAGGCTAGGGAGATGTTCTAATCACCAAAACACACCCCCAGCCCAAACCCCGGTGCTCTTCACTCACAGTTCCGGAGGAACAGCATGGTACTGTCATCTTTTCAGCCCCACTAGAATCTTTTTGATACATCACAGCGTGGCGGCTGCTACCATGACAGGAGAACACACACAAGAGGGAGAGAGCACATGGCGAGGTAGGAAGCAGAGAGAGAGAGAGAGAGAGAGAGAGAGAGAGAGAGAGAGAGAGAGAGAGAGAGAGATTTGGGGTCACCCCCCTTTTTAAAAACAACAAACCACTCATAAGTACCCACAACAAGCACATCAGTTTTTCCCAAGTGTGGTGCTAGCAATGACCTATGACCTATGACCTCAGGCCCTGCCATTTAAAGTTTCTGTCACTATTCAATATGGCCAGACTTGGGGACCAAGCTTCCATCCCATGGCCCTTTGGGGGACACACTCAAACCGTCTCCATATTGGTGCGTGGATACACACTTGCCTTGCACCTGGGCACTTCAGTTAATGTGCAATCAGCCTCAGCTGTCACTATTGGTTTTCTTGGATTCACAGTCACAGGATTTGCAGGTACCCAATATTATTTGTAAATGATATCTCATACCTCACTTTTCTGGTTTTGGGCTTATATGTTAGAACTTTTATGATAATGAACAGATTTATCTTGTTCTGGATTTTGAAAGGTAAATATGTACTATTTTCTCAGAGTGTATAATGTAGCTTACCTCTAATATGAATAGTCTGTGGTTTGGAGGAACTAGCCTTTTATTTTCTTTTTGGGGGGTTGCTTTTTCTTTCTTCTATTTCTTTCTTCACACACACACACATACACACACACACACACACACACACACACATACACACACACACACATACACACACCCACCCACACACACACACACACACACACACACACACACACATACACACACACAGAGGTTTTTTTGGACAGGGCTTCTCTATATAGCTCTGGCTGTCCAGGAACTTACTCTGTAGACCAGGCTGGGCTTGAACTCACAGAGATATGCCAGCCTCTGCCTCCCAAGTACTGGGATTAAAGGTGTGCATCACTATGACCAGTTCTTGGGTTACTTCTGTGATAGGATCGTACTCTGTAGACATGGCTAGCCTGGAACTCAGTATTTAGCCAAGGATTACCTCAAACTTATGGCAATGGGACACCAGGCATATGCCACCCCATTTAGTTTATGCACTGCTGGCATCAAATCCTAGGCTTCATGGGTGACAGACAGGCAAGCATCTTGCCAGCTAAGCAGTAGGTTATTTTTGTAAGATTGTTTCAATAATGGCATATTACATGCTAATAAAATAGTCAGAGATAACCATGGGCTAATAGCTTACGTTCTTGTTAGTGACTTTCATAATCAGGCTATGTATCACTCCAACTTTTTTTTTTAATCCCTGTGCCACTTTATAAAGTGAGAGGCTTTTCTAAATTTAAGAGTCTGGAAGGGGTTAATGATAAATTAAACGGTCCTAGATCTTTCGCTTGGAAACTGCATTCTTTGATGTTTCTAATTTCTTCTTTTATTGCTTGTCTCTCTTGGCTTTCTATTTCTCACCAACTTAGCTTTATACTTTCCTCAGTTCACAAAGCTCTTTTCACTCCGTGCTAATAAATACATCAACTGACCTGGAGGGTGTGCTGTGCGTAATGACTTCGTCTCTCTTCCAGCCATGGTCCATACTTTTGTTGTTGTTGTTGTTGTTTTGGTTTTTGTTTTTTTTGTTTTTTTGTTTTGTTTTGTTTTGTTTTGTTTTGTTTTTTTGAGACAGGGTTTCTCTGTGTAGCCCTGCCTGTCCTGGACTCACTTTGTAGACCAGGCTGGCCTCGAACTCACAGCGATCCGCCTGCCTCTGCCTCCCGAGTGCTGGGATTAAAGGCGTGCGCCACTACGCCCAGCTGGTCCATACTTTTATAAAGTGCTTCCTTGATGTTCCCACAGTCCCCACCTCCCTTCCCATCCCCGCTCCTCTTCTCTTCTTCTTGGTACACTGTCCGTTCAACCTGACCCCTTTTGACAGTCCCAGAGTTGGAATGCTGTCTCCTCAAGTGGCACTAACATGATTTCTCTTTTGAGTCTCTGCTTTGTGTAGAGGCCTAGAAGGTCTCTCCAGGCAGAGCTACAGCAGAAGCTTCCTAACTCTGGGTTCCTTCCCCTCAGAACCACCGTCCTGTGCTGCCTGTGGCCTGTGGTTTGCCAGTTAGGGCAGAAGGGTGGGCCCCATGCCTTTTAACTTCATCCTGCCTGGAAATAGAAGTCACGAAGTCCCCATTCTCGAGGCTGGCGGTGTAGTTCTATGCTTGAGCCCTGTTCTAACCAGCTTGAGGCCCTTGCTTTAATCCTGAGTGGTGCCAGGAAAAGACTTTATTCCTGGGGTTTTAATTTTAATTTCTCTCTTGGTTGCTTGTTCTTTATTTTTTCAGTAAGTTTTTCTTAAGCCAAGAGCAGTGCTGGGTATTATATTTTCTAATTCCTTATAATGCAAGGCTTTCGTGGCTAGGAATGTATTTGCTGGGGAGATGGTTCAACTGGTGTGTGCTGTGCAAGTATAGTGATCTGAGTTCCACCCCAGATGCCATGCAAAAAAAGCCAGCTGTGGTGGCGTTGCTTGTAATCCCAGCACTGGGGAGCGAGGCAGATGTGTGGTTCTGGCTAGCTGACCAGCCAAGCAACTTGGTGAGCTTCAAGACAGAGACCATGTCTCAGACATTTGGATGGTGCCTGAGAAATGACACCCAAAGTCGCTTTTGGTTCTCCACACACATATCCATGTGTGCACCCCCCACATGCATACTCACAGAAACATGCAGACAGATCCGTACAGACACAGAACACATTTTTGTGAACTTCATGAATGACCACCCAAGTAACTAGGTATAAAACCCTTGCGTCAGAATTCTCTGTGATCTACTTCTGCTTCCCTCTGACACATAGCATGCCAGAAAATCTAAGAAGTTGTCCTTGTCCTTCACCTTGAGGACAGCATGCTTCCTTATGAGTGCTTATGTTATTTTATTTCAGTTTTTCTTTTAAAGTTGTTTTTACATTCATTCATTCATTCATTTGTGTGTGTGTGTGTGTGTGTGTGTGTGTGTGTGTGTGTACACATGAATGAAGTACATGTGGTAGTCAGAGGACAACTTTTGGGAGTCAATCTCTCCTTTCACCACTCGGGTCCCGGGGATTGAACCCAGGTCTTCAGGCTTGGCAGCAAGCCCCTTTACCTGCTGAGCCATCTTGTCAACCTCATTTTTTTCTTATTCTCACAAATGAGAGATTTACCAGATTGTATCCAGGTACGAGTGAATCCTTGGAACACAAAGAACATTTTAATCCTATGATATGTTTCAGTCTCGTTATTTTTGTTCTTTTATGGTAACCATGTACTTCTGCCCCATTTTCTCTGCTTGCATCCTTTGAAATGTTGACAATCCCCAATACCACAGATCCATTTTCTTTCCTATTTATCTCATCTTAATTTCCATCACTTTCATGTCATTGTCCCTTTATTCTGAATTCAAGGAAATGTTTTATGCGTGCCTTCCCTGTGTTCATTCTGGTTCTTTTTTTTTTTTTTCTTTTTTCTTTTTTTGAGGAGCCAGGTTTGTTCTTTGTCACTTACAATGTGAATTTGAATGTTGCTTTCAATTTCTTTCCTTGCAGCTTTCCCCATCCCACATAGCTCTGTTTGTTTCCATTTGCCTTTGAAATGTCCCATTTAATTTTCTTCTTCTATCTCAGCCTCTTTTCTTTCTATTGATTTTTGTTCCTGTTCCATAGAGGTTATGATTGCTCATACCTTACTGAGGATGCCGCAAAACTTCTACTCCCTTGATGCTTATTGTAGGAGCAAATTACTTTCTGAAATGTGATCTTTTGGGTTTTCAAAATGCTACCCCCTTTTCCTTTGTGTTTCAATTTTTTTCATAATTAAAAAATAATGTTGCCTTTTAGTTTATCCCATCTTGTATTTTAAATAGTTTTTTAATTTTTAAAATTATGGTAATACACATGTGTATAACAGAAAATTGCAACTATTTTTTTTTTAATTGTGTATATGTATGCCTGTATGTGAGTGCAGGTGCTGAGCGAGGTCAAGGGTTGGATCCTTTTAGACTGGAGCTGCAGGTAGCTGTGAGCTGCCTGACATGGGCGCTAGGAACCAAACTGGGGCTCTTTGCAAGAGCAGCTCCTTACCACGAGAGCTCTCCAGCCTGCTTAACTATTTTTAAGTGTGCAAGTTCACTGTATAATGAGACAGCTCAGCAAGTAAAGATACTTGTCACCTAGCCTGGCCACCCATGTCCTGTCCTCAGGATCTGCATGGTAGAAGGAGAGAACTGACTCTGGAGGGTTGCTCTCTGACCTCTGACCTCCACACATGTGTCATGGTACACTCACACAATAAATTTATCTTTAAGGCTTAATAAAGTCCACTGTGCATCTAGAACTAACTCACCTATTCATTTGCTTATTGATGGATTTTGAGATGTTGGCTACAGGCGTAGCGAGGCTGTGAATATGCGTGTACACAGCCCCCGCTTTGCTTCTTATCTTTGAATAGGAAAAACACCCCTATCTAGTGGTAGCATTTGTCACTATGTAAGTGATGGGAATTTTCCATAGTCTTATTCATCCTCCTTTCTGGGAAAGCTCAGCCTGCTCTTTGGACACACAGCTGGAAAGAAGGCTTCTGTGCACAGTTCTCAGACAAGTTTCTAGCATCTGAGCAGCTACACACCTGACATAGCTTTGATGTCCTATGATGAAGTCCTTTGCCCAGTGGCTGCTTCTCCACTAAGGTCTCTGTGCTCTTCTACACCCTGGCTTGACTCACCAGAAGAAATTGTAGGCATTGCTGAGCTTAGCTCCCTCCCCACTCCAGCCCCACTGCCGGTGGACTTGGAGCTTGTAGGGAAGGAGAGACAGCCTTAAGATACAAGGCCTGTCTGCCACAGGACAGCTGTGCGTATTGGCTGCTTCAGAAAGCTTATGCAGAGGCACGGCTTCCCAGGCTTCTGGATTCTGACTCAGACATCTAGGGCAGGAGAAGATATATTTCCATCTTCTAGCTGTGTTGGTTGAGCTGTCCTGCTTCAGAAGGCAAAGCAGAGGGATCCCCACACCATCAGCTCTCTGCCAGGTTCTGCCGACCCAAGGCTAGCCAGAGATACCAGATTGTGCTGTGTCTGCTCCAGGTTTTAGCCATACACACATGTGAGTGTGTGTGTGCGTGTGTGTGTGTGTGTGTGTGTGTGTGTGTGTGTATGCATGTGCGCATGCGTGCATGTGCGCATGTGTGTGTATGTTTCATTTTTCTTTATCTCGATAGGTGTTTTGGTGTCTTTTGGTACTTAGCTTAGGCTACATTTCCCTCAGTTCTACAGATACAGCTGGAGCCCGATGTGCTTCATTCGTTTGCTTCGTTTCCTGTTTGGGTGAGAGGAGAGGAACGGCGGCCAGCCTCTCTGTTTGTGGATGCAGCCGAAGGTCCTTGGGGTCGGTCAGTCAGGGCTGTGGGGAGGCCGAGTATAAAAAGGGACGATACCTGGCAGTCTCTAGAAGATATTGTAAGCAAAGAGTTGAAGAGGAGGGAGAAACACAGCCGTGAAAGCACACGCATGAGTAACCACGAAGTCTGGGATGGGGCCGTACACAGAGAGGCCCATTTGCAGCTGAGGTGGAGAACGGAAAGATGAGAAGCCAAGCTGACGAGCCAATTTGGGGCCAACCCAAAGAGGCTGTAGGTGACCAGAAGCCATGGAGGATGCTGAGTAAGAGAAAAAACAAGATGGACATGGCAACAATTCTCTAGTCTACGGGAGTGGGGGGATGGGTGATGCATGGATGGACAGAGACAGGGAAGCCAAGAAAGATGGGATTAACATCAGGCAGGCGTAACTCTCCAGCTCTCATATGGTTCATGGGGAGGAGAAAACAGATCATGGAAGGGCCTGGAACCCTGGACTAGGCAAGCTAGGACCGGTATGGGTTTTTATCTTTTCTTCTTCTCTTGCTTCTCCCCTTAGAAGTGTGAAGATGTCCTTTGATTTGTACGTATTACTAAGGAACATGATAATAGAATCTTTAAAACACTGGGATGTCACCCGTTGTCCCTAAACTCTGACATCACTGCCCCCTGTCTGGAGAGGCAAGTTTGGGAAAACCCCCATTTGCTTTCTCCTCCACCAACCACAGCTGCCTTTGCTAAGGGCAGGCACCAGACCCAAGCAACCGCAGAACTCAGGCCCTAAACACATCTCAGACAGCCAGGCAGGGCCCCAGAAACCAGCCTGTAGTTTGGAATCCAATGGTTGGAGGATGGGGGGAGAGACGGGATAGCTTTTCGCAGTCCCCACCCCCGGATTCCCGGATTGTCACCCACAAAGCTGGCCTTCTGCCCAGATCTGTAGGTCCATGTCTTCAGGGGAAGCTCATGAAGGCTACACAGTCTCCTGCTGCCTCCCTCCTGTAGGGCATGTAATTATTTTTATATATTGCTGCCGAATAGAACACAAGGAATGGCTTGCCGAAACGCTCAGGTATCGGTCTTTGATGTACACAAAGGAAGTGGCTGTTCTGCCTCCTGGGGCTCCTGCACACCCATCAATTCTCCTGACAGATGGAGGCAAGGGTGGCTTGGGCATTAGCATGGCTTGGAGAACGAGTTGGAATTGCCTTCATGCTAATATCCCACTTTTGATCTATTGGAAGGCTGACAGTGAGAGGGAAGGCATCTCCCTAGTGACATAAATCAGAACTGATGAAATCCTTCCACTCCAGTAAATTCAGCCCTTCCTTGTGTGGGGCAAGGGAGAGGAAGGGATCTCCACCCCCAAAAGCCTTCCGGCTCCTTCATCTGGGAGGCTCCTTCCACCTTCACCCACCCAACTCCCTGCATATTCTCAGCTCAAGCTCCTGGGAGCTCAGGTGGCCTCCTCCCTACTCTTCCATCCCTGTCTCCCTGGGACCCATCCTCTAGGGATGATCCAGCTCTCCAGAGTCTAGTCTGAGGATGCTTCTGTAGGGGTGTGCTCTCTGTGAGGTCTGAAGGTTAGGTTCCAGATGTGGAGGGCATGGCTGGGAGCCATACCTTAGGACCCAGTGTTGCTGGGTGTCTCTGAGGAATGGCTTCTGGAAGCCAGCCTTTCCCCCAGTGTCTTGCCAGCAACAGGAGCTGGGAGAAAGGAGCGTTAGCGTCACGACAGTAGACTCATACATAGCCCACCATCTTCTAGGTTCGGCCATCTCTTCATTCTGTGACTTTGGCCAAATGGCTTGGCCCCTCAGAGATCCCTGGCTGAACGGAGTCCCCTTCAGCTCTCATTTCCACGACTCTGGTCCCTTCTTCACAAGTGGTTCTCCGGAAGTGCTCCTGGCTTCCCTTTCTTCTGTTGTTAGAGATAGAGCTCAGGGAACTGAATGTAAGGCAAGTGATGAACCTGGGTCGCCTTTAGCACTCAGCCCCAGAGCTTGACTTGACCAACCAAGAGCACAGACCTAAGGGCATAGGGATGTGGTAGTAGGAGCACTTAGCTAGCCTGCTTGAGCCCTTGGGATCAATTTCCTAGTATACCCCCATCCCAACCCACTGCAGAGAGGTTCAGGGAGTGAGTTAACATAGTCTCCTTTCCTAGGGCTTTTTTTTTTTTTTTTTTTTTTGATAATGGAGGCGGGGGGTGGGGGGGGAATCAAGGTAGGCTCTGAAGTAAAGACACTGGAGATCCAAAGACAGTCTTTGTCTTCCTTTTCCTTGCTTGACATCCTTCCCAGCACCCCATCTCTCTGGCACTCCCTTATTCCATGTCTGTGTCTCATTTTTCAGCAACTTTCCTCAAAAAGCTGTTCTCTACTAAAAGGTTAGCAACTAATACTTGCCAGGTTTTAAAAAACAATAGCGGGCAGATTCTACACTATAAAAAGGGAATGCTGTCCAAATGGTAGGACTTTAGTCATCTTGAGATGCTTATAGGGTGTAGGGTGGGGTTGACCGCCTGAGCCTTGGCATCATACCATATGCTTGTAAACGGGCATGCTCAGCAAGCTCCTGTCTTGGGACACAGAGACGGAATAAGGAGGATTTTGTCCAAAGATGACTTGGACTCCTTGTAGGATTCAGCCCCAAGAATCCTTCTGGGGTTTACCCTGCTGGGTGAGGAAACTGAACATAAGGAGAAGAAAGGAATGTGCTGGAAGTCCCATAGCTCTGTGTCTCAGAGGAACAATATCCCAGCAGCCACCTGGTTTTTATCCACTACAGCCACCACCTGAGTTGTGTTCCTCCCCTCAGCCTTCCCAGTCCCTGTGGCTGGGACACAGAGCCCCTAAGATCAGCACATTCTCCTCCCAGCTGTCTCTTCATCTTTCCTCCCCACCTCACGCGGCAGCCTCTGCTCCTGGTCACACAACGGGTCGTTTCTCCTCTCCCTTGGTGGCCTTTGTACATCTCTTCACTGCCAGACATTTGACTTGAAGGGATTTCAATTGTCCTTAAGGCTCACTATGAATATCACTCACTCACTTCTTTTGGGAAGCCTGGCCTACATTCCCTGTCCTAATGATCGCGCGACTCACTTTGTCCCCTCTTCAGACGCCCCCCCCCTCTTCTCCAGCACATGAACACTGCCTCACAATTGCTTGCTTACATGTTTACTTATGTACTATAAGCTCCCAAAAGGCAAAAACCAAATCTCACCAGTCACCATAATCATGATGTCTCACACCTAATTTCTCAGTGCTGTCCATCCCAGCAGCCACCAGCCTCATTTGTCAATGAAAATGAAATAAAACAAAAAAAACATTGATTCCTCAGTAATGTGCCGCAGATTTAAAGTAGTCAACACTCCCAGCTGCCTCATGGCTATTGTGTTGTGCAGCACCATTCCTCTCATCATAGACTGTTTTCTCCCTAAACACCAGGGATGCTCAGACTCCAGGACTCAGACGGGGGGGGGGGGGGGGTGCGGCGGGGGGGGGGGGTGCGGCGGGGGGGGGGTCTAGAAAATCTTCCATGCCTACACCACATGTGCATTGCTACCTGGTACAGACAAGATGTTTGAGGGGAACTTCTTTCTGGAGCTGGGTGTGGAGTCTAGGCTTGTTACTATTTCTAGACGCCACATTCTGCCTGGTCTTTATTTGGCATCTCCTGGGGGCATGTGCTAGGGCTGCCCTCCTTAGCTGAGACACCAGGTAGGGCCTTTCAGGACAAGCTCTGATGCTCACACCTGCACAAGGGAAGACTTGCCAGTAGCCTTGATGGCGTGGCCGTCCCTAGAAGATGAAGGGTGTTGCTTCAAGGCTTAGCTAGCTCTTCCCTGGGACAGAGACAAGAGACACTTGTTGAGGACAGGGCAGGCTTCCCCACCACCTGCCCCCAGCCCGGGGTTAACACCACTGGGTGGTCTTCCTCTGCTTCACTTCAGCTTGTGGTCTGTTGCCTCCTCTCCTTCCCCACTTCCTCTCCAGCCTCTGCTCCCACACTTGCGGACTCTGACTCTTTCCTAAGCACCTTCTCCGCTCCGCTCCGGCCATTTGCTGTTGCTGTTCTCGCTTTCTACCTCGTGTACTCTTTCTGTAACACTGCATGGGAAATCGCTAGCCCAACCTCGGTTGGTAGTTTGAATGCCACCTCCTCTGTGAGGCCTGGATGTCTCACAGGCAGTAAAGGTTGGGCCCTGGCTCTGCAGCCACGAGTGTTTTCTACACTCTAGATCAGAGACTGTATAGCTGTGGGTTTAAAGCCAGAGGCTTTGGAGTCAGACCAATGGCTTCCCCTCCCTGAGCCTCTCGCTCTGTTATGCAAAGGGCTGGGGTGAAGATTAAGTAGGATAGTATGCATAATGCTGGATACACCTGCCAGGCACCTAGTCCTCAGGACCCATTAGCCAAGGCCTATATAGTCTTCTTAAATAGTAAATAGGCTGAGAACTTTGGTGGTGGGGACACTATGTGTTGCTCAAAGTTGATTCCCAGAACTGGGCACAAGACTGGCATAAAGGGTTTGTTGAGTTTAATCCATTGGTTGGATGCTGTCTGTATTGAGGGACATTTGGGACAACCCGATAGATAGCAGGGGATGCCCACCCCGGGGAGGGGGTGTAGGAAAGGCAACAGGGCTTTGTGGAGGTCCTCATGACCCAGAGTACCTTGGAGTGGTGTCAGTATGTATGGAGGCAAAGACACTCAAGAACCCATGTCTACGGTGCCCAAGTATTGTGCAGTTGGCTTAGTCCCCGGATAGATAGTCTTTATGCCAAGCAGAACCAGGGCATGCCGCACACAGGGAGCCCACACCCATACCATGGGAGCCCATGGCCTCTGTGTAGAAGCTGGCAACTGGTACAGAGGCTAGTGCTGGGGCGGGAGCCAGGGGCTCTTGCTGCCTGTGGGCTCCTCCTTGCTGCTCTGCAGGTGCCAGCCTGCTCCTTGTGGAACCCTTGCCTTCACTGGCAGGCTCTTGGTCAGGCCTGTTGGTCCCTCCAGGCAATCAACGGCTACTATGTAGAATATTTTCCCCACAGAATAATCATTTCCATAGTGGCTGCCTTTCTTTCTTTTCCCCATCTTCCCTCCCCCCCCCCCTTCTACCCTCATCAGAACCTTAAAAGCCTCCACTCCGTTTTCCGGCTTCCCTCCTGTCTCCAGTGCTCCACCGGAAGTCAATCTGTGCCTCTCTTGAGCCAGAGATGGGGCTGAGAGATGAAAAGCGAGGCCTGGGTTTGGTCCAGAGCGGCCAACCACTGCTTGAACCTTCCTTGTCCTCACGGTCTCTCTCCTTCTACTTCTTCCTTCTTGTCACAGTTCCAATTAGGAAATGGAATCAGAAATGGCCCATGATTCTTGGGGAAGCTTTGAGTAAGGTATAGTGTTGTTTCTACCATCTTTTTTTTTTTTTCTTCCAAGTCTCAGCTCTCAAATCCCAGGCTGGTCTGGAACTCATTATGTAGCCCAGGCTGATCCGATGCTTTTAGCTTTACCTCGACCTCCCAAGCATTAATACACACGGGACTCACTGTTCTGAGAGCTACCTTGAGATTCTTAATGAATGTTGAACAAGGTTGTCGTGTGTTATTTTGCTTTGGGTCTTGAAAATTATGTAGCTGGCCTGGAGGAACAGAGTGGTGGATGACTCCAAAGAAAGAAGAGACAGCCAGGCTGGAACAAGAGTTGGGCTGGACATGTCTGCTAAGCTCAGTGGCCAGAGTTTGGTTACTGGGTAATTGACTGCTAGCTAGGAGTCCTATCTCTGAAATTCAGTGTCTGAGATGGACCCTCTATCCCCTTATTTCTCCAAAAATACCAGTGGACCAGTGATAACAAGGGACATTGAGTCCTCAGACTGGCAGAAGGGCCTTCTTCCAATGAAGGGTTCTAGGAGGGACCCAAAGGCCCAGCTCCCTCTCACTGGATGAGAAGCAGAGCTCTCTCTCCACAAGGAGCCTTCTTCATTCCACGGTCCCTCTTGAATTCTGTTTTTGAGCCTCTTTCTGCTCTTGGAGACCCTGCCCTGTGTTTGCCGCATCCTCTCACATGACATGGCTTAGCTGGAAAGGAGACCCAAGTCATAATTAACCTGAGCAGGACAGAAGAGATGGACACTCACTCTGGTTTCTCAGCTGTCTTCCTGGTCTCCCCAGAGCCAATTGCCCTTAGACCCCACTCAGTCTGGACTCAGAAAGCAGGCACTATTGCCAGGCGCCAAGCCTGGAGCTTCTAAAGCATACCCCTCTAAAAGAACTCCTGGCAGGGGCTGGAGGGTGGCTTAGAGGTTAAGAGCCCTGGCTGCTCTTGCAGAAGACACGGGTTCAGTTCCCAGCACCCCCATAACCCCAGCTCCAGGGGATCCTATACTGTCTTCTGACCTCCATCAACACCACATGCGCATGATGAGCACCCGTACATGCAGGCAAAACACATGAGAAAAGTTCCAGAAAGGTTTCCTTATACCAGTCTGCTCCCCATGTCTGTAAGAGCCTCTGGTTTCCTACAACTGAGAGACACATTTGTCCTCTTATCACACTTGGTCTGTCTGTGTATTTCCATCCATCCATCCATCCCTCCATCCATCCATCCATCCATCCATCCATCCATCCATCCATCCATCTCTCCACCAACCTACTTACATACCTACCTATCAATTTTTGTTTATTTGGTACAAAGTCTCCTATAGCCCAGGCTGGCCTCAAACTATCTAGCTGGGAATTAACTTGAACTTACCTTCCTGCCTCCATTCCCTAAGCACGGGGAATACAGGTGTGTGCTGCCACCAGTTTTATGTGGTGTTGGGGACTGAACCCAGGGCCTTGTACATGCTAGGCGAATGCTCTACAAACAGCTACACCCCCAAGGCCCTCTCATCACTTTAAGGGAGCCAGAGCAGTAGAACAGAAAAGGCCCTGAACTCAAGTTCCAGACCTGATGCTCCATTTGGCATTTCCCTTGCTATCTCAGAGTACTGAGATTCTGGTGTGATGTGAGCAAGGCCAGCATCCTTCAGGTCCCCGTACAGTGTGGTTCTGACTTTATACTGTTGGTCTTCTGAGTCACCCTTTGAGGACTATTTCCTGCTGTCTATGGAAATGCTTCTGCTACAGCCTACCACCTTGTAGGTCCTCTACTTACTTTGGTCCTGAGACAGCCATGCCTCCTTCTCCATGAGAAGTCTTGGAGCTAGACCCTCCCACCCTACCTGTTGCCTCTACCTCAGCACTAGGCTGGGGAGTTAAGCTATTTCCCCAAAGCCCAGGCAAGCCCCAACTGGCCTGCCAGGGCCCTGCTAATCTGCCCTATCACCACAGGGAAGAAAGCTTCTAAAAGCACTGGAGGGGCCAGGCCCACGTGGGGGAGAGAAGTGCTGTTGATTTTATTCCAGCGCTTAATTGATATAATTGCTCTCTTCCGCCTGCCAAACCAGAGTCGGGGGTTGGCTCTCCCACCTGTGGGCGGGAGAGGCTCTGAAAATTCTTAGTCCCCAAAGGCAGGTTCTGCTGGCTCTACAGAGCCCCCCATCAGCCCCTTCCACTCCCAGGTGGCAGGGGAGCCTACTTATCCCAGAGGACTAGGCATCTCAGTGGAGCCCAAACCCTGCCTCAAGGTGGGTGGAAGAGTTTCTGCAGAAAGTGCCCATCCTATGAAGGAGCCAGGTGGGGAAAGAGTGAGAGAGACTTCTCTGCAGCAGGATGCTGACCCTTGCTGGTCTCTAAGAGTCACAGGATCCTGGCCTGGGGAGAGAGGAGAGAGGAGAGAGGAGAGAGAGAGAGAGAGAGAGAGAGAGAGAGAGAGAGAGAGAGAGAGAGAGAGAGAGAGAGAGAGAGAGAGAGAGAGAGAGAGAAGAGAGAGAAGAGTCAGACAGAGACACAGAGACAGAGAGAGGAAAGAGACAGAGAGAGACATACACACACACACAGAGGAAGGGAGAGAGAGGAGAGAGAGAGGGAAGAGGAGACAGAGACAGAGAGACAGACAGAGACTCAGAGACAGACACAGAGACTCAGAGACAGACGCAGAGACACAGAGACAGAGATTAGAGCCAGATTAGAGTTTTTCCCTGGGGCCTGTCTCCTCCACGACTCCTCAGAAGACTTGAGTCATTTGAACTCAACACTGCATCTCATCCTCACAGCCAAAATCTCTAAGACCTCCCCTGGCCAGGTGCCCTGTTCCTCCCTGGGGTCCCCAGAGCACCTCTAGATAGGCTGTCTGTTAAAAGGATAGAAGAAAAGGGGGGGGGGGAGGGGAAACAACCGAGGACACCACTGCCACATGCGGGCTAAAAGGAGAGGGTGTGCAGCTGCATCAAACAGCTATACCCCACTCTCCAAACAGGACTAGAACTGCCAGCTAAAATGCAAATATTTTTCCAGATTTCTTCTAGTGGGCCTCTGTGGTTAAAAGCACATATTACTCTTGAAGAGGACCCAGGTTTAGAGCCTAGCATCCACATGGTTCACATACTATTCCTAACTCCAATTTCAGGGGATCTGCTACCCTCCTCTGGCTTCCATGGGCACCAGGCATGTATGTAATGCACATATGTACATGTAGTCACAGCACTCATACACATAACATAAATCACCTAAAATTAACGTAAGATGTATTTTATTTTGAAATGACATGTATGTGCGTGTGACTTGTGTGGGTGTGTGCATGTGCATGCAGGTGCCTAGAGAGGCCAGAGTCATCAGGTCCCTCAGGAGCTGGCTTTACAGACGGTTGTGAGCTATGTGATGTGGCTGTTGGGAACCAAACTCAGATCCTCCATAAGAGGAGGATGTATTTTTAACCACTACAACACCTCTCCATCCCCTAAAATAAAAATCTTGCTGGGGACACATTTATACCAAAAAGTTATTCTTCCTTTAGCTGATATTTAAATTTTACTGGGCATGGTTTTAAGTATTGCATGGGACATTTACATGAAATTCAAATTTTAATTAGAGAGCCTGTATGCTATTATCATTGCTTTTGAGGCAGGGTCTTACTTTGAAGCCCAAGCTGTCCTTGAACTCATTATGCAACCCAGGCTGTTCTTGAATTCTTTTTTTTTTTTTAAGATTTATTTATTATGTATACAGTATGCATCAGATCACATTATAGATAGTTGTGAGCCACCATGTGGTTGCTGGGAATTGAACTCGGGACCTCTGGAAGAGTGCAGTCAGTGCTCTTAACCGCTGAGCCATCTCTCAGGCCCCTTTTCTTGAATTCTTGATCATCCTGCCTCTGTCTTCAGGTGTTTGAATTTCAGGTGTGTACCACCATACCCAGCTGGCAGTGTGTGTTCGAATTCACTGTACCCAACAGCACTATCCTGGGTTTGCTCCATCAGGGAGCCCAGCTGAGTTGAGTGGAAGATGTGGTTCCTATGATCACCCCAAACATGAATACAGGCTAGAATGGCCACTTCCATATTCTTGTCCTTTTTTTTTTTTCTTTTTTCCTGCTTGCCAATTGCTTGATTTTCCCACTTTGGGATGTCCTTGTCCCCAAGTTATCAGGAACAGGGATACACACACCTGTGCTCCCAGGGCCTATAGATCAGCTCTAGGAGAGGTGTGAGCTGTGGAGGCACCCTGGCTCTCTGCTCAAGGAGAAAGAGGCCTGGAGGCTCCTGTAATCTGTCCTTCCATGAGAGGCAGTGAGAAGGAGCCCTGTCTGAATGACGTTGAAACATACCAGACCCAGGAAGTCCTTGGATGCTAAATGACTAGCCTGGTTGCAGAGGCCCTGCCCAAGCTCACTTGCCCGTGGGTGGCATACAATGCAGGAGATGAACGGATCAGGACAGTAGCATGTACACAGAAGCATGAGCTGCATGTATGTAGGCATCCTGGTATATTTACACATACCCATTCACACAGAAGCCACTTCCTGGGCTGGGCAGGATAGCTCAGTGGGTAAGGGCACTTGCTGCCAAGCCTGATGACCTGAGTTCTGTCTCCTGGGTTGGGTCCCTTGAAGACCAGCAAGGTGGGAGGAGCGAACTGACTCCTGAAAGCTGTCCTGTGACCTCCACATGTGTGCCCCCACAAACATACAAAAAAAAAAAAAAGAATAAATAAATGCAATAAGTAAATAACTGCAAAATATTTTTGTTTTGTTTTAAACAGGTGACATCCATCCATCCTAGGCTCACAGGATTAAAAATGCCCTTCTCTCCTGTCCCACTTCCTATATCCCTTAAGTAGATGGGCATGTTCTCACCTCCCTTGATGTGTCTGGAGTGCCAGCATTGCACAACGGGAAGACACATGGCCTTGAGTGTCAGCAAACTACAGTTCAAGCTTCATGTCTGGCTCAATGCTGGCTGAGTGACTTAGCCCGATCCCTGTAAGGTGGGGCTGGTCAGAGCCATCTTGTAGTGTGGAGAGGACACTGGTCACCTGCCGGTACCTGGCTCTGTATCTGGCATATGACAAGTGGCTACTGACAGTGTCATGGTCATCATTGCAGAGTTGCCTTCGCTTCAAGGCAGTTGACATCAGCCACAGGTGGAAGTCAGGATTCATGGCTCTTTGAAATTACCCATTTAGGCAGGCACTTGTAGAAGTCAGAGTTCAGACCTGTCAGACTAGCCAGGTCCCAGATCCCTGTCCTCTTGTTCTGCCCGTAATATTACCTTCCCTTAGTATCCCCCCTCACTCCCGGGGGGAACCTCCTCCCCTTGTTTTGTTTTGTTATTTGGGCTTTTGTAGGAGAAGATGTTTTGGAGATTGCATCTCCTGTAGCCCAGGATAGTCTCCTGCAGCCAAGGATGACCTTGCTTCTACCTCCCAATGGCTTGGATTACAGGTGCCACCACACTCAGCTTTTCCTTTCTTTAAAAAAAAAAAAAAAAAAAATATATATATATATATATGTGTGTGTGTGTGTGTGTGTGTGTGTGTGTGTGTGTGTGTGTGTGTGTGTATTTGGTTTTTTGAGACAGCGTTTCTCTGTGTAGCCTTGGTTGTCCTAGACTCACTTTGTAGACCAACCTGGCCTCGAAATCACAGAGATCCATTTGCCTCTGCCTCCCAAATGCTGGGATTAAAGGCGTGCACCACCATGCCTGTCTTAAAAAAATCAATATATATTAATTGTATAAAATAAACAGTCTCACCTTGATTCTAAGACAAAAATAGCAATGTTCCTCCTTGGCTTAAAAACTCTTCAATGGCTTCGATTTTCCTATAACATGACATTATTTTGAGAACTCTGTTTGTTTGTTTGTTTGTTTGTTTTTCAAGACAGGGTCTCTCTGTGTAGCCTTGGCTGTCCTGGACTTGCTTTGTCGACCAGGCTGGCCTCAAACTCACATTTTGAGAACTCTGAAACCTCACCAGACACCTCTCCCCTTCTTTTCTACATTTTTTCCGGGAGCCCTACATTGCTTCAGGTCTGCTATTCCACACCCCCACATGCCATTCTCTCTGCTTGGAATACCATCACTTCCTCTCTAGACTGAGGCTACTAGGCTGCCAGTGTCACATTCTCCTGGTGGCCTTCCCTGATGCCCTGGACTGGGCGCCACAGTGCTGCACTGTGGCTAGTAACCTGACTTTCCTAACGGCTATGAGCTTTGTGAGGAAAGACAGATCTCCTCTCTTCATGGCAGTTGCTGTTTCTCCAGCACTGTCCTTGACACAGAGCTCAGCGAAGGCTTTAGACCTGAGTGGCGTCCACCTACCTCAAGGTACCAGATAGCTTCTCCTGGTGTGGTGGTACCCATATCTGTCTATGTCTAGAAATCTCTACGACATCTTCACAGACGAGTCGCAGCCCCATCCCTGTCCTTCTGAGTTCTTCCATGAAGGGGTGAGCCTATGTTTTCACAAGGATCCCTACAGTCAAAGCCATCACAGGTACGGTGACTGCCATGGGGTGGTCATGTCTGTGGTGACAGGCCTTATGAATAGAGGACACTCACTGGAGAGATTTTTTTTTTTCCTCATCGGGATATTTTAAAAATTAATCAATTAGTTTTAATTAGTGTACAAAATAATGAGTTGTGTTATGACATTTTCATGCAGGCGTATCATTGTCTTCTGCTCATATTTTCCCATCATTCACTACTCTCCTTTGAACCTCCTGTCCACTTCTGCGATAGATTATATTTATGTGTACAAGTGTTCTTCGTGTGTGTGTGTGTGTGTGTGTGTGTGTGTGTGTGTGTGTGCACCATGTGCTCATGGAGGTTAGAAGAGGGCATCAGATCCCCTGGAACTGGAGATACAGATGGCTGTGAACTACCACATGGGTGCTGGGCACTGAAGCCAGGCCCTCTGTAAGAACAAGTGCTCCTAACCGCTGAGCCATCTCTCCAGCCCCGCCTTCTACTTTAATGCCGTATAAACATATAGTGTGCAGTTATAACTTCATTTTGCATGAGAAACACAGGCACTATTTATCCCTTTCCCTCCGCCCCAGTACCCTCTCTTATTTTTGTCCTTCCTCCTGTCCCCTTAGGTCTCTTCCTCCAAGCACATATAATATTCCTTCTATGTTCATATCATAGTGTGTATATATTTATATCTATTTACATCTAGATATAGATATATGTATGTAGACACATACACACATTGTTTACTTTTTTACAGTCTTTAGCATACTGTGGAACTATTCTGCCATTGAGCTATATCCTCAGCCTATACATATTGTATATTTGATCAAGATTTCATATAGAATAGAAAACTTTTATATGGTATTTGCCTTTCTGAGTCACATAACATAATTCTCATATATATTTCATTGACATGGCATAACATTATTTTTCTTTATATGTAAATAAGACTCCATTGTATGTATATAGCATGATTTACTTATTCATTCACCTGTTGATGGGCATCCAGTTACTTATCTTGCCTATTGTAAATAGCAGCAATAAACACAGATGTTCAAGTACATCCCACCAGGCTATGCTTGATGTGGTGGGAGGTCTTTCCTAATTGTGCTCTTAAGAGGGTATCTTAGTCATTTTGCCCTCATAACCAAAGGCTTGCATGTCAGCCTGTCCACTGGAGTCCCCTTGATGCCTAGCTGGGGAATTTCTCCTGGGCATGCATGACGCTGTCAGGGATGGTACTGCTAAAGTAACTCAGGCAAGAGACAAAAGCATTGCTAACATTTTCCAAACTTGTACTGTTGGGAAAAGGAAAATCACTTCTTCCCATTCTTCTGGTCAAATGGTTCTTTTTTGGATTCAGAGTTGTGCACTTCAAGCTTTGTAAACAAGGCCTGAGGTTTCTATAATTTAGGTACCAGAAGTTCATGTGGGAGCTAAGACCTATTCAAGACAGCAAAGTCTAAGCATAAATCTAAGAGCTTGTCGCAGACCAGCTTGTCTCTGCTCTGTGTTCAGGATAACAGAGTTTTGGTCTAAGCCCCAGGCTAAGAGACAGAAATGGTAGCATCTCATGGCTTGGGAAGACCTGTGGAAAGATAAGCTGGGTGTTCTGTTTATTTTGTTGAGCTACTGAGTCTTCTAGGGATCATGTCAAATGTTTTGTGCCCTGGCATCTCTGTTCACATAGTCACCTATCCTTTATTTACTTGCTCTGAGAAGCAGCAAATGAAGGGTGTCTTAAGTCACTGTTCTGTTGCTGTGAAGAAACTCCATGACCAATACAACTATTATAGGACAAAGTATTTAACTGGAGACTTGTTTACAGTTTCAAAGGTTTAGTCCATGGTTGTTGTAATGGAAAGGAGCATGGCAGCACAGAGTTGGGTGCTAAAGCAGTAGCTACATCCTGGGTCTGTAGGCAGAGAGAGAGAGAGAGAGAGAGAGAGAGAGAGAGAGAGAGAGAGAGAGAGAGAGACTGAGCTTCGCATGGGCTTTTGAAAGCTCCAACAAGGCTAGACCATCCAATCCTTCTAATCCTTTTAAATAGTGCCACTCACTGGTGACTAAGCATTCAAATGGGGTCTGTTCTTATGAAATCCACCACAGAAGGGTTTTTCCTGTTGCATGCTTGGGCCTTCCATAGGCCATCAACTTACCCAGGAGTCCCAGGGCTTTGGCAGAAGCTGTACAAAACTAGAAGGTCTTTGAGGGGCTAAGGAACAGGGATGGGTGACAGAGAATGGCTTACACCTTTGAAGGGCCATTTTTCTTTGGTTATATCTATAAGGGGAAGGTTTTCCTCGGCCAGTACAGGGGCCAAGTCTGTTATATGTTCTTGGGGTAGACAGGGTTGGGATGAATGTCATACTCAGGACAGGGAAACTAAGGATGCAGGGGAAATGCTGGTTATCACGAATGGGCTATGGCTTCTATGTTGGATCTGAGAGGAGCAGTTGGGGATGTACATAGAAATGCCATAAAGGATCAAGGATTGTTGATTGGAATATGGGAACTTGAAAAGGTGGGATACATGGTAAGTGGCATTTTAGAGTGCCTGCTGGGGGTCTGGCTTTCCAAGCCCAGCTCAGCCCTAAAGCCCTAAAGCCCTAAAGCCCTAAAGCCCTAAAGTTCTGTGCCTCTGTTTACTGATCCCTCTCCATCCTTTTCTTCTTCCACCAGGCGCCTGGATGCCAACCTCATCTCCCTGGTCCCCGAGAGAAGCTTTGAAGGGCTGTCTTCCCTCCGCCACCTCTGGTTGGATGACAATGCACTCACTGAGATTCCCGTCAGAGCCCTCAACAACCTTCCTGCCCTACAGGCCATGACCCTGGCTCTCAACAGCATCCGGCGCATCCCCGACTATGCCTTCCAGAACCTCAGCAGCCTTGTGGTGCTGTGAGTGCTGTCTTAGTCCCCAGCACACGCCGGAATGGGAAGCTGCATGCTTTCTCCAGTTGGGTCAGGAGCTTTGCTCTTCTCTGCATGTCATCGAACCCTCTTGTTTCAGTTTCTGCTCTGTAGATGATGAAGGTGACCATCCTTTGTTGTCTCTGTAGGATGATGTCGAAGATGATATTAAGTCCATAGAAGTACTCTGAGAGCCACTTAAGGGACTAAGCATTATAATCAGAAAGCAGAAATATTTTTGTTTTTTGTTTTACTTCCTCACTATACACGTATAGTAACCATTTCATGCCAATTGAAATATAAATCAAGAGTTTCTTAAGTGATTCCCACCACATTTGGTAATTGAAAGATGCAATCATATGCTTTGGCATAGGGTTAGAGTAAATCCATCCAATTTTGCAGGCCTAAAGAAGCAGGAAAGGGCCAGATGTGGTGGTACACGCCTGTGATCCCAGCATTCAGGGAGGCAGAGGCAGGTGGGATCTCTGTGAGTTTGAGGCCAACCTGGTCCAGGGCAGCCAGAACCACACAGAGAAACCCTGTATCAAAAAACAAAACAAAACAAAACACCAAAACAAAACAAAACAAAAAAGAAGCAGGAAAGTCCATCACATGTAATTAGATGTCAAAGCCCCAGCAGGATAATTACCTGGGAGATAGCATCCCTGGCAGGGATAGGGGCTGGGGTTAACTCTGTCTTCCTAGTGGGAACTTTACAGTGCAAATTAGCTTCTAGCTAATTGCCATGAATGATTGGTAAGTTCACAGTCTAATTACCAAGGGCTCGGAGGTCATGTGTAATTGCTCTGGGTTACATACTAATTGCTGCAGGAACATGTGTGTTAGCGACTCTGCTAAATGGCAGCATTGCTTCCTTTGTTCTTGGAGATCTGGTGTGGTTTTCTAGGCCACTGTGAATGGATGATTCTCAGATCCTTGTGAGAGATGGAGAGGTAGGTAGTGATTTATTTGTCTAAGGCTCTGTCTTGGAAACTTAGAGAGCCAACATGAATGTTCCCAGTAGAGTACTTTCTTCCATCAGAAGGGCCATAGCCTCCATCATTCTGGGAGTCAGGATGATTGGCTTTGGCTTTGGTGATGTCCCTGTGGCCTCACATGGGAATGGGGTCAAGTCCCTGGGACAGGTAAGACCGCTGGAAAAATGAGAACTTTATGATGGGCCCCCTGCTACGTGGGCAACAGTATGCTCATACAGAGCCCCCCCCCCCGGTGTGTGTGTGTGTGTGTGTGTGTGTGAGTGTGTGTGTAAAGTCCCAAAAGGATGCTACAGCACTGCTGGCCTGGAGGGCTTGCAATCTAGTTTCCTCTGTAGGGAAAGACATCCAAGCCAGTTTTTGCTGCTGTAGCTAGGTGGTGAAGATGGATTCAGCGCACAGGAGCACAGCAGGAGTCCATTCAGCTTTGGGAGGGCAAGAAGAAAGCTTCACAGGGGAGGCCTGGACGGGGAGTGAATGGGGTTGGACAAGAAAAGGGGCTAGAAGGGACTAGAGCATTAAAGACGTGGGGGAGGGGGAGTCAGAGTATTTGGCTGTTGGTGATGGGGCCTTCCAGCTGTAGCAGAGGGTCCTTGTGCACAATGTGAGAGAAAAGGGCTGAGGGGCACAGACAATGTCAGAGCAAAGACTGCAGCTTTTATTTGCCAGTGTGGAGCGAAACTTGCAGGTTTTCAAGGAAACGTTAAAAGGGGGATATTTCAGGGTGGTTAAAGTGAAGGATGGATGGCCACACAGGGAGCCAGAGACAGGAAAACTAGCTCTGAGGCTCCCATGTATCAATGCTCAGTTTGGGGAGGCAGCAGAAAGGATGAGTGGGAGGGTGAGACTGTAAGGGGTATTTTGAAGGGAGAATTGAGCTATCGCAGAGGTTTTCCTGGGGCAGAGGACCAAGCAGAAAAGTCATCACGGATGACTTCAAGGCTTGGTTGGAAGCAAGAAGCTGGCATGAAATTCAGGCCCAATATAGATCTAGAAGGTGCAGGGGTCCCACTGGGTGTAAGAAGGACACGGGATCAAGGGAGAAAAGCTAGTGTAGAAGAACAAAGCTGAAACAGACTATGTACCTTGGCACGGGGCGAGGCTCAAAGCATCGCATCTCTGTCTTTTATGAGTGTGTGAAAGAAAAAGTTTCAAGCAGGAGGTGATGCTGGAAGGCAAAGAAGACTGGCGGATGCTGCCCCAGGACTTTGAGATGAGCTGCGGGGGGAGCCCAGGAGGCAGAACAACCACAAGAGGAAACAAGAACCAGAGGGCAGGCTGTGTGGTGTGTGCATGTGCCTGTAATTCTACAACCCAGAAGGCTGAGGCAGGAGGATGGCGAGGCAGAGGCCGGTGTGGGTTATATAACGAGACCGTGCCTCAAAACAAACAGATCAGAAAAAAACGTAAGGTGTGGATGTGGGCCTGTCAGGAGATATGGCAGACAAGTATGATGGAAAGAGGTAGGGTCCCTCCCACAGAGCCTGCGCGCTGGTGCTGCTCTGACACGTACAGAACCCTTTCCCCCGCACTGGCAGCAATAGCAAAAAACACTAAGCAGCTGGTCTTTAGTAACGTACGTCGTCTTGTAAGCGCCAACCTAGGTCCCTGGCTGGGCTACTACAGGTGCCAGGGCTCCAGAGCTGAATGGATAGTTCAAGAGGGAGCTAGAGGTCTAGAAAGGTGAGATGATCTGGACCAGAGCTGAAAAGGGAGGAGAGAGTCTAGGAAACTGGGGCAGGGAGAATACATTTGGTGGCAGCTGGGATGAAGGGGTGAAAGAAACAGGAAAAATTAAGCAGCCTTGCTAAGAGGGGAGACTTATTCTCAGAGGGCAAGGGTTGTTTTCCTACAGGACCGGAGATCCTTGGATTGGGGAGAGGGTCTGTCTTCCTTCCTGGGACCTGGTGGAGCAGGTCCCTCCCCCATCTCATGGCCCTCCCCCATCTAGCTGGATGGCTTTGGTCTAGGGTTCAGCAACATCTCTGCCAGACAGTCTGCTTCTTACCCATCCTAAGTGAGTTCCCTTTGCTGCCCAAAGATGTTTGTAAATTCTTGAACTTTTACAGCGTAGCTCAAATATGCCACAGTGTCGAGAGTTCTGCATCTAATTTTCCCAGAACAATGGATGCCTTTGAGGGGAGATTCTGTTCTTCCTTCTGGAGAATTCTTTTTGTATTATTGTATCCGCAGGCTCATGTTGGGGATCCTTTCCTTGAGAAACCTCAGTGGCTAGCGTACCCCACGTGCATCGGTTTTTAACTGTTGTAACCTTTGTCTCACTCTGCCACGCCCACCCTGATCGTGTCCAGCTTTTTTTTATCTTTCTTTATCTTTCTTATGTCATTTATACGTGTGCGTGCCCGAAGGTACGTATGTGCCCTTCACACGGGCAGTGCTCACAGAGGACAGAAGAGGATGTCAGATCCCCTGAAACTGGAGTTACTGGTGGGTTTGAGCCACCCGATTTGGGTGCTGGGAACTGAATCCCAGTCATCTGTAAGAACCAGCCCGTGTTCTTCTCTATTGAGTCATCTCCAGCCCTGTGTCCAGTTTTCTCTCTGATACAAGTCAACTTTCACAACTGACTATTGATTAGCTCCCTTTTAAAAAAAAATGCAGTTTGGGGTCCCAGTTTTAACCTACAATGTAATTTTTCCTTCCACTTTAATTTTTGTTTTCTTTGAAATGTCATTTAGGTTGTTTTGTAGCAGAAGGTAATTGTGATCAGTTTCGTCTATTCTTCATTTGTTAATTGCAATCTTTTTTTTTCTTTCCTTTTATTTAGACAGGGTCTTCTGTAGCCCAGGCTAGCCTCCAACTCACTACATAGCCAAGACTAACATTGAACTCCTGGTCTGCCAGCCTCTGCTTCCAAAATACTGGAATTTCAGATTTTCACTACCACACCCAGCATTCATTGTATTTTCTTCAAGGCTTGAAACTTCACTGTCCCTTACATACAATCCCCTTCTCCCTTTGTCACCCCGTGATTTCTTCTCTCTGGCACACTCAAGAAGCAAAGCTCTGGTCCAGCACATCATCTCTAGGCCATATTGGTTGTCCCTTCCAAGCTGTAGTGTCAGTTAAGTGCATAGAAGTAGATTCTGTGCCATTTTCTGTACCTTGGTGGAGTGGGTGAGAGAGACAGCATGTTCAGAGGTAATGGCCAGTCTTTTGGGAGACTACCTGTGCTGCTGCCCCCGCCACAGTGTTTTAAGTGTGGAGTGCCCCTGGGCTTCAAGCACCTCTGGCTCCCTTGTCTGTGAGTATCCTGAAACTTTTGTTTTACTTTCTATTTCACCTGCTCCCTTTGGATGACCGAATACAGAACAAAACAAGAATATTTACTTAGTTACTTCTCACAGGTTAGGAGTGTTGTTTTTAAGAGAGAAATCTCAGACTTTGTTTTCTCACCAGTTTATTTTCTGGGGAAAGGGATGACAAAGACCTCCAAACTGTTTGGCCACAGGGTCTTCAGTGTTACCTACACAAGGCTGCATGTCTTTTTGCTTTTTGCGTGTCTTTCCTGATTTTTTGCCCCTTGTGCGTCTTCAGGTGGAGTGGAGTTTGGTTTGGTTATTTTTGATCAATTATGAGAGGGCAGAAGAGAGTTTCGTCTTATTTTTCAGTGAACTATTTACCCTGGGAACCTCTCCCAAACTTCCCTCTTTTCTGCTCACAACTGTTCTTGCCAAAGCCCAAGCCCCACTGCACGGCCTATGCACCTTCCCACTGCCCATCTGTTCCTGGGATCCCTTCCCTCTCTGCTCAAGCACATTGCCTGGCAAAGCCCTGCTGAGGATTGCCACCTCCACTCTACAAGGCCTCGCTTGCTCCCTCAGCCTCAGCAACCTCCCGGTGACCACAGCTCTCTCCAGTTGTAACAAAGCTTAGCCCTTAATTATATGTTGTCTGCAGCGGTTGGCTGTTGGCTCCCCTAAGAACGTCTGGCCACTGAGTCAGGCTGGCTGGGCCCTACAGAGCAGGGCCGGAGAAGAAGCCTCAGATGTGAGCCCCTATGACGTCAGGTCTGCATCCCAGTGCTTAGTCAGGGATTGCTGTAGCCTTGGCCCAGGGCTTTCCTCTTCCCGGTTTCTTCACTAGGAAGGCAAAAAGGTAGCTAGCCTGTGGTCAATGCTGCCTTGGCAGCTGTGGCTTCAGAAATGGGTCTTGGCTGGTTTGCTCGCCCCTGGAGAAAAGGGGTTAGAGCACTGGGGTCATTCTGTTTGTGCTTCTGCCTCCACTTTGCGACTCCTGCTTGCTGTGTACACTCATCTGCCCTGGCCCTGAGGTTGTGCCACACACTCTGACGTGTCTCTCCTTCCCACACAGGCATCTGCATAACAACCGCATCCAGTATGTGGGGACCCACAGCTTCGAGGGGCTGCACAACCTGGAGACACTGTGAGTGGGGAGATCCTGTTTAATAAGCCCTAGCCTGCTGGGTGACGGTGATGGCACCTGTGACTAGAGTCGGGATGTGGGCTTAGGAAGGGCCAGCAGGATATGATCCGAGCCCTTGTCACCCAGGTGCCCATCCTGGGACTTTTCTCTGAGATGTCACTCAGGGAGAATTCCTTCCCCCTCTTCGGGTGGGTACAAGGTGCTCTGTGGTGGTTCAGGGTAGGCCAGGAAGTGGGACTGCAGGGCCCCTGACAGCAGAGACATCCCATAATGCGTAGAGATGAAAACAGCTAACAGAAGTCAGTGAATGAGGACACAACGATTGGAGTCTGTAAAGCTTGGGGGTGGGGCTGGGGCTGACTTGGTGGCAGTTTTGATGTCTGTTTAAGAGTGGCTGCTGACAGAAGGGAGAGGAATACCACGGAATAATGTCAGGACTGTTCGCCAGCTGATCTAACTAGCTAAAGATTAAGGGGGAAATGGCCCATTCAGTGCTACAGCCTGCCTATAAAAAGCACCCAAGCTGTTGACTCTCAAAAAGCCATATTATTCACACATCATCATCCAGGAATTCAGTTAAGGTCAGAATACACCCAAGCCCTCCCATCACTTCCTCTGGAGGCCCCGCCAGCCCCTGCAGAGTGGGCTGAGTGGGCCCCACTGAGCAATCGGCCAGGCTCTGCAAGAGTGACTGGTCATGCCAGCTGGAGTCGTTAGCTCCCCTGAGAGAACTGGCTGCCACAGCCACCTGGTGCAGGGCATGGATCTGGGGGCTGTAGGAGAGGATGGCCTCAGGTTACCACAAGCGTGAGGCACTGAGGGTGGGGAAAGGCCCATGATATCGGGAGTTGATCACAGTTCCTCCTGAATCTCTTCCCCAGGCATAAATGAGCCCCTACTTTCTACCCCCTCCTCCCTCGTTTCTTTTGAGGTGAGGGAGTCTTTCCAAAGCAGCAGAGGATGAGATTCTGGAAGATGGGCTGTGACAGGCAAGCAACATGTTGGGGGAAAACCACTATGTAAAGTCTACCCCAAGAGGCCTTGGCTACGGGATCTGTGGTAGTGTGGGGAAACAGATGAGCGACTCATGCCTAGGTCACATGTTACTTCCTGTGGCTCTGATTCCTAGGAACATGGCTGCTTTCTTGTGCTTGCTATATAGCAGGAGAAACGGCAGAGCTGGGCTCAGCTCTCCTGGCATCCAGGCTCTTTGGCCAACTGTATACCAAGGAGTACAGCCTGGGACTCAGGAACGTCCCCATCTGTTGCTAGTGCTGTTCAAGGCTTAGACTGTGTGTTCCTCCTCCATAGCTGTCACTGATGGCTGGACAGTAAGAACAGGCCTAGTCTAGTCCTTGAAGCCTTCATAAGAGAAAGTTCCTTCCCAGGAAGGCTTCGTAGTTCCTCTCGAGGTGATCTTCCCAAGTGTGAACAGAGCACATTAGAGTGTTGAGACAACAGAGGCCTTAGGAGAGTGCCTGGTTTTCTTATCACCTGGTCAAATGTGAGTTGAGTGAACCTACTGTGTGCAGGATTTCTAGAGACTTCCTAGAGAAGCCCAGCTCCCGAGTGCTGCTGGGAGTCACCGTGCAACAGCAGGGCATAGCTGTCTACCCTGGAGTGTGGGCTATTTAGCTCTACAGGAAAGTCAGGTGAGGATTGGGCCACAGATACTGAGTGTGGGTTGGCACCTCAAAAAAGCCAGCAAGCAGCTGTTTCTTCACTTTTGGGGCACACTGCCTAACTCTTTCTCAATTCGCCACTGTCTTGCCATGCGGGGCATTTGGCTCAGCCGCTGCTGGCTGAGTTATAGAGCAGTCCTGCCGCTAAGTACCCACTGTCTCTTTCATCTATCTTGGCCTCAACACAGCAGGCCCCCGGGCTATGCCCACCTTGCAGATGGGAAAGCCAAGACCGAGAGACAAGGAAAAGTTCTCCAGTCTTTACAGTGTGGAGGCAGAAAGGCCCAGTGATTAATCCCTTGGCACCAAGCAGCCTGAAGCCCTTACTGCCAGTCCTCCCAGCTGTGTGAGCTCAACCATTTGCCTAGAACTCTCCATTTTCTAATCTATATCGTAATGTCACCGGGCTGTATAAAGTTGTCACAGAGACTGGCAGATAGACAGGACGCTGCCCTTGCTCTCCTGTTTTCTTCCCCCAACCCTTCCTCAGTCTGAGGCTTCGTTTCTATGACATCCCATTTCCTCCCCACCCTTGAAGAGCAAGTCTTTCCAACTTTTGATCTCCAATTAAACAAGAGGTGGGGGGGGGGAGTATGTTATTTCTCTTCTGTTCCCCCAGAGCATTTTCTCGGGGAGCCTGCAGGGGAAGGCAGATGTGGAGGAGGAGCAGCGGCTGGGAGAATGAAAGGGGAAAGAAATGATAGTCAAGTCTTTTAATTGTTGCATAATTGGCTCAGTCGGCAGCCTTGCTTATTATTCGGGAGCTTTCATGTGTACTTCTTGCTGGAAGGGCACTTCTCCCTCAGGCCCTGTAAATCTCTGCCACTTAGACCTCTCTCATCTCTGGCAGCGGAGGGAAGATCAAACCCCCCGCAGCCCAGGCTGTGGTTTGGCTCAAGCTGTGTTTGGCTCCTCTGCAGCCTTCTCCTCTGCAGAGGGAGAGCAGCTCCCCCCCAGCTTTACCACCTGGGAGGAGGAGCCAGGTGCGAGCACGTACATGCGTGGCCACACAGGCTCCCGAACTAGGCACATGCAGTACACACAACCCAGCTCACGTCCTCTGCCACCATCCTCTCTCCATAGAAACCACCCTTCTCATATCAGCGCAGCAGAGATGTGACCCACTTTCTCTCAGGCTCTCAGCAATGAAGACCAGGATGCCAGTTCTGCTGCCGTAGGATGGGCTGGCAAAAGCACATGCTCTTACTCCTGCTGTTTCCCTGCCCCCCCCCCCGCACCCCGCACCCCACCTCCCGCTTTCTTCACTTGTACAAGAGGCTACTACAGCTGGATGTGGTAACACATGCTTATAATCCCACCACTCAGAAGGTAGAGGCAGGAAGCTCAGGAGTTCAAGGCCAGCCTGTGCGCTACATGAGACTCAGTCTCAAACAAAACAAAACAGGAAAGGGGCATGTAAGTCACACACCACACACTCTTTATTCTAAAGAAGCTTTGGGTGGAGTCTTGGGTGGGGCTCTGTCCTGCCCTCTGTTGCTGGGCGGAATTACACAGCTCTTAAGATCAAAGCTTGCACCAGGCACAGTGGCGCCTGCCTCTAATCCCAGCACTTGGGGAGGCAGAGGCAGGCAGGTCTTTGTGAGCTCAAGGCCAGCCTGGTCTACAGAGCAAGCCCAGGACAGCCAACGCTATACAAAGAAACCCTGTCTCGAAAAACAAAAACAAAAAACGAAAAATAGCAAACAAACCAAAGAACAAACCTTGCAGCACTCTGAGGAGTCTGGCGGCAGACAGGATGCTTCCCCCAGTGTGGTCGTCACCATCCCAACCCTTACCAAGAAGCCTTAGCCTCAGGCAGACCCTTCATGCACAGGCTTTTGGTTTCCCATGGTGAAGATGACCACCACTTTGGAGAAACTCCAAAGTAGAGATGGCCTAAACCATCCATTTCTACGGTTCTCTCTTTATATGTTAGACCCTCAAGTCAGTTCCAGGACTCCGTAGGTATATAGGTTGATAATCATCATCATCATCATCCAGACTAAGAACAATAAAAAAGGTATGGAAGATTCTCCATAAAACCAAATGCAAAGGCACCTTGGTCAATCATAGGAACTTGGGGGACACAGGGAGCTATGCCAGACTGAAGACCAACAGTATTCCTAGTCCTGACTACATACTTAACAAACATGGAGATAGGACTGGGAACCCCGATTCCATCCACCCACCTTTACTCGCCATGTCTGGGAACTTGATGCCTGCACCTTAGCAGAGCCCAGAGCGAGTGTGGGTGTAAGATAGGACCCTCTAAAGAATGGCATCCTCTTCTTCAAGCCTAGGCAGTGATCTCTGGGCCTTGTTATGACCTTGTTAAACAAATCCGGCCCAAGTGGAGCCTGAGCTGGCTGGACATTTCCCTCTGGAAGAGATCCGGCGCCTGAGTGAGAACAGAAGCCTCCTGGCTCAGCTCCCTCCCTAATCAGTACCAGCATTCAACATGGGGCTGGGAAATGAGCCGGACAGGGAAGGAGTTTATAGATTTCCACCTTAAAGTCCAGAACCGTGCACTTCCCATCAATCTGTGTATCTCCTCTACTGACATTTCCAAAGGACATTCTTGCTTCAACAGTAGCTGTGGCTGGAAAACGCACTCCTGTCTCTTTGTCTTTGAAACCACAAATAGAAACAGTTTTCACTCTCAACTCGCTTGGAATTGGCCCTGCAAATGTCTGGCCGCTCCTTGGTGCAGGGCTGACCATCTGTCTGTCTGTGACAGAACCTCAGGCAGATCTCCACCAGGATTCTTCCAGGGCTTGGGGTGTTCCAGAGAAGATCAAGGATTACACTTGAAGCAGCAGACTTGGATTCAAATCCTGACACTGACACCGACACACGTGGCACGTTCAAGTCGCCTGACCTCTCCAAAGCTTTAGCTGTCACAAGTAGAGAACGAAGCCAACATTTTACAACTTGGGGGACATTGCAAAGTCCACATTAAATGAGGCGACTCAGCAGTGCTCGGGAGTGCCATAGGTGCCGAGTTTATGTTGGCTTTCTCTTTCCTGCTCGACACTTATGTTGGCTAGAGTGCGTCTGAAGGAGGCAGGGAAGGTGCTCCCTGGAGGTGCCATTTCACAGTGCTCCTTCCTATGACTCATCGCTCTGATGAATCAGAGTTCTCAGGCACTCAGGACATGACTACTATATTAGTTTCCTGTGGCTGCCTCGACAAACTACCACAAACTCGGTGGCTTAACAAGATAGCAATTTATTCTTCCACAGCTCTAAAGGTCAGAAGTTCAAAGTCAAGGGGTTGGCAGGACTGGTTACCTCTGTAGGGTCTCAGGCCATCTATAGTCCCTGCCTTGCTCCTCTCATCTGATGGCTGCTGGCAATCCTTGGCACGCCCTGCTTTAGAGACCCATCTTCCATCCTCACAAAGCTTTATTCGTGCTTTCTCTTATAAAAATTCTTATCACTAGATCCAGGACCTGGCCTGATAATCCCAGTTGACATCTGGATCTTTCACTAGATTCTTCTTTCTGCAAAGGTGCTGTATCTACCGTCTCCTTTGTAGGCGCCAACCGTTAGGACTGAGTTGGGCATGTCTTTTGGGAAATACAGTTCAGAGCTGTGGCTCCCTGCTGGCAAAGCTCCATGACAGAGGATGAGCAGAGGTCTAAATGAATTTGGCTGACCTTTTTCTTTCTTGCTTCTTTCTCTTCCTGCCTTTCTTTCAACAGGATCTTGCTATGTAACCCAGGCTGGCCTTGAACTTACAATCACCTACACCAGCCTCCCAAGTGCTAGGATTACAGGTATGTGTCACCATATCCACTTGTCCTGATTCTTTCCTTTCCTTCCTTCCTTCTTTGCTTTTTTCTTAATTTTATTACTTTTTTTTTTTTTTAGAGTGTGTGTGTCTGTACAAATGTGCATTTTCAGGTCAGAAGACAACTCACAGGACTTGTAGGTTCTCTCCTACCATGTGGTTCCTGGGTTGCAAGCTCTACTCAGTAAGCTTGGTGGCAGTCACCTTTACCTGCTAAGCTGTGCAGCTTGCGCATTTCAGGTTTTGTATCCCAAGGCAAGTCAGGTCACTTCACTAGTTTCTGTTCTTTTTAATCCCAAGATGGGTGTGGGTTCCTTTCTCTGGGAGGCTGGGCTGAGAATCTGGTTACAGTTTTCTTCGGCCTTCTGGAGGCTAGCTGAAGAAGGCTCTGTCCTGGGAACCCACCACGAAGAAGGCCTTCTACGCAGGGCAGCCACGCTCAGCTGGGGTTGAGACAGTGAGAATCCGTGTCCCTTCCAGAAGGGGAAGAGAGCCTCTGGCTTGTGAAAGGCTAGATAACCGACCGTGCTTGATTAAAATAAAGGCAGTCAAGAGTCAAAGAACTATTTTAATTCACTGAGCTTAGTATTTAAAAGAAAGGCAAGGACAGAGAGCTATAGAGGGAGAAATGGGGAGTGTGCGGAAACCTCCAACCTCTGGGTTGTTTTGTTGTTGTTGTTGTTGTTGTTTGTTTGTTTGTTTGTTTGTTTTTTAGACAGGGTTTCTCTGTGTAGCCTTGGCTGTCCTGGACTCACTTTGTAGACTAGGCTGGCCTTGAACTCACAGCGATCTGCCTGCCTCTGCCTCCTGAGTGCCAGCAACCTGAATAGCAGGAGACACTCCCAGGACACTTCCTGGGGCTTGTCTCCAGGGCACCTTTGATGTGTTTCCTTCAACGGACCAGTTTTTGACACCTTTTGTGTGGGTTAGGGTCTGCAAGGAACTAATCTTTTAACACATTCTGGTCCGGTGGGTTGTTATCAGCAGGGGGTCCACTGACCCTAAACTTACCAGGAGGGAGTGGCTCCTCCATCTGCAGACAAGGGCCCACAATGGGGTCTGTCTATATAGTCTAGGCTGACTTGAGACTCAAGGCAGTCCTCTTGCCTCAGTCTCCCAGAATGCCGTGAGCCCCCATGCCTAGCTTATCCCTGTTCTACCATTAGTTTCTTATATTTAGGAGAATTAGAATTTCTTCTCAATAGCTAGTTCTCCTCACATCTCATTTCTTGCCCCACCGCCACAAGTTGTTGAGGAAGACAGGCAGGAACTGTGCGACCTCTGGTTACAAATGGACAAATTGAGGCAGAGGGTAGCTGACTTAGCTAAGGCTGCAGCTAGTTAAGAGGCAGGACCAGAAAGCAGGCTTCTTGGCCCTTGGCCCCATGTCAGCTCCTCAGACCACAGGGCCTCTTGAGGCAGGGTATCAAGGAACTCCTTCCCCTCACGTTCTTAATCATCTTACTTTTGTGGGTTTATTAGCTGCAAATTTGTGGGCTTCTGTGGCTTATAGAGGAATTTATTGTTCCATATAAAACTTTTTTTTTTTCTGGCTTCCCCCACAGAACCACTAATGACTTTTAACCGGCAGAAAATTGAGCTGCCCAATGAGTTTGTCTTGCGTTCTGTGACCATGACGAGTTATTAATAGTTCTTCCCAGGACAGCATTCCCTTTCCCATTGCCCTGGCGTCAGGGGTAGCCAAGGTCGCCTGCTGTCTCTGCTGCCCCTTCCTCCCTGCTGGCAAGAAAGCAAAAACTTTGGCACTGAACTTCCACTCCACCCCTCACTCCCCCTGGGAACCCCAGCCAGCTCGTCTGGAATGGAGAAGGATGGGAGGTCAGGGGGAGGAGAGCCCCACCAGGGAGGGATCCTTAACGGATGCCACAGAGAGGAACCGGAGATGTTGAAGACTGACATATCTGTAGGAAGGAAGAGCTGGAAAAAAAAAATCAATTATCCCCACTCCTTTTGCTTTTGTTGCCTTGTACTCAGTCAGCCCACAAATACCGAGCTTCTTCCACATGCCAGAACCATTGCAGGCTCCATAGAAACAGGTTAGCATCTCTGACACTAAAGGATTCGGGCCCAGAAGTCTTGAGTGCCTTTAAATGGACCACTGATGTACTGTACTGCCCACACACCTTGCGTCAGGATTCCAAGGCCTTAAGGATGTCACACCCAGGGGCTCATTCTATGTAGATGCTGCACAGAGTTCCCAGCTGGTTTCCTAGCCTTTAATACTGTGCGTTTGTTGGTAACTCCAGCCCAGATCTCATCCCTGAAACTTCAGAATTAGGTGTCCCCTAGTCAGTCCTCATAGCCCTGTAGCTACCACAGATGTCCCATGCTCTAACCTACTGCTATGCCCTGGATATGGGCCTTGCTCTGCAATGAATGGCTCTTCATCCTCTACACTCTGTTGAGGTCAGGCATACTTGGAGCCTCTGGCAGGGCCCTGTGATCCAGCGTTGTCTCAGGGATCTGATCAAAACCAGGTCTCTTCTGGGTATCTCATCTTTGGAGTGACAAGGACCTTCCTAGGTGAGAGAGGTGATTGAGGAATCACAAAATCTGATTCAAAGAACCAGGGATACACCTTGGGTGTGGTGCTCCCCTTTGTTAGAGCTGCATGGGATGTGTGGACTTGCAGCCAGCAGTAAGAGCTAAGGGAGGTGGGGAGGGAGTGTGCAGACTAGCCCCACAGTGGCTGCACTGGACAGCCAGCAAACTCAGTGAGTGCCCTACCACTGGGGACAGTCCAAGCAAAAACTGGATCCCCCACCTGACCGGAATCTTGGAGTTGATTTCCTGCTGGGCGGGGGAGGGGAGGCTGCTGATTAGAATGCTGCCTTTCATCTCCTTTCCAAGCCTAGGCTTCTGCCATCCCAGGTGTTTCATTAGCTCAGAGAAACAAGCACTCTCAGCGCTGGAGACCAGCTTCTGTTGTTAAAACACCAGCCTGCTATTGCTTCAGGTATATTCTGAATGTGTGCTGGCGAGGAAGAGCGTGTAGGTGGAAGGAAGGCGTGTCTGTGTCTTTCAATAGAAACTGATGACAATTTTACTAATTGCTGCAGTTATTAATGGGTGGCCTTTTATGTAGGCTGTTTAGAAGGTAAAACAATGCTATTAGTCATAAAGTGTTGGTTCCTGGCTCTGCAGTCATCTGCACCATGCACGTGTAGCAAGATTAAAGACAGGTGTTCCATCCGCAGTATAGGAAGAACAGTTAAGACATGCATTCACTGTGCTCGCTCGCCTTCATTCCAGGCCTTGGGAGATAAAGCAGCTGGGAGTTTACAGTCTATCTCAAATGCCTGTGCACTGTGTCTCATACTGTGGAGTCAGGCTCGCCTACATCTCCCCATGTGCCCTTATCTGAGATCTGGTAATAAACATAAATATTAGTCTTGATAATAAAAGGTAAGTGGAAACCCAATTAATGTAATTCATCTCTCTTAATTGCTATGAAGAAGTAGACAGAGCAACTGGTCTACCAACAGTTGTAGTGTGTGACGAAGAAAGTGTTTGCCCCGTGTGCGGTCAGTGTCTAGGAAAGGAGGACTCAAAAGGCACTGGCGTTCTTTGACCAGCTACCCTGTGCCAGGCGAACAGAGCCATGTTCTGCAACGGCCATTCTCTACCTCAGAAAGAGAAGCAGAGTGAGGAAGTCAGGTGACTTGGTCAAGGTGATCTTGTTGATTAATGAAAGCCCAGCCATTTCCTACTCTCACTGGGACAACTCACAAACACACAGCCTCTACCTAATACTCACTTGGCTGCAGCATGTTTATGAACACCTAAAGGAAATCTTCTAGAACCTTCCCCAGCTGCTCTTCATCTTTCCCTTTCTCTCCGAGCCCTGTTGTTCATCGTCTTTGCAGGATCCAACTCTGGGTACTTAAGAAAGTGTTGTAAGCCAGTGGCCAAAGGGCCCGAGTTCAAGATCTGCCTCTGAGAATCCCTGCAACCTACCTTTTCTCTCCAAGACCCTGTTTCCTCATGATAAAAAGAAGACATGTGAAATCCTACGAGCTGTACCCACTGACCCACAGCGAGGCTCCCCAGGGACCTAAGGAGCTGGACACTCTACAGTTGGAAAGGAGAGGACTGAGTCAGCTTTGGGTTTGGGCAAGCCTTCTGAGATGCTCTGACCAAGCACATGGGCTTGCCATCAGTTTGACTGGATTTGGCTGAAAACTACTCAGCAGATGAAGGGGAGGATTAGGCATGGGGCAGCTGCCGCTGCAGCTTCCAGACCAAACTCCAGATGGAGATGGGGATCAGGATGATTTCCCTTTAACCTTAATGCTTCCCCATCTGCTGCTAGCTCCTTTAAGAGGCAAACAGAACAGCGAACTCTTCTTTGGCTTCTGGCTGATTCTAGAGACTATTAAAGATGACAGACTAGAAAGCCATACACCTGTGGAGGAGTTATCTTTAAGAAGCATAGGGCACCGGGCGTGGTGGCAACAAACTTTAATCCCAGCACTCAGGAGGCCAAGACAGGTGGATCTCTATGAATTTGAGGCCATCCTGGTCTACAAAGAAAGTCCAGGCCAACCAAGGCTACACACACAGAGAAAGAAGAAGAATAGAAGAAGAAAGAGGAGGAGGAGGAGGAGAAGAAGAAGGAGACAAAGCAGCAGCATAGGGCCGTCATAAGGATTAGACTGAGCTGTGGTTTCTTGCATGCTGCCCTAAAACACAAAGGCTAAAGGAGTCTCCATCATGTGGTCTTTGTGCAATGGGCCCAAATGATAATCTTTGATAATAAATATTCATATATGTAGCCCTATACCCGGACTGCAGGGGATCCAAGATAGCACCCAGGAGCTCCCTCACCTTATCAAGCTTTCAGCCTCATGGAGGTGGGAGAGAGGGGTCAGGGACACACACACACACACACACACACACACACACACACACACACACACACAAACCTCACTGTGATTTTGACCTCCCTGGGCTTCAATCCCAGCTATTCCACCACGAGCTGCAGAGCTGTTGCCAAGTGACTACCAACTCTGTGTTCAGTTTCCTATCTATGGCAATAATAGTGCCTACCTCAAAGGAAATGGTGGGAATCGAACGGATCAATACATGCAAACCTTATGCAGTAATTACTATTATTACCAAGGCACCATCATCACCAATGAATGTCTTGCACGCTGAGGAAGAAAGCACCAGAAAACTGCTGAGAGAGTAAGTGATTCATTCTAACCGTAGGGATGAGGTTGAGTCTGTGGAGGAAGGTATATTTGAACCCAATTTCAAAGGATGACTAATACTTCAACAGCTGAGAGTGTAGAGGAAGAGCATTCCAGGCAGAAGTGGCCCAGGCAAGACCAAAGAAATATGAAAATACATGCAGGGTTGAAATGCACACGAAGCAAAAGATTGGCCAAGGGCCTTGGAGCCCGTTAAGGATTTTGGACTTCATTTTGTCATTTTTTTTTTCTGAAAGCCTTTTTAGACTTTTAAATATAGGAGATCCACAGAGTCAGCTCTGCATTTTAAAAAGTTCTGTCTGGCAGATGTGTAGTAGTTAGGAGTGTAGACTCCAGACTCCAACCACCAGGGTTCAAATCCTGGCTGTGAAACTGAATGTGTTAAGACAGGCTATGTACCTATAACAAATAGACCAAGATAGTCTGGTGGTGGTGGCGGTGGCAGCGCACGCCTTTAATCCCAGCACTTAGGAGGCAGAGGCAGGTGGATCGCTGTGAGTTCAAGGCCAGCTTGATCTGCAGAGGGAGTCCAGGACAGTCAAGGATACACAGAGAAACCTTGTCTCAAAAAAAAAAAAAAAACTAAACTAAAAACAAATAGACCAAGATGTGTCTAACGGCTCATAGTAGAGAGGCTGGTGTTTGTTTTTCTGGATTATCAGTCCTAGCAGAATATTTCTTCTTGGCATGTGGCATTTCCTCCATATGGTGACTCAGGAACCTGGGTTCTTGCCATCCCTGTAGCATTTAGCTGGTGAAAAGGTAGACAGACTGTGGAGGAGAAAAGCCAGCTATTTTTATAAGAGTCAGGGATATAAATGGCAGATAAAATTTCTACCTACCTTCTTGGGGGAGAATATGGTCATGTAAGTCACGCCTACTGCAAGGGAGGCTGGGAAATATACTCTAGCTATGTTTTTAGCTATTCCTTCTGCTAGACCATTCAATAGAATTTCTTGCAATGAAAGGAATGTTCTATATTTGCATTTTTACTACAATAGCTACCCGCCATACATTGCTAGGATGTTTGAGATGTGGCTACTGAACTGAGATTGAGATTTTGTTTACTTATAACTGAAGAGCCAAATGTGGCTAGGTGGCTCTGGTACTGGACAGTGTGGTTATTGAGGAAAGGGACAAGGGATCTGGGCTACTAGGCAGTGATTTCTGCCAGCCAGATTGAGCGACAGGTGTGTTTTCTCACTTACCCCACCCCCAAGTGAAAAATGGGTGTGGGAAGAGGATCCACCTCTCCAGACTGTTGCAGCATGGAGCTCTTTCAGCTGGAGTGCCACGGTGTGCGCTCATTAGGTGTCCGTCCACCCATCCATGGCCCAAAGGCAGGGACAGTGTGCGGGAATTCATGAGCAAGAGTGTCCCCCCGCCTCTCAATATTTCCATTTCTTCAGTTGAGCTAAGTCGCTTACTTCTCTCCACAATGTGCATCTCCTCTGAACTGTGTTCTTCAAACCTAGTTCACATGTCCCCTTCCCATAAAGTCCTCCAGATGTGGTCTCTCCGCCGCACATCTGCGACAGTCCTGATGCTCTGTGTGCTCTCCAGGACCTGTGGCAGCATACTGAGGGGGCGCATCTTGTCTTGTGCTTTGCTCCATCTCATTGTTTCCCACTCTGACCAGCAGAATCCTTCATGTAATTTAGGGACATATAGAGACACATGTCTAGTGCATTGAGTTGAATTCATCGGGTGCAGAGAGAGTTGCGAGGACACAGTTCCTGAACAAGCAGAGCCAAGGCTCCATCTACATGGCATCGAAACAAAGCTAGAGTTAGGCAGCTTCCCAGGTCACTGTAGCTATATCAACACTCAAACGCAGCTACCTTGCTGGTATGGAGTCTACAGAGTTCTTTCAGGCATTTGTACAATCTTTCTTCTCCCACATTTCTCTATAAAAATAGCCGTCTAGTCCGCATGCCTTTTCCCACATGCCTTTTTCCCACTGTCTGTCTACTCCTGGCAAAGTTCCTCACCAGAAACTGCCAAGGAGAACTGGCACCACTCAATTTGGCAGCCTAGACTTGGGTCCAACGAGCTATATAAGTGCTCTATGAGAGCAAAGCCACCCAGGACACATCCCATGGTCTCTGTGCTTGTTCGGGGTAACACTAACATGGTTACTCCAGAGTATCTTGTGTTATTTTGACATAAAAAAAAAAGTCAAGAATATGCCTCTAAATACCCTGAATTCTCATGAATTCATTGATTTTTTTTATTAATCAGCTTGTTTAGAGCTCTTCAATTACTCATTCAACACATACTTGTTGAGGTCCTGCTCTATGTCAGATATTATTCCGGTGTTTAAAATTTGAAACAGACAGAGCTCTTGCATTCAGGGAGCTTTTGTTCCGGTTGGGTGGGAAGAAAATAAATGTCATGTGCCAATAAGTTCCACGAAGGCAAAGAAAGCAGGAAGTCTCTTGTGTCATAAAAATCACTCACTCCACGTAGTGACCTAAAATAACACCTTATTATTTCTCGTGAGTTCATGGCTTGGCTGGGCTCCCTGGGCTTATTCAGGAGACTCAGAGAGGGCTGGAGGGTCTACCACAGCCTCACCACTTAGCGGAAGCCTCACCGCTGACTGGCAGCTCGTCCTCTTCCTAGAGTTCACCACTCATGAGTCCAGGCTAGCTCCCTTACAAGGTGCTGTGAGGATTCCTAGGTTGCGAAGGCAGAGGCTGCAAGGCTCTTATGACTTCAGACCCGGTCACATGGTATTGTGTCTATCTTGTATCGGTCACTAGCATTGACAAGGCCAGGCAAGTCTTTGGAGTGACACATCTTTGTTCCTTATGAAAAATAGAATTCTCCGTGGGCAAGGGTTGAAAATTCCTAAAGAAAGGGAACCAAGTTAAAAGGGGACACTTGATTTTGAAACCCTGAGATATGACAAGGAACCAGTTATGTGATGCCTTGTTATGGTAGGAGAAACTCAGAAGTGTTAGAGATGAGTTGTAAGGGCAAAGGCAGAGCGACAGTTTGTGTTGTTTGAAATACACTGGTCAGAGAAGGCTTCTCTGAAGAGAGTAATTCAGGGAGGAACCTGGGTGAAGTAAGTAGGGCATGCTAACATCTGGGGGCAGGCAGGGGCAGGAAGGTTACTCTAGGTAGAGGGAGTTGATGGCTGCCACAGGTTCTCAGGCCAGACCACTGTAATCCTTTTTGTTAGCGCTAATGGAATATTAAGTCTTTTGAGTGAAGAAACGTCTTTGTTACTTATGGAAAACATAATTCTTCAGGGGCTATAATGGAAAAGTCCTAAAGGAATTGAACCAAGTTAAAAGGGAGCCACTGGGTTGTGAAACACTGAGATGTGAAGATGAGACGTTTATGGAGTTGAAGACCAAAAAGAGTGTCTCTGTCTTTCCCCTGATGCCTGTTCCCTCAGCACCCCTCACCTGCTGCACCGGGTGGCTTGTGCCGCCCTTGGTAGGACTCTAAGAACCCCAGAATTAGAAAAGGACCCCTTGTTTCCAGTCTCAGTACCTCTGCTTTCAGTCATCTTGGCCCCCTCCCATTGGTCCACAGCCTTGCCCTCACACTCACACAGCCTGTGGGAGCATCTCTGTGAGCAAATCAAACTGTGATACACGGGAAACCAAAGTGTCTGGCTTCCTAAAGGATGGAACAGCACAGAAGAGGTTTTCTGATATAATCGCCCAAGATCAACAGGGCAGTCTGAGGATAATGAGTAATTAATATGTGTGTGGAGGGGGACAATTATCTAGCTCACTGACTGCCAGGCTCTTGTCACTGCTCCTCTGGCCTTCCAGACTGTGTTTCTGGCTCTACTTGTGGCCTATTAAGTGTAATGACCCTCCTGTGCAGAAGAGCCTGTCATTATCTCTGTGTTAACATGGTACTTATCTACAAAACTCTGCCAAACTACTTTGCAATTAAAAGACCTCCACATAGTCCCCCTGATGTGGCCTTGAACAGACATTAAAGTTGTCAGGGCAGGGATGGCTTTAAAATGCTGAGAAGATGCACTTAGGGTCCTTCCTGAAAGGGTCAGGAGACATTCATGGGACTGACACCTGGAGTGTCAGTCCAAAGCTGGGGACTGTGTACCCCACAAAGAGGATTTTGGAGGCATCAAGACCTCCCAACCACCAAATCAGGCACATTATGCATATGTGAATTCATTGACTACTGAGTACAAAAACTGAAGCTAATTTTTTGAAAGTTGCTGTCTCTTCTGAAGGCTGTTGCACCCCTGAGTGGGGGTGGGAGAATCCTGTCACACACAACCAGGCAAACCTTTCTGAAACTCCTGTGAACCTCTTCCCAGGAAGCAATGAAGGGAGCTGTAAAAAGGGGAGCCACATAGGCTGGCAAGGAGATAGGGAGCAAACATTGTTCTTCACTCTCCCTCTCAAGCACGCCCTCTTTCTGCAGGCGTCACCTGGGTTTGTCTACTTGTCAAGGGCAGTTCTGCGTCTTTTCTGATGGAAACAAAATTAGCCCCCAGCCTGCTTCACTTCTCCCCTACTTTCCACTATCATTGCTGCCCAAGGGCACAAACCAAAAAGTCCCTTGAAGGAGTGAAAAAGATGAAGCTGTGATTGCTTATGGGTCAGATTGCCTAAGGGAATGCTATTATGAGTATTGCTGTACAAATATCTCATACACAGGTATGGGCTTTTCTGTAGGATAATGGACATAAGAGAGCCTGAGTATATAAATTTCAATTTGAAAAAATAATAAACTGTTAAAAGTTTTACACATTTAGTATATTAGAAAGCTTGCTTGCTTTCCCTCCTTCTAGCCAACTTGGCATGCTGCCCCTTTAAAAAAAAAAGAAAGAAAGAAACTTTTCTTTCATTGTTTTCTGATTGTGTATGCGATAAGGGTTCCTTGTATAAAAGAAAAATGGAAAATGCAAGCGAAAGTAAAGATTAACCCCATGCCACCATCCAAAGGGGGAAAATCAGTGAAGTGTATTGATACACAACCACAGCTCCAACACTTTGGAGCCTAAGGCTGAAGGATAAAAAGTGCAAGGACACCTGAGATACACAGGGAGACTCTGTCTCAAAAACAAAACAACAGAGCCATAGCTAAAGTAGCTACCATCTGAAGAGCTTTCCGGAAGTGCTAGAGCTAGTAATATGTTAAAGATCACTTCCTTATCTCTCTTCTCCCATCCCATGAATCCGAAGACCTAAAATAGACTTTCCTGAGCTGTGTAGGGATTGTTCTGGAGTAGGCAGATCCAGATATGTACACCCCTAAAATAAACCCCCACTCAAAACAGTTCTGCTGCCAGGAAGGCTCCAAGCCCGAGGATTTGTGGAATAGGAATGGAGTCCAAACATTCAGAAAATGTGTTTTCAGACCTTGGCAGCTGGATCCAACAGATTGGAAAACCCATCTCCCGGGCCAACCCTACAGCCAAGTTTCCATGTCTCAGGGACCCTGACATGCCCCGTTAAGCCTCTGAGCTAATGACCGCTCCGCTTTTCATTCCAGAGACCTCAACTATAACGAGCTGCAGGAGTTCCCCGTGGCTATCCGGACCCTGGGCAGGCTGCAGGAACTGTAAGATCTTCTACTGGTGTCCTCGGGTGCTTCCCCCAGGGGCACAGGCCAGCTCACTCATCAAACTGCCTCCCATAGTCCTTGTGGCTGGTCCTTGTAAAAGCTGTGGCTGGAAATCCTCCATAGCTCCCAGAGCAGCCATAGTTAGAGTTCTTGGTAGCTTGGCTTTGAACATTTCTTGGGGTTGTGGGGCGGGGGGCGGGCATCATCAGTATAAATGGCTTCGGGCCCGTCAAGCCTGGGAGCATACATGGAAGAAATCACCTCTGGCAGCCTGGGCCTGCCATTGCACTGTCTATGGCTAAAGAAGAATTAGAAGAACGAGGGGCTGCTTTATAGGGTCACTCTTTAGTACCGTGCCTAAAAAGATTGAGACATTGACTATGGAGCCCCAAGGCCATTTATTATATGATCATTTCACTTGTATGTATGTGCATATGATTGCATGTATGTGCATGCTATGTAGGGGGGATGTACCTACCTAATGCACATGTGTGGAGGTCAGAAGATGACTTTATGGATCTGGCCTCTCCTATATTTATGTAATTCCAAGTATTGAACTCCAGTTGCCTGGCTTTACCTGCTGAGCCACCTCACTTTCCCAGCCATTTATTATCCTATTTGAATATTCACTACACTGGGTGCTGCATTAGTGTTAATACAAATTAAAGGCAAGATAGTCATGGCATCCTCTAAAAAAAAAAAAAGCATCCTCTACCTCATGACATAAAGGAGCATTCATGAAACAGAAACAAGACAAGGCAACATGTAATTCCAGCCTTAAATGGTGGTATAGTACATTGACTAAAAGAGCCATGGGAGTTCAGAGAGACAGCTTACCATGGACTGAGGTCTCCTGAGCCTGCTCTCAAAGGATGAGTGAGATTCATGTGGCAATGATGGTGTAAGAGGGCAGGTTAGTCAGTGGAACAGTACAAGCACAGACCAGACAGGAAGTGGTTAAGGTAGAGGATGACCACAGGAAGGGCACCAACCTTGATGGAGGGTATGCTCAGTGACCTCAGAGAGCTAATATACAGCTAGACTAGAATCCAACTAAGGAGACGAGGAGGTTCACGAACTTTTCTGGAGAAAAAAATAGGTACACATTTAGGTATCATTCCTTCCATCCACCCATCCATCCATCATCCATCCACCCATCCATCCATCCATCCATCCATCCATCCATCCATCCACCCCTCCATCCATTATCTGAGATAAAGCTGCTTGAGGGCAGGGCTTCTGTTGTTCAAATCTCTCACCATCTCAGAACTTGATGTAGCCCAAGACACAAAAGAGCCATGCACACATGGTGGTTAGAAGGAATGAAGGAAGTAGCAAGCAAGCCTTGGTAGGTAGCGTTGGCCAGAGATGTCTGAGGATGAGCCTTGAGTGGGAGTGAAAGGAGTGATGGGACAACCGGAAATGAAGAGGAATAAGAAGATGCTAGGGCACAGGAAGCCAGAGACTTGCAGTTGGAGGGGGGATGTGGAGAAGCCTGCTCAGACTGGGCTGTGTGACTTTTCAGCCCAATAGGTTGATTCTTGGGAAAGCGTCCCAGCGACATAGACTCACTGTGCCTGGCTTCTAGGCCCCAGACCCTCCGTGGGGCACTTTATTGTTCACCACCCACAGATGTCATCTAGGGTCATGGAACACCCAACCCTGCCCTTTATCCCTGCTGCTGTTCTGCCCCTTCCGTGTTTCCTCACTTCTGGAGGAGCCTCCCTAATCCAGGATCCCCCAGGATTTCTTTTCTTTCTGTACCCACCTTTTCCTCCCACACACCTTGGCTTCCTCTATGGGGGCCTACCATGGCTCCTGCCACAAATGACCAAGTAACTGATTCCTTCCTTAGGACTTGAACCCAGCCACTCACTCACAGGCTTTCTTGAAGCTTGAAACCTGGGAACCACCCCCGCTACCCTCCCAACACACACACACACACACACACACACACACACACACACACACACACACGTACACACACGTACTATATTGTTGAACAGAGACAAGTGCACATGCACGACTGGAGGCTGAGGTTTCCAGGCTGAGGTCCCTGTGATCTCTGGGCCCGTCTAGTCAGCTGTCAGGAAGCCTATGAAGCTCCATGCTCTTCCTGTCCACGCCTCGCTTCAACCCCTCACTGCTCCTGGGTGCTGTCTTCCAGGGGTTTCCACAACAACAACATCAAGGCTATCCCAGAGAAGGCCTTCATGGGCAACCCTCTCCTGCAGACGATGTGAGTACGGCCCCTGCGCCTGGTGTTTCTGGAGGATGGAGGTTGTGGGGGCGGACACAAGGGATGGCCCCTGGAAAGAGCCAAGATGGCAGGGATGTGGGAGAACTGTTGGGCTCTGTCTCCAATCTCCACCCAGAAGCGTAGGGACCTAAAAAAAAAAAAAGTGAGCATCTGACCTAGGGCTTGGGTCTTTTTTTCCCCCCCAGACATTTTTATGACAACCCAATCCAGTTTGTGGGAAGGTCGGCATTCCAGTACCTGTCTAAACTGCATACGCTGTAAGTGGGCACCAGAGGCTGCCGCTTGGTGCTGTTGTCCAGACTTCTCCCTGTTCCCCCCGCCCCCACTGCTCCCCTGAGCACCCCATTCCCCCCTCTCTGCCTACCCCCCACTCCCCCCACCCCAACCCCCATCCCACCCCCCCACCCCACCCCACCCCACCCCACCCCACCCCCGCTTGCGTGGCCAGGCACCACGCTGCTGGAAGGAGAGGTCTTCAGGTCTCCAGACTTATGCTTTCTCAGACCTTTCCCCAGCTCTGCCAGAGCTTAATGGTAGTCCCTCCACCTTCAGGATCTGGTTGCTTCTTCCCAGACCTCACATGGGGATGAAGAGAGTCTGTCTTCATACCTGGGGGCACTTCCCTGACCTCTTTGGTTTTATTTGGCTTGTGGTATTTGCTCCATACACACCCGCAGGAAGAACAGGGGGCAGAGCTAAGGTCCTGGTTTCTGTGTGTCCTCCAGGCTGCTTCTCCAGTGCCCTGTGCACAGCTTTCTGGGGCCCTCACTATGCCATCTTTCTCACCCTTAGCCTGAAGGCAGCCCTTTGTTTCCTTCCCCGAGTCTTCTAATTCCAAGACCAAGGTCGCGCTTAAAAAAACAAAAAAACAAAAAACACTTCCATGAACTGTTTACAGTGTTCTGTGGCCTCACTCTACACAGCTCACCTCCCCAGTCACATGTTTCCCTCCTGGGTTCCCAATTGTATTTCCTTCTCATCACAACCTGTGAGGTAGGTACTTCTGTCCATTTTACAGAGGAAACGTGAGGTGCATGAACACAGGCCCTTAATTTCTGTTACCGGGCTCATTGGTGGGTGCCATTCTGCTTCCCCAGGGTCTCTCACACACTGTTGTTTGTGACATGGTTCCATGTGGCCAAGGCTGGCCTTCCACTCCTGGTCCCCAGCTTCTACTTTTCAAGGGCTAAGATTAAAGGCATGTCACACCGCTCGCAGCACTTGCCTTTTAAGATAGACATTTCTGTCAGGAGTGGTAGTACATACCTATAATCTTAGTGTTCTGGAGGTGAAGGCAAGAAGGTGAGGGGTTCAAGGCTAACCTCTACTATATAATGAGTTCGAAGCCAGTCTGGGCTACAAGAGACCGCATCTCAAAACAGAACAGTAACAACATGGAACATTCCACGCATCCCTTGTCTGGGTTTGCTTTTGTCTTTTTATGAGCCAAAGGCCTCAGTGCTGGGGTTGCAGGGCTTAATCTCAGCCCTGATGGGTTGGGCAGGGCTGATGCAGTTTAAGGAAGTGACTGGGAGCCGCATATAGCGATGCAGGACTTTGATTCTAACACTCAGGAGGCAGAGGCAGGTGGAACTCTGTGAGTTCATGGCCAGTCTGGTCTATGTAGTGAATTCCAGGACAGACATAAAAGAGAGACCCTGTCAAAAACAAACAAACAAACTAGCTAACTAACAAACAACATATTGGACCCTGCTAAACAAGAGTGCTAAACATGTTCAACTTCCAGCGGGGTCAGAGTGGCTAATTTGAGGGAGGCTTGAGGAAAATGACATTTGCCCAAAAGGTAGAGTTCTTGAACAGAAGACTGAGGCTGAGGAGACAGCCTGACCCACCCTCCAGAGCCTGTTTTCTTTGTTTGCAGATCCCTGAATGGGGCCACTGACATCCAGGAGTTCCCAGACCTCAAAGGCACCACGAGCCTGGAGATCCTGTGAGTGGACTCCCTCTCCCTCCGCCTCGCTTCATCTGGACGGCTGTCCAGGCCACATGCTTCTCCTGCTATCCCTCCTCTCTAGCCTGCCTCTGCTACTGGCTCAGCCCCAGGGCCTTGGGCATCTCCAGATGTGGTGCTGCCTCCAGACAAGGCAGGGGCATCAGCAAGTGGGGAGGAGGCTGGCATTCCTCTTTTGTGCTTAGCTTTGTCAGCTCTGGCTTCGGAGCTCGTAATCCTGAGCCATGGTGCACTGAGGACATAGGATAGGAGCAGGGTGGTGGAACCCACTTCCTTTGACTTTGAGAGGCTTGAGTCCAACAAAGCTTTTTTTTTTTTTCTTCCTTAGTGTCTCCATGCTATACTCTGCCTCTTGGCGATAAGTATATAATAGGCCCTAAAATACTCTGTACCCAGGGATGAGTACATAGTAGGCCCTCAAAACATTAAATGAATGAAAACAAAACAAAACAAAACAAAACAAAAAACGCAGGCACTAATGTGAATGTTAGGAAGTCGACTCCCTGCCCACACCACACAACTCATTCATGGCTTTGCCAGGACTGGCACTGTTCTCTGTGCCTCTATTGTCCTCTTCCCAGCTCAGTGGCATGTGGGAAAATTTCCATGGAAGTAATAATAGTTTCCCAAGGATGACCTTGGCCTTGGAGTCTTTCTAGGGCTACCCTGTGTCTAATCCAAGCCCACTCTCCAGCCTGCCCTCACAGCCCTCTGCACCCTAACCTTGGGCCCCTCTCTTTTTCCCATCTTGTCTCCGTCCCTGAGGCACAGGGAGCAAAGTGTGGACTGTGTTCCCATGGTCCCAGTGGCGTTGTTTCCTAGCTACTCATTGCCATGGCTGCTCCTCCCCTCTAAGGTGCCAAGAGCATGGAAGATTTAGTTCCTAAATCCCTAAGCATTTCTGGGACCATTGTGAGAGGTGGGGTGTGGGTGGGCTGAAAGTATATAGGTAAATTTGGATCTATAGGGATCATTGAACAAGCAAAGCCCATGGATTGGGCCCCTGTTTCTCTCTACGTCCCATCTCAGCTCTGCCAGACCAAGGGAACTTAGAGCCCAGATGAGAGAGCTTGCTACTTTCTGTTCCCCTGGCCCCACCTTCTGCCCTGTTTATCCTACCACTTCTCTCTTTTGTCAGCTCTGTCCTCCCACGACAGCATCAGATCCAGTGTTAGAGACTGGTGGCTGGGAATGGCAGGGCTCTGGGCCTGGTGCCAGCTCTGTCTCTGTTCTCCCTGCAGGACCCTGACCCGCGCAGGCATCCGGCTGCTCCCACCGGGAATGTGCCAACAGCTGCCCAGGCTCCGAATCCTGTGAGTGGCTTGTGAGCATTCTACAGCCCTGGCGTTGCCCCGCCCCCCCCATCCCCGTGTCCCTGTGATAGCCTCTGTCGCTTCTGTTGTACTTGGTCATGTCTCTTCCTGGAGAGTGGTCAGCATAGACTTCTGCTGAGGGTCCATTTGGGAGGGGCTGTCCTCTTTTGTTCAAGATAAAGGACTGTGCTCTCTGGAGTCTGATCCGAGGGGTTTGAAACGAACTCTGCTTCAATGTCTCTGAATTTAAATCTCCTGTTTAAAATGAGAGTCAATTTGTAAGACTTGAAAACAGTCTGTGTTTTATGCACATATTACGTGGCAGGGGCTCAGCATCATTTAGGCAGGGGAGTTGAATTGCTTCTGGTATTCTGAAGTTGCCCCAGTTTTTCTTCCCACCTGTATTCTAGCTTCAGGCTGTGACTGCTCCCTAGGGACCTTACAAGCAGCTTAAGACGGGCACATGGACATCTGGAGATGTGAGCTCCAGACCCAGTGTCTACTAAGTGGCAGTGTGTCTTTGGGCAGGTTCTATGCTGAGGTCCCAGGCCTCAGGTTCCCTGCCTAAGGGGAAGGTTGGGCCAGATGTTCCCTGAGGGTTCCCAGTACTCCATAAATGGTAGTTATAAGCACCATTTCCATGGGGGACACTGACCATCTTGCTTACATTTCCTCCTGACCCTTTCAGCACCCTGCCTCCTAGTTTGAGCCTCGGTCCCATCTCCCTGCCCCCTTACTTTGTGCTGTCCTTCCCCCCCCCCCACACACACAGTGCTCCCAGGGCCCTGCAGGATTATCTGTTGATAAGGCAGGCCCTGCTGAAAATCAAAAAGCCAAGTTGGTTCTATGTAGGCTCAGTAAGAAGTGAGGCTTAGCAGGGAGGAGGGAAGAGACTGGTACTCTACCGTGAGATGGCCATACTGTGTTCCCGCAGGGTCCTCATGGCCTTCACTGCTTGACAGGAGAAAGCACAGCCCTGGCCACAGATGCTTTTCCCTGTCCCTGCCCTCCACCTTCACATAGCCACTCCGGCACCCTGAGCTGGGCTCTGTTTCTTCCTTCCCCCAGGGAGCTGTCTCATAATCAGATCGAGGAGCTGCCCAGCTTGCACAGGTGTCAGAAGCTGGAGGAAATGTGAGTCTGAGGATGGCTAGGGGCCAAGGCATGTGAGGGAGGCTGCACAGGTCTGAGGATGGGGCTCAGGGGCTAACGCATGCTCCAACCCTTCTTTCTTCTCAGTTTGTGGGACCCAGATGTAGGGCTGGGAGCTCAGCAAGACCTGGGCATGTCCCCCGGGACTCACAGAGTAGATGATCTTGGTAGGAACAGGACCCCAAAGGAGTCTCGGGATGGCTCCTTCTGCGTCGACAGCAATAGGAAAATGCAGTTGTGATTGGTGCCAGTTGGAGACACAGGGACACCATGGTGCTCTGTGTGAGACACAGGAGGGACCAGAAGCACCCTAGGTTTGGGAGCATGTGCTCTCATGTTCCACAACCCATCAACATTGACTCATACATGTGTGCTCACAAACACAAAGATAAACATGGCTGTGCATGAGCCTCCATCTTCACACGGAAAAGCTCACTTTAAAGTTTCTCTAAGCCCCATTTGCCTAACCTCCAATTTCCTTAAACTACGATGGTCTCCCGAGTCCCTTGTAGCTGCCCCTGATTCTAGGCAGGGCAATGCTTTATGGAGCCATGGCAGGGAAAATATATCTGGGTTTGTCCGGTTTGTCTGAATGACAATGTCTTTGACATGGTTGGAGTCCAGTATCTATCTCCTATTCAGATGGTAAGTCCACTACACTCGGCTTCTCAACTCAATGCAGCCACTTGGTTACCCAAGGGCTAGGCAGTGTCTGTGGTAGGCTAGGGTCTGCAGGACCCATGGCTGTGGGGGAAAGTGGGGGGTGCTTCAGCTGGGCTGGGAGCCAGGCCCGGTAGGAACCCTGGAAGCTGACTCCCTTTTGGGCCACAGGGATGGTTTTGTGGCTTTGTCTCCTGACCCACTTACCCAAGGCAACCGGATCCCCGTGCACTCCCTTTAATTCTAGTGACTTCCTCAGGCTGGGCCTTTTTTCCTGTGCCAGGAGAAGTGGGGGGCTCTCCTTTCTTCCTCCCAGCACTTGAGGGGCATGGAGCAGAGCCAGAGTCTGGGCCCCCGGGCTCATCTAGTCTCTCTTGCTGCCCTAGTGGCCTCCAACACAACCGGATCTTGGAAATTGGTGCGGATACCTTCAGCCAGCTGGGCTCCTTGCAAGCTCTGTGAGTACCTGCAGCGCCTAGGGGTGGGGTCTGGAGGACCCCTGTGCCCCCTCCAAATTCATTCCCATAGTGTATGAATCCAGTTTAAGCACTTGTGATAGGTATGCTGGTCCTTCGCCACTGCCTCCTTACACACACACACACACACACACACACACACACACACACACACACACACGTGAGCATGAGCGAGCTCCCATGAGGCACTTCTCCATCCAGATATAGTCAAGCAGACCTCTTCTCCAGCTATTACCCAGGAAGTTCTGAGGCTCTGGAGCCAAGACATAATGGCCCCATTCCAGGGGCTGCAAGCAGGTTAGGAAATAGGCAGCAGTAGAAACCTTGTGCAAAAGGCTTAAGGCCACGGCTGCTTGGGAAGGTTAGATGGAAAGTATGTGAGAGCAAGTCCAAGATAGGCCCAGGATAGGAACAATGCCTTCTCCGCATGTTCCGGCCCTCTCCTACCTCCTGCTTTCTGCTCGCAGAGACCTGAGCTGGAACGCCATCCGGGCTATCCACCCCGAGGCCTTCTCAACCCTGCGTTCCTTGGTTAAGCTGTAAGTACCCCCCTTGAGCTCTCCTCCAGGACGCTGGGGACTAGTCAGGACTGTGAGCTGGTTGGTGGTTACAGGGGGGGCCACCCCTGAGCAGGGACATGTACAAATGTTTCCCCACACGTCACAGGGATGTCTGAGCAGCCTAATCCATCATTCTGACCATGTGTTTGACACACTGCGAGGCCTGGTAAACAGTCTGCTTCCTGCAAACCCTGGGATATCATCTGCTAACATTCTGCAATGCTTTAGCGGCCTCGGTCCCATCATGCTCCTCTGCCTCACCTCTACCCTGGCCTCACTATCCTCCCTCCACGTGCACCAATAAAGAGGACATATGTGTCCGGACGTCTCAATTCAAGAGGATGGTGATTGATGGAGAACTGAGGTTCTCAGAGAGCTGCAAGGCAGCAGGAAACCATAGGATCTTTAAGTCACATAGGATGCAAACAGTAAGCGGGCAAGGAACCATAGGATCTTTAAGTTGCATAGGATGCAAACAGTAAGCAGGCAGGGAACCATAGGATCTTTAAGTTGCATAGGATGTAAACATTAAGCGGGCAGGGCTGGTGCGTGGCTGTTATGTCAGGCTGAAAAGGGCCTCTGACCTGGTTGCCATACACTGTGGTGCAAGTTGTTAGCTGTACAGGGGTCCCTGCCTAAGAAGGAGCTGGCATCCTCCCTGTCTGCTTGCCAAGCTGCGTGTCCCAGAGGTGTTCCCACATACTTGGAGCCCTTTGGAGTAATGCAAAGACTCCTTAAGGCTCCTGGCCTTGGACATTATCCAGCCACAGAGCTTTACTGCACTGGTGACATCTCCGGGGTCTGGAAGGAGAAGCCTACTTAAGGACTTGTTATGACTCTCATGTGGCATGCAGTCCCTGCCCCCTACCACCACCATTACCACCACCACTGGTCTGTGGCTCTCTGGGCTCTGGGCCTTGGTCTTGTAAAACTCTCACCTCCGTCTTCCCTCTGCTATTTGCCATACTCCTGCCAGATAGGTAGGACAGATATTTTTATCCTTTGAAAGACGAGGCCATTGGAACTTGGGCAGATGTGTGACTCTCTTTGGTTACACAGTGAGTTGGTGACAGTGCCAGGTTTCCTGCCTGCCAGTCTAGGACTGTTTCCACGACGCACAGTCTGTGGTCCTAGTGTTTGCGTTGGACTCCTGGCTCAGGCTAATAATGTCTCCAGAAGAAGTTGTGTGTGTCCTCACCTCTGGCTACCAGGCCGGTTCTGCAAAGCGGAATGGATGGTCCAATGCCAGCTTATGGCTGGATGGCCAGCTCTGTCCTACCCTGTCTGACTCTGGTCGATTAGATCACCAAAGAAGCATAGGGAATGCGTGGGATACAAACAGACAGCAGAAAGGTCTCCCAGGCGGGTCAGCAAGGGTTCCTGGATGGTACCCAGATGCAGAAGCTAAAGCTGTGGGGCTCCGGCACCTCTAGACTGGGATGATATGACATTAAGTTAGAAGAGCCCCTGAAACATAGCTATCGCCCAATGTCTATCGATTGAATGCATGGCTGAATTAATAGATGATGTCTCTACAAACTCTTAAGCACCTTTGCCCCAGAGTATACACTGTCTCCCCTGTGCTTAGCTTCTGTTCTTTGCTCTTTTCCTCTTGCTTTTATGCCAGGCATGCTGGCCACACCCTCAACAAAGCCCCAAAGCCCCGCCCCCCTCAGCAGTCCCACTGAATGCCAATAACCCTGATTGTCCACTGTCCTAGGGACCTGACTGACAACCAGCTGACCACACTGCCCTTGGCTGGGCTGGGAGGCCTGATGCACCTGAAGCTCAAAGGGAACTTGGCCCTGTCTCAAGCCTTCTCCAAGGACAGTTTCCCAAAACTGAGGTGAGAGCTTGGCTTGCCCTCTGCATGAAGAAGTGTGTGTCCCAGACACCTTGAGGACAGAGAAAACTGAAAAAGCCTGGTAGCTTAGTGTTTGGCTCCACTGACCTCCTGTTAGCTAACTAGGGGCAAGGCTTTCTCTCTTTTCTCCTCATCTCCTCCTCTGATCCCAACCGCCAACCTAAGGATGCCAGGAACTGTACAAAAGGGAGTGAGCTGCTGTGAAGGTCCCTTGGACCTTCTTATTTCTTGTCTGGCTCTCCATAGCCTGGCTATCCCATCCTCATCTGAGGCACAGAATCGGGGCAGAGCCCAGGGCCCTGGTGAATGGAAAACAAGCTGCACAGCCAGTCCTTGGTGCTAATGACATCCAGGCTTCCTTCATGTAGTGGCGGCAGCCGTGCAGCCTGTGTGGCCCAAGCTTTGTCTGCTGCAAGCTAATGAGATGCCCAAGGCATCTGTCCTCACCCTCAGAGGGCACAAAATCTAGTTCTGTTCTGCCAGGCGCTGGGAAGGGGACGGGGTGTTGGTTTCACAGAAGACAAGGGTGAAGAGTCACTGGGGAAATTGTTGCTTTAAAAAAAAAAAAAAAAGGAAGAGATGCTGGAGAGTGGTGAAGAGCTCTTGCTGTGCAGCTATGAGGATGGGAGTTCAGCTCCCAGCACCTATATGAGAATCTGGGATCCCACACATATGCCTGTCATCCCACCTCCAAGGAGGGCAGAGACAGGAGGATGACTGGAGTTTGCTGGCTTCTAGCCTAGCCAAGAAAACTGGCCGGGTTCAGGGAGAAACCTTGTCTCAGTGAGATAGAGAGTAATAGAAAAGGAAAGCACCTGACACCCTCTTCTGGTCTCTGCTTGTGTGCATAGGATCATGTGTATACTCACTCAAACATAAGGAAAGGAAGGTAGATGCATGGGCCTACTTACTTGGGTGGCGGAAGAGAGGAGATGGGTGGTTTAAGGTCACCCTTGGCTATAGGTGAAGTTTGAGGCCAACCTGGCTCACGTGAGACCCTTGAAAGAAAAAGAAAAGAAAAGGAAAAGGTGGAGGGAGGAAAAAGAAAGGAAGGGAGGGAAGGAAGGTAAGACAGAAAATAAGGAAAGGGAGAAAGAAAAATAACATGAATCTATGCCCCCTTTCCCCAGAACTTAAAATCAAACCCAAGAGCCACGTGCATGCCAGACAAGTGCTCCATCGCTGAGTCACATCCCAGCCCCTCCCCCTCTTATTGCCTTTTTAAATATGACAAGAGTTACTGCCAACGAGTGCCCTGAGTGCTATGTGACCTTGGGGAAATTGTCCCCAACTCTGAGCCTGCTGTGGGGACTTCTAAATCAATAGGCAGAAGGCTTCTCTCTTCCTCTAAGTTCAGATGAATGAAAAGAAGATTACAATCTCTCCACAGCCTTTTGCGGTTGAGAATCAAGACTCAAGATTCCTCTAAAGAAAGGCCTAGAGTAATGGTTCTCAACCTGTGGTTCTTGACTCCTTTGGGGCGGGGTGTGAAATGACACTTTCACAGGGGTCACCTAAAACCATCGGAAACACAGACACCTACATTGTGATTCATAACAGTAACTATGAGGTAGCAATGAAAATTGTTTTATGATTGGGGGGGGGGGTCACCACACCATGAGGAGCTGTATTAAAGGGCCCTAGCATTAGGAAGGTCAAGAACTGCTGCTCTGGAGGGAGAAAGACACTTTGGGGGTGAACGGAGGGGCTGAGGGTATCCCAAGCACACTAAGGCAGACTCTCCCTACCCTAGGATTCTGGAGGTGCCCTATGCCTACCAGTGCTGTGCGTATGGCATGTGTGCCAGCTTCTTCAAGACCTCTGGGCAGTGGCAGGCTGAGGACTTGCGCCTGGAGGAAGAAGAGGCACCAAAGAGGCCCCTGGGTCTCCTTGCTGGACAAGCTGAGAACCACTGTGAGTGGCTGGGGACCCTGGGCTGAGGGCGTCGGGGACCGAGGGTATCGGGCTGAGGAGAGGAATCTTGAGGGGAGGGTTAGGGAAGTATTAGTGGGAATACTTGCCATCTGGAGAGAACCGTTCCACTGTTTGCACACTCAAGTGTACTTGTTGAAAACAAAAGAATGTAAGGATGGGAGCGTGAATGTCAACCCCTTCCTGGCCTTTGCATCCCCTGTATGTCCCACCTCTCTTAATCTCCCTGCCCCATGGGTCACCTGCTTCATCTCAGTGGCCACCTCCTTGCAGCCCATGGCCTTCACCCTTTGGGTGTCCTCGGAGAAGACAAGTTAAATAGGTCGTCAACTGAGTCAAGTAGGATGGAATTCAATGAACTGAGTTAAACCCATTTTCAGTAGGGGAAGCACCTTACTTTGTGTCCTAGGAGTAAATGGAACCCTGTAAGGGAACATCGCTCCCAAAGCTACATGCCCTCTGCCTCCGTTCTTCCTATGAGCTCAAATGTGAAATCGAAATGGCCACTGAGTGCATGGCCATGCTAAGTGGACAGGTTGTCTTGGGCCAGTTGTATACCTTTCTGGAAGAGTTGGGGAGAAGAGGAAGTTGGAGGTAGGTAGACAAGGAATTCTAACGGGGTGTCTACAAAGTATCTGATGGATACAAGGAAGAGAAGGGTGCTTTCCTCTCCCTAGGCGCTGTGTTCCCAACCACAAGTTCAGTTAGGATAGAGAAGGGAGTTCTGTCTGTTGGATTTTATTTTCCATCTTTGACTTTTCCCAATATCTCAGAGAAGCTGAACAGAAAAAAAAAAATCTAAAGCTGAGTGTGGTGCTGCTACACACCAGGAACCCAGCAGACGCAAGGTGCAGGCAGGAGGGCCAGGTGCTTCAGGCCATTATCACCTACATAGTCAGTTTAAGGCTCCATGCGACTCATTTACAGCAGCTCATGCTGGTGTTACGGTGTAGACAGAACTCAGTCCAAACCTGTCTACACCGTGTACCACTGGGTTGCCTTCAATGTGTTTTAACCTGAATTTAATTTCCTAATCTTTCCATTAAGAAAAGATAAAATATCTCTCAATGGTTGTGAGGGAGGAATAGAGGGTTCCATACAAGGCAAAGTGTGTTTGTCAATACTGCTTTGAGAGTCAGGGGCTCATATGTGTCATTGTATAACCTAGAACACAGATTATCAAAGTCAAACACTGTACTGTCTGGAGATCTCTGAGAATTTCCTTCCTAGTGGATAGAAATAGGACCAAAGCATCTCCCAAAGAAGGCGCAAGCTCCAGGAGGAGGAGGAGGAGGAGGAGGAGGAGGAGGAGGAGATGAGGGAGGAACCCAGCAACTAGTGGGACTAGCAGAGGCTATTCCCCAGGGACAGTCCCGGATGTCTGCTGCATACTCCTTGGGGGAGTGAAAGGGGGGGCTGGAAAGAGGAATGGAAATTTTTCTTCCACAAGGTGAAACTTTCCGCTGGGCTTAGATCTTGGAGAACCCGGGGGCCTGTTGAGTTAGTGGGCTGCCTTTGCCTGTAACAGGAGCTAGGGCAGGGCCCCCCACTTCCTGTGAAAGCAAAGGAGCAGAAAGAAAGCCAGGAGCGGCTGTTCCAGCCAGATTCGATTTCCTCCTCATTTGAAGAATGGTTACTTAACACCTTGGCTGTGACTTTCCCAGCCTCAGACAGAGTCCGTAGGCTTCACCCCTGTATTTCATTCATGCATTTTGATTTCAAAGAGTCTCGGAAATCCTTTCTGGAGTGCATGGGCAGGTGAGGGGTGAAAGGGGGAGGAGGAAGGAAATGCCAGGACTCTGGGTACATCTTGGCCTTCCACCTGCCCTGAAGCTGACCGGGAAACTCCTCACAGATGTTTACCTGTTAAGTGGGGAGAAAGATCTACACAGGAAGCAGACCGAGTGAGCCAAAGATGGGGAGAAACACAGTAGAGTCTTCCACTTATTCCCCTGTGATGGAGAACGCTGAACCTCACACATCAGCCCCAGTCCAGAAACCACTCTGGGGTCTTGGGGTGTGTGTGTGTGTGTGTGTGTGTGTGTGTGTATTTGATGCACGTGGCTATGATGGCCAGAGGTTGATACCACATGTCTTTCTTTATTACTCCCTACCTTATTTTCTAAGACAGGGTCTCCCACTGAGACCAGACTGATTGACTAGGGAGATACAGGGATCCTCCTGTCCCCCCACCCCCCGCAACCTGATCCTTCCCATCCGTGTGCTCCACCTGGGCTAAGGCTGCATATGCCACCACTACGCCTGGCTTTTCTGTGGCTGCTGGGGCTCTGAACTCAAGTCTTCATGCTTGCTGTTGAGAACGAGGTTTCGTGTAACCCAGGCTTGCTTCACACTTGCTTTGTAGCTGAGGATGACCTTGAACTCCTGATCCTCCTGCCTCTACCTACCAAATTCTGGGATCACAGACATACCCCCGCCATGCTCAGTACTAACATTCTCCTCTCCTCCACCACCCATCCTCCTCCTCCTCTTCCTCCTCCTCCTCTTCTTCTTTTGGTTTGTATAGCTTTGCCAGTCCTAGAACTAACTATGCAGACTAGGCTGGACTCGAACTCACAGAGACCTACCTGCCTCTGCCTTTGTGCTGAGATCACAGGCATGCGCCACCATGCCAGGCCTCCAATGGTTTTCTAATGTGTAGTGTTCATAGCAGGACATGGGATTGCAAAGCTAGGCTGGCTTGAGGAAGAACTATGTAATCACGAGCTCTCTTCATTAGGGCAGCCACCAGCTACACTCACGGACTAACGATGGCTGGGCACAGGAAAATGCAGACTAGCAGAGAGTGAACTGTTCATTGCAGAGAACTAGACATATACAACATCCACAAGCAGAGAGCATGGAGCGACCCAAATACTGAGGCCCAAGAGTAAAAGTAGCAGAGCTGTTGAGTGACCACGATTGAACCGTTAGGTAGAGAGACATCAGCTTAAGTAAGTGTGAGTTAAGACAAAGGTGGGTCTTTAGTGACAGACACCAAGAGCTGGGACTCCAGCCATTTTCTCTCTTTCCCTTCTCAGATGACCTAGACCTGGATGAACTCCAGATGGAGATGGAGGACTCCAAGCCACACCCCAGTGTCCAGTGCAGCCCTGTTCCAGGTGAGATGGGTGCCTGGGTGGCTGGGTGCCTGGGGAGCTGGGAGGGAATACCCAACTACCTGAATGAGAAGCCAGTGTAGCTTGTCTACAGCATGTTGCAGATACGTTCTTTGCCCAATGCTCAACCTGCTGGGTGGGGGTAGGGTGGGGGAGCCGCTTATAATCCTTGTGGAGAGGAGCTGAAGTTCTCTTCCAGGGTCAAGCACCCTTTATAAGGCAGCCAAATCAGAGGTTATGCATCTAGGAAAAAGTTCCTCTCACGGAAGAGAGCAGCGAAAAAGGACGCCTTGATGTCACTGCTGGGTTTGCTGTGGCTGCTTTCTGAGCATGCCCTCAAACACACACACCACAGACACATAGAGCCAGGCAGTGCTCTGAAAGATCACCTACTCCATCCCATAAATAGTGACATCTCTCTTTATTAAAATCTTCCAGGGTGGAAAAACTCTGGTGTCTCTGGATAATTCCTAAAGTACTTTCTTAGAGGCAGAGACGTCTCCACTGGAGTCTGACCTGGAGCCATAAGAAACCTGTGCTGGAAATGAGAGACGCTTTCTTCCCCTGATGCCACACAACCTAAATTTTGTTTGTTTGTTTGTTTTTAAGTGTGAAGAGTCCCTTCCCTGTGTATAAAATGCTAACAGAGCTAGACATGGCAATGTGTGCCTTTAATCCCAGCACTCAGGGTGCAGAGGCAGATGGAGCTCTGTAAGTTTGAGGCTAGCCTGGTCTACATATTGAATTCCAGGGCTACATAGTGAGAACCTGTTTCAAAAACCAAACCAAAACAATAAAATAAAATGCCAACAGGTCATGCCAGAAAACAGCACAGTGCTTTTTGGGCCAAGAACTGTTCAGAATAAACACAAAATGGCAAACAGTTAGCTGTTTCTAATTCCCACCTCTGTTTTCCAGGTTTCCATATTTCTTTGACTTAAGCCTGTTGTCCCGTTGTCCAGAAAGTTTTCAGCCTTGACCTTGCTCAATACCTGCTCTTAACTTTTAGTGGCAAAAGTACGCCCCCTAGTGTCGGACGAGGGAAGGAAGCACGCGGCATATTTTGCCAGGAAACACGTGCTTCAATTGCTCTGCCGCAGGAATTTCAAGTCTGAAAATCAGTAATCAACAAGGATTGATTGTAAAAGAGAAAGTTCTGAAAAACAAGACCCAGCTTGAACTTGCTTCTTTAAATACCTCACACATGTGGCCAAATACATTGCTGCACATCATATGATATGGAGTATTTAGTATACAGCCATTGAAAAGACGTTTTCTGAGGTTTGAGGAATTATGCAAAGCCTAATTTAAAAAGAATAAAATCTCAACTTATTTTAAGTATGTACATTAAAACCTAGAAGAAAATATGCCAAAACAATGAGTTCTTTTTGAGAGGTGAGGTCATAAAACAGTTAAAAATTGTCCATGTTGTATTTTTAAATTTCCAACAATTACCATCTATTATTTCATAATCAGAAAAAATGTTTTTAAAATAGCTCCCACAGAAATCTCTTAAATTCCCAAGCTACCTAGCAATACATTGAAAAACAAGTGTGAGGCCAAAGGAAATTAAGAAATAATATGCCCCAAAGTTACAAGGCGACTTAATCGTAGGCACAGGGAGAGCGGTGGAAAAACGCCAGGATCTTACCCATCGACTGTAGAGTCAAGTTGGAAAGCTCCAGCAGTTCAAAGCATTTTTTTCCTTTGTTTTTAGTTGAGGTTTCACTACAATCTCAGGCTGGCTTCAAACTCATCCTCCTGCCTCCCTGAGCGCTAGGATCACAGGTGTGAACTACTATACTTAGCAATGTTTTCTATGTTTTGATTATGAACTTGATCTTCCAAACACTGATTGCGTGATGAGCATGCGGTGAACTCTAAACGAGGGAGACCAGCCAACATCTAGTCAGGACACTGGTGGAGACTTCGGTGATTGCATGGGCAGCGTCACCGCCACTAAGCTGTTGATTTTGGACAGCTCCCCATTCTGCCTTTGCCCCAGCCCTAACTTCTCCTCACTCCTGTATGCCAGTTTGTTCCTTCTATCTCTCCAAATCTTACTCCTTCGGGAAGACTGCTCTCCGCCCCCCCCCCCTGCCACCCCCCGCCAGTTCCCCAAGTCTGGGTTTGCATTGTATCACACATATACTTCTGTGTGTTTTCTTTGCAGCTTCCTCGCAGTTTCTCCCCCTAATTCCAGGAGTTTCCTGAGGGAGGCCAAATCTGCATTTCCGAGACAGAAATTGTCTCCTGTTGGTCTATTCTCAGGAGTTGTCTGAGCATACAGCCTGGTTTGGCCAGTGAGCTGGGTTCAGGCAGCCCTAGCTCTGGGTTTAATAAATCTGCGCTTCTCTCTCACAGGCCCCTTCAAGCCCTGCGAGCATCTCTTTGAGAGCTGGGGCATTCGCCTTGCTGTGTGGGCCATCGTGCTGCTCTCCGTACTCTGTAACGGGCTGGTGCTGCTGACAGTCTTTGCAGGCGGGCCCAGCCCCCTGTCCCAGGTCAAGCTTGTGGTGGGTGCAATCGCAGGCGCCAACACCTTGACCGGCATTTCCTGCGGCCTCCTGGCCTCGGTGGACGCCTTGACCTTCGGCCAGTTCGCTGAGTACGGAGCCCGCTGGGAGACCGGGCTAGGCTGCCAGGCTACAGGCTTCCTGGCCGTCCTGGGGTCGGAGGCGTCGGTGCTGCTGCTTACACTGGCCGCCGTGCAGTGCAGCGTCTCGGTGACCTGCGTCCGGGCCTACGGGAAGGCGCCGTCGCCCGGCAGCGTCCGCGCAGGCGCACTGGGGTGCCTGGCGCTGGCTGGGCTGACAGCCGCGCTGCCGCTGGCCTCGGTGGGGGAGTACGGCGCCTCCCCGCTCTGCCTGCCCTACGCCCCGCCCGAGGGTCGGCCCGCCGCCCTGGGCTTCGCCGTGGCCCTGGTGATGATGAACTCGCTCTGTTTCCTGGTGGTGGCCGGCGCCTACATCAAGCTCTACTGTGACCTGCCTCGGGGTGACTTTGAGGCGGTGTGGGACTGCGCCATGGTGCGGCACGTGGCCTGGCTCATCTTTGCAGATGGTCTCCTCTACTGCCCAGTGGCTTTTCTCAGCTTTGCCTCCATGCTGGGCCTCTTTCCTGTCACCCCTGAGGCTGTCAAGTCGGTCCTCCTGGTGGTGCTGCCTCTGCCTGCCTGCCTCAACCCACTGCTCTACCTGCTCTTCAACCCTCACTTCCGGGAAGACCTTCGGAGGCTCTGGCCAAGCCCTCAGTCCGCGGGGTCCCTAGCCTATGCTGCAGCCGGTGAGCTGGAGAAGAGCTCTTGCGATTCCACCCAAGCTCTGGTGGCTTTCTCTGATGTAGATCTTATTCTGGAAGCTTCTGAGGCTGGACAGCCTCCTGGGCTGCAGACCTATGGCTTCCCTTCAGTGACCCTCATCTCCCGTCATCAGCCAGGGGCCCCCAGGCTGGAGGGAAACCGTTTTGTAGAGCCTGATGGAACTCCGTTTGGGAACTCACAACCTCCCAGCAATGGAGAACTGCTGCGGAGGGCAGAGGGAGCCACGTTCTGGCCCTCTGGCTCTCTCTTTGCCTCTCACTTGTAAATATCCCTCCCATTTGTCCTCTTCTCTCCCAATGATGGCTGCTTATAAAAAACACAACTACAGCTCCACAGCAGGATGGCCAACGCCCCTGGCTCCATTCTCTCTCTCTCTATGGCCATAACCAGTGTTTCCTGGATTTCTTCAGTTTCACTTTCACCCTGGGTCCTCCCTGGCAAGTCCAAATATGTAGACCAGAGACCTAGAAATTTGCTTAGGAAAAAGGAGCAAAGTAAAGACGGTGAGCTGACAGGGCCATCACCAGTGAGTACACAGTGGGCAGGCAGGCAGACCTCACAGAGAAAGGCAACAGAAGAGACCTACCAAAGACATTGGGGCAGCTCCCCTGTGACTTGTGAATAGGCTGTAAAAATGTGTTCTGTGTCTCACTAATCTTGACTTTTGCCCATGCAGAAGTGCTTCCTGTTAAAATACATTTTGGAAGCCATTGCATATTATGTCCTGTTCTTAAGAGTCATGAGGTCATGTTAGTGTCTGAAAGGTCCTGACAATTAGGACCTTTTAACTTAATTACTGCAGCAGTTAAACTTCATTACTTGATGACAGGTTTCTGTTTGCATTTCATTTCGTGGGATACTTATAAATATACCACAGAACTTACACGGTTTTCTCCCAGGGGGCTCATCTTCATACCATGGAGTGCTACTGTACCACATCCCAAGATGCCACCCTCCTTGGAAGCCCCCTAAGAAGCCAACTTGGGGTGAAGTGCCAGAGATGACTGGTGATTTCAACATCTAGGATTCGTCCATCCATCCCTGCCCCACCCCCATCCTACCAGGGCAGAGACCCTGAGGAGCCTGCCTCACCCCCAGAAAGAGACCCTTGTGTGTGCTCCCACCCGGCACCGACCACAAGCACCATTGAAATGTCAGCCCTCAGCAAGACAAGAGTCTAGGTCCAGGTACACCCTGGGAAGTCTGTGGCTCTATAGGCTTCCCCTAACTCTGTATTACTTTTGTATGGTTTTACCGTGTATGCTTCCTGCCACAGCCTGGTCCTCTCTTCTCATCCCACCCAATCCTGTTTCTGGGAGTGGCAGACAATCTGAGAGAAGGGATATTTAAATTGTGGTTATTGCCTTTTAAGGGGTATTGTAGCCATCTGGGTCTCCTGGGTACCCCCAACAGGCTGTTCATCCTTCTTCTCCTCCTTTCTGGACCATCCTTCCCTTATGCTTCCCCGAGTGCTGTTGGGGAACTACACAGTGCCGTCCACCCCACTCCAAACACAAGGGTTCCCCACCTCGTAGGAAGAGGAAGTAAGAGGTGGGGAGAACCCAAGACTCCTTAGGAGGTGATGATTGCTCCTGGGACCCTGCAGCATCATTTATATCGAGAGGACCGAGTGGATTCTGAAGCCCAGTGGAGCACCGTTCTCTGCCTGGATCCTGTTGTGATCCCTCGCCGAGCCCACTCTCCAAGAACTCCATCTCTAAAACACGCTGAGAAGGTTCTCTGAGTTTAATAGTTAACTTTCCATGGCTTAGCTTCTCTGCTGCCCCCCAAGTGTCCAGTGAAAATTCTGGCATAGGTCAAACAAGTGGGGTGGAGGGATGAGTCGGAGGCCACACACGGAGCTTGAAACATTTCTAAACCTCATGTGACTCACTGAGTAGTCAGCCCCTAGACTCTTTAAGAGTTGGAAGGAGAAAAGGCTGACTTTCTAATTTCCTGAGGTCCTCTCCTGGGGCCAATTTCAGAGAAGGCATTAATGATGGCAAATCTATTTATCAGTTCTTTCAAGGTGTCTGGTCTCTTTATTTCCCCAGGGTTGATCAAGAACCTTTGGTAGAAAAAATTTTTCCTCTTGAGAATCGGTGGTTCTCTGAGATCCCCCAGGGATGGCAAAATTGGCATTATTTGGGGGAATTACCTAGATTCTCTCCTGCTTTCTCTGCTACCACCACCACTGTAGGATCATTGGTCCCTTTGGAGTTAAGGAACCAGCCTTGGGGTAGCGTGGAGTGGCCATGTGTTGGTGGTCTAAGAATATAGGAATTGCTCCTTAGAGATAATTTCTATGAAAGTGAGTCAGCCCTTTTGGGCTGCAAGCTTTAGCATGACCCTGTTGTTACCTCATTGTCTGCTTCTAGAGGTCTGGGCAGGTGAGAAGAGCGTTGAAGTGCCTTCCACAAACCATTATTCAAAACACCTAGCCAGGAGTGGTGGTGCATACCTGTAATCCCAGCATGTGGGATGTGCAGACAAGAAGACCTGGAGTTAGGGTCATCCTTGGCTACATGGTGAATTTGAGGCTAGCCTAGGCTACATGAGACACTGTCTCAAAAACAAAAACAACCCCCCCTCCCAAATACTAACTTGTGTACATTTGCCCCAAATAAGATTAAGTAGTAAAGTTTCTTTGTGTTGTGTTTTGTCCTAAATTTCTAGCAAGTCAGTATGGTGTCTCCTTTGTGATCAGCTGAAGACTACTTGTCTTACTCTAAGCAAATTTCCAGGTCTCTGTTGTACGGATTTATTATCCGTACAACAGTGCCTCTCACTGAACACAGGGTGAAAATTTGAACTGTTCAGAGCACACAAGTCCTCTATTGTCGTCATTTACAAAATCTTCCCAAATAGTGACCATGGGGAAGAATCCACTCCAGGGGCTAAAATGGCGGTAGTGGAAATGTCAGGACTTGGTATGTACTGCACTGGGCTCTGTGTGCTGTGCCATTAGTTAGTGCCAACTACAATCTTCTCTTAGACCAAAGAGAACTCACGGTGGACCACCATGTTTGCTAAGTATCTCATCAACATGAAAAACCCAGAACAAATGTACAGCTAATGATGGAAAACTGAGTCAGCAGAGCTTCTTTCTGGCCTTTACCCTTCTTCCTCTTTACCCCCTCTTCCGCTCCTTTGGGCTCCCCTTTCCAGGAGGAGTAAAGGCTTAAAGAGTAAGAAAGAGGGCTGGAGAGATGGCTCAGAGGTTAAGAGCACTGACTGCTCTTCCAGAGGTCCAGAGTTCAATTCCCATCAACCACATGGTGGCTCTCACAACCATCTGTAGTGTGATCTGATGCCCTCTTCTGGCCTGCAGGTGTACATGCAGCCAGAGCACTGTATACATAAAAGATAATAAATAAATCTTTTTAAAAAAAATAAATAAAAACCAAAATACAAAGACATACACATAAAAAAAAAGAGTAAGGAAGGAGAAGAAGGAAGAGCTGGTAGCAGGCTGAAGGCCTGCAGGGCAAGGATGCAGGGAGGTAGTAGGAACCCCGATCTTCCTGGCATCAGTCCTTCAGACTACCTCTGCTCCCTCTGCTCCGGGTTTACCAAGCTCTCCCGCCTATGGCCCACCACCTCTACATCCCTTCTCGGTTCCAGTCCCATGCCCTCCCCAGCCATGTGAAATATAAAAATTGTCAAGATGTAAATATCCGGGTTCTTCTGTATAATAAAGCACCGATGAAGTACCACGTGTGTCCTTGTGCTCCTTTCTCCTGCCCCTGGGGGAGCCATGGGTGTGACAGAGGTTGGGATGGTTTTGCGGGAGGTGTGGTCAGAGGCTCAAGCTCATCACACTACCACCCACCCCCCACACTTCTGAATTCTAGGGCATTCAGACCACAGCCAAGGAGCCTCCAGGGAGATCACTTGGTCATTCATGCTGCAGTGTCCTTTGTATGCACTGGGTCAGGCAGAACAGAGTCTAAAGGGAGCTGTGAACAGCTTAGGGTTTTTTGTGTCTCAGACCTTGTGAAGCCTTGCCAGACCCAAGCCTACTGCTGAGGTTCCACCAAAGAGTCAGCTTGTTTTCTTTTCACTGGACAAATGTGCCCACCTACCTCTTTCTTCTTCCTTGCTTCAGAGTGGGATGACATTCCCGAGAAGAGCAGAGGCCCTTCCTGGGGAAGGGAAAGAGATAAAAGTTGACAAAATCCTGCAGTCATGGGAACAAGATGCTAGCTCTAGTGTGGTATCAGGGTCTTACTGGCTGTCTTGGTTAGTTTTCTTTGTCAGCTTATGCCGGAAGAGGAACCTCAATTGAGAAAATACCTCCACCAGATTGCCTGTAGGCAAGCCTGTAGGGCATTTTCTTGATTAACAATTGATGTGGGAAGACCCGGCTTACTAGGGGTGGTGCCACCCCCTGGGCAGGTGGTTCTGAGTTTCTTTTAAGAAAGCGGGCTGAATGAGCCACGGGAAGTAAGCTACTAAGCAGTGTTCTTCGGTGGTCTCTGCTTCAGTTCCTGCCTCCAAGTTCCTGCTCTGAGTTCCTTCCATGATGGACTGTAAGCTGTCACAAACCCTTCCCTCCCCGAGTTGGTTTTGGGCAGTGTTTTATCCAAGCAACAAAAAACAAACTAAGACCTGGTGTCAGAGGCCCTTCTCCTCCCTGCCCCCATCTTCCTCTTCTTCCATCCTTCCATTTAAATATTTTTCTAACTTATTGTTTTAGCTGATGCATAACCCTGATTCCCTTCTGAGAAGAAGAATGATGTCTTCATAAACACCTGACATCTGCTCCTTTTTTAAAAAAAGATTTACTTATTTACTATGCATATTGTATTCTGACTACATACATGCCTTCACACCAGAAGAGGGCACCAGATCTCATTATAAATGGTCGTGAGCCACCATGTGGTTCCTGGGAATTGAACTCATGACCTCTGGAAGAGCAGCCAATGCTCTTAACCTCTGAGGCATCTCTCTAGCCCATCCTCTCTGTTCCTTTTGAACGGAATAGAAACTCCTCATCCTTCTGGCTCAGCTACAAGAGAGCCCGTTTTTTCAGCCTTGTTAGACTTGGTTAAGAGGAAAAATGTGGGGCTGACTCCAATAGATATGTGTTCCTTCAGATGCAGGATCTGAGCATCCAAGCAAACCAAAGCCCAGAGAGCCCTGGCATGGTGGGCTTTTATCTAAAACCAGAGGCTGTTCTGCTTGAGTCAGCTCTGGGTTTGAGCCAGTAGGAAGGACTCTGGTACTAGTCACTCATGCCCACCACGAGCATGCTCTGCTGCACTCTGTGGGCCCGTTTTTTTTATGTCTATCTGCTTTGCACCACAGCCAACTGTGCCCTTCCTGGTTTCATTTGTTTAAATGTTTTAATCTAATTTTTGAGCAAGTATTACATTGACATGGTTCAAACAGCAGAAGTCAAGTCTGTCTCCCCTCTCTGCTCTTATTTGTTCCACTTCCTAAACATTCCCTGGTTACCACTGCTGTCATTGTCCCATCCTGCCAGAATGGGCATGCATAATACACACACACACACACACACACACACTTTTTTTTTTTTTTTGAGAGTCTCATCACTGCACAGACTGGCCTCAAACTTGTTAATTAGCAGAGGATGATCCTCCTGTCATTACCTCCCCTGTGCCAGAATTACAGGCATTTGTCTCCATTTTTAATTTACATAGTGCTGGGGATCAAACCCTGGGCATTATGCCTGCTAGGATAACATTCTACCAACTGAGCTACATTCCTAGCATTTTCCCTTTCATTTGCAATACTGGCGATTGAACGATGTCCTTCTGTATGCTAGGCAAATGTCTACTATTTGGTCAGGTTCCTAATTCAGAGGGTTTTTATATATTTATAGTGTGTGTGTACTTATTTTTCAATCCATATATATGCACATATATATATACATAAATAAGTATATATTTGTAGTATACCACAAGAATGCTTCTGCTTTAAAAAATTCCTAATATATTTTAAAGTCTTTTCATTTTCTCATAGCAGTTTATAGCCATTGTGTGCTGGTTAGTTTTTTTTTTGTTGTTGTTTGTTTGTTTGTTTTTTGTTTTTGTCAACTTGACACAAGTTTGGGTCATCATGGAAGAGGGAACCTCAATTTCTGAATTGATAAAATGTTTCCTTAATATTGGCCTGTAGAGGCCCCTTAATGACTGACAAGGGAAAGCCCGTTGAATATAGAGTTGTTATCCCTGGGCGGGTGGTCCTGGGAGGTACTAGAAAGGTAGCTGGGTTTTTTGGGTGGGGGATTAGGTCTTTTTGTTTGTTGTTTGTTTTTGTTTTGTTTGAGACAGGGTTTCTCTGTGTAGCTTCGGCTGTCCTGGAACTCACTCCAGTCCCAGGTAATCTGAAACCATCTTCTGGCCTCTGTGGGCACCAGGCATACACATGTCACACAGTCCTAAGTAAGTAAAAAAGAAATTGGAGCAAGCCATGGAGGGCAAACTAGTAGGAAACATTTCTCTGTGGCCTCTGCTTCGGTTCCTGCCTCCAGGTTCCTGCCCTGTCTGAGTGCCTGCCTTGTCCTTCCTCAATGATAGGCTGTGATTGGGCCATGTAAGCCAAATAAACCCTTGTTGCGTTTAGTCAGTGTTTTATCATGGCAGTAGAAAACAAACTAAGACACAAATGGTAGCAGGATTGTGAGCTATCGCTGTGACAGCCCTGCTCATGCTGTTTTGGCCGGATTGTGGAAATAGTTACAACTTTGGGCTGGAAAAGCCATTGAGTGCTCAGAGCTTGAGAGATAAGAAGGCTGAAAATTATGTAGATAGTGGAGGGCAGGACTGTGACATTTCAGAGGGACATAAAGACTCTATCAGGGCTGTTCCTGTACGCAGATAAAACCTTTGCTTTTCTGGGACAGTCGAGGTTGGCTGGCTGGGGCTGAGAAAGTAGCTGCAATTAAGAAGAGAGCAGCAGTGTTGGGGTGAAATCTTCTAGGACTGTTTCTTTGGAGTCAGCACACAGAGGCCGTGGTGCAGAGGGCCATGCCAGCAGCTAAGAGTCTCCCAGGTGGTCCTGGTTTTGAAAACGCGAAGGGGTCTTGGAGAGCAGCTGAGGCTTGGCACTGTGAGAGGCTACTGGTAAAGGTGCAGTCTCAGTTCAAGTAGAGACCGCAGGGTTGAAGGGGTCATGGAGAAAAGCTGAGACCTGGCACCAGGAGGTGTCATTCACTGTATCCCCCATTCTTTCTTATGGGATCAAAGAGAGAGAATGCTTGGTAACTTTTTGTTGAGAGGGAAAGATCAAAAGTGAGCTAGAAGTGTGTGGTACATGGATGTGACACCAGCACTTGGGACATTCCAGGCAGGAGGATCAGCAGTCCAACCTGGGCCACATGAGACTATGTCTTAGAAACACTATTTTTTAAAGAGTCAAATTAACAGCCAGGTGTGGTGGTGCAGGCCTTTAATCCCAGCACTCAGGGAGGCAGGAGTAGGTAGATCCCTATGGGTTTGGGGCCAGCTTGGCCTACAAAGCAAGTCCAGGACAGCGAAGGCTACACAGAGAGACCCTGTCTCAAAAAACAAAAATCAAATTAACATAACTAAGTATATCCTTAAGGATTATTCCTCAATTTGGCTAGAAGAGGCAAAGAATACAGAACAGCAGAGAACTTAATGTCTAAACTAATTCATTTACAGTCTCATATCCTCCTTTCCCTCATTTGTTTGGTGTGTGTGTGTGTGTGTGTGTGTGTGTGTGTGTGTGTGTGTGTGTGTGTGTGTGCATTGCCACAGTTTATATGGAGGTCAGAGGACAAGCTGAGGGAGTCAGTTCTCTTTTTCCATTATGTCACTCTGGGTAGCAAATGCAGTTGTCATGCTTGGCGGTACGTGCCTTTTCCCAATGAGCTATGCCACTTATATTCTTGTCTGAATTAAGAATTATATTCTTGTCTGTCTCTAAGAACTGTCACTCTGATTCTCCATTTCCAGATCTGTGGACCTGGAAGGTCCTTTAGGTCTGTCCTTTGGTTTTATAAGATGGTATGAAGCGATGGCTCAAATGTTAAAAGCACTAGGCGGTCTTATCGAGGACCCAGGTTCGGTCCCTAGCACAACCACGGCAGCTCACAACCACCCATAACTCCAGTGCCCAGAGACTCCAATCCTTCTTCTGGCCTCCGTGGTCAGCAGGCACACAGTCATACACATAAAATAAATCTTAGAAGAAAACACTGTGCACAGATTATTCAGAAGGCAAAGTTAAAGGTCTGAGAGTCTCTAGCCTTCCTCGCATGGTAGCGTGATTGAAATGATACAGGTCTTGTTACTAATTCCTTTAGAGTAGATGTTTCCTGCACAGTAATAACTTCCTTCCTTCTGGCAACAATTTCCTTCAGGAAATGCACCACTGCTCTTACAGCATGTGGTTCAATTCACTCCGGGTTTCACGGGTGGGAATGTGATCTGGGCCTTATCATCGTTATCTTTGGCCTCACTGATTGGCCAAAAGAAGGGCTCACAACCAGGTCTTGCCGTAAGATCTGATCCAAGAGCTTTGGTGGAGTGATAAGGAGTGCTGTCCCTGGAGCTGCTGGGCTGGCAGGCTGCGGGGGCGCTGGTGTCTGTCTTGGCTCTCGGAGAACAACGAGTCCTGACAGCGTCATTGGAGCATCTGTACTAGCCATGCCTAAAAACCCTTCTGGACTTCACAGGCAGCGAGCCAGTGACTTTTGTTTGCATATGTGTGGATTTTTGGTATTTGCATGGAAAGAGCCTGGAGAGTCTCTTTCAACAAGTCCCACCTGCCATCTCCTACCCAAGTCCTCTTAGCATCTATTTTGGTGGTCAAGGAAGATTGTCAGGATGGTCAGGATAGGCTATTGATCTGATGATGCAACACCATGACCAAGAGAGAGATGGGGAGTAAAGTTCAAACTTCCACATTGTAGTCCACTGTTGAAATCAGGACAGAAACTCAAACAGGGCAAGAACCTGCTGCTTACTGCCTTGTTCCTCATGGCTAGCTCATCCTGCATTCTTATAGAACCTAGGGCCACCAGACTAAGGGTGGCCCCACCCACAATGGTGGGCTGAGCCCCTCCCACACCAACTAATAAGAAAATGCCCAACAGCCTTGCCTGCAGCCTCATCTTAAGGAAGTGTTTCCTCAATTGAGGTTCCCTCATCTCTGATGACTCTAGCTTTTGTCAAGTTGACATACAATTAGCCAGGACAGCTATGATATGGACATGGGGTGAGGTGGGGACCCCAAGGGAGTAACGTGAGGCAAGAGGATGCTGAAGCAGGAGGCAGGAGAGAATGGAAAGAGCAGGCAAGAAGGTAAGTGAGAACCACTGGGCACTGCCCTGTTTGGTGTCTGCAGTTAGCATCAGAACTACATAACTGCTCACCGTCAGCCTTGGGGACAAAGTGCAGGTAGCATCCACTGTCCTTAGGTTTTACTTAACCTCTCTCAGTTGCATTATCAGTAATGTAAGAAGGACAGTACTGACATGCTGCAGGTTATTGGAAGACTCAAAGGTTTTTATTTGTTTGTTTTTGTGTTTTGTTTTGTTTTAGTGTAAAGAGCTAGTATCTGACAGTAACTCTCTCGGTCTAAATAGAAAGTGGGAGATGGAGAACTCAAGGCCCAGGTATTTTTGGTTGGAGGTCTGAGGGAAATTGCTTGGAGAGGAGCTCCTTGCCCAAATGAAATAATCTCAGGGTCTTGGGTAAAGAAGGCAGGCAACAATAGGGAAGGGGCAGTCTGGTGAGATGTGGTGTCAGAAAATCTAAGCAAGAAGAACAAGGACATAAAAGGTAAAGCCCTAGAGTGGCATAGGAAGGATGAAAGACACTAGAAAGACTTTCATCTCTGATATAATAAACTACTTGTTAGAGCGATGGCCACGCCCCAGAGTAGGGGGCATGTGGCAGCAGGCAGGAGTGACCCTTGCCAAGCTGCAAAGTAGAATGTGTTGTCTCTACACATAGCATGTCTGCGTCCATTGCCCCGCCTCTCCTGGGTTTCACAGGCAGCCCTGCACAGGCCTGGACTGCATGCTGCCCTGCAGCCAGTTATCTTGGGGAGTGGGTTCTAAAGCCACCCCCCACACCCCATCCTTCCTTCCTTTAGGCCACCCCAACCTAAACAAGACAACCTGCGCGGGAGGGAGGGGGTGACGGGGACATGCTGATGGAAAAATACACACTTGGCTGGAAAAAGTAACTTTATTTGTATGTGTTGAATTCCCGAAGCAGCTGAAGGATAAATAGCTAGTCGTAGCCTGAGCTGCCTGCCCACTAGGTGGGTGGCACAATCTGTTCTTATTTAGATAGCTTGCGGGAGAGGTGAAGAGGGGGACTGGGTGGGTGGGGGGCAGCAGCAGCAGAGGGGAACTTGGGAGTCTGCAATGTTTATATGATCAGTCATGGATGTCATCTCTCCTCTTTAATTAGGGTTTGGAGTTTAAAGCACTGCTCAGTTTGGTTGTCCCAGGAACAAAGCAGGCAGGAAAGCAGGCTGAGGACACTGCAGCTCCCCAGGGCTCACCTATGGTTGGATCACTGTCTCCATGCCCCTGCAAGTGCTCTGCAGATGTCAACCATGCTGGGCCCCATGCAGGACGCTTTACAAGCACCATTTCATCCCATGCTCACAAGAGTCTCTGTAAGTACCACAAGGTGGCTATTTTACAGTGCTATGTACTACCAAAAAGGAAGATCTAATACTAAGAGTACACAATTGGTAAACAGTACCTATCGGAGGTGGAATTGGCTTTTCTTTCTCCTTTAAAAAAATTAAATTACATTTTAATAAAAAAAAAAAAAAAAAACAACTAAACCAAAAACTAAAACAAGATCTTGTAGCCCAACCTGGCCTCAAATTCCATTTGTAGCCAAGGATGGCTTTGAACTCCTGATCTTCCTGTTTCCACCTCCCAAGTGATAACTAGGTCTTGAATTCATCCATGTTTTCAGCCACTTCCCATCCTTCCCCGACTGAGAGAGGGAATTTAGACTTTTCTAATCTTTGGAGATGTCATGTCTCTTCCTCAGCCCAAGTCCTCTGCAATCACCGTAGAAGAGATGGGCTGAACTTCCACTCTCAGCTCTTTTATGTTTGTAAAAAGTCTCCTGTAGCCTATCTTCTCAGTGCCTGGAGCCAGGCAGTAGACACAAACATTCTTAGTTAGGCTATGAAGAAGACTAATTGAGTATGAGTTAGGGGCTGGAGGCCTGCGGAGGCTGTGCTGCTGCTTTAGATTGGAGGATGGACTTCTGAGGCTGCATGTGAGCTGACACAATCGTGCAGGTGGAGGAGGTGTATAAGAGGAAGGAGGTAATGAGGATAAAGCAGGGTCTTCTGGGTCAGGAAAGTCGGCTAGTTTTGTTCTTGTCTTTATTGCACACGTGGAGGGTTTCAGGAGGAAAGCCAGTGGCCAGGAAACCAGAAGGCTATGGGCTCCAGTAAGGTGAGAGGGATGGCAGCTCAACTAGGACGTTGGCCGTGGATGTGAGAGGGAGCTGCTGGAGACAGCGGTCTAGGTGACACATTAGTGTGTAGAGGGTTTTGTTCTGTGGTATACATATTTCCCTACAACTGTTTAAGTCACATTTTGATTTTCCATCTGGTTAGGCCTGAACCAACCTGCATTTCCCTGGCACAGTGGTTACTTTTAAGGTGGACCAATAAGAGATTTTTGTCTAATGGAAAGTAGAGCTGCAGGGCCTGCTGGATGTAAGAAAGTATGACTGCCCTTGGTGTTCACCTTAGAGAACTTCAAGGATAAACGGCCACAGAGAGAGTTAGGAGATGAGGTGGCCAAGATCTCCACAATATTGCTGAGCCTCTGAACCTACCAATCCACATTTACCCTACTCCTTTCCATTTGAGAGGGCAACGGATTTTATTACTGCCAGTCTGACAACTGAAATCATTAATATATTAATAGTTATCTAGGAACTCCAAGTATGTTTAATAAGATACAAATCTGGGATACAATTAATTCCTAGATTTTAGATCATAGTAACTGACTGAGAAGTGGGTTCAAGAGTTCTGTGCCAGGTGGTGGCGATGCACACCTTTAATCCCAGCATTCAGGAGGCAGAGGCAGGTGGATCGCTGTGAGTTCGAGGCCAGCCTCGTCTACAAAGCGAGTCCGAGACAGTCAAGGCTACACAGAGAAACTCTGTCTCAACCTCCCCCCAGCCAAAAAAAAAAAAAAAAAAAAAAGAGTTCTATGAGGGGGGCTGGAGAGATGGCTCAGAAGTTGTGTGTTTACTGCTCTTGGAGAAGACCTGGTTTTAGTTTTGAGTTTCCACACTGCTATTCAGAGCCATCTGTAACTCCAGTTCCAGGGGATCTGATGCTCCTTGGATTCTTGCATGCATAAATAGCTTGAAAAAGAATTCTATGAGGGTAGGTGATCTAACTCAGCAACAGTGTTTACCTACCATATCCAAGGTCCTGAGTTCAACCCCAGCACTGAAAAAATAAATCTGTAGGAGCTAGAAATTTGCATTTTTAATAAATGTTACCTGTCACTAATGAAACAGATAACTTCACATTTATCTTCTTTATGAGTTAGCACATGTACAGCAGCCTGCTACTGAGTGACAGCGTAAGAATACCTTACCCAGCAGGTGCAGAACACATGCTTATTCTGATGCATTTTTCTTATGTATCACCTTATGTATAAAACCATCACTGCTAGACCAAGATAGAGATATTCTAGTCTTTGTCTAGGCAGTCCCAGCCTTTACACCCTCAAAGTCTTTCACACAGTACCGGTAACCTTTTCTCGCATCAGCAGACTTATACTTCAATCTGTAACTGTCATTTAATGGGATAACAGGACTAGGAGGATAAAATGTTGGCCATTTAACACCCCAAATCCACCATAAGACAAGTGTATTATGAAATCACAATAGGGGATTCAAGTCTGGCAACTAATTGCTCAGAATAATATTTGTCATGGGCCAGGCATGGTGTTATATGCCTGTAATCACAGTACTTGGGAGGCAGAGACATCCTCTGTGCATTTGAGGTTAGCCTTGGCCACATGGCAAGATTCTGTCTCAATGTACAACAAAACAGACTGCTGAACAAAGGAAAGTTACAGCACAGTGATTCTGACCAGCTATGTAGGTCCCAAAGTGAAAGCTGAAAACAATTAGACACCGACAAAGGGGTAGACAGCCTTACCCCAGCTTTAAAGGTTCTGGAAAGCTGCACTCCCCAAAGCCTAGGGGTATGATTCCTAACAACTATTGTGCATCCACACTGTGTCTCTAGTGATGGTAAGCTGACAAAATATTTTAACATTCTGATCATATAGCACTATGACCAGTTCACTCCCAGACACACATTTACTGTAAACACACACTTAACATTAAGTATTATTTATTTTTCAAGTTTAAAAGTTTTCAAAATACATATGTACAAGATAAATAAAACAAACCATCCTTAAAGAATGGTTGCATGGCAGAATTCGTAAACATACAAGGTCTTTTATAAGGATACAAACATTATGTCATCAAACACAAAGGGAAACATTTAAGAAAAGCAAGCAAGAGAGACCACCTTGTCACAGCCTGCACTAAGAGGGACCAGGACAGACTCTCTGGGCATCAGGGTGAAACTTCTTTTCTGTGCCTCCTAGTGGCCTGGCCTTCCTTTTCCGTGTGGAGTTGCTTTCCTCAGAGTCACCAAACTCTGATGAGGTGCCTACCTCCTTTTCATCAGCCTGCAAAGGAGAGAGGGAACGAACACAACGTTCACACAGTATTCATGGAAAAAACCAAAGCTCTGTAATGTTATTGCCAGATACTCTTTAAGATTTTAATGTGCATGTATTTCCTTCAAAAGCCATCATCAGAGTTGTTTTTTTTTGCATACTTTATTTTTTCATTTTAAACTTTATCAACTCAAAGAGCTAGTCATAATGATGTATGCCTATAACAATCAAGAGGCTGAGGTAAGAGGACTACTGAGTTTTAGGCTAGCCTTGAATACATAGTAAATTCAAGCCAGTTAGGGCTACATAAAACAAACAAACAAACAAACTAGCAAACAAACCTGTCTCAACAAACCACTCTATCAACTTAAATACCCCCCTATTGCATCAATGGCTTTACTTTTTTTTTTTTTAAATAAGAAATAAAACTTTCCCTCCTAAGCCTACCTTCCCATTATTTTGTAACTAGTCCCTGGCTCAATATAAAAAGAACAAATATGAAAAAAAAAATGAGTCCCCTTCCCTCTATGCCTGCCACTCACAAGAACATGAGAATATCAAGCAGACGCTGCCTGCCCTCTAGTGTTGTCAACAGAGGCAACTGTTAGTTGAGCATCTAAGCAAGTATTTGCTTAATAATCTTTAGATAGTTACAACAGGATAAGCACCTAACTAGCCATTCCAGAGCACAGCATGAATTTAATAAACTTCCTACGTATTATTTAGGCATACTCTCTATTTTATTTTAATAAACTTCCTACGTATTATTTAGGCATACTCTCTATTTTATTTTTAAGTGCTTTATCTGGGATATGAATCTGTATTTTTGTTTGTTTGCTTTGGTTTTTTTTGCTTTTGGAGACGGTTTCTCTGTGTAGCTCTGGTTCCCTGATTCACTTTGTAGACCAGGCTGGCCCTGAACTTACAGTGTTCACCTGCCTCTGCCTTCCGAGCTATATTCTTTCTTTAATTATGTAACTATCTGTGTGGGTTTGTGTACTAGTGAGTGCAGGTGCCTGTGGGGTCCAGAAGAGGACATCAGATCCCTAAAAGCTGCAGTTATAGGCAGTTGTGAGCCTACTGACAGGGATGCTGGGTACTGAATTAGAGTCTTCAAAAGAGAAGCACGCCCTCTTAACCACTAAGTTGTCTCTCCAGCTCCTGGACATACATTATAACATGTACATATACATATGTGTACATGTATACATCATGTTTTATTAATTCTTTGAGAATTTCATACAATGTATTTGATGATATGCATTCCTTACTTCTCCCCTCCTCCTCCCAGATCCATCCCCTATCTTTCTCCAACATTATACCCTCTTTTTATTTTTAATTTAAAACATGTTTTGACTGGACTGGAACTACTATGTAGATCAGGCTGGCCTCAAACTCACAGATACCTGCCTGCATCACCATACTGGGCCTTGTTTGTTTTTAAAATATAACCCACCATGTCCAATTTGTACTGGCCATATACCCATGGGTGTGGAGCAGGCCACCAGAGCATGACCTGAGAGGCCTTAAAGAAAGCTGACTGTCCATCCTCCAGAGCTATCAACTGTTATCATTTTTATTAGCTCCTCAGTTAGGGATGAGGGCTGTTAGTCCTTCCCTTCCCCACAGGTACAATACTCAAACTGATAATATTAGCAAATATCATACCTTTTGTTTCTGTCTTGCATGAGTCTCTGTCCACTGCCTGGCATTCTTGAGAAAAGCTATCTTGTTATATTTAAATTCTGAGGACTGAAGTAAAATCAGAGTTAAAATAGAAACAATAACGTGCTGTGATGATCTCCAGGTGCTAAGGTATTTAAAGGTACAGATAAAGTAGGCTATTACTACTGAAGAAATGGGGATACGTACAATGTCAGCCATTAGTGGGTCATCAGGATTGGGCTCTGCCATGAGCAGCTGAATAGAGGTCAGTACAGTGGCGATGTTGAGGCACGGTCTCCACGCACCCTATATACAAATGAACAATTGCTTTTGTGCTAGAATGCAACACTGTTGAACCAGGGATGGTGACCCATGCCTGTAGTATCAGTATTTATGAGGTAGAGGCAGGAGTGCCAGGAGTTTAAAGCCATCCTTGGCTATGTGATAGTCTCAAAAAATAAAAATAAAAAAGAATGTGACACTGTAATAACCCAAAGACTTTTGGTTTGTCTGTTTGAGACAGGGCTTCATGTAAGTCCATGCTGGTCTTGAACTTGCTGTGCTATCATGGATGACCTTTAATTCCTGATCCTCCTGCTTTCCCTTTCAAGTCCCAAGAAGACTGATCAGAGTCAATTTCTTAACCCCTACTCACTTTTGGTGGCAATTTGAGAATATCTAGACAAATCCTTCCACTAGAATCAATGTTTGGATGATAAATTGGAGTCAGAAATCGGACCTGTGGTGGTTCAAACGGGTACCTGTGAGTGTGTAAGAACAGATTATTTGGGGATGGAGAGATGGTTCAGTGGTTAAGAGCACTGTCTTTTCTTCCAGAGGTCCTGAGTTCAATTCCCAGCAATGACATGGCGGCTTACAACCATCTATAATGTGATCTTATGCCCTCTTCTGGTGTGCAGGCATACATGCAGACAGAACACTATATACATAATAATAAGTAAATCTTAAAAAAGATATTCATTTCATCCTTTCTTCGTTCTACACAAAACTACAGTTATAACTTACCTGACTAGAGACTTAAAGGAGACTTGCCTTAAAGGAGGGCCTTAACACAAATGGTAGCTGCCGAGGGTTGGTGTCAGGGAAGACTTGGGGTGGGGGTGGGATGAGGGTGGGGGTAGAGGTGGGGGTAGAGTCTTAATGGGTATGAAATTACAGTTTGGGAAGACGACAAGTTCTGGAGATAGTATTAATAGTTGCACAACATATGAGCAGTGGTGGCACACACCTTTAATCCCAGCGCTTGGAAGGCAGAGGCAGGCAGATCTCTATGAGTTTGAAGAGCTGGTCTACAAAGTGAGTTCCAGGACAGCCAGGGCTACACAATGAAACCCTGACTCTAAACAAGTGGGAGGAAAAAGCACAACAATATGAAATGTATATCTAAAATAGCCACAAGAGTTAACTTTATGTTATATAAAATACATATTTACCATGATCTTTTTGGAGGGGCAGGCTCAGTTCTGATGTAGTCCATTATTTCAGAGAAGGAAATTGAACCCCAGGGAGACAATAACAACTTACCACATGCCTAGTCATGGTAAGACTAGGATTAAAACACTGGCCTTTTTGTTTGTGTGGGTTTTTTGTTGTTGTTGTTTTGTTTTGTTTTTGGTCTCTAAGTGTAGCCTTGGCTGTCCTGGACTCACTGGCTAGTTTTGAACTCACAGAAATCCACCTGCCTCTGCCTTCCCTAATGCTGGAATTACAAGTGTGTGCCACTATATCTGGCAAAACACTGGTTCTTAACTGCTACATTTAATGCTCTAAATACTCTATGTTTGTCTTCCAGCGGCCATGCCTTACCTTATAAGCTGCCTCTAATTCACACTCACCTCTCAGGAATGATAACTTCCAGTGTGAAAACACCTTTCTCATATGGTGTGTTGACTCCACCTAGTATTTCTTGAGAAAAGAAAGGAAGAAAAGAAGGAAAATTAAAAGAGAACCAGATGATTTGAATCACCACACGAAGGGCTGAGGATGTACCTCAGCAGAGCACTTGCCTAGCATTCATAAAGCCCTGAGTTCAACAGGAAACAGTAAGTGAGCCACACATGGTGGCATAATTTGAAATCCTAGTACTCTAGTGGTGGAGAAAGGAGAATCAGAAAGTCAAGGTCTTCCTTGGTTACATAGCAAGTTTGAGGCCAACCTAGACTACATGAAACCCTTTCTCAAAAGGCAAAACAACAGAAACTATCAAATGAACCTAGTGAGGTGTACAGTTCTAGGTATAGGGGCTGGAGAGATGGCTCAGCAGTTAAGAGTGCTCAATGTTCTTCCAAGGACCAGAGTGTCATCTTGACACCCACATCAGGTGCTTACAACTACTGCCTGTAACTCCAACTCAAGAGGATCTGATGCTCTCTTCTGGCTCCCTCGGGCACCTGCACATGTGTGCATGTAATCACAAACACACACAAATAAATAAAATCTAAAAATAAAATTAAAAAAAGGAACTGGGTGTAGGACCGTATTTAATTAGGGCTTTAGCTGAGTCTCCATGCAGTGCTTCCTGTCTGCCCATCTGCCCCGGAACACCACTGTACAACTAATAGCCAAATCTGGTTTGAATTCCATTAAAAATTATAATGTATGTGTGTGTCTACACATGCTATGCCATGGACTTAGAAGTCAGAGAACTACTTAAAGGAGCTGGTTCTCTCCTTCCACCACATGGATCCTGAAGATTAAACTTGAGTCGTTAGGCTTGGTGCCCTTACTTACTGTTCCTGCCCTCCACACCCCAACTCCTGCACTAGCTTTTTTATTGAGACAAAATCTCATTCTGTAGTCTAATTGGCTTTGAGCCATTGAAGCAATCCCCCCCCTCCCTTCCAGAATCCTGGGATTGTAGACATGTATCACCAATGCCCAGCTGACATCCTTAATTACAAACCAGTAAAAGATATAACAAGTCAAAGAAACAGGAAATGCTAGGCAAACTTTATGAAAGCAAACCAACTAAGGAAGAAAGATGGCAGTGCTCCTTCACCTTACTACACCCTACTTTCAAATATACCACGTGTGAAATTTAGGATAATCTTCACTAGGGCTACAACCATCATCACAGGCAGAATGAGATACCTACGAGCTCGCAAATCATCTACTCGGTCCTTTTCCTGCCAGCACGTGATGCCTGGGGGAGGTTCTATGGCTAACATGTGCAGTTCTCTCTTCAGGCGTGAGGCTTTCTGCATGGTCTCAAGTGAAATGAACCAAAAACAGTTCACTAAGGGTGAGCGAGGGCGTACTGGAAAAGAAAAGAAGCAACCATGGAATAGTCACAATGACTAGCATTTTCAGCACAGCTTCAGTTTAGTGAAGAATAGAATCTTATTTCTCTCTTGTGACAAAAAAATGCATCCATTAATAATTTATAGTCATGAGGATAGAGTCTGAGTCCAGTTCTGCTCACAAATGAATCCTGAGCATGCCTGGGCAGTGAGGGTCTGGGCAGACAGTAGCTGTGAGCTGTCTGTATGCTTTGTGAAAGCAAGATCAATGCACCAACATTCGGAGACACTTTAAGTTAGTGTTTAAGTGTCTGACATTCTCTCCATGTATTATGGAGTCTGCAGTTTCCTGATTCTTCAGGGAACTCAAACTATTAGCCCACTCCACTCTAGCACTCCTAACCCTTCTGTCTCAGTCACCAACATCCAATATGCTCAAAAAACACTCACAAACACACCACTCAACTCGTAACCACACAAAAGGAGACTATTATTTTGATGCGTATTACAAAATAATCTCACAAATTAAAGCTTTTTGCTGCAAGTCAGATGAACACATCTTCTTCTTTCTTTTTCCTTGTAGTGCTGGACCAAGAGCCTTGTTCATAAATTTTACTTCAGCCTTTTTAATTTTTTTAAATTTTGAGATAGGTCTCCCTTAGTTGCCCAGGCTGATCTTGAGCACTCAGTAAACCCTTAAACTTATGATTTTCCTACCTCAATCTACAAAGTAATTGGGATTAAAAGCCTGGGCCACCAAGTCCAGCTAATATATATATGTCTTATTTATTTATTTATTTATTATGTATATAGCCAGAAGAGGGCATCAGATTAGGCAACCATGTAGATGGTTGGGAGCCACCATGTGGTTGCTGGGAATTGAACTCAGGACCTCTGGAAGAGCAGTCAGTGCTCTTAACCACTGAGCCATCTCTCTCGCCCATGAATATATTCTTAATGTTATTCTATTTTAAATATTTTCCATACTCTCACATTTACAGATATTTTCCTATATACTCTTTAAGCTTAAAAAAAATACAACTTTTGTGCTGGTTCAGTGGTTATAATCATTTGTTGCTTTGCCAGAGGACCTGGGTTTGATTCCCAGCACACATGTAGCAGCTCACAGCCATCTGCAACACCTCAGGCACCAGGCATGCATACGGTGCATAGAATACATGCAGACAATTTTGTTCTTCATACTTAAATCTTTCAACTATCAGTAACTGTTTTTTTTGTGCATAGCAAGAGGTAGAAGATCCAATTTTAATCTCCCTCACCAAAGTGAATAACCAATTGTCCTAGCATTATTTAAAAAAAGAAAAAAAGAAACTTCACCCTTCTAATATGACCATAAAATTAAATTTCCAAACATGTGTGGATCGGCTTTGAGTCTTCGAAATTTGTTCCATTCATCATCTGGAACATTCTGAATCAAAACTTCAGTTACTATAGCCTATTTATTTTTCATTTAAATTGTTTTCAGTTCAGGGACTGGGGATGTAACTTACTGCTATGTGCAAGATCCTGCACTAGTAAAGGTGGGGTGGGAGAAGGCTGCATGGCAAAACAGCCATCAGGTAAGTACTGCATATATTATGCTGGGCATGGGTGGCCCACATATATAATCTCATCAATTGGGAGGCTGAGGCAGGAAGATCAGCAATAAACTGTCAGCCTTGACTATACAGCTTGAGGCCAGTATGGGGTATATAAGATCTTGTCTCAAACTAAGAAAGCTACTTTCTGGCCCTGTGTGGTTGCTCACACTGGTAAGTAGAGCACTAAGCAAGCTGAATAAAAGGATTATTCTAGGTCTGAGGTCAGCCTGGCCACAGTGTGGGGTCCTGTGTATTAGTTTTCTCCTTCCTATGAGAAAATACCCGATGAAAGCAACTCAAGAAAAGGAAGTGTGCATTTTGGCTCACAGCCTGAGGACGCAGTCCTGAGTAGTGGAGACCGCACTGCTGCAGCAATACGAGGCAGCAGGGATAACAGCTGGTGCTCAGCTTCCTCAGTTCTGGGACCCCTGTCCACAGAATGGCTCCACCCATATTTATGGCGGGTCTTCCCACCTCAATCAATTCAATCTAGAAATGTCCTTACAGACATGCCTGAAGGTTAATCTCCAAGGTGATCCTAGATCCCGTACTTTTTGTTATTTTGTCGTGTCCCCCCCCCCCCCCCCCGCAGAGCTGAGGACCGAACCCAGGGCCTTGTGCTTGCTAGTCAAGCGCTCTACCACTGAGCTAAATCCCATACTTAAGTTGACAATATTAGCCACCTCATCTTATCTCAAAACAAAGTCCCTCTATTTTACTTACCAGTACATCCTTACTAGTAAACATAAATGTAATTTGTTTGAACTAAACCTTAATTCTGAAGTTGAATCTACTGGGGGTTAGGAAGAAGGATGATTATTCTAATAGTCAATACTTCTCCTAGTTCATTTCGGTCCTCTGTTTTGGAGATAACTTCCAATGCCCTGACTAGATCTGACACCTCTTTTGATTTCCAACCTCAAAGGGAAAGCTTCCAACACTGTGCTGAAGGGTACAATTGGCATGTAATTTTTTTTTCTAATTTTGTCCTTATCAGTTTGCTATGTTATGTCAGTTTTATGAATTAGAAAGTATTGCCACTTTTTAATATATTGATAGTCTAGGAAATGATTGTCCTGGTGTTAATGTTTAGAGAATTAAATTTTAATTTAAACCCATTTTAAAAATATGGAAGCTAGTATTCATTTTCAATTTGTTTTCAGCCAATTTTGATAAATTTAATTTTGCTAGAAAGCATGGTAGTGCACACCTTTAAACTCAGTACTCAGGAAGGCAAAGACAGATTGATTTCTGAGTGTGAGGCAGCCCAGTCTACACAAGTACCAGGCCACCTAGAACGACATAGGGAGACCCTACAAATTTATCTGCTCATTCAAAAATTACTTATAGAAAAAAAATCATTTTTTCCAAGCCTAAGTGGCACTTACCTGTAATCTTAGTACTTGGGAGGTTGAGATAGGAGCTCGGATCACTGTGAGTTTGAGGCAACCTGGGCTACATGGCAAGACCCTCTGTACAATCTGTGGTAGTGCTTTTCATTTCTAACCTTGTTCATCTAGACCACACTTTTCCCCTTTCCTTATGTTTTCCAGGCATGCATCAATTTTATTAATCTTTATAAATAACATTAAATAATTCTGTTGAAAATTTATTCCAACAGTTCCTGCTCCTGTCTTTCACACTGACATCTTAGTACTTTCTTAGCCTTCCTCTCCAGACTAGGCTTAGGGTCATGCTTCATCTTCCTCCTTTGCAGGCAACTCTCTCCCCCTCTTCATCCCCTCTTGCATTTGTTTTGAGATAGAGTCTCATGTACCCCAGACTGTTTCAAATTTGGTATGTAGCTGAGGATGACTTCTGGTCCCCTTACCTCCAAATGTTGGGATTACAAGTGTATACCATCACATCCAATTTACATGGCAATGGAGACGACTCAGGGCTGTGTGGATGTTTGGCAAGCACTGTACCAACTGAGCTCTATCAGGTTGTTAATTTTCTTTTTAAACGTAAACACGTAAGGCTAAATATTGCTTTCTAATTTATATATTCTCCTAAATTTTGATACAAAGTACAATCTCTCCCATCCTTGGCATACCAAGGCTGGCCTGGTAGTCTCAATGTATGTAGTCCATGCTGGCACCGTTTTCTTCTGCCTAGGCTCCTAACATGCTAGAAATCACAGGCATGTGCCACCACATCCAGTCTTGTTATTGGTTCCTAACATATTATTCATATCCTTAAAAATTGTTGGGTCTTGCTCAGAATGTCCTATAAAAAGGGAGACAGTTCAGTTGTTAAAATGCTTGATATATATTTTGAGGACCTGAGTTTAATCCAGAACCCTCATAAAAAGTGGGGTGTGGTGGTGCATGAATATACCTTAGCATTTGTTTAGGGGAGAGAGAAGAAATAACTCTTACTAAATTGTTCTCTGACCTTCCCACAGGTGCTAACACACACACACACACACACACACACAGAGAGAGAGAGAGAGAGAGAGAGAGAGAGAGAGAGAGAAGTAAAAATATGTACCGATCACATATACAAAAATAAGTTTAATGCAAAAACAAAAATATCTCCTCAGCAACTTAAATAAATAGCTTAGGTAGTTGTGGTGACACAGATCTGCAATCTTATCGCTTGGGAGGCAGAGGCAAGAGAATTACTAAAAATTCTATACCAGTCTGGTCTACAAGACAAGCTCCAGACTAGCCAGGGCTACAAACAAGACCCTGTTTCAAACAAAACAAATTAAAACAAAAGTGGATGCTAGAGCAGAGTAGCTCAGTGATTAAGAGACTTTGTTTCTTCCACAGAGGTCCTGGGTTTGATTCCCAGCACCCACATGATGATGTCTCATAACCATCCATGACCTCAGTTCCAGGGGACCCAACAGGCATGGATGTGGCACAAAGAATTTTTATACACACAGAGCAAAGTGAAATCCACTGGTCCTTTGACTCACATACCATAGAAAAGCCTCAGACCAACTTAATTTTTACTCTCGATTTCCACTATTTTGTTTCCTAATTCTACCTATCATTTTCTCTCTCTTTGGTTTGTTTTTTGTTTTGCTTATATTATTGTTATTACTTTAGTTTTTTCAAGACATGGTTTTCTCTGTGTGGCCTTGGCTGTCCCGGACTCTCTTTGTAGACCAGGCTGACCTTGAACTCACAGTGATCTATCTGCCTGACTCTGCCTCCTGAGTGCTGGGATTAAAGGTTTTTAAAGATAGAGCTTCTCTTTGTGGCCCTAGCTGTCTTGGAACTTGCTTTGTAGACCAGGCTGGCCTCAAACCCAAAGACTAGCCTGGCCCTGCTGGGATTAAAGGTGTGTGCTCAGCCTCTTTCATTTTCTTTAAACCCAACGAAGCCTTGCTATTTTGCAGGGAGGGGAGCATTTCACTTACATTTCTACATCATAGTAAATTGTTGAAGGAAGCCAGGAATATTTGAATAGGACAGAAAATTGGAGGCAGGAGCTGATGCAGAGGTCATAAAAGGGCACTGGCTTTCTCCCCAGGACTCGGTCTGCCAAAACACTGCTATTTTACACAGTAAATCTGAAGAACTACTTCAGCAAAACAAAAGCCTTCCAAATATGGAAAAACAGCTCAACGGGTTAAAGCACTTGAATAATAGTCCTAACAACTTGATTCAATACCAGTAATCCACAACAGGAGAGAACAGTCTCTTCAAAGTTGTCTACTGACAATCAGTTAAAAAACAAACAAACAAACAAAAAAACCAAAACTATCCACAGCCAGGCGTGGTGGCACACGCCTTTAATCCCAGCACTAGGGAGGCAGAGGCAGGTGGATCTCTGTGAGTTCCAAAGGCCAGCCTGGTCTATAAAGAGAGAAACCCTGTTTCAAAAAACAAAGAAATAAACAAACAAACATACAAACAAACAAACAAAAACCAAAAAAACCAACCAAACAAACAAAAAACCCCAGAACCAAAGCAAAACAAAAACCCCCAAAACTATTAATAACAATAAAAGCAATAATATAAAGTAAAAAAAAAATTGAACTATCTACAACTATAAACTGTATCTTTATATAAAATAAGAACACGGTGGAAAGGCATGCTAATCAGATTAGAATAAGAAAAAACTTAAGCAATTTCTATCAAAGCAGCAACTGTAACCGGACTCTATGTTAACACAACTGGCATATACAAAGTCCTTCGGGGGCTGGAGAGATAGTTACGCTGTTAAGAGCTCAGAACTGTTAACTCCTCTGGCCTCCGTGGACACCATGCATACACATGGTGCACACACATATATGCCAACACTCATATACATGAAATAAAAGTAAATACAAAAAAGTCATTTGACATAAAAAAAAAAACCATCTCTTATTCTGTATTTTCTGAATATAAAGGCTCCTTATAGACTTGGTGGCATTGATACTGGAGGCTTCTAGGCAGAAATCAGTTCCAGGTCAGCCTGGGCTACAGCGACAGCTGTCCCCCAAACAAAACAACCCCCCCCCCAACCAACCAATCATAACAAAAAAGCTCCTTACACTATAGCTTCAATAGGTGTTTTTCTTTCAATTTTTTAAAGCCGATGGTTTTAGCCTCTTTTCCAGCAATTACTCCTAATAAACGAATATTTACACCGCACTGACTATTCATAACATTCTTCCACACCTGTGTGCGCGCCACATCAAAGGACAATTCCTTCCCGTCTGCAGTAGCGCACCCCACCCAGACTTTCCACCCTCTGTGCTTCTTCATAAATCTGCAGCCTGTACCTCAGATTCCCGAGAGCTGGCGTTTTGTTTTGTGCCTCAGGCCTGAGGTAAATAATCAACGCACAGAACCTGGGTAGGTGGCAGATGCTGGAGGTAAACCCTGCCTTGGTGCGCACAAGGCGGTTCTCTCTCCCCGCCGTGCTCCTCCTGGGTAGAAACGGGGCTCCTTCCCCCAACTCACTGTGAACTCGGGGTACGTTCCCTCCGGTGGCACCCGCAACACTCCCCAGGAGCTCCGCTTGCAGCCGCGCGCGTCTGCAGTGCCCACGCTGCCTTCCCACCTACCCACCCAGAGACCGTTGAAACGACTCCACCCCCTCCAAACAAGGACTGTGATTGGTCCGCAGCAATCCCGGGAGGAGGGCGTGCCCGCCTATTGGCCGGCGCCCGGAGCGTGCGTCTGCTTACGCAGGGCTCAAATTGGCGCGCGCACCGGGACCCGGAATCCCTTGTTCCCGCTGTCTGGGTGGTTGGAAGTCCGCTGTGAGCAGGGAAGGCCGGGAAGTCACATACAGGAGAGAAAACGAAAGCAGCTGGACATACTTACAATGGGGAATCGACTGCTAAGTAGCTGCCTTTATTTCTTGTTTTGGTCCTCCCTCTCTCCTTCCCTCCCCCCACCCCCTCGGCACTCCTGCGTCAGCCTCCTAAGTGCTAGAATTAGGCGCACAGCACGTCGCCCAAACTTTAAGGATTGTCAGAGGAAACTTTACTGCTTCATTTAAGACCAGTAACCAGTAAAGGGACCGGGAATTTGAGACTAGCCTAGGTTACGTAGATTTCCTCCAGCTGGAAAACAAAAGACAACAAACCAACAAACTTACAATTCTGGTGGACAAAGGATTCCATCAGAACTCTGAATAATAAAGCGGATAGAGTAGATTTCTTCACCACTCGAAGTGTTCGTATGGAAGCTGAACAAGTTAGGAGTACTGCGAAAGAGATCCTTTGCACTACGGGGGAGCTAAGGATGAGGACCGCCCTCTGCCCTGTTAGTCAGTCCTGTTAGGAATTCCTTGTTGCAGTAAAGTGTTTTCCGTTACCATGTTGGAGTTACTGCTTAACTTACTGCTGACATTTCTTGATATCTAGTACTTTCAGCATCTTTTCTTATTCTTCCTATTCCAACAGTGACCGTACGTCCATTCGTTCTGTCTTCAGAACTGAAATGGAACCTTTCTTGGATGATTCTTTTAAAAACAGAATTCAAAATTGTCTTTGAGAAAAATCACAAACTGTATTGAATTTGGTGGGAAGGATCAGCTACAGTTTGGACAAAGGAAAGGAGTTACAGAAAGAGAAAGGATCCCATTTTAGGTGTGTAGTTTCCATTTTGTCCACCAGGGGGAGATATGTTAACGGGTGGGACTAGAGCCAGAAAGATTGCCCTAAATGTTACTTTCTTTTCAATTTAATTAATTTAGGATTTTTTTTTTTTATACAAGGGTCTCACTTTGCATCCTGGGGCTAACTATTTAGACCAGGCTGGCCTCCAACTCATAGAGATCTGCCTGCTTTTGCCTACCAAGTTCTGGGTCCAAAGGCATGTACTATCTACTACACCTGGCCCTAATTAGGATTTTTGAGGCAAGGGCTTCATTCTGAACCTCAACCTGGCCTCAGAGTCACAACCGTCCTCCTGCCTGAGTATTATCACTATTTGCTTATTTTGCTTTGTTTTGTTTATTTGAGGCAGGGTACCATATAGCTCAAGCCAGCCTCAGGGTTTCCCTTGTAGTCCTGGCTGTCCTGGTCTTGCTTTGTAGACGAGGCTGGCCTTGAACTCACAGAGATCCACTTGCCTATGCCTCCCAAGCGCTGGGATTAAAGGCATGCACCACCATGCCTGGTGCCTCTATTTTCTATGTGTTAAGATTATAATTACGTGATACTTGAAAAGTAGATTGCTCTAATGTTACAACTAAAGTGCAAATATGGAAAATTATTACTTGATAAAAACTTTATTTCTGCCAGGTGTGGTGGTACACGCCTTTAATCCCAGAACTTGGGAGGCAGAGGCAACAGGATCTCTGTGAGTTCCAGGCCAGCCTGGTCTACAAAGTCAGTCCAGGACAGCCAGGTCTATTACACAGACAAACCCTGTCTCAAAAAAAAAAAATTTATTTGGGGCTGGAGAAATGGCTCAGTGGTTAAGGGCACTGGCTGCTCTTCCAGAGGACCCGGGTTCAATTTTCAGCACCCATACGGCAGCTCACAACTGTCTGTAACTCCAGTTCCAGGAGACCTGATACCCTCACACAGACGTATATGCAGGCAAAGCACCAATGCATGTAAAATAAAAATAAATTATTTAAAATTTTATTTCTTTTATAAATGACATCTGTGTTGGACCAGTTATATTTATTTAGTGAATGATTGTGGTATGTGGTATACATATGTGGTACATTCAAGTGTGCAGGTAAGTATGTGCACCCATGTAGCTCATGTGGAATCCAGGATGTTGGGGATCTTCCTCTGATTCTCTATACTTTATAGCCTGAAGACAGGGTCCTTAACATACCCAGACACACATTGTTTCAGCTAGGCTGGCTGGCCTGCCAGCTCTTGAGACTCATCATGTGTTTCCCAAAGCTGGGGTTATAGGTACAATCAGCTGAGCTTGGCTTTTTATGTCAGTGTTGGGGCCTTGAACTCAGGTCCTCATGTTTGCAAAGCAAGTACTCTTACCCATTGAGCCAACTCCCCAGACCAGTGACTTGGAAAATAGAAAAATTATACTTTATTTGTACACAGGATCATTTGTTTGGATTTAACTTGTAGTTACAAATGTTTTATTAGAGAGCTGGAGCATTTGCCTCAACCTTGAGGGCCAGCACCTGTTTATCAAGTTGGGGTCCAGGCAAACACCTGTAACTCCAAGGCTCAGGGAACTGATGCCCTATTCTGGCCTTGGTGTATAGTTGCACTCACTCAGGCATGCACAAATAAGTGCATAAATCTGTAAAATATTTTTTAGAGTATTTAAGACACTTAAGCTATCAAGCTTGTTTAATGAGCTGTATAAGTTTATTCTCTGAGAGTTTTGCTTAGGTGAAGATGTTTGGGAGGAAAAGCCACACTTTGCTTTAATTTTAAAAAACAAAGGTTAGCCAGGTATGGGGGCACATGCTTTTAATCCCAGCACTCAGGTAGGTAGAAGCAGTTGGATCACTATAAGTTCAGCCTGGTCTATAAAGGGAGTCCAGGAAAGCCAAGGCTACACAGAGAAACCCTGTCTTGAAAAACTATAAACAAACAAACAAAACCAAAAACCTTTTCAAGTCATAGGAAGACAAATATGTAGTGGATGTAAACATGTTTTTGCTTTGACTCAAAGTGTGGGATATGAAACAGACTTGTGTGAGGATGTATGATGTTTCTCTGCTGGAAAGAGACTCGTGAGAGGGCAAGTGATGCTTTTCTGATAGGAGGGCAACTACCACACATGGAGGCATGTTGTTTGCCAACTCATCAACATCCTGGTATGGACTCTGAGAAGAGCTGTGTAGCCCCCAAACAGAGGCTTGGCTTTTGGCTTTTGCATCCCTTCATATTCCTTGACTGTTAATCACTTTGAGATGGTCCCAGAGACAAATGCTCTGCTCCCGAGAATGCTCCAGGTTCCAGCTGCTGCTCCAAGTTCTGGCTGCTGGGGTTGCAGTCACTTCTGCTGAATTTCTGGTTTGCTGTTTAATGAGTCTGCTGGAGTCCTGAAGACAAAGCGTGGAATCGCCCTAAGGAACTGAGTCTAAAGAGTCTACTTCTCCTGTCCCCATTAACCTCTTCTCTCTCCTATCCAGGGTAGGTGGGTTGGAAGGGAGGTATAGTCAATAAACAACCCCAAATAAAGCAGGTTTGTTAAAAATAAATAAATAAATAAAACTAAACAACAAAAACCAAAGCCTACACAGATGTTTTTGTGCTATAATTTTTGACTAATGTAGTTAAACTAATTAAGTTATTAATAATTGTTATTTGGTAATACATAACTGGTATTGTTTTTTAAATTACATGTATTATCTGTAGGCCCAGCTAGCGATCAATCAAGACACAGACCTGGGGCAGGGCAGATATTAATCCTCTAAACTACCTCCCATAGTGGGGCAGGCATTGGATCCCTGTCTCAATCCCATGCCATCTGCTTCTTATAACTTCTATCGAGCTACCTCCCATCCATAATCCCAAATACTTGCTAATGTTCTTCATCTGGCCTGGATTCTCCATCCACGCTGCGGGCCATGTGCTTCTCCTCCAGCTAACCCATGGCAGCCTTCCTCTCTTCACTTCAGGTCTCTCTCCTTCCTCGTGGTGGTCTTTCTTCTTCCCAGAATTTCTCTCTCTTAACCTCACCTATCTCCTCTGCCCTGCCCAGGTGGGATGGCTTTTTATTAAGCAAAAGATGGGTTAGAGATGGCAAGCAGTAATTAGCATCAAAATACATCAGACCATCCCCCAACATCTCTTTTCTGTCTAAATAAAAAAGGCCACTTTTATATACAGTAAATACAATTATGAAAAATTATAAAAACCAATTGTTATACACATAGTTTTTTTAAATAAACAATAGTAATTTTAATAACTTAAATACCGAATGGCGAGAGATGCCATTTGATAAAAAAAGACATTGATTCTCCCCTCATTTGTGGGTACATTCACTATAGATACAGACTGCCCCTGAGAACAAAGCCAGACTGCACTGTTATGTGTCAGTTACTGTGTGCAAGAAGTACATTTTTATACTTAGCTTTTGATACACATAGTTTTTAATCAAAATGTATTTGGCAACCTTGTAGAAAATATTATCTATTTTATCTTTGTAAATCTAAAGTTTTTAGCCTAAATTAACATCTATTAAAGTTCAAATCCATTAACCTAAAAGTATCTATCTAGACTTAAAAGTATCTTTTTAATTTTTAAAAAAGTAAGCTTAATTTTAAAATCAACTATCTAGTCTTTAATCCTATCAGAGACTTGAGAAGGAATAAGTTTAACTACCTGAGTAAAAGGGAAGTACACGTTAGCAGCTTCCAAAATGAGAAAATGACAGTTTACGGCCTGACCAGTTTCCTTTGTAGCTTAGGCTGTAGCAAGACCTTAGACTCTTGATCTAAGATTATAGGTGCCTCTGTCACCATGCCCAGCTCCTACCTTATTTTGATACCAAATTCTCTTTGACTCTTTAGGCAGAGTTCTATTTGGGAACTTTAGACAAATTTTAATTATCAACAAGAAGAAGTTCTATGTGGACAAATTACCATGAAATTTTTCATTATTTAAGAAAGTTTTGTTTGTTTTTTTTAATTGAGGCAGGATTTCTTGGTGTAGCCTTGGCTTTCCTGGACCTCTTTTTGTAGTCCAGGCTGGTCTTGAACTCACAGATACCCACCTGCCTCTGTCTTCTGAGTGCTGAGATTAACGGTATTTGCAACCACTGCTCAACTAAGTTTTTGTTTTATTAAAAGTCCAGGATATATAGTCTAGGCTGGCCTGGAACGTGCTATGCAGCAAAGGATGACCTTGAACTCCTTATACTCCTGCCTGAACCTCCCAAGGCCTGAGAGGACAAGTCGGCTTCCATTTTTTCATTCCTCCTCCTCGTTTGCTGTTTTTGTTTTTTGGAGGGGGGTAGATTTGAGATGGTCTCACTAGGTAGCCCAGGACGACTGAGCTCAGTCTATAGTCCAGGCTGCTCTAGAATGCCTGGCAATCATGTCAGTCTTTTGGGTGCTGAGATTACAGGTGTGAGCCGCCTAGGTTGGCCTAGTTGTTTATTCTAGTGGAAAAGGGGATGGGCAAGTGTTCATATGTTAGGAAATAATAAAGGTTTTTTGTTTTTTTGTTTTTAGAATGATCTAGTCACTTTCACTTTTTTTTATGAAAAATTTTCAACTAGTCACGAATCTTTCTGGACCTGGAATAAATGTCATATTGAAACTATGTAAAGCTGTATGTGCACAGATGCTTTTCTCCATGTGAATTCGCAACTAAAACATGTTAATAAAACTAGATGTAAAACTAGGGCATGAATTCTAGTCCTTCTGGTACTTTATGTTTAGTTCTATCTTCTAATTACTGCTGCTGTTTTACTCTTCAAGTGTTAAGTGATAGAGAACTAAGCTTAGCGGTCACAACAGTAATAAACTACTACTCCCAAAATGCCTAGGGAAAGAGGTTGCCGCTGGTGGGGGAGACTGTAGCAGCTTCTGGGCAAAGGTGCTCGATCCAGCAGTGGAAAAAAGTGCAGCTTGTCCTTGACTGGTTTCTAATGCATCCAGGGATCTGTAGTTCCCATGGGCCACAGCGTGCCCTCAGGGCAGGTCTCTTACTTCAAGTCCCGTGATGACACGGGGCTTGGGCAGCGCCTGCGTGCTGAAGTTAAAGGAGCGTGTGGGCGGTGCCAGTAGCGGGAGGAGTAAAGATGGAGGCGCGGGGGCCTCCGCCTTCATTTCCCAGCTGAAGCCCTCCGAGGGAGGCGGCGGCGGCCACCCAAGGCTACCAGCAGTCTGGTGGTGATAGTTTTGGCAGCAGCTGCGGAGCCTCGAGCCATGGCGGAGCTGGAACACCTGGGAGGGAAGCGGGCAGAGTCGGCGCGAGCGCGGCGGGCTGAGCAGCTGCGGCGCTGGCGGGGCTCACTGACAGAGCAGGAGCCCGCGGAGCGACAGGGCGCGGGGCGGCAGCTGCAGACAAGACGCGGGAGCCCCAGGGTCCGCTTCGAGGATGGTGCGGTCTTTCTGGCTGCTTGCTCCAGCGGGGACACGGACGAGGTGAAAAAGCTTCTGGCAAGAGGTGCGGACATCAACACGGTCAACGTGGACGGCTTGACAGCTCTGCACCAGGTAGGACTTCTCTTTCGGTCCTGTGGGTCTTTTACCTGCAAGCCCGTCGTCACCCTGCGAGCTGTCTAACCAAGAGTATTATCAGTGTCACCGCAGAGCCCTGTTGCAAAGACCATGCCACTTCAGTTATCTCACATTCTTGCCCGCCTCCTTTCACTCATTAAGTCTTTTCCTGACCCCCAAGGTTAGGGTCTTTTACTTGAAGCACTAGTGTCACCTGGGTGACTGGTCAGTGTTTGTATTTCCCTCCACCTACTTTGGTTGTCATGGTGACTGATGATTTGGTCCTTGGTGTTTTCTCTATAGATTAATCGTCTTTACTTCTGTCTTGTGCCTCTACGTCATGCCACTCATGGATACACTTAGTGTTATTAGTCTGATACCTTTTCAGAAAATTCAACTTTCGATTTGTGTGGCCTGGTTATCGTAATGTCTTAGGTCAGTTAAAGAAAAGTCCCCGTAGTGGATTAAGACCAACAGCTCTTTTGAAACGACACTTGTTTTGCTGATGTGTGATTTGTGCCTTCTCCAGGCCACCCTTAGAACACCCTTGACCTCATTGTTATGGGTGCCTTATTTTCTCTGCAGCAGTGCTACTTATGTCAGGGACAGACTTGTTTCTGTCTGGTACTTATGGAATAGACTTTCAATTTTATTTCTTAATCTATCTGTAGAAATGATAATATTTGAAAAAATGACGATATATATGGATTTCAGGTAATCTGCTTGATGATAACACCTTGATTTCTTTCACTTATGCAACAATATTCTCTGTACACTGTCATAACCCCACCTTCTCTCCTCAGTTGAAGTAAATCAGTTATTTTGGTGAGCTGAGAGCTGTGCACACACTCTTCCTTCCTTCATCCTTTCTTCCTCCTCTGTTTCCTTCTCCTCCTCTTTTTCCTCTTCCTCTTCCTCTTCTCACAGAAGCTCATGTAGTTCAGGCTGACTTAGAATTCTCCACGTAGCTGAGGATGGCCTTGGAGTTCTGATCCTTCTCCGTGCCCAGTGCTGGGAAGGCAGTGCTGAGGATCCAGCCCAGGGCTTTGTGCGTGCCAGTCAAGAGCTCTACTGACGGAGCGACATCACCAGTCCTCTTTATTTTTCTTTTGCTCTATGTGCAAAGTGAATGTGTTCACGTAAGAATCCACTTTTAGCCAGACATGGTGGCCCACATCTTTAGTCCCAGTACTTAGGAGACAGAGGCAGGCTGATATCTGAGTTCGAGGCCAACCTCATCTACAGAGTGAATTCCAGGACAGCCAGGGCTTCTCTCTCTCTCTCTCTCTCTCTCTCTCTCTCTCTCTCTCTCTCTCTCTCTCTCACACACACACACACACACACAAACACACACACACACACACATCCACTTTTAAATAATAATTCAAGTTTATGTTAAGTCTCTTCTTTAAATATGTTTAGCTAACAGTTTAAAATTGTTCTTATTGCTCTCTTCATGTGGAAGAAAATTTATATATAGCAGCCAGTATTTATATAGTACTTTGCTGTTTAAAAATGACTTCACGTGTGTTCGCTTATGTAAATCTTGGTAGAGTTCTTCTGCAGTGGGTATGGTTAATAATAATGTGACGACTCACATGTCACAGAGGAGGAGATTGAAACTACAAAAAGTTGTGTGTGTGAGAAGCTAGGAAGGAGGGGAGTTATCCCTGGGTATTGACTTTTCAGATTTGAATCACAAAGCCCTATAGCCCACTGAGTAATGTGGCAATGTGTAAAATGTGGTAGAAACTAAGAGAACTACATTCAACTTCTAAAAAGACTTAAATTAAAATTTTAAACTCTTTGGAAGGGTGAAATCCACATATATGTAAGGGGCAGAGCTCAGCCAGTGTCTTCCTCAATCATTCTCCACTTTAATAATATTATTATTATTACTTAGTTGAACTCAGTAACCTTGCTATTTTTAGTTTGATTAGTGTGTATTTGTGTGCATGTGTGTTGGTCCATCTGTGCATGTGTCGTCATGTATATGTGGAGTTGAAAAGGACAACTTAAAGGGAGGCAGTTTTTTCCTTCGGCTGTGAGTCTGGAGCTGGAACTCAGTTGGCAGGCCTGCTCAGCAAGCATGTTTTCCAGCTGAGCCTTGTTCCTTTTACAAGTGAGTCTGCAAGCTAAGTTTAGTCCTCCCCATACATTTCAGTGTTACTCTGAGAAGTCACTCATGCTAGAGCCGCCCCTCTCAGTCGGCCTCTCTCACTCCTGGTAGAGCCTCAGGCCTCTGTCTTTCTGACTTTATCAGGAGGCTGCGGTGGGCCTCTCTGCTCTTCACTCACACCCTCGATTGTGAAGGGCGCTGTCTCTCAGTTGCTGCACTCTCTCCATTCAGGGACCTCTGCAAGTAGGAGAGGCGAGGATGCTAGCTGCAGAATGCTTCTTTCTCATCTGCAAACGTAATAGAAAATTTATTTCACTTTTATAGGCTTGGCTGTCAAATTAAATATGCGCACTCAAGTTCTAGACAAATTCAGTTAAAGATTAACTTCTCAAAGATTTGATGTCAAGTTAAACAACTTTCTGTTTTGTATGTTTTTTCCCCCTTTGAGAAAGGGTCTCACACCCTTTCTTAATTTAGGCTAGCACCAAAGTCACCATTGTAGCCTTTGAGATGATGGCTTTGAGATCATGGCTTTGAGAGGATGGCAGTACTGCTGTGTGAGTCCCCCAAGCTGAGATTACAGAGGTGAGCTGCTTCATCTTGCCTGCTCTGATGGAGAACCATCACTTTGAACCGAAACAAGGACCCTTCAGTTGGCTTAAGAACTCCTGGCAGCCAGTTGGCAGAGTTACAGCGTGCCTCTCCATGATCTGAAGGGCTCTTAAGGTACAGGAAAGTTTCCCAGCCGTAGGCCTGGAGCTACTAGTCACCACGCAACCCACGTTACCACCACGGCACTGTTCAAGTGAATGAAGATTGGTTAGAGTCATCAGTTACAGTCACATGGCAAGCACTGTCTGGACAGTTGCTGCTTTTTCCTTGGCCACGGCCACTGGAACAGCTATAGATTATCATCTTGGCGTGCTAGAAGAAGTTCCTATATGATGTTTGGGACAGATTTCCTCTTTTTTTACAAGGTCACAGTAGATAATTTGTATTATAGGTCATAGTACCTCGGTACTATTTTTGACATAGAGACCTTTTCTGGTGCCCCTGCTGAGATTGCAGGGACTCAAATCAAAGACAACAAATTCTAGGAGACTGTTAATAATACTTAAAATAGACTGTTAGCTAGCTCAAAGGCTAGACCAACTCTGACAGAAGTTTGGAAACTGAGATAGACTAGCCAGATCTATATATTTTTTCTTAATTAAATTTTTGTTTTGTTTTTCAAGATAGGGTTTCTCTGTGTAGCCCTGGCTATTTTAGAACTCACTCTGTAGACCAGGCTGGCCTTGAACCCAAAGATCTGCCTGCCTCTGTGTCCCAGGTGCTGAGATTAAAAGCATGAGCCACCACTGCACTGCTTAGCTAAAACATTTTTTTTTTAAAGATTTATTTTTGGAGCCAGGTGCAGTGGTGCATGCCTGTAATTCCAGCACTCACGGAGGCAGAGGCGGGTGGATCGATGTAAGTTCAAGGCCAGCCTGGTCTACAAAGTGAGTCCAGGACAGCCAAGGCTACACAGAGAAACCCTGTCTTGAAAACAAAACAAACAAACAAACAAAAAACACATAACAAAAACCAAACCAAACCAAAAAGGTTTACTTTGGGAGTCTGCAGAGATGGCTCAGCAGTCAAGAGCACTGGTTGCTTTTCTAGAGGATTCAGGTTTGATTCCCAGCATTCACATGGGAGCACAAAACTGGCTATGATTTCTGTTCCGGGGGGTCTGCCATCCTCCTCTGGCTTCTGTGTACCAGGCATGTATGTGATGCGCAGACATACATGCAGAAAAAAATACTTATCCATATAAAGTAAAATATTAAAAATTAAAGTTATTTTTATATTTATCTTTTATGTTTCACCCTGTTGTACATCTACACACCACACATATGCAATTCCCACTGAGGTCAGAAGAGGACATCGGGTTCCCTGGATCTGGAGTTACTGATGTACACCACACATGTGCAATTCCCATAGACGTCAGAAGAGGGCATCAGATCCCCTGGAACTGGAATTACTGATGGTTATAAGATGTTTGATGTGGGTACTAGGAACTAAACTTAGATCCTCTGAAAGAGCATCAAGTGCTTTTAACCACTGAGCCGTCTCTCCAGCCCTAAACTTTATTCTTTAAATCAGCATACAAAGTATTAGGTATGATGTTCTTTTTGACTTAAAAAATTCATAATGGCATTTTACAACAAAGCATGTTTTGGTTGATTCTCCATTCCCATTCTCTCTCTGCCCTCCTTCCCTCCCCAGACCCCTCTTGAACTCCTCCTCTTCTGATTTCACATCACAGGTGTCTTTTTGAACACCTCCCCTTCCTTGGCACCTCTTTCACCCTCTTGTACTCCTTTCCAGGGCTTTTGAGCCTTTACCCTTGTTCATACCCATATGTACATGAGAGAGGGCATGTGGTGGTTTCCTTTTTGAGTTTGGTTCACTTTACTTAATACAGTTTTCAGCTCATTCCATTTTTCCTATAAATTTCCTATACATTTTTCTTTATAGCTGAGTAAAATTCTATTGTATATTGTCTTCATCTCTGTTCTATTGCTGTAAAGAAACTCCAAGACCAAAGCAACTTATTGATGAGAGCATTTAGTTTGGGGCTTGCTTATACTTTCAGGGGCTTAGTTCATGACCCTCGTGTCAGGGAATGTGGTGACAGGCAGGCCGGCGTGGCACTGGAGCAGTAGTGAGAGCTTACATCCTCATCTACAGGCAGGAGGTGGAGTTGGGGGTGGGGAAGGAGGAGGAGAGAAAGAAGGATGGAGGGAAAGAGAGACAGAGACAGACAGATGAGCCTGCCCTGGGCTTTTTGAAGCCTCAAAGCACCCCCAGTGACACACCTTCTCCAACAAGGCCACACCTCCTAATCCTTCCTACATATGTCCACCAACAAGGGAGTAAACATTCAAATATATGAGCCCATAAGGGCCATCTTCATTCAAACCGTTCTATAGTTATCACATTTAAACCTTCTTTATTACTTTGTGTGTGTGAGTGTGTGTGTGTGTGTGTGTGTGTGTGTGTGTGTGTGTGTGTGTTTGTGTGTCATAGTACCCATGTAGTAGTTAGAGGACATCTTTGGGAGTTGGTTCTTTTCCTTCCAGCACGTAGGTCCTGGGGATTGAACTCAGGTCATTAGGCTTGGTGGCAGGGACCTTACCTAGCCTGCTGAGCTATCTAGCAGGCACTTTACCATATTTTATTATCTGTTCACCTGTTGTTGGGCATCTAGGCTGGTTCCATTTCTTTGCTATTGTGAATGGGGTAGCAGTAAACATGGCTATCCAAGTATCTCTGTAGTAGGATAAAGGAGACTGAACGTATTTTGTTGAATAAAGTAAAGTTTGGTATGCTGCAGTCAGTGACCTAGAGGCCTCAGTGAAGAAGGTGCTGATCTGATGCTGTGATCCTTGGAAGCCCTTGTTTCGCCACAAAGGCTCCTCCATTTTATTTATATATACTCAACAAGAAATGTATGTGTTCTCATCCAGCTTCTTGATTTGCTGAGGGTAAATGCCACCTGTCTTGCTATCCTCACAGTTATGGGCTTGTGTGGTTTAGGTCCGTGTAGAGGTTTGTAGCCGTACACATTCCAGACTCAAATTCAGCTTGTGTAGCCTCTGCCATCTTTTTTGAGACAGGTGTCACTATGTAGCCCATGACACCTCAAACATGGAATCCTCTTGCCTCTGCCTCCCGCGTGCTGGCGTTTCAAGCATGTGCTCCCATGCCTGGCTACCCCTGTCATTGGAGAACTGCTCCAGGTGACCGTGTAACTTTAGAGAAGTTACAATCACATTTTGCTCTGAAAGAGAAGTGAAGAGTGGGGTAAGTGAGAGGAGGAAGGGAGGACAGGGTGTGGTTCAGTGGGCGATGGAAGAAGGCGGAGATGAATGTGTGTTCATGTGCTAATTTATATGTAAGAGTAAGACCTGTCTTTCAGTCGCTCATCTTTCATTCCAGTTCCTGATGCGTTCCTCTCACGGTCTGTTCTGTGAAGTGACTTACTTACGCCTTACCCCAAGGATTGACTTAATTGCTTAGTGTCTGACGCATGACGCATGGCAGTATGGGATTTGGAAAATCCTGTTGGCTCCTTCAGGACTGTGTTTGTAGAACCGTCAGCGTCCGTATCATTTCAATAGCACACCCCGTCACACTGTTTAATATGATGCATCAGGCTATGTTGGGCACCTGGCCCCTTGCCCTGTGTTAGTCCCAAGTTTCCATGCCTGAATACATACACCCCAGTAAGATTTGAACACTGCATTTTTTTCCTTCTGTTTTGAAGTGCACATGCAATTCCCTCTTAATTGTATTCGTTCCCTGGCCGAATGTCTTTGTTCTTTTTATTCATATCCTCTCCCATCCCGCCCATCCCCCTCCTTTCCCTCCCTTCCTTTCTCTCTCTTCTCCCCTCTCCCTCGTTGCCCCCCTGGGGTGTGTGTGTGTGTGTGTGTGTGTGTGTGTGTGTGTGTGTGGTTGTGTGTGTGTGTGTGGTGTGTGTGTGTGTGGTGTGTGTGTGTGTGGTGTGTGTGTGGTGTGTGTGTGTGTGTGTGTGTGTGTGTGTGTGTGTGTGTGTACGTTCACTTGGAGGTCAGAGGACAGCTTCTGGAAGTTGTTTCTCTCCCTCTACCATATTCTTTTCAGGGAGTGATCAGGTAGCAAATGCCATTACTAGTTGAGCTATCTGGCCAGCCATTTTAAAATATTTTTAAAAGTGTGTGTGTGTGTGTGTGTGTGTGTGTGTGTATGTGAGAGAGAGAGAGAGACAGACAGACAGACAGACAGACATTCATTCATTCATTCTGGTTATTTCCAAGTTGCTATCAACATTTGCAGAGTTTCACTGTGTGATAGCCTAGGCTGACCTTGAACTTGTCCTCCTAACTCAGTCTCTCGAGTTCTAGGATTATAGGTATGTTCCACCTTGCCTGGCCCAAGACAGATTTTATGGTTTTTTGTTTTGTTTTCTTTCTTTTTTTTTTTGTTTGTTTGGTTTGGTTTGGTTTTTTGAGACAAGGTTTCTCTGTGTAGCCTTGGCTGTCCTAGACTTTGTAGACCAGGCTGGCCTCAGACCCACAGCGATCCGCCTGCCTCTGCCTCTGCCTCTGCCTCCCGAGTGCTGGGATTAAAGGCATGCGCCACCACGGCCTGGCTCAGATTTTATAGTTTGTAGCATTCACCTTTTGATTGAGAATTCCATGAGTTCTGATACAGGTGTATAATTTCACCATAATGAAGGTAAAGAACGCTGTCACCACCCTCACAATTCATCTTTCCTCTCTAGAGAAATCATGGACCACAAGGGTCTTGAGATACAAACCAACAGATGCAAGTCTTGCTTGAAGCATGATTCTAATACACTGTTGATTTTGTTTTGTTTTGTTCTGTTTTGAGACAGGGCTCCTGGGTAGGTCGGCCTGCTTCTATCTCCAGAATGCTGGGACTAAAGGTGTGCTCTGCCACCGCCTAGCTGATTCTACTAAACTTTCTTTAAAAATCAGAGAACAGAGAAACTTAAACACTACTGAGCGTTTTTTATGGCTTTACGGAAGAGACTCTTTTAAGGTGCCCATACTCATTCCTCTTTGTCCTATGTTAAACTCTCTTTCAAAAGAGAGAGGGAGAGAGAGAGAGAGAGAGAGAGAGAGAGAGAGAGAGAGAGAATTTGATATTTGTATAAACTATTGAAATTGTGATTGCTTTTACATAAATGTCTATTTCTTAGAGATACTTGTAATTTGCGAATTGAAATACTTGCAAATGGGATGATATGCTGTCTGTAATCGGATATAGAATATCTATCTTGAGGTAGGGTTGAGGGGCTGACACAGGAAACAAGATTAGTCATGAATTAATCATTTGAGATTCATTAGACCATTCTATTTTTGTATTTTAAGTATCCCCGCCCCCCCCCCCAGACTTGATGGATGTGATGTCCAAAAGTAAAGTTTCTCTGATGCATTTTTTTTTCTCCTGAAACAGGGTTTCTCTGTGTAGCCCTGGCTGTCCTGGAACACTCTCTGTAGACCAGGCTGGCCTCGAACTCACAAAGCCAGTTGTTTCTGCCTCCTGAGTGCGGAGATTAAAGGCATGCGCCACCACGCCCAGCAGTCTCTGCTGTATTTTCATACCTGTTTTTTGTTCACTGCTCTCCTCTCCAGGCCTGATGTATGCTTTGCAAGTGCTCTACCACCAAGCTGTGTTCAGTCTGTTCTGTTGGGACTGGAGAGAGGGCTCAGCCTTGAGAGCACTGGCTATTCTCCCAGAGGACCGTAGGTTAAGAGTCCCAGCACCCACATGGAGGCTCACAACCAAGTCTGTAACTCCACTTCCAGGGGGTTCAACACCCTCTTCTGGCCACCAGCCTTGCACATATTATATAGATATTCATGCAAACAAAACACTAAATAAATAAATAAATATTAAATAAATAAATATTAAAATAAATAAATACTAAAATAATAAATAATTAAATATAAAAAATAAATAAATATTAAAATAAATAAATATTAAATATATTTATAAATAAATAAATAAATATTAAAAAAAAAAGATTTCTTGGCCTCAGGACAGCCAGTAGTCCATGGTCCATTGTGAAAGAAACTTGAAAGTCTTTTTTTTTTTTTTTTTTTTTTTTTTAAAGATTTATTTATTATGTATATAGTACACATCAGGTCTCATAAATGGTTGTGAGTCGCCATGTAGTTGCTGGGAATTGAACTCAGGACCTCTGGAGGAGTAGTCAGTGCTCATAACTGCTGAGCCGTTTCTCCAGCCCCGAAACTTGAAAGTCTTAAAACAACCACTCCCCCAGTTTGGAGAACAGATATACAGGGTACTTTGGCTGCGTGAAAGATTTTCTGCACAGGCACTGCCTCACAAAGGAGAAGGCGGGAGGCATCCAGGCCAAGTGTGGGCAGATGATGGGCTTGTCTCAGGAAACGGAGCTGACATTTGGACATTTGGCGCATTCATATGGAGATTGGTTTGGCTGGCTTCTTGCTCTCTTTGAGGTTAAGGAAAAAACTGCTTTCCTAACGGAATGGATTTCACAGTGAGATGTTTGGTTTATGAGCTATGCTGTATTTACATGCAGTCATTTCATGTGACACAATTTACGTTTGTTTTGTTTTTTTTTCTTTTGAAAAATTTTGCCTTCTTGGCAACCTTTAAGATTAAAAAAAAGGGGGTGGCATAAGTATGAGATGGGGCTTTAATATGCTCAGACAGATTGACAGACTGTGTTTGGGTCCTGTGGACAAAGCTTCAGTTTCAAGAGTTGTTTCATGTCAGTTTTCTTCCCCACACTGAGACCGCTACCCTCGACAGTAAGTAACATAAAAAGCGAGGGCGGAAGAATGGCTCATTTTAACTCACCCCGGGTGATGGACAGCGGTTGTGGGGGACAGCCAAGCCGCAGACCCGCTATTGAGGTTCAGCTCACCTGCTAGAGAGTTCCTGTAGCCTTATCAGTGTGTGTTAAGGAGCTGGGGAGTGTGAGTGCCCAGCAGATAGTGATACAGAACAGAATTACAAGCACAGCTGCTATCAAGTAAGAATGGAGACTTTCCTGCTTCAGCCCCATCTGTGCTGCTGTCTTTCCATGTCAGGATCATCAAGGCTCAAGGGTTTTGTTCTTGAGCCTGGTTTTTCTGTATTGCACTGACTGGAATTCCTGGCCTCGGGAAATCCACCCACCTCAGCTTCCTGAGTGACCTGGGCAATGGGCACACATCCCTGCCGCTGGCTGAAGGCTTTTAAATAGGGTAAAATGGGACAAACAATGAATTTCATCTTTCTATATAGTCTGTAAATTATTATAGTAAGGGTTCCTTTTTGTAATATTTTCCTGTATTGCCTCTATAATGTGCTCCTGTATTTAAATTATTAAAAGTCTGTTCTTTTCTTTCCTTTTTGAGACAGGATCTTACTATGTAGAGACCTTACTGCTTCTGCCTCCTGAGTGCTGGGATTCCACGTGTGCTGTGGCACATCATCGCTGTGGCACATGCCTGTAACCCTAGCACTCGGGAAGGCAGAGGCCGGTGGATCTCTGTGAGTTCAAGGCCAGCTTGGTCTACAAAGCAAGACCAGGACAGCCAAGGCTACGCAGAGAAACCCTATCTCAAAAAACCAAAAACCAAATCAAAACCAAAAAAAGGTATGCACCATCATGCCCAGCCGATCTCTTTCTTCTCTGAAACAAGGGTTTGTTATGTGGCTCAGGCTGGCCTTGAACTCTTGGTCCTCCTGCTCAGACCTGTATTGGAATTCTGCCGTCCCAGCTCTGAATGGTCTTTGATTCTTCCCAACCCTCCATGCATGGAGATTGAATTTAGGCCTCTTGCATGTTAGGACATTTTATCACTGTGCTATATCCATTGCCCCCTTCTATTTCTTTCTCTGAGACAGGGTACCTCTGTGTAGCCCTGTGTTCCTAGAACTCACTTTGTAGACCAGGCTGGGATTAAAGGCATGTGCCACCATGTCTGGCTCTTTTTTTTTTTTTTTAAATTTTTAGGTTTTTTTACTTTTTACGTTTTGAGACAGAATCCTGCTAAGTTGCCCAGGCTTGTCTTGAAATCACTCTGTAGCCTGCCTATGTAGGGCTAGAACTTCCAAACTTCCAATCTTACTCTCTTGGCCTCCCATGTACCTGAGGTTACAGGTCTGTACCACCAAACCGGCATAAATGATCATTAATTAAATTCTTTCAGGTAATTAAAAAGTACGTTTATGGGAATTTCTTCTAAATGTATATATCTGCACACTATGGGTGTCTGATGCCTTTGGAGGCCAGATGAGGGTGATGGATCCCATGAAGCTAGAGATACAAACAGTTAGGAACCACCATGTTGTGAGTGGTGCTGGGAAGTGAACCCAGGCCTTCTGGAAGAGCAGTCAGTGCTCTTAACTGCTGAGCCAACTCTTCAGACTAGAAATGCTTTTTATAAAACAAGTATCAGGGCTGGTGAGATGGCTCAGCAGGTAAAGGTGTGCCTCAGCTTTGGATGGAAAGAACACACTCTCACAAATTGTCCTCTGACCTCTTCATGTGTGCTCTTATCTGCACCTTCCCATGCAAATATAAATAAAAACAGAACAAGATACAATTCAGATTTCTGGGCTGTTGTTTTTGTTGATGTTCTGAATAAACCTTCCTTCACTATGGTTTCTAATCAGCAGTTTGTAATTGTATTAGTAAGGGTGTTTCTAATAATGAGTTGGCTGCTGGCCCGTGTCTGTAAACTCCAGCTCTTGAGGAGGATGAGAGAGGAAGTTCGGCCTGAACTATGCTGGCAGTCAGTTTGTCAGGGCTTTGTTTGTTTTTGCTTTAGCAAGCTCTCACTGTGCAGCGCTGGCTGGCCTGAAACTCACCAAATAGACCAGGCTGGCCTCGAACTAGAGTCAATCCTTTTGCCTCAGACTTCTGCATACTGCAGGCATTCCATGCCTGAGTCACCTTGTTGGTTAAACCTTGAGTTTTCCAGTTAGATGTTAGCATCCATTAGCTGTGATATCTTTTAAAACTTTTCTCTAAAGTTTTAAATTCTGATACTGTTCATGAGATTTAATATCTTTTCACACCTATGCTTTGTGTATACATGTCTATAAGTATATGTACATGTGTGTGCACATGTATACACATGTACAGAAGAGGTTGTTGGCTCCTCTTGTACGTGACAATCTCTCGGCCAAACAACTGCCATCTTGGCAAATTCAGCTGTGGGTCTTACGAAAGGTCATCCCAGCTGGGCTTGTTGCCTGTTAGGCCCCTCACAGAAGGGCAGCGAGCCTTCACTAGCCCCTCACCTGAGCATTCAGCTCAGGTGCTTCACACCACCTGCCTCAAGCAGCTCTGCCCTGATTGCACACGGCCTCTGGGAGGGGCTAGAGTATATAGGCTGCGGAGGGTCGGGGTGTGTTCCCGTCTCATCTGCACGGCTATGGGAAAGCCATCATCCCTGCTGGGTAAAGACTTTCTGGTGTTGCCTCTTCAGGAAGAAGCCCCCTCACTCCCGTAAGTAACTCCTTACCCATGCTCTGTAAGGAGGCCTAATGAACTCATTGTTCTGCAGCGTGAACTCTGGTGGAATCAGGCCTTAGGAGGAGGGGTAGACCTTGGCTATGTCTCTCCCCCAAGGACAGAGTTTTAGGAAGATCCTCCCGCCAGAGCTGGACTTAAAGGCGTTCATGGGACACCTGGCTTTGCTCTTACCCACTGAGCCATCACTCCAGACCATTCCTATGCTTTTGATGTCCTTTAAGAAAGAACCCAAGTGCTAGAAAGTTGGCTCAGTGCTTAAGAGCACTGGCTGCTCTTGCAGAAAACCTCAGTAAGATTTCCGTCACCTATATGGCAGCCCATAAACATCTGTAACTCTGGTTCCAGAGGATCTGATATCCTCTTCTGACCTTTCCAGGCACCAGACACACTTGGGGTATAAGGAGGAACCAAATTGAAGCCATTTTGAATAAAACTTTCAATTTAAATAGGGGCTAAGTAAGGTTTACATTCCCAAGACCTCCCTGGGTAACGACATCCTGCTTGGTAGAGAGAGAAATGTATGGGGTAACTGACATCCTGGTTGGCAGGCTGAGACATGAGTGCTACGCATGTAGCCTCGCCACACTTGAATAAACCAACCAATGACAACAGGATAAGTATACCACAAAGACATGTTCCTAAAGAAGTCCCCTATTCCTAAATCCCAATTGGTGGGAAAATATAACTTGGCACAGATGTTTGTGGTTTTTAAGCTTAAAAGCTCTAAATTCCGGCTCAGTTCAGCTCCTGAGTCTGTTCTGGGCTCTGATTAATCAGTAGAGGCTCCATTACAGTAAATTTTTGTCATCTGTTTGAGTTCGTGTTTGAGTTGTGTTAGATCTAAGTGGACCCCATAACAGGGGTATACATACATTCATGAAGGCAAAGCACCCAAACACGTTAAATAATAAATATAAGAAGTAATCCAAGGTCTTGAAGATGTACAGTTGTGGTACCCCTTCCCCAAGCTGCATAGTTTTAGAGCCTTCATGTCTTCAAGTTGGCTTTTATATACAGTATGAGGTAGGGAACCGACCTCATTTTTTTTTTTTTTTTGGTATGTAACTATAAATCTTTCCCAATATTGTTTGTTAAAACAAAACTCTAGTTTCTCCAAAAAGCAAGAAGAGTGCATTTCTTTTTTTTTTTAACCAAAAAAAAAAAAAAAAAAAAAAAAGAAAGAAAAACTCTAGTTTTGCTTTTTTGTTTGTTTTGTTTTGAGACTGAGTCTCATATTGTAGTCCAAGTTAGCCTATAAATTGTTTTGAGATTGGATCTCAAGGAATTACTGTATGTCCCAGACGGTTGAACTTCTGGCAATCTTCCTGTCTCAGTCTCCAAGTGATGGGATTATGCTGGCAATAAAACAAACAAACAAACAAAAAACTTGCATTATTTATTTGTTTTGAGATTAGGTCTCATGTTATAGCCCAGATTGGTCTGGAATTCACCAGGAGAATAATTATTTGGAAGCTGAATTTATATTACCATTCTTGTAATTTCTTTTGCCTCAAAGTATTTGTTGGTTTTCCCTCCTTAGTAATTGTTTTGTTGTTGTTGTTTTTAGTTTAGTTAGTTTAGTTTGTTTTTTATTTTTATTTTTGAGACAGGGTCTTGCCATATAATTTTAGCTAGCCTGGATCTTGCCTCGTAGACCCTGCTGCTGGCCTTAAACTAACAGAGATCCACCTGCCTTTGCTTCCCAAGTACTGGGATGAAAGGTGTGTCTGTGCTGCCACTCTTGTTTTAGATTTTATTGGTTAGATGTTGGTTAGCTGGAACATCCTGGAAATTACACGTCTAATAGCACATTCCTATGCTTTTAAAGACCAAGTGAACTTAGACGGAGAGCATAAGCTAGGTAAAAATGTTGGTAAAATATTGAAGAATTTTGATCCTTGGCTTTCCTTGTGGGTAGCGTATTAGTATAAGGTGTGCAGCTGTAAGGAGTAACAGCCTCTGATGTTGAAAGCTCTTGTTTACTTGAGCCAGTTTACTGTGTGTCACAGGTGTTATAACTTTGGAGTCAGACACATGCAAACTGGAAATATAAATTGAATAGATTGCTAGAAAGTGAGAATGGTATAAGGATAGGACTAACTGTGGTATACCTTAGGGCTCGGTGCATAAATGAAGTCTTATGTAGCGAAATAATACAGTCCTTTGACAGTTAAGAATAATTGACCTTTATCACTTTTTTTGATATAAAGTTATGCTTGAAGTTGTTGATATGTAGTAAAAAAAAAAAAGTTCAGAAAAGGTCATTAAAGTTTTAATAGGATAATGGACAACACCAGAGCACATTGTATATGACACACACTGAGACTCACATTTTAAAAAATACTCTTAAGGCATTTATTTATTAATTTGTTCTCTGCCAGAATTTCACATTAGCTTACAGTTCAATTCAGTCTTTACATTTCTCTGAGGCTGTCACCTCATGTTTTATAAACAGCCTTCTCCATCAGTCAGTGTGACCAGCATCCACAGGAAGAGCCCCATGTTGGCCTCTGTTCCCCTGGTGAACCAACTAGATGGTAATACTGCTCCGCTACAAGGCAACAGCTCCTAACTCAAACTCATCTGAAAAGGTGAGACTTCTGCAAAGTGCACTTTGAAGAAGAGGTACTTTTTGCTTTTGAGAAGAAACCAGTGAATCCTCTAAGAATAATAAAAGGAAGTATTTAACAGTGAAACACATGATTTGGAGTGGAGACTTCAGATGCTGCTCTGCTGGCCCAGGCTTCTTAATGCTCTTCTTGTTCCTCCTGTGGGCCCTCTTCATCAGGTATCACAAGCCTTCATCTGTGGCATAAAGAATATCTACAATTCTCTGCAGTACAGGTTCATTTTCCCCCTCATTCTCCTGGCAAATCAGTTCAGTGTTCCGTAGCTTTCCGCAGTAGACGTCTTTCTCCTTCTCCATGTCTTCAACAGTGAGCTTCAATGCTTTGACCTGCTGCTTCGTCGTCCCCATTGCCCACACCAGGATTCTTTGGCAGCGTCCCTGGGCCAGCCTGAGGCGCAGCAGGGGTTCTCTGTGTTGCAGTGGGTCTCTGTGGAGCTGCAGTGCCGGAGCTGGGAGGTTTCTTCAGTTTCCTCAGAGCTGGAGTGACAAGAGAAGGAGCCTCTGCAGTTTCTTGACCTTGTCTGGCAGCTACAGGATCATACTCTTTTCCATCATAATTTGCATCAAAAAACTTCTTGAACCATTGAACAAATTCAAAATTGTCCTGAAATTTTCCTTTTACTAATTTATCCACAGGAATGATTTTGTCAACACCCATCCTCCTGAAACCTGCTCATAATATTTTGAAGTTCTGGATATATTCATGTTCTAGCTTAGCTTGAAATTTCACTTCCTTCAAGGCGATGGGGCCAGGGACGAGCATGTCCGTCAACTGACAGTATGCAGCCCTGAACACAGCTGTTCTATCTTTGTCAGATGCATCTGCAGAGATTCATGGATCCAAGCCAGCATGTCATGTTGACTTAGGTTGTCACTGGTGATGGTCGTTGAGTACACACTGACTGCCATCTTTGGCTCTGAGGGGACCCGCGTCCGCTCTCCGTGCACCTGGCTCCAGTTTCGTCTTCGCCTCGTTCAAACCCGAGGCTCACATTTGAACGCTGAGAAATTGTTGGTCAAATAGAGCCAAAGGGTTTCTTAAGTGCATAGCACCATATCTTAGGTGTCAATGGATTTTTAAAAAAGTAAACATTTTCTTCCTTTAGGAAATATAACAGGACAAAATTACATGGAAAAAGAGATCAGGTGACCGAGTAGTATAACAGTGGGATACTGAGTAAATGGATAAATTAATGTGCCTGTTCTCAAGAGCTAGAGTTTATTTTCAGTTAACTCCAGTTCCTGGGAGATTGATCATCTTAAAAGGTGTTTATCGGGTAAGTGGGCTGAACATTTTGGAGCAGTAAAGTAATGTGTAAAGGGTTTTAAAGGATCTGTTTGATAAGATTGTGTCAGGTGCATTGATTTGAAGGAAGAGAGACAAGATGCATGATTGGAGGGCTGGCGTGTAACTCGGTGCCCTGTGGAGCAGGCACTCACAACTCGATCTAGTCCCCAGCACAAAGTCAAATACAATGGCTGGAAGCCGTGGTTAGGGATGAGGAGACCGTCCTCTCTCGTGCAGCTCTCATTCCACATGCTAGTGCGAGCAAAACAGGAAGGCAAGCAAGGGAGCCGGAAGAGGGGAAGAGTAAAGCTTAGTTTGAAGCGTTTATGCGTTCAGGTAAGATTCTGAGATAACCAGACTGTTAATGTTTCAGGAACAATTAGAGTGCAGACCAAATATTTTATTTTTGGTCATCTCCGGCAAGGTGGCTACATGCCTCTTGGCTCTAGCATAAGAAAGTAGAGGCAGGAAGATGACCAGTTCAAGGCAGCCTGTGAGACCCTGGGGAGGGGAGTGACGGAGAGGAAAATAAGAGCCGGCTGGATCCTCAGTCTATTAGTCACTATAACTTTTTTTTTTGGTCACTATAACTTATCATGTTGTAAGTACTATCAGCATAATTGACTGTTGTTTTAAAAATCTATTTCTTTGTGCCTGTGTCTTCACTAGTTTCTCTTGATATCATATAGATCATAGGGTCAAAACAACTTGGGGGGAAAGTGTATATTTTATCTTGCAGCGTGTAGTCCATCATCCAGGGCGGTCAGGGCAGGAACTCAGGGCAGGAACTGATGCAGAGACCAGGGAGGGATATTGCTTCCTGGCTTGCCCCTGACCTGCTTGGATGGCTTTCTATAGCACCCAGGATGGCCAGCCGAGGGGTGGGGGGCAGCACTGCCCACAGTGAGCCTGGCCCGCTCATATCAATACAGTGCTGTAACTGTGTGCACATATATGTGTGGATGCCCAAGGAGGCCAGAAGAGGGCAACAGATTATCAGGAACTGGAGGTAAAGATGGTTGTGAGCCACCATTCCTGGGCGCTGGGGGCTGAACTCAGGTCCTCTAGAGGAGCAGCAAGGGTTTCTAACCACTGGTTCATCTCTCTAGCCCCTTCACTGAGTTTGTAAAGTTATTGTATTTCTCTGCTTATTGCCAATGCCACTGTTCCAAGCTTCTGAGTAGAGCTAGATAAAAACTTAATGATATTCCTTGTTTGGCTCTATAACACATACATTGACTTTTGAATTAAAGGGGCAGCACCGTAGAGAGGTTGAAAGCACAGGCCCAGACCATGGCCACTTGGTGTGAGTCCTGATTCTGCCGCTTGGGTGTTTTAGACAGTTCACTTAACCTCCTTGTGCTTTTAGTTTCATTGTAGGTGAAATGAGGGTAATAACAGTTTCAAATGATGGAGTTATTATGAGAAATAACTGTTAATGTGTGGAAAGTGCTCAGAACGCTGTCTGGCACAAAGTAAGTACTTATATGTGTTTTATTAAAGAAGATAAAATACCCTCATTGGATTTTCTTACAACTCACTAAGGTTGTGATAATCCTTGTTGGCTTTGTTACTCATTTTTATGCTTCTAACCACGTTCACTTTTCCTCCTATTAACAGTTGGTTATCTGGCTCTGCCCGGTTTCTTCTCCCCAGAGATATTCAGGAGTTATCTTCTACACCTCCACACCGTCTGTACCATTCCTCATTTCTTCCTCTCGTACCGGCTGACTCCAGTTTTCTCAGGATAACACCAAGCCAATTGTCTCCCGATCTCAGTTTCCATTCTCTTGTCCCCTGCTTTCTCCTTCTGATAAAGCATCACTAGCTATGTCTTTGTTATTGTTGTTTGGTCAGCGCTGGGGACTGAGGTTCTGACACTGAGGGTACAGCGCAAGCCCTAACGGTCACCTTTTAAAAAATAAAGAGAGCCGGGCGGTGGTGGCGCATGCCTTTAATCCCAGCACTTGGGAGGCAGAGGCAGAGGCAGGCAGATCGCTGTGAGTTCGAGGCCAGCCTGGTCTACAAAGTGAGTCTAGGACAGCTAAGGCTACACAGAGAGACCCTGTCTCGAAAAACAAAAACAAAAAATAAAATAAAAATAAATAAATAAATAAATAAATAAAGAGAGCTTCCAGAAGAACCTTCTCTCAGTATTTTTATTTACTTATTTTTATTTTATGTGCATTTGTGTTTTGCCTTCATGTGCCTGTGTGAGGCGTCAGATCTCCTGGAACTGGAGTTACAGACAGTTGTAAGCTGCCGTGTGGGTGCTGGGAATTGAACCCGGGTCCTCTGGAAGAGCAGCCAGTTCCCTTAACCCCCCGAGCCATCTCTCCAGGCCCACCTCCTCTCAGTATTACCTCCCTTTGAAACTACTGACTTCCTGATTTCTCTTTTACTCATCTTCTCTTTGAGTGGCACCCCCTCCCTAGTCTGCGGTCCTGCCATTCTATAGAAACTGTACCTTACTGTCCTTCTTTGTTCTCTATGCCTTTGGGCCTCTTAATAGTTTATTGACTTTTGTTCTTTATTACTTAAAATGTTTATCCTTTGGTTTGCAGAGCAAGCTTTGTTTTTCAGATTCTTCTCATACCTCCTGGATCATCTTTTCTATTCCTCTTCCATGGCCTACTTTCCCTTCGAGTTCCGGCTGCAGTCTCACTTTCTATCTTGTCTTCATTTGTAACCTTACTCACTCCATGACCTCATCTGTCCCTTGTGTACTAATGATGTCCAGATCTTCTGCCCTTGACCTTTCTAGGCTTGACACTTTTCCTGGACTCCAGAAGTATTTCAAGCTGCATACTAGACATCCCAATCTAGATGTCCTGTTTGGGTTATCTTGGTCCCAGTATTTCCAGAGCAAAATCATTCTTACCCATTACACTTTAATTGTTCCTCTTCTGCATTTTCTTCTTGAAAAAAAAAACAAACCATTAGCCACTCTCATTTGAGGCATTTGTTCCCAACTGACAATTCCAGGGTTGGTTCCTGAATGGCTACATAGAAATCACCTGGGTGGATGGAGCCACATGTCGACAGTAAGCTCTTGGGTCTTATCCCCCTAAGTACTTTTTCACAAGATCTGAGTAGTATTAGGAACCTTCTATTATTCTAAGTTTGGGAATGCCAATGAAAACTGAAATTTGTTTCCTGCTAATAGTTTAGATCTAGGCCAGGGGTGGTGGCGCACGCCCTTAATCCCAGCACTCAGGAGGCAGAGGCAGGTGGATCGCTGTGAGTTCGAGGCCAGCCTGGTCTACAAAACAAGTCCAGGACAGTCAAGGTTATACAGAGAAACCCTGTCTCGAAAAAAAAAGAAAAAAAAAGTTTAGATCTAAAATATTCCCGCAAAGGCTCATGTGGTGAAGGTATGCTTCTCAGTACAGCAATGGGGTGTGTGTGTGTGTGTGTGTGTGTGTGTGTGTGGCGGCATGGGTGCACATGATGCCATGCTGCACATGTGGAAGTTAGAGGAGAACTCATGGGAGTTACTTGTTTCCCTCCACCTGTGGATCCTGGGGATGGAACCGAGGTTGTCAGGTTGGAGGCAACTTGCCGAACTGTAGCACCAACCCAGAATTCATGTGAAGGTATAGGCACCTGGGCTCTGGATCTAGAAATGCTAATTTAGCAGGTCCAGAGGAGAGCCGGTGTTTCTGTATTTTTGCCCAGCACCTCAGGTTATTTGCTTGTTGAAACCACAGCAGGCAGAGTCAAAGGCTTACTCCTCCATGGCATCGAAACTCCTTGAGCCATCTGACTAGTTTTTTCCACCCATCCATCACACACTGCTCAGCGGCTGCTTGCTCCTCTTCAGCGCGCTTTGTCCATGCTGTTTTCTTTGCCTGTACTATCCCTCTGTGCTTCCGGACTTAGTAATCATCTTAATCCCGTGAGGCTTGGGTATTGCTTTTCCTGTGAGGTCTACCCTGCCAGAACCTCTTCCCCCCCCCCATAGCATATTGTTCTTGCTGTTAGTTCAGCAACTGCACATAATACTGTCTTAACGAATTTGGTTCTTGACTTCCCCTACACTAGTCTGAGTCTCTGATGGCAGGAATCATTTCTCAGTCATTTTCCTCCCTCAGGGCACCATGTGGATGCGTGAATCAGTTCAGTGATGTTCTGTAAGGTGAAAACTTGCAGCATTAAAAAGAGCAGAGAACAGAGGACTGACCTTTGATGAATTTATGTATTAAAATTAAAGGAACCAAAAAGTGATGGGGGCAGGGGCTGAGGAACTAGTTAGTATATATCCTGGAAGCGCCTAAGGAAAAAATTTTGTTCTTTAACTTGTCATTCATCCATTTTCTTTACAAATGTCTGTTTGCTGAGCAATGAATGCTATCAGGCACTATTCTAGAGAATCAGGAACGCCATGCTTTACAGAACTTGAATGTGCATTCGTGTCTAAAATAGACTCACACACTGTTGGCATTCCTGCTCAGATGCAAAGGTATCCTGAGACCCAGGAGCCCAGGAACCTCACAACTCCGAGGTGGGGTAATGTCCCAATGAAAGGGTATGTGAAGATGTGGCTCCTGCACAGCTCTGAGAGGACGCCTCCTCTGCAGAGGTGCTTGTGCCCCGAGGGAGGATATCCCTGGCTGAGCTGGAGTGCTGCAGTGTAACAGCTCTGCTAGCCCCTCCTCTTTTTGAGCCACTCCCAGGGAAGGGCATCCCAAGCAGAGCTGAGGAGCTCAGGCCTCAGGCCTGCTTCCTCTCTTGCTTCTTGGCTTCTTGGCGTCTTCCAATGAGAGAGTCACACCAGGCAGCAAATCTCCTAAGAGAGTTTTTGGGAGGGATGAATCCAGGGTTGGCTGCCTCTGCTCCTGGGAGAGAACAGCAGGGAACTGAGCAGAGACAGCCTTTATATAGATGTCCTAGTGGGTGGAGCTTTGTAGGGCAGAGATTTCCAGCGTGAGGATTGGTGGGATTTCAAGTCCTAAGTTTGGGAGAGTTCAGGGATTTGTGGGCTTTCCTGCTCAGGGGTTTGGTGGCTTTTTTTAGACTTTGTTGTCATAAAGGAATGAGCTTGACAAAGTAGTCATAGAGGGCAATGTCAGCTCTAGTATCAAAAGTAGTAGAGTGGGTGTTATTAAAGTTTCAGGACACAATCTGGTCCTTCGTATTGTTCAGAATGCCCTTTAGGGGGCCCTCCAGTGCCAGTTTCCCTGCCTGTTGGTGTGATAATTGGCAGCTTTCCTCAAGTGGCATGTCAGATCCATGATGGACACCCTGTGAGTGGCAGTGTGGACGGCCATTTCTGTGAGCTTCCAGTTCTGCTCTGGGATGAGTTTGCCCTGAGTCCTGGCTGCGCCTGCAGATGCAGAGATGGTGTTTTGGGTAGCGCCGTGGCTCTTATTCCATTTCCCTCAGTGGCCTTCTGTCATCTTCTAGGTGGCAGTGATGGCATGGACTGTTGTCACACATCCTTTGATGATGCTGAAATCATCATGGATGACCTTGGCCCTAAGGGCTAAGTAGTTGTTGGTACAGAAGACGTTGCTGACAATCCTGTGTGAGTTGTGCTTCATGTCCGTTACCTGTGTGGGAATATCGGCAGAAGAGGCAGAGATAGTGACCCTTTTGTCTCCACTCTTCACATAGGCCCTGGCTTGCATCATAGTAGGTAAAATGGCAATTGTTCTATTGCAGTGATGAAACACTATGACCAAAGGGAATGTGAGGAAGAAAAGGTTTATTTATCTTTTTAGGTTTTTTTTTCCATGTAACATTTTTGGTTCTCTGGGAGTTCATATCATGCACTCTGATCACATCCCTACCCAGTCCTCTCATGTCTGCTCCCCTTGTGACTACCCGATCCCCAAAGAAGTAAAAAAACAAAACAAAACAAGACAAAACAAAACAAAAACCAACAACCATTGACTCACAGCAAAAGTAGCCAGCCTCTTTGCTCTTCACAGTCAGCAGGAGCACGGATCATGGACCTCCACACGGTTTCTAGTGACAGCGTAGACCACAAGCATAGCCCCCTGCTGCAATAGGACCCCAGGACCAGACAAGGCCTTTGAAGGCTGCCTGGACCCCAAACATCAACATGGTAGCACAGGCCACTCAAATCAATATGGCCCTCAGCAGCAGCATGGCCTGTAGGTATCAACATGGCTTCAGGTGGCAGCACAGACCAGAGACCTCATGGCTTTTGGTGGTAATTGGACCACAGACATCAACACAACCAGTAGGACTACAGATCCAGATGTGGCCCTCCACAGCAGCACGGGCCCAGATATCACTATGGCTTTAGGTGGCACCATAGGTAACTCAGATCAATATGGCCCTGGTGGCAACATGGCATAGGGACATCGGTGTGTCTTCAGGCTGCAGCACAGACCATGCACATCTGCATGGCCCTTGGTGGTAACATGTGTCACAGATACCCTCCGAGCCCCAGCAGGGTGCTGTCACAACCCTGGCTTTTTGGCCCATGGGTTAGTGCGTGAGGTGAGAGGAGGTGGTGTGGGCCCAGCTGCAAGAGAGAGTTAACTTTGCTTTCACTTCCACATTACACTTCATCATCAAAGTCAGTCATGACTGAAAACTCAAACAGGGAAGAAATCTGGAAGCAGGAGCTGATGCAGAGGCCATGGAGGGGAGCTACTTACTTGCTCCTCATGGTTTCCTTTCTTATAGTACTCAGGACCACCAACCCAGGGGTGGTACCACCTACAGTGGGCTGGTCCCTTCCCCATCAAGCACTAGTTAAGAAAATGTCCTAGAGGCTTGTCAATGCTTGATCTTATGGAGGCATTTTCTTAATTGAGGTTCCTCTTCGGGTGATTCTAGATTGTACCAAGTTGACATAAAACTAGACAGCATACGGGTAGTCTCCACAAGATACTTGGTACCACCATTACCCATTTGGTGTTGGTGAGATCTTGCTCTTGAAAGAGAGAGATGGCCTTCCCATCGATAACAGGCTTTCTAGTCTCAGCCTTGACTGTGCCATGGAACTTGCTGTATGTCCCTATGCTAGAACATGTAGATCATGTAGTGAGCCAATGAGGGATGTCATTGGTGGTGACAAAATCTACTTTGATGGGATTGAAGACAGTCCTAGTGACCAGATGTTTGATATGGCCAATCCATTCAAATTGACCTTTACTACTATGTCTTGGGATGAAGCTGGCACAGCATCAGATGTGACTGTCTCTACAATGAAGAGCAGAGATCCTTTTAGACAGCCTTATTATGAAGCCCTGGCTTGGCTAAAATAGCCCAGGCTGACCTCAGACTTGTAATTCTCCGGTCTGTCTCCTGAGCCCTGAGATCATGCATAGGCATGTCCAGTACTGGTTCCACTTGCCTCTCACTGTGATTATTGTCAGAACTGTGATTCCTGATTTCAGATGTTACCATCAAAATAAGAGTGTTAAGTGGCCTGGGAACAGTTTATAGTCTCAACACTGGGAGATGGATGCAGAAAGAGTAGGAGTTCAAGGCCACCCTCAGCTACATACAGAGTTTGAGACATAGACTTTGCCTCAAGAAAAGGTGTTACATTTTGAACACAGGCAAAACTTTTTAGACTAGGTCTCCAAACTATCATCTAAATCCATGAGTTGAAAAATTCCAGCTAAGCTGGGCATGGTGATGTATGCCTTTCATCCCAGCACTTGGGGCCTAGAAACTGGTGGATCCCAGAGTTTGAGGCCAGCCTGGTCCACAGAGTGAGTTCCAGGAGCAGCCAAGGCTACACAGAGAAACCCTGACTTGAAAAGGCAAACAAACAAATAAATTCTTTCTAACTAATCAACCAGAACTGAGGTTTAGAGGCATAGAACCTTTGTGCTGCATAGGCTGCTGTGTAAATCTGTTTCCGTAAACATGCTGTATGATAAGCAGAAAACTTAGATGATCTTAGATGATGAGACAGCTTTCTGCCCCCCCCTCTCTCTCTGGTGTGTGTGTGTGTGTGTGTGTGTGTGTGTGTGTGTGTGTGTGTGTGTACACGTGCATGTACAAAGGTGGTACATCAATGTGTGCATATGTGTGGAAACCAGGCATCAACATTGGGTATCATTCCTTAGGCTCCAACCATCTTGCTTTTGGGGAACAGAGTCTGACCTGGTTAGTTTTTGTCAACTGGACACAACCTAGAATCAGTTGGGAAGAGGGAGCTTCCACTGAAGATCTGATCACCCAGGTCAGACTGGCCTGTGCCCAGGTCTGTGAGAGACTGTCTTGACTGATTGACGTGGAGAGAGGACTGGGCCCCTGTGGATGGTACCATCCCTAGGCATGTCTTTAATCCCAGCACTTGGGAGGCAGAGGCAGGCGGATCGCTGTGAGTTTGAGGCCAGCCTGGTCTACAAAGCGAGTCTAGGACAGCCAAGGCTATACAGAGAAACCCTGTCTCAAAAAACCAAAAACCAAACCAAACCAAAACAAAACCTAGCAGAACACGAGCCAGTGAGCAGTGTTCCTCGTGGTTCCTGCTTCAGTCCCTGCCCTGACTTCTCTCAGTGATGGACTGTGCCCTGGAAGTGTAAGCTGAAATAAACCCTGTCCATCCCTAAGCAAACCAGAGCAGGGCCTCTCACTGGGCCTAGAGCTTGCCACACAGGCATCGGGACGAGAAGCGTGCCCAGGTCTTTATGGTTGTGCAGCACGCACTTCCGTGGCTCAGCTGTTTCTTCAACCTTAGAGCTTTCATGCTAGAGTTGCCGTTGCCCCAGTGGAGATACTTGTCAATAATTTGGATATGGCAAGTGAATAAAGAGGAAACCGTGTTTCAAATAATTTTTATGAATGTTATTTGGATTCTTGTACTTGGCTCGTCTTCACTTCAGAGTGACTGTTGCAGCTCTGTACCCACTTCCTCTGCTGACAGCCAAGCTTGAAGTGTCAGTGTTCAGCCCTCCCTGCCCTTTCTCACTGTCAATATACGGCTCCTCTCCCTCTTCTGTAGCCTGCTTTGATTAATCATTTATTCCAAGATTATTTTCTTCACATCCAATAGTTAATTTCTCTGAACTTGAGCGTATCACTTTGGAGACCTTTTAACTTCTCCAAAGAAATTCTTGGGTTTCTTTTTCCCCAAAGTCACATCTCCAGTGAAGAGATAGACACAAATGCCCAATGAACGTATGAAAAGATGTTCAACAACAGTGGCTGTATAGTTAATTTCTTGCCATAGTTAGCTTTGCCATCTGACAGGAGAGCCCCAGCTGAGGATCTCTATATAGGTCAGATTGACCTGTGGGCATTCCTGTGAGGTACTGAATGTTAATTGATAGAGGAGGGCGCAGCCTGCTGTGGAGGCAGCGAGACTGTGGAGGCTTGTGGTCCAGGGCCGTACATGAAGCTAAGCATGATGTAGTGAGCAAGCAGTGCTCCTCTGCTTTCCATAGTCCTGCTTGAGTTCCTTTTCTGACTTCCCTCCACTGTGGGCTGTGACCTGGAAGTGAAAGCCAGCTAAGTGCTTTTCCTAAATTGTGTTCCGTTAGAGTAGTACGTCACAGCAGGATAGCACACAGTGCTGTAGCAACAACCATCCTGACAAGAAGCGTCTTGAGGAAGAAAGGGTTTACTTCTGCTCACATTTAGAGTGGATGGTCCATTGTAGTGAGGAGGTCTTAGTGGCAGGCGCTTGAGGCAGATATCGCGTAGCATTCCTAATCAGGAAGCGCAGGGAGGACCCCCACCACAGAATGGCGCCACCTACAGTTAAGGATTAACTTTGCAGGCATGCCCAGAGGCTTGTCTCCTTAGAGAGCCTAGAGCCTCTGAGATTGACAGTATAAACTATCCAGCGGTCATCAGAAAAATGCAGTCAGAACTACCGTGAGGAGGCTGGAAGTGTATCTCAACGGCGGGAGACTTACGTTAGTACACAGGAAGCTCTCGGTTTGATCTCTAGCAAAACGAAAACAAGCATTCATAGTGAGACTTTAGATCGCTGTTGCCATTAGTCATGATGGTGATGACTAGAGTGTAGAAGTCATAAAATGGGCTGGCACGTTAGCTCAGTGGATAAGGGCATTTGTTGCCAAACTTGATGACCTGAGTTTGATAGCGTGGCACTCACACGGTGGAAACAGAGAACCAACTCCCCCAAGTTGTTCTCTGTCCTCCACACATGCACAGTGACACAACCCACCCCTCCACGCACACACAAAATAAATACAAATGATAAAAAGTAAAAAAGGTAGTAAATGTTGGCAAGGCATGGAAAAATTAAGAACCCTCATATACTGTTGGTGGGAATGTAAGATGGTATAATTAATGGGGGGAAAGGCTGTTCCTTACTCAGTGAATATATAGACATCAAGTATCATGTGACCCAGCAAGTCTACTCCTAGGTGTCTAAAAGAGAGATGAGTGGGTGGGAGAGATGGCTCAGTAGTCAAGAGCACTTGTTGCTGCTGCGGAGAAGCTGGGTTTATTTCTCAGCACCCACATGGCAGTTCACAGATGTCTGTAACTCCAGTCCCAGGGGGTCTGGTACCCTCTTGATATCTCCTTAGGCACTGGGCGTGCAAGTGGTGCACAGACATACAGTCAAGCAAAACACTATTATTTAAAGTAGATTTAAAAAACACCCACAAAAACCTCAGTGTGTCACCTGAGTTTCATACTTTAAGTAAACACACAGTGTGTCACCTGAGTTTCATACTTTAAGTAAATGGTATGTCAATCATGTCTCATTAAATGTGCTTTACGTGCAAGAAATTGTTTAATTTCATTATTAACAAAATGCATATCGAATCACTGCTTTTTTGTTTAGTATTTTAACAGAAAATTTAAAATTGCTTCTATTAAGTATGCATATTGAGATGGACTTGGAGAGAGAAATAGTCTCAAATACTGTCTTATAGACAAGCAAATCCTCTTCAGAAGGCAATTTTGCAGAATTTATAAAAATATAATTTGTCCTTTAAGAGTCTTTAAATATGTAAAAAGGTATATGCACAGAAATGCTCATTAGTTATCTATTATTTATTACGCCAAAGCAAGGGCCTGCACATATTATGAAGTGCTCTGCCATTACTGAACCCTTAGTCCCAGAGGTGTTCTGTCATTCATTGTTTATAGCAACAAAAATTAGCTCTATGTAGAAACACAGTATATGTTCAAAGCCCTGGCTATCTTGGAACTCTCTCTTTGTAGACCAGGCTGACCTTGAACTCACAGAGATCCACCTGCCTCTGCCTCCTTGAGTGCTGGGATTAAAGGTGTGCACCACCACTGCCCAGCCAAGTATGGACATCTTTTGTGGTTATAAATAAGCAGTAGACCTACACAGACCAATCCACCTCACAGAAAATATGTAGAGTATGTCCCCATTTATATTTTCAAAATTCTAGACTTTGGAAAGTCATCCCTGTGTAAGCATGTCAGTGTCTAGACAGCATTGTGCAGGATGTGCGCTGAGCTGGGGCAGGGTGTCTTAGTTAATTTTCTGCTGCAGTCGCAGTATCTGAAACTGAGTAATTTATAAAGAGAAAAGGCTTATTTTCACTCTTCTATTGTGGAAGCTGGGAATCCAAGGATACACCAAAGGCATCTACTCGGCTTCTAGTGAGGATCTTAGATTGCTTCAACTCATTGTAGAAAACAGAAGGGCAAGATGGTTGTAGAAGAGACACAACAAAAAAAGATAACTTTGCTTTAAAAACCGAACCAAACTTCTCTGGCCCTAATGTTCCAGTCCCATGAGGGCTAGAAGTCAATTCGATGAGATGGTATTAATTATCTTGAAGGGAGAACCCTTGTGGCTCAAATCCCCTCAGTGTGACTGTAGGCATGTGTGAATCCAACTGCCACACAGCAGCCCTATTACGCACCTTACTGAGATATTGAGACCCTTGAGCTAACAGACTTGCAGGTGCCAGGGTTTCTCACCTGGGGAAGTAAGTTTGTATCAAAGAGGGGGGCATTGGTGGCCACACATCCTGCTCCCCCCTACTTCCATGCCTTATGCCTGGGAGTCAGAGAGCCTGGCTGCAGTCTTGAGCTATAAAATCACTCTTGAGAGGTGTCAGAAGAGACCCTGCTACTGCCTAGTGGGCCATGACTTCCTGTGTTCAGAGTTCTGCCATGTTGTTTGTCTAGGTGCTGGGGCCTGAACTCTCCCCCAGAGACCCATCATGCTGTTGCCTACCTGCCAGTCTATGACATTAATAACTCTTTTAATAAACTCCTTACCCCAAGACTCCATCTCAGAGCGTCCTTGAACTCCTATCTGAGACCTTTCAGTGACTTGAAGACAAACCATCACTATTAGATTTTCATTAAAAAAAAAAAAAAAAAAAAAAGATTGAGGTATATGGCTGTTTTGCCTGCATCCATGTTTGTGTGCCAAGTGTGCAGTGTCCCCGAGGCCATTGTTTCAAACCCTACTGTGTGTCTTTGTCTTTGCTCTGAAAGGATCATTTCATACTGTGTGCATACCTCAACCTTCAGCCAACCTTTTTCCCTTTTCTCAACAGATGATGTTACCCTTGACTTTGCTTCCCTCTTCACAGCCTACTCTGATCTGTTTTTTGTCTTTTCTCACAGCATCAAAGAGCTTTTAAGCAGTCTTATTAAAGTCTTAATGACCTGAGGGTTGCCACAGTAAGTGTGGCTCAGAAAGTAGGCTCTCAAGCCAGAGTGACTAGATTCGAATGTTTGTTTCGTTTTTATCTATGTGACCTTAAGCAAGTTAGAACTCTGATAAATGAGAATAGTGATGCCCCTCTTCTAAGCTTGTTAGGAGAATTTAATGAGTAAATATATGCGACAAAGCTCAGCCCACAGTAAGTGCTTGGTAGACAGTAAACATTATCACTACTGCTACGGCTACCTCTGTTTCTATAAGACGTTTGTTGGTTTCAGTCTCTCTTCACAGTCCACATGGCCTGGAACTCTGTTCAAATCAGGCTGGTGCTGACTGTGGGCTTATCTCGCTAGCTCTGCCTTCCTGGTGCTGGGATTTCCACCCTGAAGCCACTCTGCCTGTGTCAGGGCGTTCATTCTCTTTGCCTTCCTCCTGCTGGGTGCAGAGGTGTTCCCCACCTCTTCTCATTTCCTTTACCCCTACAAAAGGCAACATAGGGAAAAGGGGAGGTCTCTGTAGTTACCATGCCACATTACAGTCTTTTATTTCATGCTGAAACAAACAAAGGGGCGTCTGGGGAAACTGATCACTCTCAGCTATAGTGCATGGAGCGATGCCCATTGCCACCAGCGGCACTACGGCAATGGTCAAAACACAAAGCCAGAACAAATCATTCCTCATTTTACTTCCACAGCAGCCAGTAGAGAGTTCGCAGCCTGACAGTGACTTAGAAAACTGAGGGAATCTGAAGCCCCTTGCGCACCCTCAGGGCCCTGGTGGGGTCAGTCTGTGGGCAGTACCCCGAGCCGTCACTGGACTCTCTCTATACACTATGAAGCATTTGGCTGGTTTAGATGACAGTAAGTTGCCCGTTGGAAAGGTTTGTTGTTTAGCTTTCTTCACCTGTGAGTTTTTAGGAGGCAGTATGTTAGTCATGCTGGTCATTTTGCGTTTAGCGGACACAGGGAACTTCTGGCGGGTTGGGCTGTACATGGCACAGGAGTCACTGGGCACAGCAGCAGACGTTGGTGGCAATGGTAAGAGCCGAGAGCAGAACACCCTGGCCCTGGTGAAAATGGCAAAAGCCTTGGGTTGCCCAAGTAACTCGTTTCGTTAGGATCCTGACTGACTAGGTGAGAAAACATACCTTCATCTATTGACGATTCCCCAAAGAATTTAAGAGCAGGTTCTGAAAAGGGCTCCAGTTCTGGTAACTTCCTGCTTTTTGCATATGGTGTGTCTTATGTGGAGTTTTTAGATTTCATTGATTAATCTCCTCTTTCCTCCACTACCATACCCAGATTAGTGTGTGTGTGTATGTGTGTGTGTGTGTGTGTGTGTGTGTGTGTGTGTGTGTGTGTGTGTGTGTGTATGGCAGGCTTCTGAATTGCTAAACATTAGTATTGTAATTCTCAATGTGTGGATTCTTCCATGTTTGTTACCAACTAATAACAGCACCAGGATGAACACTAGGTGTGCAGATGATTTATTTTGTTCAGAAAAGGGTTTTGACATTTCATATTTAATTTTATTCACGTTTCTCACATAGTAAGGTGATTTCCATTCCAGCTGTTATTGCACTGGGTTACCTTCTCATTGTTAGTGATGCGTGTGCTTTTCGTGTAGAGCACCATGCTAGGTACTAGAGTCCAGTTGCCATCACAGTGTGTGTGGAAGCAGTCTGGCTGGGACTTGATCTGTCAACGGTGACTACAGTAAAAAGCAGTGCAGTGCGCTGCCATTGGTGACTGAAAACTGGAGATGGTGGTGCCTACCGCATACAGAGAGCGATGCTGAAGCCCTGATGACGAGTGTGAGGCATTGAGGCATTTGGAAAACAGAACTTATGTGGGAGTGGCTAATACCTGCCTTCAGGGGCCAGCTAAGCTGTGCTGTCAGCGTCCCAGCTCCTAGGCCACGTTAGGCCGTGCAGTGCTCCTCATTCTAAGAGAGACAACTGGTGTTATTTCCACTTCAGTGATGAGATGAATGATACAGAAAGGCGTTTAATAAGCTATACTAGGTCTTACTCCCCTTCCATTTCATAGCTGCTGTTTGAATTCAGACTTTCTGGCCAAAGTTGTAAATCAGGGGTCAGCAACATCCAACAGGCCACATCCTCCCTGCTACTTGTTTAATTGTTGTTTTATGTGAGTTTTTCTTATTTATGGTTTACTCTATAAGCTAATGTTTTGTTTTTTAATAAGCTCAAAGAGTTGAGATGGTTTTTAAAATTTTTTATATAAAACATACATGAAATTCAGATTTTGGTGTCCAGAAAAGTTTATTGGAACACAGCTACTTACAGATGTAGTATTGTATATGGCTGCTTTTATATTTCAGTGGTTGAGTTTGTGTTCATCAGAGCCTATGGCCCACAAAAGCCTAAAATACTTTCTTTTTGGCTCTATTTGAGAAAGTTTACCAAACCTCACACTTTTAAAATAAGAAAAAAAAAATCTTATTGATCTTTTGAGACATGGTCTTGCTGTGTAACCCAGGATAGCCTTAAACTAATGGCAATTCTCCTGCTGTAGCCTTCTACTTGCTGGGATTACAGACTTGAGCCACCACACCTGCCTTCATTTGTTTTATTATAAAACACAATGGCCATATATTCATAGCAATGGTTGGATTCTAATTCAAGCATTTCTCTTCCTTTCTCCCTCCCCTCTCCCTTTCTTCCTTCTTTTCTTTTCTTTGTGGTGCTGTGAATTGAACCCAAGGCCCCATGTATGCTAGGCAGAGGTTCCATTACTAAACTGTATGCCCTTTGCACTAACTATCCTTTATAATTTTGTTTTTATATTCACCCTCTTGTCCTTACATAACTCTGAAGTAAAGGACAGTTACATTTGGTTCTGCCTTACAGCCAGGAAATTTAGTCAGGATGGGCTGTGTCAGGTAAAAGTCAGAGTCTTCAGCCTGTACAGTATCTTGCAGTGTCTCCGTTCCGTGCCCTCCACCTCTGTCCTAGATAGACAGCTGCTCAGGCGTGTGTTTGAGGCCTTTCCATAAATGAGACTGAAAGAGCAAGGCAACACACGATCTCTCCCTAGCCGTTGTCACCTCTGCAACAGCGTCTGAAATTCAGTACTGGCAAGCTCTCCCAAACTCTGAGCCCACTGCCGGTGACGTGTTCCAGGAGGCTTGGATTGGATTGCAGATAAGTAGGCACTTCCCATCAAAAGTCAGGAGACAGCTCTCATTTTCATTCCCATAAAGGGATGCTGTCGCACTGTCTGGCTTTAAGTCTTTGCCTTCAAACAGATGTTGAACCCCCTTTCAGACCCCCGCCTGCCTGTCTGTATTCCTCCTGCTCATTGTTCTGTTCTCGGAATTATTCTTATTCCCGAGCTTGGAAATAAACACCGTTTCTAACCAGTTAACTTCCAGAAGCTTCCCTTGTGAGTTTAGCACCAAGCTGCTCAGGGAGATTGGAATCTAACTCATCTGTGTCTGAACTCAAGTGATGTTCGTGCTATTGGTCACCATGGATGAATTGTTTCACTTCTCTCCCTTTAGGGAGTGCGCTGTTGAGCTTGGTGCTTTCAAGAGTAAAGTTGTTTAGACTTCTAGTCTTTTACCCAGTAGTGTCTTCTAATCCATCTGCAGAGGTGAATGTGTCAGGTGCAAACTTGGTTATGTGCAGATTTATACTGTTAAGATCCCTCAGGAGAAAAAGATGCTGTATTAAGGAAGGTCAACTACGGTTTTAAAAAGCTCATAATACATATTTTTTTAGTTGTGGACAATACTGAGTTCAAAACATTGTTTTATGCAAAGGGTCAGATGCCTCAGAGAACCAACCTAAAGTGGTGGCTGACAAGTGTTGACCTTTGTGGGAACTCAATCCAGACATTAGATTTGTGGTTTTCACTGGGTGCGCATTTTATTTCATATGTTGAAGTGTAGTGTTGGCATATGTAGTGAAGTCCGTGAGAAGCACCTGATCTGTCATGAATGGATAAGGGATTGGTTTCATTAAAGCAACTGTGATACAGTGTTAATGGTGAACCTACTCGGTATGTGGGTATTTGTTGTGAGATTCTTTGCACTTTGCTGTGTTTGGAGAAATACCCAGTGGGTAGCATGGTAGTGTGAATTGACAGGTTTAAGTGGCAGGGGTCATGGTGGGGATGTTTGTGTCCTCATGCTCTGCTCAAAGAAGCAGCTTTTGTTAAAATCCTGCCATCTGGTACTTTGTGGAAACCTGGCTCTAGTTCTGACACAATTTACTTTTTATAAAAATATTTATTTATTTTTATTTTTATGTGTATGGGTGATTTGTCTGCCTGCATGTATGTCTTTGTATACCACATGCATGTGTTGCCCTCGGAGGCCAGAAGAGGGAGTTGGACCCCTTGGAGCAGGAGTTACAGAGGGTTGTGAGCTACCTTGTGGGTGCTGAAATTGATTCTGGTTCTCTGGAAGAACAGCCAGTGATCTCAAGCCCAAGCTTTTTAAAAAGAAGAGGTTTTTTTCTGTGTGTGTGTGTGTGTGTGTGTGTGTGTGTGTGTGTGTGTGTGTGTGTGTGTGTGTGTTCTGTGTTAATTTATATGTAAAGTGAATTTATTACTTTACATCCTGATCTTAGCCCCTCTCCTTCTTCTCCTCCTGGTCCCTCCGTCCCAACCTCTTCCCCATCCCCCTTGTCCTCAGAAGAGGGGAGCCCAACAACAGCAACAACCCACCCAGCACATCAAATCCCATCAGGACGGAGCTCATCCTCATCCACTGAGGCCAGGCAAGGCATCCAGGTTAGGGAGAAATGATCAAAAGCAGGCAACAGAGTGCTCAACTTACTAGGAGACACACATGAGGATCAAACTGCCCATTGGCTACATGTGTGTAGGGGGCCTAGGTCTGGTCCATGCATGCTCTTCTGTTGGTGGTTCCATCTCTGTAAGCCCCCGTGGGCCTAGGTTAGCTGACTCTGCTGGTCTTCTTGCAGCGTTCTTGTCCCTCTGGGTCCTTCTATCCTTCTCTCCCACTCCCCGAGCTCCGCCTAATGCTTGCCTGTGGGCCTTCGCATCTGATTTGATCAGCTGCTGGGTGGAGCTTCTCAGATAATGATTAAGTTAGGCTTCTGTCTATAAACATGATGAAGTATCATTAATGGTGTCAGGGGCTCTTCCCATGAGGTGGGTCTGAGACTGGGCCAGGCATTGGTTGGTCACTCCCTCAGTGCCTTCTCTATATCTCTGCACATCTTGTAGGCAGGGAAAATGTTGGTTTGAAGATTCTGTGGGTGGATTGGTGTTCCCCTCCCACCACTATAGTCCTGCCTGGCTGGAAGGTGGCCTCCTCGGTCTCTATGCCCCTGCTGCTAGGCGGCTCAGCTGGAATTGATTCTGGTCCTCTGGAATAGCAGCCAGTGCTCTTTAACTGCTGAGTTCTCTCGAGCACAAGATTTTTTGAAAGTTGAGTGTTTTGTTTGTTTTGTTTTGTATTTTTTGTTTTCAAGACAGGATTTCTCTGCATAGCCCTGGCTGTCATGGATTTCATTCTGTAGACCAGGCTGGCCTTGAACTCCTAGAGATCCACCTGCCCCTGCCTCCCAAGTGCTGGGATTAAAGGTGTGTGCACGGCTAAAAAGTTTTCTTTTGTTGTTGGCAGTAGCAGCACTAGTACCACAGTGTGTGTGTGTGTGTGTGTGTGTGTGTGTGTGTGTGTGTGTGTGTGTGTAGGTTAGAAGACAATTGAAAAAGTCAGTTCTCACTCTCTCCTGTGTGGGTTCCTGAGTATTGAACTTAGGTTCAGGCTTATCAGCAAACACCCTCACCCACTGAGCTATCTCACTGGCTCATTCTTGGGTCTTTGTGAGACAGGGTCTTCCTCTGCCTCACAACTGCGAGGATTAGAGACATGTATCACCATACTCAGTTTAGATCTCTCTCTATCTTTTTCTCCCAACCTTTCTTTCTGACAGAATGTCACTATGGCAGCCAGACCTAGGATTTATGATACCCTTATCTCAAGTGTGGGGGATAATGGGCATGTCTTACCATGGCTGGATTTCAGATATGGGAAAACACCTTAAAAACTTTTGCTGTAGTGGGCACACTTTCAATCCTAGTACACCAAAGACAGAGGCAGGTAAAACTCTGAGTTTAAGACCCAGCCTGGTCTATATAGTAACTTCTAGGCTAGACAGGGCTACAGAGTGAGACTCTGTCTTTAAAAATAAAAATAAAAAACAAAAAACAAAAAACCCAATAAACTAACAACAACAAACCTGGGCTGTGGTAGCACACACCTTTAATCTCAACACTTAAGGCAGAGGCAGGCGGATCTCTGAGTTCGAGGCCCGCCTTGGTCTACAGAGTTCCAGGACAGCCAAGGCTACATAGAGAAACCTTGTTTGGAAACCAAACCAAACAAACAAAATCTTTTTATCTAGGCCTAGTGACACATACCTGAATCCTACCATGCTGCAGACAGAGCAGGATGGCTACAAATTTGAGGCCAGCCTAGTCTGCTTAGTAAGACCCGGCTTCGGCAGCAAAACAAAAGAACCTTTATTTGTAAAATACCTTTGCCAACCACTTTATAGCCCTGAGATTTCAAGTTAAGAGAAGGAACTGGGACATCCTCCTGTAAAATCGCCATTGTCATTATTGACCTGTGGCTTTAAAGGGATCTCAGCCATAGCTGAGAGCTTCTAGCATAACCTTAGTTCCCCTGTTGTGTGGCTGCTGTGCAGTAATGTTCCTCGCCAGGGCATGCCACAGTATTTATGACACTGACCTACCCAGGACTTTGCTGTGGGTCAGGGAACAGCTGTGAGGTTGCGCTGTTTGGCACCCATATCTCCAGGCTCACTTTAGGGTTATTTAAGCTGGGGGAGCGGGGGCAGCAGCACATGCTAGTTTGCTGCACAGGTAAGAGTTCCTGAACCAAGTTAGGCTTCAAGGGAAATTAGCAGTAGAGGAGACTCAGAAACAGAAGTAACCTCTACGACTTCTTATGTACTGTTTGACTCAGTGGTGTCACAGTTAACTGCTGTTCTTTCTCCCTGCGGCCATCCTCAGCATTCCACCCAGGAGTGCTTCTCACGCCATCCTCTCCCCACACAGCCCCCCCACTGCCTTCTTCAGCAGCTCATCCTCAGTCGCCCGAGTGGCGGCTCTACCGTGAGCTCTTCCTGGCTAAAGTTCAGTCTTTGCGTTCCCACCGCAGTCACAGTTTTGGGTGCAGTCCTGGTGGGCTCACTCTCATCTCTCCCTTGCCTGAAGGAGAGAGGCAAAGCTCTTTGTCACAGGTTAGGATACAAGAGCCTTCTTAGCTACCAGCGCACTGTACCTGCCGCTCTTCCCACTAGCCTGTAGGACCAAGTTCAAACCGTTCAGTCTGGCAAATGAAGCCTTACTTAGATTTCCACGCGTGTCCCTATTCCATTTGAGCTCAAGTATGCCAAATTCTTGCCATTTCAAAACAAAAAACAAACAAACAAACAAGACCCTGGCATTTTCCCCCATTCTGCAGGCCTTGTGTATGCCGTGTCCACACGTTGCCCTGGCATTCCCCCATTCTGCAGACCTTGTGTATGCGGTGTCCACACGTTGCCCTGGCATTTTCCCCCATTCTGCAGACCTTGTGTATGCCATGTCCACACGCTGCCCTGGCATTCCCCCATTCTGCAGGCCTTGTGTATGCCGTGTCCACACGTTGCCCTGGCATTCCCCCATTCTGCAGGCCTTGTGTATGCCGTGTCCACACGTTGCCCTGGCATTCCCCCCATTCTGCAGACCTTGTGTATGCGGTGTCCACACATTGCCCTGGCATTTCCCCATTCTGCAGACCTTGTGTATGCTGTGTCCACACGTTGCCCTGGCATTTCCCCATTCTGCAGACCTTGTGTATGCTGTGTCCACACGTTGCCCTGGCATTTCCCCATTCTGCAGGCCTTGTGTATGCTGTGTCCACACGTTGCCCTGGCATTTCCCCATTCTGCAGACCTTTTGTATGCGGTGTCCACACGTTGCCCTGGCATTCCCCCATTCTGCAGACCTTGTGTATGCCGTGTCCACACGTTGCCCTGGCATTCCCCCATTCTGCAGACCTTGTGTATGCCGTGTCCACACGTTGCCATTATCTTTGCTTTTCTAGTAGTCGGTTAACTTCTCCTTCATAACATGTAAGTCCTAGCTCCTGGCACTGCATATCCAAGCCCCATTGGTACCTTCTTATTGCGCACTGTAAGACTTGTTCTTATCAACTATTTTATATTACAGCGCGATTCCCATGGGGCTGGATTGTTTTGTTCCTCTTGCCTTCACTAAACAGCAGAACCTTACTTGCGTCTGGAATAACAGAGGATGTGTCTGTGAATGTCTGTTCACAGCATGAGGACACTGACAGATCCTTAGCCTGTCCTTTTGATAATGTGAATCAGTATCTGGAACTCATGGCTGTCTTGATAGATTTGTTTTTAAAGACATACTAACAGTAGTCTTGCATCTGTAGCCAATGACTGTGTTATGGTCTAGCCTGGTCTCATTCCTAAACTTCTTTACAATGCGCAGAAGTTCTGGCCCATTGCTTTTCCTTTTTCCCTAGTAAATTTACTTACTGCTTGTAAATTTCCTAATAAAATCACTTACTTACTAGTAAATCCTGAATGTGGTCTATTTGGAACTCATGTAGAGTTCATACTATATTTATGCCTACATTTGTAAATATATTTATGTGTGTGTATATATATGTGTGTGTGTGTGTGTGTGTGTGTGTATATATATATATATATATATATATATATATATATATATATGTATATATTCCTTGTATGGAAAGCAGTGACCCTTACAGACTCATGGTCACTATTACATGTATAGTAATGATAGCAACTGTTTACATAGCATGTGACTATGCTCCAGTGCTCAGTGTTTTATGTACATTAATTCATTATTTCCTAATTTGGGACTCCATGAAGTCCTTACAATTAATGACATGATAATTTTCACAGGTAAAGAAGCTGAACCATACATAGCTTGTTAAAGAGATCACTGAATCCAGGAATTCCAGTGCTGTAGTCTATTTTTAACTTATAACTAGTATAGTGTACTAATAGGGTTACCTAATTATTTTGTTTAGTATCTTATTTAAAATATTATTTATTTATTTATTTATTTATTGCTATGTGTACCGTGTTCTGCCTGTGTACACAGAGGGCATCAGATCACATTATAGATGGTTGTGAGCCACCACGTGGTTGCTGGGAATTGAACTCAGGACCTCTGGAGGAACAGCCAGTGCTCTTAACCGCTGAGCCATCCCTCCAGGCCCTTGTTTAGTATCTTTTACAGTGCAGAATGTATAGAATGTACAGGCAATGAAAGTGATATAGACCAGTATATTTTGGCTGTACAAAACTCCCGTTGAAAATACGCTAGGAAAATAATTTCTTGTTTAATAGGTCCCTTTAGGATAAAATTCTACATATTGATTCATACTGGGTGAATGTGAACTTCCTGTTATTCCTTTGTGGCATGTCTTACCCAACTTGGGCTGCAGAACTGTCTGTCTTCTTTTCCCAAGGCTCACTTGACAGCCGTGGATCTTTGCCCGAGCCGTGGCTTTCAAGCTGTACTCCTGCGGCTTGTGAAACACTTGTTTATGGGCACAGAGTGATCTGGAGTTTAATACAAAAATCCCTCTCCATGGAACAGCAATTTACTCTACATGCCAAGTTGGCAGAAGTGTGGACCTCTGGGGGGCTGTGGCTAAACCAGGTAGCCAAGATCTGAAGGAGGTTTCCAATCCAGACTCACGCTGATAAAGAGAATGGTAATGACAGCTCTCCAGTGCGCTCTTTGTACTTCATACTTTATGCCTAGTCTCGTCTGCAGTGGCGAGGCCAGTTTCACCAATTGGCTGCTTTCCTCAAGCAAATTTTTGGAGGATTAGACTAATAACAAATTACTCTATATATGTTAAGTTTATTTTTAGGGAGATGGGATCGATTATTACAAATGTTTCATGAGCCAAGTGGTATCTTATCTGTGGCCCATGATCTCAAAAACGGATGCTTCTATATTGGTAGATAGAAAACACTTAATTTAGTTGGTTCTGCAATTGAATAGATGACATTAAATAAGTCATTAAGTTATACAGAATAAGTTAATCGTTTTTGAAGGTTACATTGTTTATTTGCGTCTCTGTGTATGCACGCAATGACATTTGTGTAGAGGTTGGAGAACAGCTTGCTGGAATCAGTTTTTTCCTTCCACCCACGTGCATCCTAGAGATTGGATTTAGGCTGTCAGGCTTGGTGTCAAGCACCATTTTATTGCCTGTCCTCTTTAAAAAAAAAAAAAAAGCGCCCATGATAGGGCTCAGGGTTAGGGACCCTTGCCGAGTATGTACTTGGCCTCCAGTACCACAGAGTAAACAACACCAAAAAATATAATGGTAAGAATTATTAAACTATGTATACTTCTTTGTTCTAAGAGAAACAATGATGCCTGGTCTGTTTACCAGTACTAACAGGCCACATTTATTAACAGTTCCTCAGAGTTAGGACTACTGGGCACAGAGCAGAGCTTGGAGCTTGGAGTCTTCTTTGTGAAGACGATGCCGTCATTTTAATAGATCGTTTCTTTATATTTTTCTTTTTAACTCTATTTTAAAATTGTAAAATCATGTCTATCTGTGTGTGCATGTGCATGTGAGTATGGAAGTCAGAGGACAGTTTATGGCAGGTGGTTCCCGGGTTTAAACTCAGTTTGTCAGGTCTGGTGGTGACCGTTGTTAACTACAGGGCCATCTTGCAGGCTCATGATTTTGAAACTCAAATATTATTAAGCCTTAGGCCATATCACATATTTGTTGGTAAGGGAAGGAACATGTTCTCTGGTCTTAATTTATAAACGTTTGTAGTCTTGAAATCATATGCTAATTCTACTGAGAACAAAAATCACAATGTGACAGTTGATGGAAAATTTTGTTTGTTTGTTTGTTTGTCTGTTTTGTGTTCTAAGAAAGAATCTTACTCTACAGCTGTAGCTGCTTCAACCTCCCTGTGTGGCCAGAGTGGCCTTGAACTTGTAAATCCTCAGCCTCAGCTTTCTTGAGTGCTGAGTTAGGAGGCATGTACCACTATGCCTGGCTAATGGAAAATTCTTGACCGCTGCTGTCTCTTGGCCATCTCTGTCTGAAAGGCCACTGATCTGTGTCCAGAGCCTGCCTGAACAGTGAGTGCATAGTCAGATGTAGTTCTTGCTATCTGAGAGCCGGACGTTCTCTGCCAGGGGCGTTCGGAGTTTTTCATACAGCACTGACAGCAGCTGGAGTCACCTGTCCCAGTGGGGTCAGGTGCTCTAGTGATTCTCAGTTAAGCAGCAGTCACACTGTATCATGTTTGCAGTGGAGAGACAGGTATTTGGAAGGACTGACTGACTCAAGTGCTGCATCTGTCAGTCTTAAGGACTTTATGTTAAAGCCTTGTGTAGTGTGATCAAACTTACTAATAGAGCACTACCATCTTTAATTTCCCGGTATAATTTCTTGGCATATAATGAAGTCACCTTGCCGGAGCAAAAGGGTTTTGAGCTTACAGATTTGGGGTCCACAGGGAGTTTGTGTATCAGCACCACTCCATATCCTAGGTTTAATTCTGCTTGGGTGTTCAGCCAGAGCACCTCCAGCAAATCTGAGTGTGGTCATACAAGCCTGTACTCCCACTGCTTTGGAGGTAGAGTCAGGAGGATCAGGAATTAAAATCATCCTCCAATACCTAGTGAATCTGAAACCTGGGCTACATGATAACCTGTCTCAACCCCTTTCCCCAAGCTAATGGGAGAACCATGGGGTTAGATTTGTCAGGGCTTTACTATTTGAATTAAAGCTTGGGTTAAAAAAAGAATGAAAGCATTATATTTAACATATTATTTTGAAGAGGTGTGTAATCTTTTCATTTGGAAAGAAGGGATAAGACTCTGCTGATATTGTCAACTAATATAGTAAAAGGTTGAGAATAAGTAGGCTCTAGACTCAGACTCGCTAGTCTGTGTCAGTTTGACATCTCCTGTGGCTTCTGTAACATACTACCACAAACTCGTTGGCTTCCGACAACAAAAAATTGTTCTTTCCAGTTCTGAAAAACAGAGGTCTGAAACCAAGGTGTCAGTAGGGCCATATTCCTTCTTGGATATGTGTGTTGTATTTAATACCACATATAGCTTATCTGTTCATCTGTTAGTGACTTAGTTATTCTACAGTTTAGGATTGTGAGCAAATGTCTATGAATACGGCTGTGCAAATATCTCTTTGAGACTCTGCTTTCAAATCTTTCGATTTTCATGATACAGACTCTACTTTCAGATAGGATAGAAATGGTAATTGCAGAGTTTGCTGTTTGTTTTTTTTGTTTTTTTTTTTTTGTTTTTTTTGTTTTAAGGAATCACCATGCTGTTTCTATAGAGACCGCACCATTCTACTAATGCAATGGACAAGCTTTAATTTTTCATGTCTTTTAAAAAAGACTTTATCTTTGAAGCAGATGTCACTCTCGCAGAGCACACTGTGTAGTCCAGGCTGCCCTGAGATCCAGAAGTCTGCCTGTGGCTGCCTCCAGAGGGCTGCATTAAAGACACCTGTCAATTGTAGTATTGATTTGCATTTCCTTAATGATTGGTGATATTAAGTGCTTTTGGCCGTTTGTAAACAAAACCCCTTGTCTGTTCAAGTCTTTGCCCCCACCTCCATTTTTGGTCTTCTGGTCCCCACCCCCCAAAAGTGAGAACACTGTTTTCATCGGAATTTATTGAGATTAAAGCAAACACAGAAATTTTTAAAAAATGGGAGTTAGGCTATACTAAGCCCAGCTTCTGTCAATAACCACCTGGCGCTGGCTTCTGAGAGAGTTGTTGCAGGCAAAACAGGCAGCATTGGAGTTCTCCTCAGACACAGCAGCAAGGTCAGCCTTGTGAGCAGCACTCCAGCACTTGGTGGTGCTGACAGTCGGAGGCTATTCTGGGACCCAGAAGACTTTGTTTTGTAAGGCTCTGCGCTCCCAGATTAACTCTGGCTTTGGTCAACCCCAGCCACTTCAGTCTTCTATCCAAGGAGCAGTGTTAAGTACAGTAGAAAGATCACAGCACCCATATTACTGATAAAAGAAAGTACCTTCCCCTAGAGAAAGCTGTCTTTTCTACATGCTGACTGTGAAAGCCTTACCAAGCAGTTTTTGGATTAGTTCTTTTGGACTAAGAATTAACTACATACCTCTATTTCAGAAAATAATACAATTTTTTTTACTTCATCGTATTCTTGTGTGTCTTTAGGAATACAAGGTAAGAGGAAGTGCACTTAAGCCACAGTGGAAGAGATCAGACTCAAAGGCAAAGAAGTTCCCCCACTGTTGTGGCTAACACTCAAAGATTGCTTAACGTCTTCCTTCCCAAGGAAAGGCACGGGCTCTTGTCTGGAGAGCTCAGCAGAGCTCTGGGCAGAGGCATGGGCAGAGCTTCGCAGATGGGTGAATGTGCTCATGGACCATGCTGCCGTCATGAGTCAGCAGCACAGCTGCAGATGGAGTGGGCAGAGGACATCTAAATTTAGTCCTTATTCAGTGCGGAGGACTTCAGGGAGCATCCTCTCCCTCATCCGTGCTCTAGTCATATCTTCCTGGAACCAAGGCCGGGGGTGGAGGAGAGGCAGTGCAGTCCAAGGTGTGCACACAGCAGTGCTGCCCCTCTCTTGCTTCCAGTGCAGTCATGGCACACACTTTTTTAGTTCCATGTAGATCCAATTCCTGGATTTAAGAATCCACATCATTCTGAAAATTAGGGAGTTTTCTGAAACTAGACATACAAATTCCTAAGTCTGGCAAGTTCTGAGACATTTTAAATCGAATTACTCTCCTCCCTAAGTACTGGTTTGAGCCATGGTGAGTGAGGATTAAATACATTTGGTGGGCATGGCTGCTTAAAAATAATGCCAGGAACTGCTCCCAACTCTCTGCGGTGGGGTAGATTCCCAGGGCCTCGGGTGAGAACACTGAACTTTGGTTAGGTGCCCCTCCCTGTCAAGGGCAAATGCACTGGCCTTGCTTTGCTCTGCTCTGACTGCACATGCCGATGCTTTTGACAGTGTATTGTCCTTCACTTTGTAGAGGGAATGGAGAATGGTTTTAAGAGTCGGGATGCTTTATTTTATCTAAAGTAATTCGGAGATTGATGTTCTGTCTGATCCTCCCATCTCTCTGATGTGATCCCTCTCTCTCTCTCTCTCTCTCTCTCCTCTCTCATGTCTATATGCAAATGGTTGTAACATTTGTATTAAAGTACATGAAGGGAGTTGACTCTTACATAGCTATGTACTTGGAAGCAGGGTATTTTAATAGACAGCTCAGTCAGTTATGGGTGTTGTTCTTAGATGGCTATCAAAACTCCTAACAGTGGTAATTTTGTTTTTGCTTTTTTTCTGGTGGTTCTTGTGTACCTTAAGTTAGCCTTGAACTCACTGTGCCGCAAAAGATGCAGGGATTACAGCTGTGCACCACTCTGCAGGGTTTAGAGGATGCTGGGGATTGATCTCTCAGGGCTTTATGCATGCCAGGCAGATACTCTGCCAACTCTGCCAACTGAACTATATCCCCAACATTGTTAATTTGTTAAATATATGTCAATGCACTGTTTTACTCTGTTACATCAAAACCCATTAATCAGCGGGTGTGGTGGCTCACACCTTTAATCCCAGCATTCAAGAGGCAGAGGAAGGCGGATCTCTGTGAGTCTGAGGTCAATCTAGTTTACAAAGAGAATCCAGGACAGCCAGGACTACTCAGAGAAACCTTGTCATGAAAAGCCAAAAACTGACCAACCAAACAACCAAACAAACCATTAATCAGCTGAGGGTGGTGGCTCATGCCTTTAATGCCAGCACTTGGTGTCATAGGCAGGTGGGTCTCTGTGAGCTCAAAACCAGCTACATAGTGAGACCCTGTCTACAAAGCTAAGCAGCAAAACCCATTCATCTGACTTGGTCTTTGAATTAGTCTTTGACTGATGCCTGATCTTCTAACACTGTGTATTTACTATCTGAAAAACACAGACTCACTGATTTAGATAGATCTTCTAAATATAGACACATTTCATTATATAATATCAACTGATCATACTGTAGACCAGTGGTTCTCAACCTGTGGGTCTTGGCCCTTTTTTGGGGGGGCCATATATCATATATCCTACATATCAGATTTTACATCACAATTCATAACAGTAGCAAAAGTACAGTTATGAAATAGCAATGAAAATTTTATAGCTGGGGATCACCACAACATGAGGAACTGTTTTAAAGGGTGGCAGTATTAGGAAGGTTGAGAACCGCCGCTGTAGCTATGTCAGTGTAATGTGTCCCAAAATGTTGTTTTTCATTTGCATGGGTCAAAAATTATAACAACAAAAGTTCCGTTTTTTTTTTTATGAGACGTAGGCTGTCCATTTTGAAGTCTGAATAACAATTTTTTGTCAGTTACTGTTTTCTGTACACATATTATTTTGTTAAAAAGTGGCAAGTTCACCTTGCAACCCTAAACAAGGTACTTTTCCTAGAAACAACCATCATATTTCAGGAGCCACTGTAGGACTTCAAGTACGGTCTCCATTTTGTCACAGGGAATTTTAAAAAGACTTACCCTCAAATACTTAGTTTTAATTGTCAGTAAGCTTTTAAAAATTATTTATTTATTTATTTATGTTTTCTGTGTATGGGATATGTTACCTGTATGTCTGTGCACCATATGCATGCAGTGCCAGAGGAGGCCAGAAGAGGGCATTAGATCCTCTAGAACTGGAGCTGCAGGTGATCATTAGCTGCCATGTGGGTGATGGGAATCAAACCTGGGTCTTCTGGAAGAGCAACCAGTGCTCTTAATTATTCTGCCATTTCTCCAACCCCTAAATTAACAACCATTATGGCTTCATGAAAGTCAGTTTAGGTTGAGTGGTCTCTTGATGCAGTTGCTTTGATTTAGCAGAGTTAGCCACCATTGCTCCAGCGTCATTAGCACAATGGCAACATAAAGAAAAAAACAATCACTTTCCTAGTATTATTGAGAAGATAATTTTATTTGGCTAATGCATTTTTCCTCAGCTAATGTTTTAACTATTTATTTATTTGCATTATGAAGAGAGAACTCATAGGCAGGGTTTCTCATTTAATTTTTTGGAACTCTTGTCTTCTTATAATTTCTTGTCATAGCCCAGGTGGCTATGAACTGGAGACGGTGCTTCTGCCCCAGCTTCCCCAGGGCTAAGATCCAGGCACAGTACAGCCATGCTGGATCATAGGCAAGTTTTTAAAAGGTAGTTTCATTTCTTTTTAGGTCCTGAATTTTCCCACTTTGTTGTCCTTGCCAACTATTTCATGTCTGTCCATCCATCTGTCTGTCTGTCTATCTATCTATCTATCTATCTTTGGTTTGTTGAGACAAGGTTTCTTTGTGCAGCCCTGGCTGTCCTGGAACTCTCTCTGTAGATTATGCTGGTCTTGAACTCACAGAGATCCTGCTGCCTCAGCCTCCCTAGTGCTGGGATTAAAGGCATGTGGCAGCATACTGGCTTCTTTTTTATTCTGTGTTAAAATTGCCTTTATCTTTTTTGTTCTTTCCTCCTCCTACCTCGTGTGTGTGTGTGTGTGTGTGTGTGTGTGTGTGTTTGCATGCACGTGTGTATGTGCATGTATGCATGTGTACAGGTGTATGTCTCTGCTTGTAGAAGCCTGAGGACAGCCTTGGGGCTACCTCATATGCTGTCCACCTTTTTGAGGCAGGCTCTCACTGGCTTGAAGCTTACTACTAGGCGAGACTGGCCGTCCAGTGAGCACCATGATTCTGCATATCTTTGCCTCCTAGCCCTGGAGTTACAAGTACATGCTACCATGCCCGCTGTTTTACATAGCTTCTGGGAGTCGAACCAGCCCCATCTTGTTTTATTTTGCTTTGTTTTTTAATATTTAGCTTATTTTTGAAGTAGAGTGTCACCGTGTAACCGACCTCAATCCTGAGCTCTTCTCTAGCCTCCCAAGTGCTGGGGCTTACAGGAGTGTCCCACCATGCCTGGATCAAACAGATTTCATTGTGATTATTTCTTTTAGGCTTATGAAATATTTAAAAGCCTTTATTAAAAATACGTTTCCCCTACTTGCTGCTCTGAAGGCAGAGAACAGTATCTGTCTGCAATTAGAAATAGACTTTCCTATATCATTTGAAGCAGCCATTTGTAAAAAACACGTGAAAACATTTCTAACACACCTTTTATAACAAAATGCTGCAGTACTTACCCATTTACAGCACTGTAGAAATCATTTCACAGTTAATCCCATTAATACTGAAAACAATATCTAATAGTGCTTCTAAGTTTGAAATTCATACTTCAGACACTTACTAGGAAAAATAAATAGTTTATCAGAACTGCTGGCCACTGTCACTGTCCAGAATAGTGTCAGATACATAACAATAGAACTCAATAAATACTTGTTGAATGAATCAATGGGCTTTTCTTTTCAGGCCTGTATTGATGAAAACTTGGACATGGTGAAGTTTCTGGTGGAGAACAGAGCCAATGTAAACCAGCAAGACAACGAGGGCTGGACACCCCTTCATGCAGCAGCTTCCTGTGGCTACCTCAACATCGCAGAGTGAGTGAGCGTCTGTTGTGGGTTTGGTGCAAACTCCTCCTCTGCTTCTCAGAAATGGCTGTTCACAAATCCTTATAATCTCCCTAAATTACAAAAGCAGAAAGTTGACACTGTGCTCTGTATCACTACTCAATGCATAGTTCTTAGCTCCAGTTTTTGTTTGCTTCTGTTTTTGTATAATTCATATTTTCTGGACTATTCAGAGGCAGCATTAGCCTGGTGTGCTGTCTGGCTAATTCCCAAACAGCATGTCTGGCTTCTCTATAAACCTGTTTCTGTTTGTTTATATAAATGTTACTGCAGTAAGTAGCAGTTTGTGAACCGCCACACATGGAACCAAGGCAAGGTAGTGAGAGGCAGTGCGCCCCACACTGGTGGAATGACTATGTTTAGTATATTAGTAGCTGCTGACCTCTGTGGGGGCAGGTTACCCTTCTTGGGGTAGAAGAATTTTGGTCACATGGTACCTACTATATGAGAAGCACAAAATAAATGTCTTAAATGAAAGAATGCTCAGTACTTTTATTTCTACTTAAGAAAGAAACTTTGGCAAAAAAAAAGTTGTTTCAACAAGCATCTTTAAAATTTGCAGGGCAAATTTAAATTGATAAAGTAAATCTAATAAAAATAGTCTATGGCCTTTTGGAAATCAGATTGTCAAGTCCCTTTTAAGGATATGATTGGGGCTAGCACACTTTTTCTTATTCAGTAAACAGCAGGCAGCTATGTAGAGGTCTGAGAACTGCATCGGCCCAGGTTTCCTGGAGCACCTCTGAGTGGCTTGGTTTCCTCTTGATCCATGGGCTCTCAATTGGAGAAGTTAAACCCAGAGGATATCAGAGCAGAGAGACATGAGGCCCCAGTGCAGGTGGAGGATAGGCCGTTGCCTAAGATGGTAGATAACTGGATTGGTCCCAAAGCCAAGGCCTCTGGAGAGTAGAGTTTTCTTTGATCCTCACAGTAAAGATCTATAGCCTCTTCACTACCCAGACTGCCTCCATTTCAGGCCCATGGTAAGGCCCCGACTCTCATTTGTCCTCACTAATGTCAGTGCTCCGGCACATAGAAGTCAAGATGACTTCTTTGTCCATTTTGAACTTACAACATTTACTTGAGAAACATAAGGCATATCGGCTTCATTATTTGTACTCTAGTATGGGTTCTGGCAGAACGTTTGTGATTGAGCCACAAAATCTCATTACATTCAATGATTCAGTTTTTATACATTTTTTTCTTTCTCACTTTTCTAAGGCCAACTGACTCTTAAAATTAGAGTAATAGGTGATATTTTCTTTATGCGTACACAGACTTGTAATGCTTTCTGTGGTCTCTTTAATTCATTTTAAAGGACAAACAAGGTACCTTTGGGAATAAATTAAAAATTGGAAATATTTTACTTAACCAAATACTACGTTGACTGAAGTAAGTTTATCAGTGACCATCACAAATTATACATTTAAATGTCTGACCAGGGTGAGCTGATGCACTGGAATCCACTGCAGATGTGGGGAGGAGCCAGAGATGGCATGCCATAGTTTACCTTGTAATACACATTATTATTAGGCAGGATTTTATTATACCGTCTTTATTTGTGATATTTTTATATAGCAGATCAGAGAAATAATATGATTACTTAATTGGGGATTGGAACAGAGTCCTGGTTCAGAAGTTGAATACTGGCTGGTTTTCCGTAGGACTTGAGTTGGATCTGCAGCACTTACATGGTTGCCTGTAACCCTCTATAAATTACAATCCCAGGGGCTCTGGTACCCTCTTCTGGCCTGCAAGGCCAGGCATATATGTGGTGGGTAGACATTCCTTGAGACAAAACACTCATACACACAAAATAGTAAAAGATATTTTTAAATTTAATTACTTTAGACACAATGTGTCAGCATGTAGCTCTGGCTGACCTTTGGCTCCGCTTAGCCTTGGCAGCCTTTGAACTTCAGTCCTTCTGCCTCAGGAGGTCAAGTGCTGGGTCACAGATGTGTGCTTTTCCACAATGGCAGTTGTTTGTGTCTTGACACAAACTTAAACTTATTTCTAGGATAATTGTTAGCACTGCCTTTTAAGGGAGTGGGGACAAAGGACCAAGAAACTGGCTTTTTTCAGGAGACCCACAGCCATTCTATTTCATGTTCCTTGGTGACCCTTTTGTCACATATTTCTAGTGTGTGTGTGTGTGTGTGTGTGTGTGTGTGTGTGTGTGTGTGTGTGTATTTAGAGTTTATTTTTCCTCATTTTGAGTTTAAGTAGAATACTAGTTAGCTGGATTATTCCTAATGGTTTCTAATTCAGAAGCAGCAGATTGACCCAACTATTTAGCAAAACTTACAGTTTATTGAAATGTTAACATATTTTTGAGATTTAAAAAAAACCCCACATTTTACTTCTGTACTTTATTCCTTAAGAGTAGTGAAGGGAGCCTGTGCAATGGCTTAACAGATAAAGGCACTTGCCACCAAATCTGCCAGATCTGATCCTTGGGACTCACATGGTGGAGGGAAAGAACTGATTCCTGTAAGTTGTCATCTGACCTTCTTATATGACCTTTGGCATGCTCGTGTGCATATACACAGATAAATGAATAAATAAGCAAATCAATGTCAGGAAATAATAGCAAAATGCCTGTTATCAATGCTCAGCTGGGCTTCTTGGGGACATGTGTGTCGCAGTGGCACTTCTGAGCCTCTGGACAGTTAGGACAGTTAGCAGGCTCCTCCTGTGCCCTAAGCTTACTAGTCCTTATGCTGATGCTCCCCCGTCAGTGCAGTGTAGTGCAAATGGCTCTTAGTTTTCTCCTGCGAACTGGGGGATATGTGGAAAAATGGGAAGCTATACTCCTTGGTAGAAACCAGTTTTCCTGAACATTAACCCAAGAAAACAGGTCAGAAATGAGAGAGGAGGCAGCTTGCGTAGCCTGAGGATGTCGTACCTGACCCGTTAAGAGGTGGAGACCAAAAGATTTCATTAAATTCAAACAGTGTTCATAGAGTGCTAAGGAAAGAGAGAAAGCATCAAGATGCAGCGTCTACTGTGGAAGACCTACAGCTAATGTTTCCAGGGGCAGGAAGGTAGCAGTAACAGAAGGAGAGAGAGAAGTCAATTGGTGGGAACAGGCAAAAGATTCTTGAAGGCAAGGGTGTTTGAAATGGACCTTGGAAAGATGTGAAAGGTGTCTATGTACAAGAGAGAAGGGAAGGAAGGGTTCCATTCACTTGTAGCAAGTAGCTCACCCTGAGGAGGAGAGCTGGTTATGAAGGGTTGAGGGCTGGAGAGCTAGTAGTTGGAGTTGATAAGAGTATATATTTCATTTCAACCAATATTTGTGTGCCTATTATGTATACTATTTGTATATTGATTTTTTTTGAGGGTACAGGAGGTATGGTTGAATGCTTACTCAGCTTGAGGGGAAGAAACCAGAAAAGAAAAACTACTGGCTCTGTAGAAGGCAAGGAATATTTGGATATAGTGGTGGCACTCGGTAAATTTCAAAATACAGGTAGAGAGAATTAGCTTTAGAGTCGAGTAAGGTGTCTTCCTCTGAATCTCCGAGAGATGAAGTGCCACTGAGTGCACTGAGTCTTAGTCAGTGTCCTATTGCTGTGAGGAGACACCATGACCACAGCAGCTCTCATAAGGAAGACATTTAACTGGGGCTGGGTTACGGTTTCAGAGGTTTAGTCCATTGTCAGCATGGCAGCACACAGGCAGACACGGTGCCGGGGAGGTAGCTGAAAGTTCTACACCTGGATCTGCAGGCACAGGAAGGGAGAGAGAGACTCTAGGCTTGGCATGGGCTTTTGAAATCTCAAAGCCCACTCCCAGGGACACATTTCCTCCAATAATCCTGTGACATAGTGCCACTCCCTTATGACCAAGTATTCAATCTATGAATACAAATGGGGCCACCACAGGCTGTTTATATGTAGAGCTGATATATTAAAACCCTATTATGTCAAGGTTCTAGGCACCAAGAAAGCAAAGTTATGCATTTAGTTTCATTTTTATTTACTTTTCTACTTTGCCAACTCTCAAATACACTGGCCATACATATGTTGATTTAAAAAGAAATTTAACCCATCTAAAATGTGGTTCTTTATCATATCATAGTAGATCAATAAATGTTAATTGAATTATTGATGCTTATTTAATTGTTGAATCAATTGAAATATGATTTACATAGTTTTTCTTTCTCTTTTAAGTACCTCTGGGTGTCTGATAGTACTCCTAGAATTACTGAGTCTTTTTTTTAACATATACATTTATATTATTACACATATATACAGTAAACTCTCTATAGCAGTAAGAACCACAGAACAATCAGGAATTATATAATGTTACATTCCTAGTGTTTTGGCTATTTGTATTTGACAGACTTGAAGAAAACATCTTTCTTATCTTGGTGTGTCTAAAATTCTGGATGTAAATCAATATCTATTATATCTTGTCATTGTCAAATTAAAACATCTATCTAGACCTGAAAACATCTTAACCCCTAAACAACTAAGCTTAATTGTAAAACTAAACTATCTGGTCTTCAACCCCATCAGAGACTTGAGAAGTGCTGGAGGTTGGTTTGATGTATCTTGATGCCAATTACTGCTTGCTGTCTCTGTGCCCTACCTTGCCTGAGAGCCTAACCTGTTTGACCAGTAAAAGGCCTTCAGGCCTGGACAGGGCAAATGGGATAGGCGTGGCTAATCCCCCAGGCACTGGGGGAGACAGAGAGAAGCTTGGGAAGAAGGGAGGACCAGAGGAGAAGAGGAAGGAGGAGGCCATCATGGGTTAAGTGGAGGAGAAGCACATGGCTGGCGTGGTTGGAAACTTGGCCCAGATGAAGAACATTAGCAAGTATTTGGGATTATGGATAGGAGGCAGCTTGATAGAAATTATTAGAAACAGATGGCATAGGATTTCTGCCCCACTATGAGAATTAGTTTAGGGGATTAATATCTCCCCTGCCCCAGGTTAACTAAGGCTATTTTAAAATATAACAGGTGTCTGTATCTTGATTGCTAGCGGGTTAGAAAATACTGCTGTAATAATAATTATAGGCCTAATAATAAAAATTTCAACTACAACAAATTGGTGCACCACGTTGGGTGCCCCTTGATGGCTCTGATTCCTTCATGATTCTACTTTATTAGGAATTTATTAAAGGCATGTACTTCCCTCACAACCTGACTACCCTAAAAAGCAGGGAAAGGAGATTAAGGAGAACAAGAATGAAACCTTCTGAGAATCAGTTCCATGGGGCAATTCTCCTGGCATAATTCTCAGGAGTCTAGCAGATCATCTATCCAACAGAAGAAGCCTCACCATCCAAGGACCGAACTTGGAGGTATCCCCCGAGACCACTGCGGTCTCAAATCTTCCAACTCTCTGAGCCATCACGAGCAGGAATCTCCCATCGTTCTCTCTGGTTCCCTCTTCTCATCAATGGCCATTATGCAATACAGTAGCCTGGCCAGAGTCACAGGCCCCTGTCTTTTGTCTTGGGCTGGTACTTCCTCCTCTGAGTCTATCTCAGATGTTTGTCAGTTTGTACAGACAAAGTCTCAGTGGGGTGCCATCCAAGACTGTTTTCACTTTGGGCTCAGACTAAGGTAAGATTACATTCTCTTCACAGAGAAGGAATAAAATTAATTACTTGACTATCTAGGGAATGTAGGTTAGCAGCTTCACAAATGAGAAAATGACAGAGACAGTTTGTTGCCTGAACAGTCGCCCAAAACTTTCTACAACATTGAAGCATCATCTTCAGCCTTCTGGCCCAATATATCTGATAGACATATTTGTGAGGCAGGAACTATTGAGGACTTGCTTAGCCTGTCTTAGCAGAGTTTGGCCATCGACTCTGCCTGCATCAAAGCTCGCCCATTTTTAGGCAGAATTCTGTCTATGGTAGAAACGAGACCATTTTGCCCAATGATTTGTTTGCCACATTTGAAGCTATCTCCATAAGGAGGTTCTTTGATGCTCATCATTGGCTGGGTGTTACCATGAGTTAACCTGTCTCATTGTCAATGAATCTTTAAAATAGTAAAAACATCTTTAAATGCCATATTTTGTACGTCTCTAAGGTTTTTGAAGACCTTATCTATTTTAGCTTATCTCTCTATAGAATCATATCTATCTGTTACACCTAGGATGTATATTCTTGTGATAAAAATAGACTAGTAATTGATGGATTATTGGGATTCTAATTGGCCTAAAACTAATTTGATCTAGACTTAGACTCAAAAGACTGAGGCTAATAGCTTAAGTCGTGTACTAATTATGTGATTTTGAGAAAATCACTTTCTTACCTAAATTTTTTTCTTGAGAAAATTACTTAACATGTTTGTACCTTGGTTCTGGTTTTGTTTCTGTTTTCGAGACAGGGCTTTTCTGTGTAGCCTTGACTATCCTGGACTTGTTTTGTAGACCTGGCTGGCCTCAAACTCACAGAGATCTGCCTGCCTCTGCCTCCCCAAGTGCTGGGATTACAGGTGTGCACCACCATACCCAGATGAACCTTGGTTCTTTAAAAAAAATATTATATGAGGTTTATTAAATAAACATGGGGAGAGAAGGAAAGGGAGAGGAGTACCCCAGAGAGAGAGAGAGAGAGAGGGGGGGGGGGTATTAAGAGAGCAAATCTTGGTTTTTTTAGAGAAAGTTTTTTATGTTTAATTTGTGTGCGTGTGTGCGCATGCGCTCAATGGTTTGCATGTGAAAATCTAGAGGGCCACTTGTAGGAGTTCGTTCTCCTTCTGCCATGTGGGACTGACTTAGGTGCTTGCGCTTGTCGGCAACTTCCCTCACCTCCAGCTAAGCCATCACTCAGACTATGAACCTCAGTTTCTTAAAGGCTAAAATACTTAGTTGCATTTACATTGTATTCATCATAATTTTGTTTTTAAGATTAATTTGTGTGTGTGTGCGTGTGCATGCATACACATGTTTGCATGAGAGATGGAAAGATGAAGGGGGAGAAAGGGAGGCAGAGGGAGAGGGTTGAGAGAAAGCATTTTGAAAACTAAGATACTGGTAAGGTATTGAACTGATCAGCTCTTCTTCAGGATAATTATTCTGTATGGATTCAGAATGTGCTTTAGCATTTTAAATGTGTCTTCAGTAATTTAGTTTCCTTTATGAGTGAAGAATTACATAGATGGCTTGTTCTGTGGACATATAACTCATGCAGATTCTGATACATACTTTATTCTTCAGTTTTCACACCAATGACAGTACTAAGTAAACTTCCCTTGACACTGCAGACATTTTCATGAGAACTGTGTACATAGCTTCTGAGTGTTAGTTCTAATACTTGACATGTAGCGTGTCTTTTTGAAAATTGATTTGGATCCTAGGAGGTTACACAAGTGAGGACTGCATGTCTCCCTATTTTACCCCTCTAAGACAAGGTTTCATTTTGTCGTTTAGACTAGTCTTGAACTATGCCTGTAGGCCAGGCTGGCCTCAAACTTGAGCTCCTCCTGCCTCAACATTCCAAGTGCTAGGATTACAGGCCTGGGCTATACACCCTACCCTGCTCCCTATAGTTTTTTAAAAAAGACTTAGTGTTTCTAGAAATGAAAACATTGGTATTAGGAATATGAGTACGTAAGAAATCTTGCTGATGTTGCTCTTGTTGGGAAATTGAGGAGCCTGTGGTCATAATTATTGAAGGCTACTAGGTTGTGAAGTTAATAATAAATGAATAACAGAGAACCGCATCTGCACCATATTTAAAACCCAAATATGCCTTATTGTACATCAGACTCAAGACACATGGGACAAATTGCTATCAGGTTGACAAATAATACTTTATTTTTGCCCTACAGATATTTTATTAGCCATGGAGCCAGTGTAGGTATCGTGAACAGTGAAGGCGAAGTTCCTTCTGACCTTGCAGAAGAGCCAGCAATGAAAGATCTTCTTCTGGAACAAGTAAAGAAGCAAGGTAACCTAGGAGACCGGGTAGCTAGCAGAGGCCCTCACACTGCCCCTTACAGAACGGAATCCCTCTTCATTATCATGTGACAGGATAGGATTAAATCTGTCTGCACAGCATTAGTCATCCATTCCCGGTGCCATGGGTCCTCTTACTAACTGACACAAGCACAGGCCGAATGCCCAAGGATGAGCAACCCTTCCTTTCTGTGCTGTTCTAAAGCTATGTACCCATCCTGTAGTTAGGAGTGGCCTGAGGGAGACTGTGGACTGCTCTTTGTGTGTGTGTACACTCTATTATCTCTGCTGCACAGGATAGCTTGAAGAAAGGCTGGAATACAGTGTGGTCAAATCCATTTTGTGACTTTGTGTCCTTTCCCTTTGAGAACTCCAAGTGGTTCTGGGAAGTTACTTATTTAAACCTTTGAAAGGGTCTTTACTCATAGTAACTATGGAAACTATTCTGATTGTTTTTGTTTGTTTGTGATTTTAAGAGACGGTCTTCTTATTTCATAGCCCCACGTGCCCTAGAGCTCACTCTGGAGCCTGGACTGTCCTCAGACTTGCAGCAATCCTCCTGCCTCTGCCTCCCTATGTTGAGATTACAGGTGTGAGTCATCATACCTGGTTCTAGTGGTTTCTTGAGGTAAGAAACCTAATTTAGAAGAATATGTTCTGAAATTATGTATTTCTATTTTGTAGTTTTATAAGAAGCTCATTTCAGGGAATAGGGTAGGGCTCTCCTATTAGACACTTTAAAGTCATTCTGCTTTGTTTTACTACATGGCCTTGCCCAGGCTGTCCATGGACAACTGCCTCAAATCTTCTTTCTCCATACCAGTGTTACAGGCATGCACTAGCAGACCTGGCTTTTGAATTCTTTCAACTTACAGTAATTGAATAGCCACAGACAGACAGCAGGTCTTAGGATTCTCTTAAAACTATCATGAAATACTGGATGGAATCTGTAGGGGTTGGAGGTTTGGTGGGGCGTTCTTCTAAACAACCAAAGTTATATCCAAAGCTTTAGTCATACGCTAAGCTGCCTTAGGTGATAGGTATTCCAGGTTGTGATATTACTGAGACTCATATTTGGTTTTGTGTTTTATTGAATTAAAATTTTCATGCTAATTTTTTCTTCTTACGCCTCTCATTTTATCTCCTAAAATATGTTTTTTAAAATTTATTTATTTATTATGTATACAGTGTTCTGTCTGCATGTACATCTACAGGCCAGAAGAGGCCACCAGATCTCATTATAGATGGTTGTGAGGCACCATTTAGTTGCTAGGAATTGAACTCAGGACCTCTGGAAGAGCAGTTAGTGAGTGTTCTTAACCTCTGAGCCATATGTCCAGTCCCCCTAAAATAATTTTTTTAGAAAAATTTATTTAGAGCCATGGGTGGTGGCGCACACCTGTAATTCCAGCACTCAGGGAAGCAGAGGCAGGTGGATCTCTGTGAGTTCATGGACAGCCTGGTCTACAAAGTGAGTCCAGGACAGCCAAGGCTAACATAGAAAGACCCTGTCTCAAAAAACCAAAACAAAACTAAGAAAAGATTTATTTAGTTTATGAATATGGATGTTTTGTCTACATGTACATCTGCATACCAGAAGAGAGCATCAGATCCTAGTGTAGATGGTTGTGAGCTGCCATGTGGGTGCTGGGAGTTGAACTTAGTGCCTCTAGAAAAGCAGCCAATGCTCTTAACTGCTGAACCATCTCTCCAACCCCAGCTCATCTCCCAAAATGTTTTACAGTTTGCAAATTTAAGTACCTTTTACTTTGAGAACTAACTATTTTGATTCGACTCTTCCTTAAATGCTGTTTTGGAACAAGCGTTTATGTGTATGTTTCACTTGACAGCACAGGTAACTCTTACTGTGTCTAAGTAGGCTCCTCTTCACCCTATGCATTGCCACACAGACAGACGGTTCTTCAGCAGTTCGTGGTTTCTTACTTAAGAGCCAAGAAGGAGACTAAAAGCACAGATAAAGTCTGCTTACGAGTATACGACCTTTTGACTGGTCTATGTTCTATGTTTTGTATAATGAAGAATGTCCTCTTCCCCCACCCCCATTTTTCTTTCTTTTTTTGTTTTTCAAGACAGGGTTTCTCTGTGTAGTCTTGGCTGTCCTGGACTCGCTTTGTAGACCAGGCTGGCCTCAAACTCACAGCGATCTGCCTTCCTTTGCCTCCCGAGTACTGGGATTAAAGGCATGCGCCACCATGCCCGGCCCCACCCCTGTTTTTCAAGGCAAGAGTTTCTTTGTGTATCCCTGGCTCTGTAGACCAGGCTGGCCTCAAACACAGAGATCTGCCTGCCTCTACCTCCCTAGTGCTGGGATTAAAGGTGTGCGCCACCATGCCCAGCTAAGAATGCCCTTTCTTAGGGCCCTTCTTTACTGGCCTAGATATTGGAGAGTTGATGGTTAAATGGAAGAAGTCTTGGAGTATCTCCATACGATTGTAAGGGAAACAACGTCTACATTGCCCTGAAAGCAAACTATAGTGTTGGCTTCAGAGCACTTACTAACCTCTGGGTTGCTTCAGGTAAGTATATACAAGTGCACATGGAGATGAGTTTAGAAAGAGTTCACTTTTCTGTAGTTATCATGAAGTGAAATGAAGACTTTTGAATAGTAACCTTGTGATGTAACGAGTGGAAAAGAAAAGAGCCAAGAGCATCAAGGAGTTCTAATGGCAGCTCTGCCACTGATATGTTTCGGGCCATATGCAAAAGCACCCAGCCTTTCTGTGCTTGGTTCCTCATATGCCAAGTGAGGCTAGTAATAGATAATATAGTAACTGCACAGGCTTGTGGGAAACTAAGAACATATAACATGTTAAAGGACTTTGGCATTTATAGCTTCATAAAAATATTGTAAAGTTAAAAGCAGTATCTCATCTGATTTTTTTTTTTTTTGAGACAGGGTTTCTCTGTGTAGCCTTGGCTGTCTTGGACTCACTTTGTAGACCAGGCTGGCCTTGAACTCACAGCGATCCACCTGCCTCTGCCTCCCAAGTGCTGGGATTAAAGGCGTGCGCCACCACCACCTGGCTTCTCATCTGATTTTTATTTCTGTTGAAAACAATGTTAGGTGTGTGCCCTTCATGAATGTGCACCACCATAGTGTTTAGCCTGCCTTATTTAGCCTTGGTAATTTTATAATACAAATTGCATTGCTTTAAACTTGATGAGTTGAGTTAATGAGAAAACTTATTAATGGTAATATTTGTATGTTTGCTTTTGGTTTTTTGTTACTGTTGTTTTTGTTTTTTGAGACAGGGTTTCTCTGTGTAACCTTGACTGTCCTGGACTTGCTTTATAGACCAGGCTGGCCTCAAACTCACAGAGATCTGCCTGCCTCTGCCTCCCTCAGTGCTGGAATTACAGGTGTGCACCACTGCACCTCACATATCTGTTTGTTTTGATTCTAATGAAAACCTCCTGTCGGACTTTGGGGGAGCTTTAGTAACACTGCTCTCTGGTGTCTGGCTTCTGTAGGAGTTGATCTAGAGCAGTCAAGAAAGGAAGAGGAGCAACAGATGCTGCAGGATGCTCGGCAGTGGCTCAACAGCGGGAAGATAGAAGATGTGAGGCAGGCTCGCTCAGGGGCCACAGCCCTGCATGTCGCTGCTGCCAAGGGTTACTCTGAAGTCCTCAGGTATGGAGCTGGGTGTGCTGGGAGATAAGTTTTAAAAGCAGACGTTTTTAACTATGGTGTATTTTCTTGCTGGGTGTTTCCTCTTGCTCTGCCAAATGTCCTCATATTTTGCTAGTGTTCCTTCATGAGTGGTCTCCCTTCCTCTCTTACTGTCCTTCTTCCTCAGGGACATGATGTTAGAGGCGTAGAGGCACAGGAAGACCTCTTTCAGTTCTGTGACTTCTCATCAGCTCTCGTGAAACCTTCTCCTCTGACTATACAGACCTGTGACCCTTCTGGTTCTATGATTTAGACAATTTCTGGGCATACTAGGTCTTTTATAGATCTTAAGTATGCAATATCCAGCTTTCATAAGATAGCTAGGCTGTGTGTGTGTGTGTGTGTGTGTAGAAATGACTCCATGGGCAAAAACATCTCCTGCCAAACCTGATGGCCTACGTTCAATCCCCTACCTGGTAGAAAGAGAGAACTGATTTCTCCAGGTTATCGTCCTACCTCCGCTTGTATACAGTGGCACGTATGTACCCATATTCACCACCACCACACATGCATACCAAATAAATCAACCTAAAATGTAATTTTAAAAGCAAGAAAAGAGAATTAGATTCTACTATTTTACCTTTTTGCAGATCTGCTTTTCTTATATTCATGCTTTCTGTGGCTCTTGGTGATTAGTGTTGACAGGACCTTCAGCATACAGGGGATGCTGTATGTATAGTTGTTGCTAGACTCTCCCAGTGCTCACACGCTACCTATTATGGCCTTTCTAGTAGGTACTGCGGTGTGCAGGTGCTCTTTCTATACATGCCTAAACACGCTAGCCATATGCTGCTCAATTCTCGGAAGGATAACACAGTATGATTTGGACTTAGGAATCACATTTTTTCCTCTTGCATAACACGGATACAAGTTAAGCTGCAGCTTATTTGGTTAGCTAGAACCCTCTGTGGGTAATTTTAGAACTGGAGGTATGAGATTCTGCAGAAAACAGTCGTGTCCTATAAAGGTCACCTAGAAAGCTCATTGGTAAAGTAGTCCAAAGATATTTGAGTCCTCTTTTTGTATGTGAGCTCCTTCCTGAACTGGACATGCAAAGTATACCCTATAATAGATTGGTGTAGTTTGGCTAATTGGGTTGGGCTAATCGTAGGTACAAACTGATCTGTGTATTTCTCTTGTATGGTGTATGTCCTAGTTGCTTTCTGTTGCCGTGACAAACACCATGACTAAAGTAGTATAGGGGAGGAAAAGGCTCATTGGCTTATATACCCTGAAAGCAGCCCATCACTGAGGGAAGGCAAGGCAAGAACTCAAACGGGCGGAGGCAGGAGCCACGGAGGGCAGCTGCTCACTGACTTACTTCCTCTAGCTCGCTCAGCTACTCTGCCCACCTGCCTTAGAGATGGCACTGCCCACAGTGGGCATTAACAATTAAGAAACGGCTCCACAAACTAGAGAAATGATCCCTGAAAGTGTCTCACGCCGGTAGGATTTGCTGAAGGAGGCGGAGGCAGGAGGATCACAAGTTCCAGGCCAGCCTGGGCTACACATTTTCCTCTTCGGGCTCTGGCTTCGGTTCTGGCAAGATGGCTAAATGCACCAAGAAGGTCGGGATCGTCAGGAAATACAGGACCCGCTATGGTGCCTCCCTCCGGAAAATGGTGAAGAAAATTGAAATCAGCCAGCACGCCAAGTACACTTGCTCCTTCTGTGGCAAGACCAAGATGAAGAGATGAGCCATTGGCATCTGGCACTGTGGTTCCTGCATGAAAACAGTGGCCGGTGGGGCCTGGACCTACAACACCACTTCTGCCGTCATAGTGAAGTCCTCCATCAGAAGACTCAAGGATCTTAAAGACCAGTAGAAGCGCTACCGTTTGAGACTTGCCTAGCCTGCAATAAATGGGTTAGTTTACATAAAAAAAGAAAGACCCGGCTCCACAGACATGCTCACAGACCAGTCTGGTAGAGGCACTTCTTTATGAGCTTCTCCCTTCCTAGGTGACTTATGTTTGTGTCAAGACAACAAAACTAACCAGCAGCACGGCACAACACGGATCTGTGCAGGGAACGCCATGCGTAGAACCGTACAGAGAGGGTCAGTGAAAATCGCAAATGATGCTCAGTGTAGTAATATGAATTGCAAGCTGTCCCTTAGAGGGAAGAAGGACTCATAGGATGTCTAGAGGCTAGCCCGCACCTGAAGTGTTATTGGAGTGATAGCCTGTTTGGTGGACAACTATAAAATCAAGGCTGTAAATGTCCTTTTTGGGTCTCCTTCCAGACTTCTAATTCAGGCTGGCTATGAACTCAACGTTCAGGACCATGATGGCTGGACTCCTCTTCATGCTGCTGCGCACTGGGGAGTGAAAGAGGCTTGTTCCATCCTGGCAGAGGCACTCTGTGACATGGATATCCGGAACAAACTGGTTAGTGAGCCTGCACTTCTAAAAGGGCAGTGAGCTGAGGTGGCTGGGTGCCTAGCATGGGCTAACGTCCCTGCTCCGTATCCCCTGGCCGCGCTAGTGGCTGAGCTGTCCTTCACCTCCTTGGCCTGCTGCTTATTATCAGTGTAAAAGTACATTTAATGGCTAGGTAAAATAAAACTCCACCAAGCAGGTCATCTGGTTCTAAACAAAAAGAAATGAAGAAGATAATCCGCTCTTGACTACAAAGGAACTTTGAGAAACGCGAGGCCCCTGTCTATGGTGAGATATATACGGAGTCTTTTAACAGCTGAGCGCTCTGCACATAGGGCTCTGTAAGAACGCTCTGGAGTGGCCACGGTTGTTCAGTTTTAACTAAAAGCAGCATTACCAGCCTCACTTCCAACAACTTAGCACCCTGGGACTCCCGTCCCTGTGCCACTTGATTTTCTAGAATCCAGACACATGGCCTTGCCTTTCTCACATAATCCTGAATCTAGGTCTCATTCTTAGATTGCACAGACTATGTAGTTGTACTGATGATTCCTAAAGGAAATGGCCTGCTAGTCTTCCCTGCTCTTCCTCAAAGGGAAAGCGTTTCTATCAGTCTTCAGTGTGGGTATGCCCCAGACTTTCTTTTGAGGTTTGAAAGAGCACTTACTGCATTTATCATCACAATAATATTTTAGACCAGGAATTATCCCCTAGACTATTTGTCAAGACACCGTACACCTTAGAAATGGTGCAGTGATTTTTGTCACCACTGTTTTACAGAACTCTGTGTCTGAAGGATTTGCTGCTTCTTAAAATATCTCCTTTGTGACTCATGAAGGCATCTCTACATAGACTAGACAGATTAAGAAGGCAGCTATAGGCTGGACATCTCCAAGCCAAGTCTGAAATCTGAAATATTCATAATCTCAGACTTGTAAACACCGATTTGATGCTCCAAGTAGAAAATTCCAGACCACAAAATCACAAATTTATTTAAGGTATTATAAAAAATCATCATTGGGCTATATGTGCATAAATGAATTTTGTGTTTATACTTAAGTCCTAGTCTCAAGATGCCTCAATATATATGTATATATGTATATGTATGCATATATTCTAAGATCCAAAGTACTTCTAGTCCTAAGCATTTTGGATAAAGGAGATTCACTTTGAATCATAGGAATAAAAGTCAGTCAGTAGAGCTGGGTGTGGTAGCCCATACCTTTAATCCTAGTACTCAGGGAGCCAGAGACAGGTGGATCTCTGAGTTCAAGGTCAGCCTAGTCTACAAAGTGAATCCAGGACAGCCAAGGCTACACAGAGAAACCTTGTCTCAAATAAATAAATAAATAAATAAAAATACAAAACAAAAACAAGAACAAAAAAGTTAGTAAGTAGATAGTGAATAGTCCCTGATGAAGTCACACGATTGATGCTTCTCTTTTCTGTCTGTCATGGCGCCCTTTGTCCGGCTAGGGCCAGACACCATTTGATGTGGCTGATGAAGGTCTTGTGGAGCACTTGGAGATGCTTCAGAAGAAGCAAAATGTGGTAAGTTCGGTTGATGTTTTCAGAGCTGTCCTCACAGTTTATAGTCTACTCTGGCGTCTCAGTCACTTGCTTCAGTGTCATCTGTTCAGAGTTGAACTGCATGTATGTACATTTCACAGATGTTATCTGTTCCTTTCAGAGACCATCAACAGTATGCTTGAAAAAACCATGACTTAAAGGGCTACTTATCATAAAACAGCCTTCAGGCAGCTAAAAGTTGATTGCAGAGAAGAATGTATTTCTTTTGTTTGTTTGTTTCTTTCGAGATAGGGTTTGTCTCTTAGCCCTGGCTGTCCACGAACTCACTCTGTAGACCAGGCCGGCCTCAAACTCGGAGATCTGCCTGCCCCTGCCTCCCAAGTGTGCTGGGATCGGAAGTGTGTGCCACCACCGCCCAACTGTGTTTCTTTCTTAATGAGGTAATATATACTGCAGTTGTCACGTGGTATTGGACAGTACTCGGTTAGCAGTGATTCATAGTTGCTTCAGATCAATAAAATCCAGAATCCAGTCCTCTTCTCTTTCCTCCTTACGTTAAAACCTTTATTGGTTCCATCTGCTTTTCTGCTTGGTGCTCTGCAGAGGAGCCACATACATGAGTGGGAGCCACCCTCTGGTACCCAGGTAAAGAGTGACTAACTCAGATTTTCTGCCAGTGAGTAATTTTGACAGGGGAATAAAATTAGTGTAGGACAGGAAAAAGAAAAAAAAAACCCCACTGGCTTTCCTCTGTTTTCCTATAGTGCAGGGTATGGGGACTTGTGTTTAGGACTTAGGAGATAGAGTGGGCTTGGGTCGGAACTGTGTAGCTCGGTGATGTAACACATCAGTGTATCTAACAGGAAGAGCATTCGCCGTCATGTCTGGACTGTTGGTGTAGAATTCTCGTTACCGTAGACTCAGAAAGCTACATACATGAAGTTCAGACAGACAACTTATGGTTCATATGTTTCTTTGCTGAGCGTTCAGGATCATTTGAGTGGTAGGACAGTCCAAATGCTATTTGCTATTAGCTTCGTGTATTAGCAGCGGCAGCCTTTCTTAGGCTAGAGCTCCATTTTGCATAGTTAAGTTTTTGTGTTTGTCCTCTGAAGTAATTTTTAGACTTACATAAAAATTGCAAACACACATGCCCTTTAAAGAACATAATTGGGTTTTTGGCATAAATTACACCCTCCCCTCCACCCCTACACAACCATTTGGATTTGCCCCTAACCTCCGGGCTAGTCTGAACGTGCAGCTCTTCTTCCTGAGCCCCCTAGTGACCAGTATGACAGGCTTTCACCCAGGCCCAGCTTCACCACATGGCCTTACTGTACGAAGGGGGGACAGTGTTGGTCTTTGTCCTCTGCCTAACTTTGGGATCCAAGGACCTAAGTGCATTTTGTCTAGAGTATACATCTAAGTACCAGACCATTTCCCCCTAAGGGCTTATTTCCATATAGTGTCTGTCTTTGATTTCTTCAGAGTTATTGCCAACTTATTATTATGGTATGTGGATCATTAAGATTGCTTCCCAGGCCCCTTTTGGTTCTTTATCTCTTAGAAGCTAGGCTTTCTTTTTTCTTATTAAAGTTTGACTTAGGGTTTTGAAGGGACAGTTTCCTTGATTCTCTAGCACCATGGTTTCTCTTCTGCTTTGGATAAAGATTTTCCTGTGTTACTTTCTTCCAAGGAGAAGGTTGGTGCGCAGGGTGAGGATGCGTTTGTCTTTTTTTTTTAATTCCGCTATCCCTCTTTGTTCTTTCATCCTGGTTTTTTTTTCCCCCAGTATGATGGCACCATTTTGGCACTTCTCAATACTATTGATTTTTCACAAGTTATCAACTTTCCCCCTTTTCTCTCTATTTTCTGAATTTCCAGCTTCGAAGTGAAAAGGAGACACGGAATAAACTCATTGAATCAGACCTGAATAGCAAGTTTCAAAGTGGACTCTTCAAGAAGTAAGACACAAGCTTATTTGTATGTAAGGAATGAGATCTGCTTGATGCTCTGTGTGTGTGTGTGTGTGTGTGTGTGTGTGTGTGTGTGTGTGTGTGTGTGTGTGTTTGTGTGTGCTCCCACGCGCACGAGCACGCACATGCTCGCGCATGTGTGAGGGTATATGGGTATTACTTGAGAATTTTTATATTAAGATGATTCTGTGATTTCAGTCAAATGATCTCTAAAGGTGGAAATATTTGTGGATAAGAGGAGATAGTGCTGACATGGGGCACTGAGGATGAGTGAATGTGCTTCACAGCGGGAAACTGTATTGGCAGCACCTCTGCTAGCCTAGCCCGGCGGCTGTCAGTCCTGCCTGCTCCCCTTAGTAAACAGAGTGTTTCCTCGGCTCAGGGATTGCCTTTCTGTTCACCACTATCTCAGTGCCTAGCAAGGTTTGTGGGGTGTAATAAAACCCGGTGAAGATTTGTTTGGTGGTTTTTAAAAATACTGATCTGCTCCACTACTCCTTGTTGTTGATGGTGCTCTTATCTGTGTGTTGGACAGACAAGGTCTCCTTGAGTCACACCCTAAAGTCAGGAGTAAACTGTAGGTGGTTGAACAGCCAAGGATCCAAGGGAGCACACAGATGTTAGAAGGATTTTTATGTCTTTACTGTTGCTTATACACAGAGATTTAGAGATTTGTTCCCTTTATTATACCTGACTGTCAGTGAACTTACATGGTTTGCCATTTCTGAAATGCTTTCAAATTGTGTCTTTGATTTTAGCAAAGAAAAGATGCTTTATGAGGAAGAGGTCCCCAAGTCCCAAGAAACAGAGGAAGAAAACAAAGAATCCAGCAGCTCCAGCTCAGAGGAAGAGGAAGGCGAAGATGAAGTTTCCGAGTCAGAAACCGAGAAGGAGGCAGGTAAGGCCCTTCCTGTCTACTGCCTGTCAGAGCTGGGTCAGGCTTCACAGGCTTCCAGAAAGAGCTTGAGGTGCAGTTCCCAAGAGACTGGATTGCTGACGACAATATGCTTAGAAAAGCTGTGAGCTCACTTAAAATATACCTGCCGTTCTGATGGCAGTCATCCAGTAAGGAGCACAGAGGGACCTAGTTGTCCTGCCCTTCCACCGGCAGGTCAGCCATAGACTGGATTCCAAGAAGGCAGTAGACTGAGAGGCATGGGCCTTATCGAAACTTTGGGTTAAATATTTTCAACACAATGGTAAAAATTTGCATTTACTTATTATGTGATTCTGATTCTATAAACTGAATCCTAACTTTTTTCTTATTTTGTGAAGCTTCCTCAGTTCCTGAGTGAGGGAATTAATGAAAGAGCAAATCAGATTTACTTTTATTATTCATGTTAATAATATATACTTCAGACTGTCTCCCTGTTGCTCATATTACCTGGTACAGTGTAAATAACCGCTATTCCATACTTCTTAGGGATTGATAAAAATGTAAGGACACAGATCTGAAAAAGAAAAAAAAAACTATATATATTTAGCACAAATGCAAGGTCATGCTTTTTGCTTCCAGATGTTTTCAGTTCATGGTAAGGTGAAGGACTAAGGCTGTATCTCTGTTGTTTGGCTTTGCTGATAGTTTTTCTCAATCATGAGAGAAGACTGCCCTTCTTCGTGTCTTAATCTGAAGCTCGTTGTCTGTTGCCATAGGAAGTTAGAGGCCATCAGCTTTATAGGGAAGGCAGGCATCAGCTCAGTTTTCAGTAAAGGGGAATTGACTTTATATTCATGGAGCCTTGGATTTCCATTATTTTATTTTATTATTTTTATGTGTATGGGTGTTTTGCATGCATGTCTGTGCACCATGTGCATGCAGTACCCGTGGAGGCCAAAAGACAGCATCAGATTCCCAGGAACTGGAGTTGCAGATGGCTGTGAGTGCGATGTGGGAGCTGGAAATGGAACCCAGATTCTTTGCGAGAGCAACCAGTGTTTTTTTTTTTCTTCTGATATGGAAAATTAAAACAACTGGAGCCTGAATTAATTATCTTTCATATTGCAGTGAGGAGTACCTGAGATGAACTGTTTAAGGGGGTGGGTATTGATTTTGGCTCATGTTTCAGAGTCAGCTGGCTCCGTGTTTCAGGACTGTGGTTGAGCAGACTGTCATGGTATGGGATGGATGTAGTAGAGCCAAGCTGTGCAGATCATAGCAGCTTGGGGGTGGAGAGACAGAAGAGGGCCAGAAACAAGATATTCACAGTGACGTGCTCACCTCCTACCATCTCCTAAAGATGCTTCCAGATTATGAGTCTGTCATTGCGTATCCATCAGTGCAGTCAGAGCTCTTACGATCCAGTCGCCTCTCTTAGGGGCTGCGTCTTCAACACTTGAGCCTAAACCTGTGACAGTTACTCCTGTCAACTCGATGGGATCTACAGGCACTTTATAGACACATTTCTGGTCATGTCTGTGAAAGACTTTCTAGGTTAGATTATAATTGAGATGGGAAGATGCACAATAAATTTGGGTGGCGTTGTTCTGTAGGTAGGGTTCCCAGACTACATAAAAAAGAGAAGCATAGCTGAGCACAAGCATTTGACTGTGGCCGTGATGTGGCTGGCCACTTCTGCTCCTGAAACTATACCTTTCCTTCCTGTGACTGTGCATTCTAAACCTGAAAGCCACAACGCCTTCCTTAAGTTGCTTTTGTCAGGTCTTTTGTTCTTTCTGAGGCAAGTACCTAGTAGTATTCTGTATTTTCCTACTCTGCTTTTTTTTTTTTAAACTCTATAGCATGATGCACTTATTTCTGATTTGGTCGTTATCAGCTTTTCTGAGAACACTGAATTTATTACTATACTCCAGGTTTCAGCATATGACTGTTGGCTCTATTTTTTAACAATTAAATTTTATTATACAACCCAGCTAGCTTACACAAGAGGGAAAAAAGAGTACACTTTCCGGTATCCGTTCCACGGGACGGGTCCCTAGGTGTCTCTGGTCTGCACCCTGGTCCAGCCTGTTCGCTGATCCTTTTTCCAATCCATGTGTGCTCAAGCTTGGTCTGAACCTGCTGCTCCTCTCTGTCCTCTCCGCCTGCCTGTCTCTCATGTGCAAGGGCCTTCTCCTTCTCCCATTGAGGGTCAAAAAAACAAAACAAAACAAAACAAAAACAAAAACAAAAAAACAGAAAAACAATAGTCCAGGTGGAGTCCCCAGGGCCACTTCCTGAATTCCAGGCCCAGGATGGCTGCACCCAGTCTATCTCAAGGTTCATCTCAGGGAGTATCCGTGGTTTGTCCAAGGGCAAAGCCCGCCAAGATTGCTTTCACCTGTGACAAAGCTTACAGTCCTTCCCACATACGACAGCTACTCACATTCACTAAGTGGTTTTGTTGACTGTAGCTGTAGGGAAATAGAAAGCATTACAGGATCAAATACATGCCATGTGAGGGAGGTAAGTGCAGTTTGGTATTCACTAGGAGGTAAGATTATGACTCATTCTAAAAATTACAATACAACTTTATATCTCTATACTGCTTTTTAACTTTGCAATACACTTAAACAATTTCATTTAATCCCCATGACCATACTTCGGGGGCATAAATCATTATCACCCCTGTTTTAGAATGAGATGTCAACATTTTACAGTGTTAGGTGAAGGCTAAACACACATATAAGCATAATAATTTATTTAAAAAACCGTAGAAAAGTGTAGAGTTCCCAAAGATCGTAGCAAAAGGAAATATAAGAAAGAACCTCAGGGCATTCTCTCTTTTGAAATTGAGGTGATGCTAATGAAGGAAACAAAGACATATAACCAAGAGGTTGAGGAGAACCAGGACATGTATTTCTGCCTCAGAGAAGCCAGCAGTGGTGAGCAGTAATGAGAGGGGCACGCGGTGACGATCCAGCAGTTAGGAAATCACGGTAATCCTAGAGAGCAGTGTCAGTAGCTGGGTGTGGGCAGAAGCCAGATGGTTCCAGCAGACACCCCTACTCACGTCTGTGGTTCTTTGCCAACTGAAATTTCACTCAAGTCTCAGCGCTCCACTCAGATCAACTTCTGTCACTTTGCCATGTAGATACACCCCCCACCCCACCGTTGAGTTATTTGTTTGAAGCTCTTTTATATTGTTTTCTCATGCTACTTAGTATTTGAAGTAGTTTGTTTGTTTATCATCCCTTCTGATGTCCCCATGGACAAGCTTTGGATGCATTTGAACATTCCTATGTGTCTTCTCTATCTTTCTGTGTGCCATATGGCCTTCTCTGTGTGGGTGTTCATGAAATATGCTGGGAGGATGCACTAAGTCTTTCCTGATATTGCTTATTACGTGACTGGACATTGAACAAATATCTGTTGAATGCATCTTCCCATTTTTAAATATTCATAGATAAATGTTAATTTTCATGTACCTTAATAATTAATATATTTAAAATATAAATTGTATTTTGAGGAGAATATAAGCATTTTTATTATAAATTTTACTTTTTCTTTTCTTCTTTTTAGTCTGGCTTTAATACTTTTTATATCAATTCCCTATTGCTTAATAATAAACCATCTCCAAACTTAATGCCTTAAAACAGTAACTCTTGAGCTACTGAGCTAGGGTGTGGCTCAGTTGGCAGAGTTGGCAGAGTGCTTGCCTAGCTCATACAAGGCCCTGAGTTAGATCACCAGCACTACATAAAACCTGGACTGCTGACACCTACCTGGAATTCTAGCCATTGGAAGGTAAAATCAGAATCAGGAGTTCAAGGTCACCCTCAACCACATAGCCAGTTTGATGTGAAACTGAGCTCCATAATACTCTGTCTCAGGGGGAAAAGAAAGACTCGTTATGTGAACTATTCTATGGCTTGGTGATTGGAAAGGGCTCTGCTGGATAGCTTGTCTTGCTCTTGGTGATGGTGTGCTTATTCATGTTTGTGCCTTCATCTAGTAAAGCATATGGAGGGAGAGTTGGTCTTAGATGACATTGCTCATGTTTCTGGTAGTTGGCTGTGATGTCCAAGGGCGAGTGATCTCCTCTCACCAAGCAGGCCTGCCCTATTTCTTCATGTGGCAGCTGGATTCTGGAATTAGTTACAGAGGGCAAAGCTGAGTGTCTCAATTGCTGATGTTTCAGAGGCCATTGCTTAGTCACTTGGCAAGTCCAGAGCTGGTGTGAAGAAGACACTGTATGAGGCTATGGGTTCAGGGAGACATGCTGCACCAGGAGCCAGGACTGTAACAATCGATTTCATTTTAATAAGGCTTAGATATATTTAGTACTTAAAGAATGCCTTGATCATTATAATAACTACCACCAAATAATAGCATTAAAACATAAAGAAGTTTACTATAGCCAATGAACTCTGAAGTTTTAAAATGCTATTTCTAATCTTCATAAAAATTCTATTAAGGTGAAGATTAAAATCTCTGACTAATTAGAAAATAGAGGTTTAAGCATGACCTGTAACTAAGTATCACACAGTTAGGTGTAGCTTATAATTACTACAGGATCATGTAGTTTACTCTGGATCTGTTTTCAGAGTATAAACATCAGAATCAAGCCACTAGGTACAGACGCTGTGTTAGTTATTAATTGATATACGGCGAGATTGATGGCCCTGCTGGGTTGGACCACGCCTAGTGTTCTGAGTCCATTTACTAAAGTTCTGCAACTTAATCAACAACAATGTATTCTGAGGTCCTTTCTACTCTTAGGCCCTATTGTAACACGAGAATTACTCACTACTCAAATGAGGCTAGTCAGTTACTAACCAGCGGGTGTGTGAGTGTGATCACTGAGATGTGATTCCTCCTCCACCTGTCCATCAGGCTGTCTTTCAGCTTTCTCTGGAGCTTTTTGGGGAACCCCAACTGTAGCAGCTTTCTTATTTTCTTCCTCAGAGGCTCTGCCCTTCTTTAAAATCTATAGTACCTGCTGATCTGAATCAACTGTATGATCTTGTGTTTTCATTATAATGTGCCTTTTTAAAAAAACATAATTACCTAGACAGCAAAGTCTATCTTATACATTTTCTGTTTTAATTTCCTGGTCAACTTCTCCACAAAACTGAACAGATTTTTTTTATAGTGATGAATTTTAGAGACAGTTCTTATTGGAAGTAGGATTCTACCAAGATAAGGATAGCCTTGCTTTTTTTTTTTTTCTCTCTCTCTCTACTCTCAGTTGCTAGAGTTTGTCCTCGTGTGAGTCCAGACGTTCATTCCATGGTCCTAATAACCTGTTTTGATAATGGCAAAGCTCTTTTTCCTAGTAGAAAAGAATTTATACACACTAAGATTTTCATATTTATACTTGTTGCTTCTCTTGTCTTAAATAACAGATAAAAAGCCAGAAGCTGCTGTCAACCATTCCAACTCTGAAAGCAGGAGTCGTGTCATGGAGCAGATCCCAGCCCCGGCTCAGAGCACCTTCACTGCCTCTTCCGCCAGGAGAGTGAGTACTTGGGGGTTGATCTGAGGTCAGAGTTCACTCTACCGCAGTAGCACACTCAAAGGCCTCAACGACGCATTCTTGCAAAACAGTCAGAGTACCTGCTTGCCTGTGTTAGCTCTTACACCAGAGTACCATAAACGGTGACTTAAAACTGTGCTTCTCCCAGTTCCGAGGGCTGGAGAGTTCCCAGAACAATCTGCTAGCCATTTTAGTTGCTCATAAGGGCTGTCTTCCTGGCTTAATGATGCCCTCTTCTTGTATCTTAGCGTGTAGAGAGGGCACTGATGTTTCCTGGTGAGAAGGGCAGCAGCCCTACCCTGGTGGCCTCATTATACGCTTGTCCCTTCCTCAGAGGCCCAGTCTCCTGATGCAGTCGTGATGGGTAAGGCTACAATATGAATTTTGGAGGGACACAAAAATTCTGTCCATAACATTGGCCCCCCATGTCCTTGGGAAAATAATACCAAACAAATATGGCTATAAATGTGTACAGCAACAGGATGAGAGTACCCTGAGACCAAAAAGATCCTGTCTTTCACCTGTTTTCTTCATATTGAAAATGAAGATAACTGTATACAAAGTAGACTGGATGGGAAGACATGTAGCATCCAGAATTGTTTCGATGACATTTTTTTTTTTACTTCTTGTGAAAACTTCTTGTGTTGCCCTATGTGATGGGCAAGGGTGGGAGAAGAAGGACTTGTCTAAATGGCAGACGCTCCTGCAACAGTTTTATGTAGGTCTAGGCTTCTGGCAGAGTCAGAGTTGGTCTGAGGCATTTGGAATGGGCAGTTAGGAAAAACTCCCTGGCCTTAGAGAGGTTTTTTGTTTTGTTTTTGTGAGACAAGGTTTCTCTGTGCAGCCTTGACAGTCCTAAAACTCACTCTGTAGACCAGGCTGGCCTTAAACTCAGAGATTCGGCTGCCTCTGCCTAAAGACGTGCATTGCCACTGCCCGGCACCTTAGAGGTTTTTAACTGGCCACCTTAGTGGAAATGAAGCAAAGCCCAGCCAGACCTTACCTATTTTTAGAAGCATCATTCATCGCTGTGAGTCATTAGGCCGTAGACAGTGCCGTCCTTGCTCACTATCTAGCCATTTACTTGCACTTCAAATGCTGGCACTGCTGTACTTCCTACTTTTTATAAAAGAACAATATCAACTTAAACACAATGCATGCATAGAAAGAATAATTATTCTTTTTATGTTACTTAATACAGTGAATTATTACAGTAACAGTTTTCTTTAATCAGCCAGTTTCCCAATGACTGACACAGAAAGAAGCTCTACGCTGGGCAGATTCTGAGCTATTCTAATCCTAGTACCTTTAAAACCCACACAAAAGCCAATCAGTTGCCAATCCGATGGCTCCCAGGGTGGCTTCTGCTCCCTCAGGATGTCCTCACCGTCGCATGCATGTCGCCACCTTGCATCACAGCAGCCCTTTCTCTCTGGCTTCCTGTTCTCCTGCTGCATCTTCGCAGCTCCTCTCTCTTCTCGAACCCAAGCCTGCGCACCTAAACACTGATTCCTTCTCCTCTACCCAGTCATAGGCTTCAGCATGTTTATTTAGCCAGTCCGGGATGATTGTGGAACATGCCTTATCATCGTATAGTAGACAGCTCAGCATCTCAAGGCACTGAAATGAGTGTTTGAAAACACAATTGGACCTTCCTCCAACACACATGTACTTCTGCTGTTTTGCTAAAATAATTCTGGGAAAGGAGGAAGGATTCCCATTAGAATCATGATGGCTTATAAAAAGGAAGAGACTCAAAAATGTGTATATCCAGATGATTGATGACAAGAGAAAACCTAAGCGGAAGGTGGATGGGGATGAATGGCCTTTACTCTGCTAACCAGCAACGGTGACCTGGTTTTGGAAGAAAAACCCAGGACTTTAAAAAATAAATAAATAAATAAATAAATAAATAAAGATCCGTAGACCCGAGGAAAGGGACTGTTTCCTGGCATCCGAAAGACCAGTTATACCCTAGAGACCCTAGTCTGGTTTCTGGCTAGCCTATGATGTTTCCCTGATTTATCTGTTTTTGGTTTTGCAGTACTTGGGATTGAACTTGGTATGTATATGTCTTGTATGTGCTAAGCAAGCACCATATCTCCAGCCAGTTTCCCTGCATTGACCAAGAAGTTTTTTGTTTTTTGATGCTGATGCTAGAACTTAGGGTCTTGAACATGCTAGACAAACATAGTACCACTGAGCTGCATCTTGCTGGAAACTTTTCCTTTTCTGTGGTTTTGAGATGGGGTTATATAGCTGAGTCTGTCCTTGATGTACCTACCTTCACCTTCTAAAGCTGAAGCTATAGGCATGTGTCACCATGCCAAACTGAAGCTTCCTTTTTGATACTATAAATCCTTTTTTTTTTTTTCCCCGAAACAGAGTTTCTCTGTGCAATAGCCCTGACTGTCCTGGACTTGCTTTGTAGACCAGGCTGGCTTCGAACTCAGAGATCCACCTGCCTTTGCCGCCTGAGTGATGGCATTAAAGGTGTGCACCGCCTCGCCTGGCTGATACTAGAAATCCTTAATGAAATTGTGGCAATGGTGAGCTTCTACTCTCTTTGAAAGGTGTTCTGTCTAGGCAGAGTAAGAAAGATGGCGACCTTCTCAGCCCTAAGCATTTTACCTTTTATATTTTCTTGTTCAATAAAATTGTCAAACTCTTTGAAATTGTTGCTTAATATCAAAATTAGAATTTTGTGGAATTGCCATTAGTATTAACTTAAAATTAACTCACACATGAGAGACCTTGAAATACTCAGCCCTAAGTGGGATTGTTTCCCTCACATCCCCCTCCCCGCCCCCCAGGACTCAGGGAACCTTGTGGGAGAGGAGGCAGAAAGAGTGTAAGGAGCCAGCAGGGAAGGGGTGGAGGGCACCAAGGACACAAGGTTCTTTTAAATCTATATCATCAAAGCTCATACGAACTCTCAGAGACCGAGGCAGCGTGCACAGGCCTTACACTGGTCTGAGTCAGGTCTTTTGTGGATATTATGCCAGTTTAGTGTTTTTATGGGCCTTCTGAGTGTGCAAACTAGTGGGTCTCTGTTTCCTGTGCCTACTCTTGGGTCTTCTCCTTGTGTTCGTGTTGTCCAATCCTGATATGTTAGTTTTGTTTTATTATATTATACTTTATTATTATCCCTTAGGAGCTTATTTGTTTACTAATGAGATAAAAAGGGAGGGATCCAGAAGGCAGGGGAGGCCAAGAGGAGCTTTGAGTAGATAAAAGGGAAACTTTAATCATGTTATATTATGTAAGGAAAAAGTCTGTTTTCAATAAGAGGAAACAATTAGCTCATCATGTGAAAGAGCACTGCCTTCGTATATATTTATGCATTAGCTCATCCTTTTTTTTTTTTCTGACTATATTAGAGGGAAGAATTGAGCTCATTACCACAGTACAGATAAAGCACATTGAGACATAGAGAAGAAAAGTAGTTTATTTTCAGGTACCCAGAAGTAAAGAGAAAATGAATCCCCAGAATGCGGTTTCCTGGTGCTCAGGGACATGCTGGGTCACAAGGACATCAAAGGGCTTCCTTTCTCAGAGCAGGTCTGTGGGCAGCAGCACTAAGAATTGGAGTTCACTGCTGGCTTCTGAAGAAACGCAGCTAGCACCTGCCAAGTGAGTGGGCACAGGGCCGCAAGCCTGCCAGGGGCTTGTTCCAGTGCATCCCAGGCGGCTCCTCCGAGCTTCATCAGGTGGGGAAAGCAAGCAGGGCAATGCAGAATAGATTCCCAGCACTGTCTTCCCTTCCTTTTTCTTCCCTGATAGTTGTCCAGTCTTTTCAACAAGACAGAAGAGCCCAAGGACGAATCTCCTTCTTCGTGGAGACTGGGACTCAGGAAAACTGGTAGTCACAACATGTTGAGTGAAGTGGCCAATTCCAGGGATGCTGTTAGGGACCGAGGTTCTTCCATCTACCGTTCCTCATCAAGCCCTCGGATCTCTGCTTTGCTGGATGGCAAGGATAAGGTGCATTGGGGGAGGGGAGGGTGCATGCAGGGGATTCCAAGGCAGTGTGCTCTGAAAACCAGTGGTGACTACAGGTGGAAGTTTTTGCTAGTCACTGAGTTGACTGTAGAAGTACAGACTATGAAGATGTTTCTGAAATGGAGAACAAAAGTAATTCCTCCTTACAAAAGGATAAGGGGCTTTTGGTGTAAGGCATTTGGTGTCTTTAAAAATGAGTTGGCCTTGCCACTTTAATAGTTTCATCAGGTGATTATTTATTTGCTAGCATTTTCTTGGCCAAAAAAAAAAAAAAAAAAAAAAAAAAAAAAGAAAGAAAGAAAAGAAAAGAAAAGAAAAGAAAGAAAGAAAGAAAGAAAGAAATCCTTAAAAACAGCTTTTTCTGGGGGCTGGAGAGATGGCTCAACAGTTAAGAGCACTGTCTGCTTTTCCAGAGGTCCTAAGTTCAATTCCCAGCAACCACAAGGTCTATATTGAGATCTGATGCCCTCTTCCGGCCTGCAGGTGTACATGCAGAGAGAGCATTCATCACACACAGGAAAATAGGTTTTCCTTTTGGCTTTTCCTATGTTCATTCTTTCATACTTTCTAATCTAGAGCAAAACAATGACTCAGAGAAAGTTGAACATGGCCCAAATGGTCCTTCTGACTGAGTACCAGGAAACTTACTGTTTGGGTGCTTAGAAGCAAAGTTGAACTTTGACCTTGAATGCAGCTGGACACATTAGCACTTAGTGGTTGGTTGATTGGCTGGTTGTTAAAAAATACAGGTTGGCCTGGAGCTTGCTGTATAGCATCAGCCTTCCAAGAGCTGGAATTCCAGCTGTATACTGCCATACCCTGCCTAGTAGAGTGTTTTAACCTATTTCTCAATTATAGAAATATATGATTAGGCTGACTTCACAAACAGTTCACCATTCTATTCATCAAAGGAGAATTTGGTTCTAGGTTTACTGCGCTCAGTTAGCGTTCTTCTCCAGGGTCTTCCTTGTTATCATAGCCCTCTTACTGTCTTGCTTTTCTGGAGGTAACTTGAAGGGATGAGGGCTAGCACGTGGGTGAGGTGTATCTGTTGTATGTGTCCCCAAAGAAGTTGCATTTCAAGGAAAAATAGCTGGAGACTGAATGTGACTGTTGTATGCAGGGCGCTGTGTGGAGCTGCTTGTGGCTTCTCAGGCCCCTTCTCACTCCCCTCAGAGCTGCTCTCTGTGTACGCTGTGCTGTTTCCTACACTGGAGCGCTCTGACTTTCCTCTTGAGAATTATTTCCCTCCGTTGTAGGATTTTGATGAAGGAAAAGTAGAAATAAACTTTTGAAAGCTAACCTTTCGTAATACCACTTGAGATAGAATTAAGGATGACTCCAGACATGATAATGTGTAACTCCCATAAGTCCCACTCCCCACCCCCACGCCCTTGCCCTCCACCTGAGAGTTAAGGCAAATCTTAGTGTTGCAGCTTTGGCTGGCCCTGAACTTAATTAAATCTTCCTGTTTATATGCCCCATGGGCTGGGATTACACGAGTGCCACTATGCCTAGCAGAGTCCTGCTTTTTTACCAAAAATGTTTTATGCTATGTCAGTGTTCAACCTTTATCTCGTTTTACATGCTTTTGTTTTATAGGAAAGAGAAAACAAAAGCTATTTTAGTACGCTAGCACCCCGGCGGCTCAGCAGCACAAGTGACATTGAAGAGAAGGAGAACAGGTAATCACAGCACATGCCAGAAGGTGGTGTCTTTCAGCGCCTCGGGGCTCGGGGATCTGGCTGTTCTTATTCTGCTTTCCCCACAGGTGTTTTCAGTGTGTTATGGATTGCTTGTCCTTCCACTCAGAATACCTCCCAACCTCTCTCTCTCTCTCTCTCTCTCTCTCTCTCTCTCTCTCTCTCTCTCTCTCTCTCTCTCTCTCTCTAGTCCTTCACCCTTTAAATTGTAACTCCGGTTTAGAAATCACTGTCTGTAGGCCCCTGACCCTTCCGAGTATGCGTTTTAGTACCCCTGCAAGCTCTGTAAAGGCAACCCATGTCTGTTTTTGTTTCTCAAGCCACTCTGCCATGCCTAGCATACTGCATACCACATATTAAACAAAACATTGAATAGATTGTTTTCTTGAAATGGTCAGCTTCTAATTTGTAAGGAAGTAAAAATCTAATGCCTTCTTCATCAACTCAAATGAATAATGGAGATTTTAAAATATTGTTACATTTCAAGGCATACCCAAACTAGACCCTCTTTTTCTGAAGGCATGCTATGCTACTCCAGCAGGCACCACCTGGAAGCCTGTTGGAACTGCACTTCAGGCTGCGGCTCAGAGCTGCTGAACCACAATCTGAACTTTAGCAGAATTTCCTCAGTGATTCAAATAGACATTAAAGCTCAAGAGGGATTGCACTGAGCCTACAGCCTCTACAGCAAAGACCCCAAGTCTTGTGAGTGCAAAAGGCCTAGCACAGCCCCTTCTGGATATCTTCTTACTGTAGTGCTAAGGAGGCGCCCAGCAGCACCCTTACTTCTGTAGTAACCTCATTGACTCTTTTGTACCCTGCCACTGGGGACTAGTACAAGGTGCTTCTTAAGTGAGAGTAACAAATGACACAAAAAAGTCCCTCATCACAAGAGAGTGAGGGGCCTTTGATGTGAGGTATAATTCGCTACCTATTGGAATGAGTTGGCTTTCATGTTGATAGAAGAAAGGCAAAATTAGTATAGGAAACAGGTATAGAAAAGAGGATCACTGGGAAAATGTGCCTGCTTCTTGAGCTGGTTCAGTTTTCCTCTGGCTTTTTTTCTCTGTTTACAGTCCAAACTGGTGGTAGGAATGAGTGTTTTGCTGTGTTGTCTTTCCTGCCTCTACAGAGAGTCAGCTGTTAATCTAGTGAGGAGTGGCTCCCACAACAGGCAGCTATGGAGGGACGAAGCGAAGGGAAATGAAACCCCGCAGACAACTGCTCCTTCCACCTATGTGTCAACGTACTTGAAAAGGTACCAGCTGCAGAGGGGTGGGAGGTGATCATCCTTTGCTCTGATCATAGGAGTTTGGGTAACGGTTGCATGCTTTTTATATCCAGTTAGCACCACAAAAAAAATGAACGGCTTTTAGATTTCTTGGGATCAACATTTTCACTAATTTAAAATGAATTGTTCTCTTAATAACTGAATTACAGTAAGCTGATTCCAGTCCCCACCACAGACCCAACTTTACAACCTGCCCTCTTGGCCCTAATAAAATTTCAGTCTAAAGTGGCATCTGGAGATCTCTGGGGAAGATGGAATTTATACACTCTTGCCTAGTCTTGGCTTTCCCTCTTCTAAAACTAGAGTAGTTTTCATCACCAATTATACTTGGGGGTGAGAGTGGGAGGGGCACGGCAGGGTGGGAAATGGGAGTAGTTCTGTTGGATTTAAGACATTTCATATTGAGCCTGTTACTTTAGGGACTTGAGTTGTTTTTGTTCTTCTGTGACTTTACTGGCCCTCAGATCCATCAAGATGTGCAACTCGCGAGTTTGGTGTGCAGAGAAGGTACATGGTTCCTTTGGTCTCATCTGTACTCTCTTTCCTGCACTTGTTTTCTCTGCTTGCACAAGCTAGCCAGCAAGCACAGCACCTCTGCCAGAACCATTCAGCCACAAGAGACACTTAATAATATTTTCATTTGGATTTTGCTGCTGATGTAGAAGAATCTGTTTTTCATTGCTTACTCTGAATTCTTTCTTCACTTCCACTTTTAACCCTTCCAGCTGCCGCCTCTGCCTTCATCATGAGGCTTTGGCTAAGGCTATGAGAGCAGATTAGTTGTCTGTCATCAAAACAATTTCTACCTGACAGGTAGTCAATGCTGGAACATGGGGAATAAGCTATAATAATGGACACAGCGCTGCCTGTAATACTTCAGTTCTGCAGGAACATCTTTAGAAAGGTCTTGACTTGGAAGTATACAAGCCCAGTTCAGTGATCTCAATGGCTATTTTATTTTATGTATTTACACAGGCAGAGCCTCATGGAGCCTAAGCTGGCCTTGAACTCTCTGTGTAGCCGAAAGTAACTTTGGAATTTTGATCTACCTGACTCCACCTCCTAAGTGCTGAGATTGCAGGCATATGTCACTACAACACATTTGTGAGACTAGGAATTGACCCAGGGCCTTCTGCACGCCAGGCAGGGCCTTCTGTGCACCAGGCAGGGCAAGCATACTACCAACTGAGCTACAGCCAAGCCTACTGACTATTATGCAAATCAGGTGTTCGGAGATTTATGAGGGTGTCACCTATTTCTCTTACAGAGAAATACCTTGATTCACCAAGATACATTACTATTTCTTACAATCAAATCCAATATCCAAGAAAACTTTTCTAAGAGAATTAAGTTCTCAAGGTAGGAAAAAGAAAATTTCAATTTAGTTTTCAAGCGTGGAGTTCTTTGGGCATGAGGTTGCTGATGTTCATGACCCAAACTGGCAGCAGATGGGTTTGAATGGCTTTGGTTTGATGTAGGTTGGATAACGTTATAGTGAACACAAAAGAGGACTGCAAATTGTGCTTAATTACATGAGCACTTTTTGGGAACAGAGCTATCATTTACTTGATGTCTTAGATTTCCAGTGCTCATTTTCTGTGACCCTACAGTGATTTTCCCAAGAAGAGAGATTTGTATGGCATCGCCGTTTAAAAAGAACGTGCAAGTAGGGATCCCTCATCCCCTGCTGTGTCGAGCTTTGGTCTTCTTCACATTCTCTGTATCATCTCTTGTATTCAGCCAGGAGCTAGTCTGGTATAGCCCAGTAAAATGCCTCTTTTCTAGTGATGTTTTCACAGCTTTTTGTCATCACGTGTCCCCACCACCCCAACTAGTGTTTCAATGCTATTACAGTCAGAAAGCATCATTACAAACTCCTAACCCAAATAATATTTTGCTGCAGTTGAGATAGTTCTTACTGTCTTCAGATGAAAACAAACAAAAACGCTTGCCTTTCCCCCCCCACCCCCACTTATTATTTTGTAGATTTAAAAGTTTAAATCTTCCCCAAGACACTTTTCTTTAAGCTAAATAACTGCAGCTCTCAGGCCATTTCTCCCCCTTCCCCCCTCCCCCCTCCCCCCTCCCACCCCCCCCACGTAGCTCCCTTCTCTCCTTTACTTTTTTGTTTTAAATTTAAGACCTCCCCAATTCTTGGGTCTTCTGGCTTTTGCAGCATTACTTCTCTATCGTGTAGGTGGTTGTGTTGCATGACTTGGGGCCTTAGGTCTGTGGGGATTTTTTTCTTCTAATAATAATAGTTTCTTGTCATGTACTCTATTTTCTTGCTTTCTCTTGTTGAATGCCACCTCTCTTCCTCTATTCTTTTGGATGATAAAATAAAATAAAAAATCATCCTTCAAAGAGTGATGACTTCTTCACTCTTGGATGATTGCCTGCTTGCTACTGGAGCCCCAGCTCTGGCTGGAGTTAGCTCTGCACTTCCTGGTTGCCATGCCATCTCTTTGGCCTACCTTCCTTTCATGTGCACAGTCTGGGTGGGAAGGTGGTGTTGGGAAGTGGTGGGTGAGCAGCATGTCCTGAAGAAAGTGACCATGTGCTGTTTTGCAGTGCTTCATTTGGTAAAAGTAGTGACCCCACCAGTCCCTACATTTCAGCCAATCGCAATTCATCTCCTGCTACCTCACCCATTACCATTGGTTCATCTACCTCTCGGGGCAGCCAGTGGCAACCTGCCTCTTCTTGCCCTGCACCAGTCAGTACAAACACTACTGCACCTGTGCAACATGTCAGGTAAGGCTTCTCGGGAGCCATTCGAGTTGCATTGTCACAGTTAACGCTTCTGGAAACACAAACAAGATTTGATGCAAAGAGGCTTTGTCAGTCGGTATAGGAGCAAGTTGAAACCCCAGAATTTAATGAAGATGCTTTTGTGTTGACTTCCTGGCCAACAGTTGCTTATTGAATAAAACTGGATTCACACCATTGTCTTGATGGTCCAGGGTCAGTGTAGCATGAATTGCTTTCAGTTCTCAGCCACTTTTCCAGTTGTGATTACAGTTTTAGAGTCAGACCCATGATGGTGAATTATGTATTTAAACTTTTGCTTTATTTTACATACTAATGTTCTAGTAAAAATCTTATGCATTTAGTCATTTGGAAGACGACATACAAACTCAGATTAGATGAAAAGCTAATTCATGTTCCAAAAACCTCCTTACAGTCTTCTGAGGAATGCTAATTAGTATTCCTTTGGGAACACTATGAGAAGAGAGAGGTTTATGTTTGCAGAAACTGTTCTGGGAGTAGATCTTTTTGGGTTTTCCATTCATTTAAAGGTAGCATGGCAGAGTGTCACTGTGAAAGCACAACAGAACTTCAGTTCCTTTATTCTTTGTTTATTTGGAGGCAGGGCCTCACAATGTAGGCCTGGATGGCTTTGACATCACTAAGTAAGCCAGGTTAGCTTTGAACTGAGACATCTGCCTCCTAAATGCTCGGATTAGACAAGTACCACCACACTCGGCTGACACCCTCATACACACACTTAATATATGTATGTGTGTGTGTGTGTGTGTGCACGCGCGCGCCTGCTTGTATGTATGTGTACCACATGTGTACAGTGCCTGATGAAGCCAGAAAAGGGTACCAGACCTCTTGTAACTGCATTGTCTGGTGGTTGTGAGCCGCCTGTAGTAGGCACTGAAAACGAAACCAGAGTCTTCTGCATGAGCGTTGCGTGCTCTTCACCAGAGCATTTTCCCAGCCGTTAGTTGCACTTTGCACCCTGTCCTGGGTGTTGGAGGAGGCTGTTTTGATAGGGTTGTTGCTAGAACACCTGGTATGGTGGTGCTTGGTCGATGTTTGCCTGTTTACTAGATTTCTTTCCATGAACCAAATAGTCATCATTAATTTGGTTAGAAAGCAGTATTTTATAATGCATTGTCATTAATACTGGAATAAGTATGTAGAGATTTCAGGCTTATGATTCTAATAGTAGCATGTATAGTTACATAGAAATTTATTAGATTCCTATAATAGTACAGCTACATAGGCATTCTGTATACTATCACTAAAGGTGAAGAACCCAGACAGGAGGACGGAAGCTTGACTTAGTGGTTAGCACTTGCTTAGCGTGCCTAAGGCCCTGGGTTCAACACATAGCAGTAAGGAGCTCACAGAGCTGAAACTGGGGAAGTTTTCGTTGAACCCTATTTTGTGGCAGGCACTGGACTAGTTTCTCTGCAAAATGCATCTGTGCACTAGGACTTGGTTTATTCACATGTAGCAATAAATTCCTATAATATTGCTTTAAGTATGATAAGGCTTCTTTTTTCTTAAAAGTAAGAAAGCCCAGAAACAAGGCCAGCACAGTAACTCCAAAATCATTAAAAGAGCCAGAGCTTTTTCTTCACACCGTGGATTCTGTTTCCGAGGCTTGCCTCACTGCGCAGAATGACTGCTGGAGCTCTCGCCATGCTAGCATTCTGGGTAGGAAGTAACAGACAAGGGGAAGCTGACAAAGACAGGCATTTTCAGACACGTTAGCTCTAGGCTATGTCTCTTGGGACATTTCAGGCATCTGGAAGACCTTGGAAGATGTGGATTCTTGGTAACTACAGTGTTGCCCTAGCAAATACAGAGCACACAGGGCTGGAGACATGGCTTCATGGGAGAAGGACCTTGCATCAAGCCTGACATCCCTGGATCTCACATAGTCAAAGGGAAGCACTGAAATTGCCTTCTGACCTCCACAAGCACATCTGCATGTGTGCAACACCCGACCCACATACAACAAATAAATGTAAAAAAAAAGTTATAATCTCAAAGATAAAAAATAACTTAAAAATATAGAGGGCACCTGTTAGGAAGGTAAGGTAATGAAGGTCAGGTAACTCCTGCCTTGGGCATTTATAGTTTCATAAGTAGCCCTCTGGTATATTAAGTATTGTATGTATTTTTAAATGAAGAATGCAAACCAAAAGCTTAATCATCTGCCCGGATCACATAGCCATTAGGGAACTGAAGCAGGTTTTACATACAAATTAGCTCATGTAAAACCCACCCTTTTGGTCACATTTTGTTTATACTGAGCTTATATTTTATTCTGGGCACTATTTAAGTGTTGTGCAAAAATTATTTTGTCTCATCATCACGATAACTCTGCATGATGCAGTATTATTTTCCATATTTTATAGATGAAGAGATCAGATCTTTAAGTAGGTTGAGTGTTAACACCATGTGGCTCCATTATGTGGCTTCTGCTCCTGCTGTGGAGCTTTCCTGGCTGCTCTGAACAGCCTGCTTATGAACTTACAGTGTGTTTCAAAATAATAGTAAAGTCCTACTGGACAGCAAAATAAAGTAAAATTTCTGCCATTTCAACAGTCTAACAAATTGCAAGTCTAGCAGGATGGTTGAGCAGATAAAGATACTTGGGGCACAGGCCTGGCAACCTGAGTTTGATCCCCAGAATTCATGTAAAGGAAGGAGAGAGTCAACGCCACAAAGTTGTCCTTTGACCACTTTACATATACATGCACATACACACACACACACACACACACACACACACACACACACACACTCACTCACTAATAAGTAGTCTTAAAAAAAGAAAATGCAGAAAAGCCAAAGCACATTAACCCCCAAAGAAACTTGAGTAAGTTTTTGTTAAGTACAAATGTTTTTGTGGTTGTTTTTGATGGAGAGGTGGAGTCTGTTTCCCAGATTGGTCTCAACTCTTGGGTTGACAGAATCTTCCTGCCCCAGCCTCCTAGTAGTTGAGAGTTATAGGTACACACACTGTTCTCTAGGTTGGCCCTACATTTATTATGGCCATTCTTCTTGTTAATTTAATTAGTACTTCCTGTATACTAATAAATCTGGGAAATTATTTATCTCCAACTTTTTAGATGAAAAAATGAACATAAAATATCACTTTATTCGAGGTTTTAATTGCTTCTGGAGAAGTAGTTTATATATTTTTAGTTATAGCTTTTTTTCTTCAAAGTGTTATATTTTTATGCAGTTCTTAATGCCACGTTTAGATTTTATGATTTGATTACCTCTTTTCTTCTTATCCTAATAATGTGATTATTTGGAAGTAAACATTTCTGATAATTGTGAGTAGGTGAAAAACAGATTTTTAACGTTCATGCTTTTCATTGCTTCTCCCATCTCTGCAAGTATCAATTTTGGATCTCTGTTACCCCAGCAACAAGCTGTGACATCACAAATGATAGCTTTTTGGGTGGAGAGCCAATGGTTGCTCCTGGCTCTTTGTTAAGAAACAAAGATCTTATTTTCACATAAATGACTTTAATTACACAGCTTGCTGTTGCAGTCTGTAGTTAAGGTTACATATAGAATCCTGCTCGACTTCTGTTTCAGTTTCTTAGGCAGCTATGAGTGTAGAGAATTAGGTGCTTGGCTAAAAGGAAAAAGACTGCAGCTGCTGGACTAGGTGAGAGAGAACCAAATAGACTGAGGTTGTAGAATACTTTTCAAATGGATAATTCAAGAAGATGATCATCATCAAACCTAGGCTGAGGACTGCCACAAAGACTTCCCCTGCCAAGAATTGAGGGACAGGTGGAGACTTAATATCGTAAGTGATTTTAGTGTCTTTTTCACCTGTGGTGAGATCCTGTCTCTTTGTGCATGTGTGGAGGGAGGTCAGGTGGCAATGAGTCATTTAAGACACTCTTGCGTATGTCACTACCTTGCCTCGTGCCACAGCTGATTTTTGTTTGTTTGTTTTTTAATCTCATGCAAAAAAAAAAATCCTATAAAACATTAAGTCCTGGGAAGAAGATGTCAGACTAAATGTAAAATCATACTGTTCCAATATTTAAGAGCTCAGAATTAACAAACCAACAAACAAAATCTGAGCAAGAAGGTTCTCATTAGACCTATGCCTCCTTTCTCTGGGCCAGGGTTCTGTTGTACACCGTGCCTGACCATTCTCCTTTTGCTCCTGTCTTTCTTAATTTCAGGACTCCTTACAAATCCCAGGCTGACTCAGCAGCAGAAAAGACCACAGACAGTGTCTCTTCCAGTACTCCACTGTGTGTGATCACCAACCGCCCTGCACCAAGCACTGCCAATGGGGTTCCAGCTGCCGCAGTGTTCTCCTCCACTGGAACAGACTCCTCTGTGGAAGGCCGGGAGAAGAGGAGGTACGAGGTTGTTGATGCATTTGCAGGCCTCTGCTGTGAGATAAGAGACAGAAAAATGGGTATGAAGCATTTGACCCAAGCTTAGACAGGTCTTCATTTTACTATCTGGTTATGTCTCAGCTTGGGAGTTTTTCTTTGGTGGAGGTCTTATTTCTGACTGTTAAACATTATGTTGTGTGTATAGTCTGAGCTCTTTTTTTCTATTTGTCTTATAATTGACAGGCATATTTTTGCCTTTTGTGATGGGGAGCTTGAAGCACAGAGAAAAAGCCTTTGTTTTGTTCTGAGTTTTCTGTGATCACTTCATGCAGCAAAGTAATACTGTGATAAAAAGCTCAAAGAAGCAGCGCTGGGCGTATGTGAGCAGAATACCAGGAAGGAAATGAGCACTTATGGTGATGTGGGATTGTGGCTCACTTGCCTGCAGTTGTTGAGACTTGCTGTGCTTCCCCAGGCTGGCTTTGATCCCTTGGTCCTCTTGCTTTGGCCTGCCTGAGACTAGGGGCACAGACGGTTACTACCATGCAGTGATTTTAGAGAGACATTCTGAGAGAGCAGATGTCGATCCACATGAGACAGATTCGAAGAAGAGCAGAAGTTTTCACTTGTTAGGATTAAGGGACTGTGGACGGTGTAGTGAAAGAAAGAGCTGTTGACATTGTCTTGAGCTTGAAGCCGTAAAAAACCCAGTATACGTGGAAGACTCAGGCTATAGTATCAGTTTTCGAAGACTAGAAAAAGAGACAGACCTTTATCAAGATTTAGATTTTTAGTTTGACTCATTTTTCTACTTCTCACAGTCTATGTGTGTGAGAAGCCAGGATGCTATCCAAAAGATACAGTACCGAACTTTTTAGTTCTTTGTTCATTGTGAAGACAACTTAAAGTACACATTTTGAGAAAGGAGAAGATGTGTATTTAAAATAGCACTTGCTTGTTATTTTTCTTTCCATAAAATTAAAAAATCAATTATCTGCACTAAAAGGTTTCTGAGCTAATAGTTACCCTCTTTTCTTTTTAAAAAAACACATCTGTATGTGTGTGTGTGCATGCGTGAGTGCATGCCTACATGAATACATGTGTGTGTGTGTGTGTGTGTGTGTGTGTGTGTGTATGCGCGTGTGCATGCCGTGTGTGATGCTGGTGCCCTTGGAGGCCGGAAGAAGGGGTCAGATACTGTGGAGCTAGAGTTACAGGAGGTTTTGAGCCTCCTTGCCATGAGTGGACTCAAGTTCAAGTCCTCTGGAGGAGCAGCAAGTGTTCCTAAGATTGAGTCACTCTTAAGGGCTGAGCTGTGCCCTCAGTTGTTCTCTTTTAATTGGCTTCTAGTCAAGGAAATAGTATAGGGGCTGGAGAGAGAGCTCAGAGGTTAAGAGCACTGACTGCTCTTCCAGAGGTCCTGAGTTCAATTCCCAGCACCCACATAGTGGCTCACAACCATCTATAATGTGATGCCCTCTTCTGGCCTGCAGGTGTACATGCAGGCAGAGCACTGTATACATAATAATAAATAAAATCTTTTTAAAAAATTAAAAAAAAAAAGGAAATAGTATAAGCCAGTCTTGAGTGTGTAATGCTTGTGTATTGACTCTACTGAGCAGAGAAGTGTCACGTGCTTCATCCGAGAACCTAAAGAGCAGTCGTTTCATTAGCTAAAGAAAAGTCACTGTTACAAATGTTTCTTAGAGCAAGAGATATGACTCAACTGGTAAAGTGGTTTTTGTGCAATTATGAGGATCATTACCATCCTCGTGACAGCAAGACACAGCATCTCCACTTGGAGGAGGCAGAAGTAGGCAGAGTCTTGGGACTTCACTGAAAAGGCAGCATGGCCAATCCATGGCTACCTGGTTCAGTGAGAGACCCTGTCTCCAAAAGTTAGAGTGGAAAAGTAGTTAAGGAAGACACCTCCCCTCATACACACCTATTTGTGAATATGCACATATTCACACAAATCCATACACCCACATTTCCCCCCCCCCCCCGACACACACACAGTGTTTCTTAAGCTGAGAGAAGTAAAACAAGTTAAACTCATTAAGATGATGATCCTTGTTAAGATGGGGAAGTCATGCTTGTTTTCAGGCTGTATTGAACTGCTGCATCCATTGGAGGCTCATAGAGAGCCACTGCCTCTGTGAATTTCATAACCTACAATAGATAAGACAGCATCTGCTACAGATTCTGATTGTTTCAGTTGTTTTGTCAGTCCTCAGGTATCCACTGAGCACCTTCTACTTAACAAACAGGATGACCAGGATACATTTCCTCAAGAATTAATATCTATAAGAATTAGTAACTAGTTGGGCGTGGGTGGTAGGCACCTTTAATCTCAGCACTTGGGAGACAGAGATCTGTGAGTTCCAGGCCAGCCAGCGATAAGCAGTGAAACCCCGTCTACATAAAACAAACAAAAGAATTAAAAAGACTAGACATTAGTGAACTGGAAGTATGCTGTATCAAGATGCATGGATACTAGATTTTAGTGCCTCTTGGAGTAGTATGAAGTGGGCTGGAGAGATGGTTCAGTATGTGCTGCTCTCGCAGAGGAGGCAGTTTCTAGTCTCAGCACTCACATGGTGACTTACAACCACCCTAACTCCAGTCCAAGGGGACCATGGCCCTCTTCTGCTTCCACGGGCACCAGGCACACACAGTGTTCACATACATATATTCAGGCCAAACATTCATATACATAAAGACTGGCATGAGGAAAATAAGTAGAAATGACACTAGACCAAGAGCTGTTGGTCACTTGTTATGTATTAACTTTCATTCTTTTCAAAATCTTGGTAGCTGCTGTTCCCAGGAATCACATTAAGCCTAAGTAGTACATAAGTGAACTAGACAAACACGATATGAACCTACAGGAAGCTGTGTGCTGGTAGAGATCACAAGTGTCAACAATCACCTCTGTGATACATACGGTGGCACGTTATTAATCTGAAAATTGAAAAAGGTTCCAAATTCCACACATATACAAACTTGGTTTTGCTTTTGTTTCTTGAAGAACAGGTCTTGCTGTGTCTTTCTGGCTGGTCTGGTACTTACTATATGGCCCAGACCTCTCGCCTCAGCCTCCTTAGTTCTAGGATTACGTATGCCACCATACCTGACTTCCTGTACAAAACTATTTTTATGAGTAAGATAACCTCATGTTCTGTGTATGGTGGGTGCATCAGTTTTGGACCCTGTGAAAAGCATCTTCGAGAAACCGTTTAACAGGAGGACAGTTTATTTTGCTCATGCTTCAGAAATTGCAGTTCATGGCCAGCAGCTTTATTTTTCTGTGCCTTTGGTGAGGTAAAACATCATGGTGGAGGGATGGACAAGCAGAGCTGCTCATGTCTGGCAACCAGGAGGGCAGAGAGCAACAGAGGCCGTGGACTAGAACAATATAGCTCCTGAGAATGTCCCTCCAGTGATCAACTCCACTAATGAAGCCGCACCTCTGAATGTCTGCAACACTGAGCTGTCCTGGTCCCGCACTGCTCGTTGTTGGGCCTATTAGCTGGAGACCAAGTCTTCAATACAGGAGCATGTTGTGGGGGACACACCACATGAAACATAAAGCAATCTTATGTTTAGATATGGATTTCTTATCCCAAATTAACTCATTATGTTTAATCTCAAATTTTGAAAAAAAAAATCAAAATCTAATATGCTTCTAATCCCTAGCAGTTTGGTTAAGAGATGCTCAGCCTATACCATAAAGAGGTAGTGTATAAGTCATGAGGGGTATATTACAGAAATCTGCTCATGAGCACTTCCCCTGGGGGACTCCAGAAGGTTCTCAGGAAGAGTGTGATGCTTAGACAAAGGTCTGTGGGATAAGTAGCAGAGAGAGGAAAAACTTTTTATTTAAGATTTATTTTATTTTATGTGTATGAGCATTTGGTCTGCATGTATATGTATGTACACCACATATGTGCCTGGTGCCCAGGGATCAGAGGAGAGTGTTATAGGGGGAGCGGGAGTTATAGGTAGCTGTGAAGCACCATGTGAACACTGGGAACTGAACCTGGATCCTTTGCAAGAGCAACAAGTGCTCTTAACCTCTGAGCCGTCTCTCGAGCCCCTAGGGATGAAGCAAAGTCGTGGCAGTTGAAAAGACATAAGTAAGTAATAAGAGCAGTAAGGTTGTTTGGGGGAAATTTCAAGGTTTATAACTAAGTGAAATATGGGGGAGAGTGGTTAAGATGAGGCATGAGGAGGAGGAAGGAGGCAGCTATGTCGTGTCAGCATCTTCCAGCCGGGGATGAGGATTTAGGATTTATATCCTACAAACCATAATTAGCCAGGAGAATTTCTACAACAGTTTTATAGAGACACAATTAATATACCATATAATTGCACATTTAAAGTGGCATGATTGGTTGTTTATTTTTGTAATTATTTACTTTATTTTATGTGTGTGAATGTTTGCCTGAATGTATGCACGTATGTCCATCACACGCCTGTCTGGTGCCTGTGGAGGCTATAATTAAGGCACTAGATCCTTGAAACTGGACTTTAGAGGAACTTGGAGCCACCATAATGGTTGGGAGCCATCATGTAGGTGCCAAGAACTGAACCTGGGCCCTCTGTAAGATCAGCAAATGCTCTCAACCACTGAGCCATCTCTCCATCCAAAGACATTGGTTTTTAGGATATGGACCCAATAAGTGTAACTGTTAGCACAGTGAATTTTGAACATTCTTATTCCCTAAAAAGGAAATTGAATGCCTATTTCCCTCATCTCTTTATACCCCATTCTGTACAACCTAAGCAACCCTGATATATTTTCTGTTTTTCTTATTTTCAACCTTTCATATAAATGTAAACAAGATGAGAGTTTATGACTGGCCTCTTTCTAGTACGTTTTTGAAGCGCATCCATGTTGAGGCAGGTATCAGGACTTTATTCCTTTTTTGTAGCCCATCGTTCGGTGGTGTTTGCCTGTTCATAAGCTGATGACATTTGGGTGAATGATGTCTCTATAAACATTTGCGTGTAGATTTTTGTGTGGACGGATTTCTCAGGTATATACCTAGTAGTGGATTTTGTAGGCAATATGGCACTAGACAATTTTAAACTTGAAGTATCTTGAGTTCTTTTTCTTTTTTTAAGGTTCGGGCTTTTCAACTCTGCCTGAAGCTATGAAATAGGGGAGAATGAATGGGTAATAATGAGTGTGAGGTGACTAGGAAGGAGACTGCCGTAGAAGAAAGGCACGTAAGGCACGTCAGGCTTGCACTGGGGATGGAGAAAAATGAAGGTGCTAAAGTACATTTATCACACTTAATAATTGTAGAAAGGGAGCAGATGAATGCCGTGCACGTGTGTGGAGGCTAGAGGACAGCCCACAGAGTTGCCTCCCTCCTTCCAGCAGGTGGGTCCTGGGACTAGCACTCAGGTTGTCAGGATTGCTGGCCAAGATTGTGGCTATATTTATATGTAGCACTGCGGATATAGAGGCTCGGGCTTTCACTGTCGCATGTGATGTCGGACATATGTAGCTGAGACTTGTAGCCAAGAGCTTATATCAAGCTCGAACTCTAGAAGAGGTGTACAGTTCATGAGAAGTGTAGATTAGAAACTCTGCTTTGAGGAAATGAAAAGAAAGAGGATCTCCTCAAGGATCTGGGCGGGGAAAGAAAAGTAATTGGAGGAAAACAAATTTACTACACAGAGAAATTGGAACCCCAAGTTGGAAGTTTAACATAGAAGCCAGGCCTTTACCCTTGAAAGCCAGGCACAGGCACATAGTGTTATAAGTCTTGTTAAATGGAGACTTGTATATGAGCATCTAACCTCATCTAATGAAAGACTGCCACATGCCAGGCAAAAGATTAAAGTTACATCATCAAAGAGAAAGAGCCTGTTCCCTGATCTTGAGTATTGACAATCTGTTCTGGGAAGACAACCAAGCAAATCAAATACTATTGTGTAATTTGTAAGCTCTATGAAAGAGAAATGTATAGATTGGTACTGGAGAGATGGCTCAGCAGTTAAAGAGCACTTTCTACTCTTGAAAAGGACCCAAATTTGGTCCCCAGCACCCACATGCGGCAGCTTATAACCTCTTATAAGGCCAGCTCCATGGGATCTAATGTCCTTTTTAGATTCAAAGGGTAACTGCATGCATGTGCACACACACACACACACACACACACACACACACACACACACACACACATGTTTAAAAAGAAAAATGTGTAAATTTCTGTAAGGATGTAAAGGAGAATCTGAGTCACACTGTGTCGGTGCCTGGGAAGTGACTAGAGGCAACTGGGAATAATAAATAGCAATGGAGGGGGATAATTTAGAGTAAACATAAGAAATTCATGAAACAAACAAGCTTCCTAGCCCTGAAGCTGGGAAAGGCGAGGTCACTGTAGCACTTCCGGAAGTGTCTTCTATGAAAACAGCTTTAGAAGAAGAAGGGAGCGGAGCGGAGCGAGATGAACTGGAAAACAGTAGATTAAGCTGAGTTAAACACGGCTCATTCAAAAGCCTTTTCTGGTCACCTGAGAAGAGTCATGGTTGGGAAGAGACGGGGTTGGAAATGCGTAGAATGTAGCATGTCCCCAATAGGGTTATTTTTACCTTGCAGAAACCCCCAAATTAATATTCCACTCAATGGTCTTTGGAAGTTGTGGAGCTAGAGAAGTAGGCAGGAACCAAATCAAGCCAGTTTTTGTCTGTGATATGTTAAGAAACTTGGTCTTCTGTTCTCAGCGCTATGGAATGCCATAGTAGAATTTTCAGTAGGAGAATGACTTGATCACATAAAACGTATCATTTAAGTCTTTACAGAATTAAAGCCATTTAGTTTCCGCCACTAGATGAGCATAAACTAAAAGGAAAAAAAATCAGATGTTTTGAAACAGCTAAATTTTTCTTCTGAAAAAGCATGCTGAGTGATAATTCTTCTCTTTTGAAACTTCGGCTTTCTCTATAATCAGCTCATTGTGGAAGTGTTTTGACTCCTGCAGGGAAACCATGATGGGGCCTTGAAGGCCTCATTCACAGGTCCAATTTGAAACAATTAGCAGCGTTGGGATAAATGGGGATTAGAAACAGGCCACAGTGGGACTTAAGCAGTAGAAAGCCACCGCTCAGAAATAATCTCCATTTGTCTGGTAACTGAAGCGCTTAGCCTGGGGAGTGGGACTTAGCACCCCAAGTCACAGCTGGCTCTCCTCAGAGGTTTTGTTTCGAGGAAGGGATAGTGTGTGTGTATAGGACTGGCCAGCGATCAGTGTCGGCTTTGTCCCTCCGGCACTGGATCTGGACTCAGTTGACCACTGACATATTGTTAAATGAACAAAGCCAGGTGCAAAGGATGTGTTATGATACCAAATAAACACAGCAGTATTACCACTGTTTTGGAGGGTGTGGGGAATTCTGCTTCCCCCTCCCCCCACAATGAAAAATCATCACTATTATAATGGAATGGAAAGAGGAAAATAATCAAAGAGGAATTTGCTCTGGAACCAGTTTTCCTTGTGATATTAGTCTGTGGAGGTGGCCATGTCCATCCAATGGTAATTGTCATAGCATGTTAAGGTTTTCAGAACTCTAGAAAGTTTGTGGTGTGTGTGTATGTTTGAGTATGTATGTCTGTGTATGGGCATCTATATGTCTGTGTATGTGTACCCGTGTGCATGTCTCTGTGTGTGTATGTATATCTGTGTATGCATGTGTATGTGTGTATGTGTGTATACATGTATGTTTATGTGTATATGTCTATGTCTCTCTCTGTGTATGTGTGTCTGTGTGTGTATATGTATGTCTCTGTGTGTGTGTCTGTGTATGTATGTTTATTTGTGCATGTCAATGTGTATGTGTTCTCTGTATGTGTGTGCATGTCTGTGTGTCCGTGCCTGTGAGTGTGTATGTCTGTGTGTGTTTCTCTGTGTGTATGTGTATCTGTGTGTGTATGTCTATGTTTATAGGTGTGTGTGTGTGTGTGTGTGTGTGTGTGTGTGTGTGTGTGTGTGTAAGTCTGTGTGTCTGTGTCTTTGTGTGACCAGTGTAACTAGAGATTGAGCCTAGGGCCTGGCTTTGTGGCTGCTCGAGAAGCCCTATAGCTGAGTCACTTTCCCTATGCCTTTGTTAACTTTTTCTGTAAGTGAGGGAAACAGGGCCTTAAACTCGCTCTGTAGCCCTGGCAGAGCTTGGGGTCTCCATGCCTCATCCTCTAGAGCAGTTGGAACTTCAGGCCTGGCACATCATGTTTTGTTTTCTTGACAAGGTCTCACTCTGTAGCTGAGGCAGCCCTCCTCAGAACTGTGTATGAGCCGCTATGCCCAGCTTAATTTGTGGTTTTGAACACACATCTCACAACAAAATATATAATACTATTTATTATTTTTAAGGGGCTCATAGTCTTGGATTTACTAGTGCCCCTTCCCTAAAAAGTTCTCGTTCATTCAGCTGTTATTCTCTTTGCATGATGGGAAGGAGCAGGAGCTAAGCCCCTTGCTTTAGTGAATGGGCATGAGGAAGCCCTAAGATAACAGTCTTCACTTAGCATCAGTTCAGCCTCCTTTCTCTCTATTGAAATAGTACTACTTAGCCAGGCCCGGTGGCGCACGCCTGTAATCCTAGCACTTGGGGAGGAAGAGGCAGGTGAATCTCTGAGTTCAAGGCCAGCCTAGTCTCCAAAGCAAGTCCAGGACAGCCAGGGCTACACAGAGAAACCCTGTCTAAAAAACAAACAAACAAACAAAACAAAAACTTTACCACTTTTGAGGTAAAATAATACTCATTCAGATTAAAACTTTGTTCCAAGGCCAGCCTTGGATCTGCAGTAGTCTAGAATATAGCGCTAATCACAGTCTTCCAATTTTTGAGTTGACCTGGGGACTGTAGGAAACAGCAGGGCCAACTCTTTAGAGCCAGATGATTTGACTGGCAGACGTCAGGACAGAAATGGCAAGTGGCCAGCAGTTGGCAGATAGCTCTGTAGGGATGCCAGGCCAAGTGACAGCTGTCACAGTCATGTAGTGGTCAAGTTCATTTTCCAAAGCTCCAAGTTTTCCTTAGCAACAGAATATAAATAATCCCCTGGGCTAATATTAGAGTCTGATAGTGACTGCCTTTGCCTGCCTTTCTGCTCTTTGTTTCCTTGGTAGCTTTTCTCTCTCCTCTAGCCAGCCTTGAATTTTATATCACTTTCTTCAGATGTTCATTCATCCATCCTTCCTTCCTTTCTTTATTTAGAAATGGCTATAAATAGTTTGTTTCCACAAGAGACTAAATTTGCTTGTCCCTCTAAATAGCCCACAACTCTGCTTTGCTTCTCAAGGTATGACCCATATTGGCTGAGGCATATACCCTCATACTACCCTTCCTGAGTCCTTTGGAGTCTCTTTAAATTAGGTACTTATTCTAGCTAATGTGAAGCTGTCAACAGATTAATTTGACATCATCTTTGGAATGTTAGAAATTGAAAACAAATAATGAAGCCATCATTTTTAAAAACACTTAAAAACTGTCTCTAAGCTATGACAGTTGTCAATTTAAAAAAGAGATTCTTAGAATCCCCAATCTCTCTCCATTTTTGCTCTAAAATGTTTTCCTTCTCCAAAAGTCTATAGCAAATTTGAACCTACTTTTTCTTTATTGATGTAAAGATGTTTTCCTTGTGTTAATATTGAACATGAAGGGAGCAAAGTAGTAGTAGGCGAATGGTAGGAACATGGCAGTAGGCGAATTGTGCACTGAAAATAAAATGCCACCCAACAGCATCTCAGGCTTCCTACACCCCCAGGGACAGCCCTGCTGTTCTGCCCAGGTGAGGTGCAGGGCACTCTTCTGAATGCTGCAGCTGTTGAGGGCCGGACCAGCTCTCTAGAGTGCCACCTATCACAGCTCTCAGACGTCAACATGGCGCCAGGCAGCAGCCCGGGCCAGGGACATCTGCTTGGCTGTTGGTGGTAACATGGGCCATGGACATCTGGCATTGACACAGACTCCTGCTGTTACAGAATGAGGGACCCAGACATGGCCCTTGGTGTCAGCGTGGGCTGGGACATCACCATGGTCTCAGGTGACAGTGCAGACTACTCACATCATGCTGTTTCTCACCACCCTCACGTACGTCACTAGTTGTGCCTCTCCAAGGTGCACAAATGGTTCCACGTCTCTTTCTCTCCCATCTCTTCACCGCATACTTGCTTATGGTGGCCTGGCCCACATGATGTGGTGGAGAGCAGGAGCCTCTGGGTGTCTTCTGCCCCAGCCGGGCTTCATGGCATGGCGTGGGAGCCTCCTGTTGCCCAGGCTGGCCTTGAACTCATAATCTTCATGTCCCCCAGTTTCCTATTTGCTAGTGTTACAGATGAACCCCTCCACATTCAGTCAGAATGTGCCTGCTGTGAAACTACAGAGCTGTGGAAGGCTGGACAGCACTGGGAAGTATGATTCAGGGTGCTGCTTGAGTATTTGCTGTGTGATTTGGGGTAGAGCAGGTCCCCTTTCTGACCTGTTTGTTGTATGTAAAAGAGGGCTCAGAATACCTTCTTTGTAAGTTTGTTGTGAGGATTAGATAATAATTTATGGAAAACACAGGTATTTTGCAAACTGTAAAATAATTTAATTGACATATCCATGTTGTTACAATTTAAGGAAAAACCCTCTTTGATCAAATCTGTGCTGGGCTTCTCTAGAGCTAGTACATTTGGAAATAAGATCTACCCAAAGTCTAAATGGCGTCTTTGTCAAAAATCAAGTGTATAGAAATATGGGTTTACTTCTGGGTCTTTAATTTGACTCCATCGATCAACCTGTCGGTTTTTATGCTAATACCATGCAGTTTTTGATGTTGTTGTTGTTTTGTTTTGTTTACAATTGCTCGGGAGTACAGCTTGAAATCAGCGTTGGTGATCCCTCCAGAAGTTCTTTTATTGTACAGGATTGTTTTAGCTATCCTGGTTTTCTTTTTTCCATTTTTCCATATGAAGTTGAATATTGTCCTTTCAAGGTCTGTACAGAATTGTGTTGGAATTTTGATGGGAATTGCATTGACTCTTTAGATTGCTTTTGATAAGATGGCCATTTTTACTATGTTAATCCTACCAACCCACGGACATGGGAGGTCTCGCCGTAGTCTGATACCTTCCTCATTTTCTTTCTTCAAAGACTTGAAGTTCTTGTCATACAAGTCTTTCACTTGCTTGCTTAGAGTTACACCAAGATATTTTTTATTATCTGTAGCTTTTGTGAAAGGTGTTGTTTCCCTAATTTCTTTCTCAGCCCATTTGTCATCTGTATATAGGAGGGCTATTGATTTTTTTCTTGAGTTAATTTTGTATCCAGCCATTTTGCTGAAGGTGTTTATTAGCTGTAGGAATTCCCTGGTAGAATTTTGGGGGTCACTTATGTATACTACCATATCATTTGAGAATAGCGATACTGTGACTTCTGCCTTTCCAGTTTGTATCTCCGTGATCTCCTTTAGTTGTCTTATTGCTCTAGCTAGGACTTCAAGTGCTATATTGAATAGATATGGAAAGAGTGGGCAGCCTTGTCCCTGATTTTAGTGGAATTGCGTTAAGTTTCTCTCCATTTAATTTGATGTTGGCTATTGGCTTGCCATGTATTAACTTTATTATGTGTAGGCATGTACCTTGTATCCTTGATCTCTCCAAGATTTTTATCAGCAAGGGATGTTGGATTTTGTCAGATACTTTTTCAGCACCTAATAAGATAATCATGTATTCTTTCAGTTTGTTTATATGGTGAATTACATTCATGGGGTTTCTTTTTATTTTATTTTTATTTATTTTTACATTGATGGATTTTCATATGTTGGACCATCCCTGCATCTCTGGGATGAAGCCTAGTTGGTCATGGTGGATGATGTTTTTCATATGTTCTTGGATTCAGTTTGCAAGTATTTTATTGAGTACATTTGCATCAGTGTTCACAAGGGAAATCGGTCTGAATTTTCTTTTTTGTTGAGTGTTGAGTGTGATTGTGGCCTCATAAAATGAATTTGGCAGTGTTCCCTCTGTTTCTATTTTGTGGAATATTTTGAGGAGTATTGGTATTAGCTCTCCTTTGAAAGTCGGTTAGAATTCTAAGCGAAAACCATCTAGCCCTGGGCTTTTTTTGGTTGGGAGACTTTTGATGACTGCTTCTATTTCTTTAGGGGTTGCAGCCTATTTAAATTGTTTATATTATCTTGATTTAACTTTGGTAAGTGGTGTCTATCAAGAAAAATTGTCCATTTCATTTAGATTTTTCAGTGTTGTGGTGTATAGGCTTTTGAAGTAAGAATTAATGATTTTTTGGATTTTGTCTGTTGTTATGTCCCCCTTTTCATTTCTGATTCTGTTAATTTGAATACTGTCTCTCTGCCTTTTAGTTAGTTCAGCTAGAAGTTTGTCTATCTTGTTGATTTTTCTCAAAGAAGCAGCTCTTGGTTTCATGAATTCTTTGTATTCTTCTCTTTGTTTCTAATTTGTTTATTTCAGTCCTGAGTTTATTTCCTGCCATCTACTCCTCTTGGGTATGTTTGCTTCTTTTTGTTCTAGAGTTTTCAGGTGTGCCGTTAAGTCGCTAGCATGAGATCTCTCCAATTTCTATATGAAGGTGCTTAGTGTGATGAACTTTCCTCTCATCACTGCTTTCATTGTGTCCTGTGAGTTTGGGTATGTTGTGCCTTCATTTTCATTTAATTCTAAAAAGACTTTAATCTCTTTATTTCTTCCTTGACCCAGTGGTCATTGAGTAGGGATTGTTCAGTTATCATGGGTTTATAGGCTTTCTGTTGTTTCTGTTGTTGTTGAAGTCCAGCTTTAATCCCTGGTGGTCTGATAAGGTAAAAGGGGTTGTTTCAGTTTTCTTTTGTCTGTTGAGACTTGCTTTGTGTCCAGTTTTGGAAAAGGTTCTGTTAGGTTCTGAGAAGAAGGTAAATTCTTTTGGGTTTAGGTGAAGTGTTCTGTAGATACGTTAGGCCCGTTTGATTCATACCATCTATTAATTTCATTATTTCTGTTTAGTTTCTCTTTAGATGACCGTCCACTGGTGAAAAGTGAACTGTTGAAGTCTTCCACTATTGATATGTGGGGTTTGATGCATGATTTAAGCTTTAGTAATGTTTCTTTTACAAGTGTGGGTGCCCTTGCATTTGGGGCATAGATGTTCAGATTTGAGACATCATCTTGGCAGATTTTTTCCCCTTGATATGTATGAAGTGTCCTTCCCCATCTCTATTGATTAATTTTGGTTGAAAGTCTATTTTATTAGATATTAGAATAGCTACTCCATCTTTCTTCTTGGGTCCATTTGCTTGGAAAATCTTATTTCTGCCCTTTACTCTGAGGTAATGTCTATATTTGTTGCTGAGGTATGTTTCTTAATTTCAATATTCTTAGTGTCTCAGAGAATAGAGACACCTGAGAAGATGAAGAACAACCAAAACATTTACAGGATTTATTAAGTTCACTGTCTTATAACTTAGAGATAACTCAAAAACAGCAATACCAGATATTACTGACCAAATATTATTATGACATAATAATGACAAAGTTTGAGGTAAGCTGAGAATTATCAAAACATGAAACAGAGATTTGAAATAAGCACACATGGCTAGAAAATTGTATCATTATATGTACTGGAAGCAAGGTTGCCGCAAACATCTCATTTGTAAAAAACATTATGTGCAGATACAATAAAACAGCACAACAAACAAGCGGTACCCGTATGTACAGGGTCATACATCTCTATGGTGTATTTCTAGAGACTAGGAAAACGTTTTATCATGGCAGCATAGTAAGTGACAGCTATACATGGGTCCTCTTTCTTTCTTCAGGAAGAGAATCCTAGAAACTCAGCACTTGGATACTTTGGATACTTATTGAAAGCAACAACCTGGTGATCTAAGTGTGATGATGCTGGGAATTGACTCTTAGGGGGTACCTCCTTACTCCAGGAACACCTGCTTTTGTTTCTAATGAAGATGAGAATACTTTAAGATTGGCTATGGGAATGCCTGCATGACTGAGTGTGCTGAAAGCAGGTGAACAGTACGCATCATGTACCAATGATCCCTGACTGTGTAAAGCTTTCTAAAAACATTAGTGTTGTTCAGCCCCATTGCACAGTTCTGGAGAGAAAGACCTGAATGCTGTCTGCTGAGAGTTAATATGATGGCACTTGGGTTTTATATGGTGGAAATGTCTATTATCTTTTTGCCATTTCTATTGCTAAACATTGCTATCAGAACACAATTGCACTTTTCCGGAGATAAGGACATTTTTCATTCACTCCCTTAACACACTACATAATGGTCCTCGAGTAGGGAGTATGAAGTATCTCTCCTCCTCTCCTCCTCCCCCCCTGCCCTCTCCTCTTCTTCCCCTCCCCCTCCTTTTCCTCCTCAGTACACACTTGCTTAGAAAACAAGAATTTATTCCCAAGATAGCAGAAGCTCCTGTGACTATATCCAACTTCCTTAGTACTTCAGATGGGGGAGCAGTCACCTAACACCGCTCAGAGCTGTATCAGCCATGTTTTTATGGTTAGCCTCCTTCTGATAAAGAAGTTCTGTTTTCAGACCTGTGTTAGGAGGGGCCTAACATGTAGAAGGGGCCAAATGTTGTGCCTTGACTTTTTTCTCATCTACCAGTTCATTTAGCATGGTAGTAAAAGGTGGCTCCTCATCATAGTCTCAAAGAATGCTGTTTCCTCAGAAAAGACAAGGTTTCCACCTGTTCGTTGAAAGTTGGGCTTCTGGTAAAAACCCCTTGCATAGGTGTGTGGCCATGTGTGTCAGGTAGTTTAGCCTTCTCCGGAATGGTTTGGCCCAGCAGTTTTGAATTTGAAATTCTTCTGTGGAAATCAGAGGCACAGACTTTGCCTGTGTGCTCCAAGAATTGAGTCAGGCCTCTGCCATGGGTTACTAGCATTCTCAGTGTTTCAGGGCTGCTCAGGAGAGTTGAGGTAAGGTATCAGTATTGGGGTGGGATGGCAGAGTCAGCACTACTAATTACTATGACAGATGGCATCTTAGATCATGCTTTGAAGTGTTATGACAGTTAACATTTAAATACACACTCTCAATTGTTATGACAATCAACACTTAGACACATGCTTTCGGTTGTAATGACTGTTAACACTTAGCTACATGCTTTCAATTACTATATCAACATCTTGGACGCATGCTTTCAATTGTATCAACTTCTTAGATGCATGCTTTCAATAACTGTGACAATTAACATCTTAGGTACATGCTTTCATGTTTGTCCTTTTGGTCTCCTTTTCCTTGTAGTTCTTTGGGAAGTTAAGTTGGTTGTTTTAATGCTGTGACTGGAGAAAGAGAAAATGCAGGTGGTAAGAATAAGATGCAGGTGTTTAAGATTACTGGCTTAGAACTTGTGTTTCTTCACATTCTTAATGGATTTGAAGAGGCATAAGGATGTAAGAAACAGACCCAAAGGTCAAGGTAGTACAAGCTAATTTTTTTCAGCTTTTTTTAAATTGAAAAATAATTCCTATTACATTTCATTTGCTATCTCATCCCAGGCATCCCATTCCTCCCTCCCTCCTGCTTTCACCCCATTCCCCTTCCCTATGACTGTGACTGAGGGGGGCCTCCTCCCCCTGAATATGATGCTAGGGTATCAAGTCTCTTCTTGGTAGTCTGCTATCCTGCCTCCGAGTGCCATCGGGCTTCCCCATCAAGGGGACATGGCCAAATATAACTAATTTAAAATTTCAAGATCCAGGAAAGCTCTTATCTTTTAAAGATGAAATTAATCCTGTGTCTGTTATTCTTAAATTAAGTGCTAATGATGCACAAGTATTAGTTGTTTGTTCATCTTTTTCATTTATCTTAAATATTACATAATATAAATTCTAACTAATCAAAAATCATTATGTGTCCTCCAGCCCCTCTGCTTCTTACACTCTTTCTGCGTCTTGTGTAGGGTTCCCTGAGCTCTGAGGGGAGGGACTTGATGGAAACATTTCATTTAGGGCTGATTATTCTACGGTTTCTCATTCTCTGCACAATGGCTCACTGTGGCCCCTATACTTGTTCCCAAACACTTCAGGAAGTAACTTCTCCGATGACAGCTGAACAAGGCACTAACCTATAATTATAGCAGAATAGCCTTAGGAGTCACTTAATTACACTTTTTTTTTCTGTTTTAGACCATTATTATGTGATTTTACCCTAAGTCCCTGCGCTATCTAGCCTTAGATTCTTGATTACTCACACAGTGTCCAATATAGGTTCCATTTTGTGGAGTGGCCCTTAAGTCAAATCAGTTATTGGTTGGTTACTCTCCCACAAGCTTTGTGCCACCGTTGTCCTAGCATATTTTTCAGGCAGGACACCATTGTAGATAGGGAGATATGGTTGGCATGGTGTTTACATTTCTCGTGAGAGTGCGCAGAATATGTTCCTGTACCAAAGACACTGGAATGTAGGAAGGGAAAGCTCTATGTAGGCACCAGCTCAACGTCTCCATCTTCAGTGAGTTGTGTAGGTGTTGTCTTCAGCAGTGGGGCCTTGCTGTCAGTTTGTAGAGACCAAACTATCTTGGCAACAGCCTGGGTTGTTTGGAGATTCCTATGGGGTCCCTTTGGCCAACAACTCAATTAGATGTAACCCAGTCTCAGTACTGTAAACTTTGTTTGGTGGCAGGAGATGGCCAATTGGGACTCATGTTTCCCCTACTATTTGATGACTTCATTTAGATCACCTTCATGTATGTGTATCTTTTAGGAAATTTCTACTGTATACGTTTCCATACTAGTCCTCAAATGAGCCTTAATATTAGCTGTCTCTCCCTGTATCCCTTCCCACAACTTCCTCTCCTTTCCCCTCCCCACTTTACGCCACTATCCCAGCTCTCCCCATCCATAACTATTGTTCTATTTCCCTTTTCTAAGGAGAACAATCTGTTCCCTCTAGTCCAGTGGTTCCCAACATGGGGGCTGTGACCTTTTGTGGGGGTTGAACAACTCTTTCACAGGGGTTGCCTAAGACCGATGGAAAACACAGATATTTATGATATGATTCACAAAGTAGGGAAATTATGGTTGTGAAGTAGCAATGAAATTAATTTTATGGTTGGCGGTCACCACAACGTGAGGAACTATATTAAAAGGTCGCAGCGTTAGGAAGGTTGAGGACACTGCACTAGTCCCTCACTCTTTATCTCTGTGGTTCTATGGATTGTAGCTTGGTCATAATTGACTTCACAGCTGACATCTATACATAAGCGAACACATGCTGTATTTGCCTGAATGTGCAATACCTTACTCAGAGTGATTTTTTTCCTAGTTACATTCATTTGCCTGAAAATTGATGATGTCTGTTTTGTTTTGTTTTGTTTTTTGTTTTTTGAGACAGGGTCTCTCTGTGTAGCCTTGGCTATCCTGGACTCGCTTTCTGGACCAGGCTGGACTCGAACTCACCATTATCCCTGTGCCTCTCCCTCCCAAGTGCTGGGATTAAATGTGTGCGCCACCATGCCTGGCTGATGATGTAATTTTTAACAGCTGAGTAACACTTTATTTTGTAAATGTGCCACATTTTTTTTTTTTAAATCCATTCTTCTGTTAAAGAACATCTAGGTTTCCAACTTCTGGCTGTTATGTTGGCAGTTGAACAAGTGTGTTTGTGGTAGGATAAACATCTCTGTTTCATGAGGGCCCGTTTCTATATTGTTGACCATAGTGTCTGCGCTAATGGCGTTCTGCTCAAAAAGTCTTTTCCTGTGCCCGTGAGAGCACCTTCACTTAAAATATGATTGCTGCCTACTTTGCTTCCAGCTGCAGGCTGAAGCCAGAATTCTCTCCTCAGTGTTCTTTAGGATACAGTTCTTAGGACTGATTTGATCAATTAAATGGTAATCTGTTGCTTTTTGTTCCTGTGTTGTGAACTTGTGAGGTTGCTTTTTACTGGGTTGTCTTCATGTAACAGAGCCTAATACACAGATGTTAAATCAGTGTTTTCTGAATAAAATTGTAGGAGTCTTCTGTGCCCTTAAGGTGGCAGCAGAGGAATGCCAATTGGCCTACTCGGACGTCTGACCCAGAGTCTAGTGTGTCTGGATCAGTGCCCAGACGAGTGCATCTCCCATATTCCATTTTAAGTGTTTTAATACAGGAAATGCAGATGGCTTCTAGCACATGAAAGCCTTGTGGATTTCCTGGTGCTTCTTCAGAGGACAGCAGCAGACACAGGACAGCAGCTCCCTGGGTCACAAGCAGGCGCATACTTTACCTTTCAACAGAGCAGCTCATGCCTTCACAGGCAAGCTTCGTAGCCTCTCTAGTCTGCATTTCTCCACTAGCTAGCTAGTGGGGTTAGGTTAAAATAATAAATTCTAAAATTATGGGATCCTAAGTTATCAGTGACTGTCTAGTGAACGCCATGTGCTTGCGCTGTCCTCGGAACTATAGGAATAGTAGGACAGGGATATGCCATGTGTTGTACACGCAATATTGAGGATCTCTAATGCACTCATTATCTCTTTGAGTTCAGCATTGTGTTCTGGCAAATATATTAGGATTCAGGGTTAAAAAAAAGGTGAACGCTAGAGAGATAGTATAGCGAGAACGGGCTTCATGGAGGTGGAATTTGAGTCAGCTTTTATATACACGAAAGGCTTACATAGCCTGAAGTGATTAATGATTTTGAAAGTCTAGTATACACCCAGACCCTCTTTTCCCCCATAATACATGTTAAGGCTCAGGTGGATTAAAGAACTTTTGAGTAATTATAATTAATAATGAAAAAGCAAGAATTTAAAACCACTGTCGTCCTTTGACTTCAGCAACACCACACAAAGGCATCTAAGAGGTTAGCCTTAGCTGGACCATTCCATACCATAAGGTTGACAATATGAGCGTGATGATTAGATCTCCCGGTCTCTTTAAAGGGACCATAATACTTGAAGGAAACGGGTATTAGGGGTATTAGGATGCTGCCGTTTCTGAAAACACAGCAAATTGAAACTCTTATCTCCTTTCAAATCTGATGGGAAGTGTAGGGCTTTTGAGAATCAAAAGAGAAGTTGCCTTGTACAGCATCGAGTGAGACGCTCGCTATGGTTGTATCTTTGACAGAGTTCTGGGGCACTGGGTAAGATAGTTCTGTTTAAGAAGTATTTACAAATAGGGCTTAGCTGACAGGATTACCTGGATGGTTGTTCCTGGTTCTTCTTTAAATAAAAGTCTTTCTTCCTCAAGGTCTTAGATAACTGGGCCATATATTACTTACCTCATTGATTGGCTTCCTCTTAGGAAATCTCAGTCTTTTAACCTGAGGTGGGTAGGACAGAGTGTGATTCACTGTCCCCATGCACTAGAGCTGAAAATGGCCCACTGATCATTGACATGTAAATAAAATGTCATGATGCTTCAAGGATCCTTCAGGACCAAATTGCATTATAATGAAGCCAACAGTGTTTAAAACAACTCTTGGCCCACACAATTCATAAGTAATGGGAAGTAAAACCACAAGCTTAGTTGCTTTGTGATAGAAATGTCCTCTGTACAGATGTGGTTTGTCCTTGGCGGGTGCGCTTCTTTCCCATCTTAGGACTCATCTATGGCCTTACACTGTGCTCTGATGTTACAAGTCTCACCCCTTTTAGCTGCTTGTTGGTCTTGAAAAAGCCCTCTACTTTCACTTTCTCCACTCCCAGCTTCTTACTCTTTAGCCTACTAAAATGGAAATTCTGCAATTCTGCTCCGCTTGCCAGCCCAGTGACATTCCTCTGGCAACCATATCCTTTGTTTGTTTGTTTGTTTTTAGTTTTGGTTTTTGGTTTTGGTTTTGGTTTTTTTGGTTTTTTGTTTTTTTTTTTTTTGGTTTTTTGTTTTTGTTTTTGTTTTGTTTTGTTTTTTTTGGTTTTTTGAGACAGGGTTTCTCTGTTTAGTCTTGACTGTCCTGGACTCCCTTTGTAGACCAGGCTGGCCCTGAACTCACAGAGATCCTCCTGCCTCTGCCTCCTGAGTGCTGGGATTGAAGGCATGGGCCACCATGCTCAGCAGCCATGCCCTTCTCAATGATTGGATTCCAAGGTGTCTTCATCTTTTACCTTGAACTCTCAGCAGGACTTTGTAAAGTTCACTGCTGTTTTTAAAGATTGTCCTGTCATGGCCTCTCAGGTACCATTCTTTCCTGGCTCCCCGTTGTCGTTCTGAAGTCCCTTCTTGGTGTCTTTTCAGTTCCTATTTCTTCTGTAACATGCAAGCATCACTTCCTCGGTGTCCCCCCTACCTTAGCTGCTTCAGCTGTCAGTGCAAGCTCTGCCCTGGAGCGCTTGCTGCTTTTCACGATGCATGTAGAAGGCTTAGAGAGGTGCTCGACTTACTCTCTAGACACTCTAGAGAAGTAGTCATTTGCGGCCATTATTTTCCTTCCTCTTGGCCCATCTCCCTTACTTCTTCATCTATCTCGAGTATTGCTTTATGTAATTTCAGGGTTCTCAAGTCCCCTTAAGAAAAGGAGCAGAGACAAGCCAGACTAAGCCATTCTTCCCTCTGGCCTGTAAAACAGGAAAGGTTTGTGTATTAAAACAACAACAACAACAACAAAAACAACTATCCTGCATATGTGCTGCGAAATTGAGAAATTCAGACACCAGACTTGAAGAGTTTGCTGATAGAGAAGCAAAGCAGGCATCTGCCAGAAGCCCTCTCCCCCTTCATCCTCGCTCCCCATGAGCAAGGCCTCTCTTTCTCCTTAAGCATCTCTCCGTTCTGTCTGGGGATGCAGCCTAGTGGTAGAGTTCCTGCTTGGTATAAACAAGCTCCTGAGTTTGATTTCCCCACAGCCAAACCCCCAAACCTTTCCCTTCTCCCACTCCTCCATCGGTACCGCTCTGTTAACTCAGCCCCCGCCACTGGACCTCGGGCTTTCTTGTCCCCTCTCTCCCTCTCTCCCCAAGGCTGTGCTCTGTAGGTACGACCAGGTCAGTGACTCCTGCTCAAACCCCAGACTATGCCCGATGAGAATTTCCTCTCCTCTTTTTCCAGGAAGCTTCTTACTCCTTAGGTCCTGGTCATTGCTCCTCTGAGGTCTTTCATTCCTTAGCCCCTCAAAGAACATCTGGTTTTCTCTGCAGAAGAATCTTGACATTTTGGTCTTATATACTGACTATCACTGTGTACATCTCCCCATAAGATTCTGCTCATGATCAGGCCTTCTCCATTTTTAAATATAGTATCCAGGATAGATAATGCAAAAGGAAAGATGGGAAAATTACTGGAATGAAAGAAAATGAATAAACCAACACACTACCAGCCAAACTAGGAAGTAGAAAATTACCAAATGAATAGGAAATTATATATTATAAGACACATAACTGTAATAACACAGATTCCATGTTTCACACATAACCTTAATTCAGTTCACTAATTGTGTGTAATACCCAGTAGAGTAGGCAGGGTGCAATCTGCTAATGCCATAATGACAAAGAGTAATGCCCACATTCCTGGGACTTTAGAGGGGTGGTTAGCACCGGATGGATGGAAGGCAAAGGATCTCCTTTCACTAGACTTGAGCTTACTGCTGAAGTCTACAGGGTGGAGCAGTGGCATTCGGCATGCGTTGGAGAGCACCTGTGCTTCCCATGCGATTACCAAGTATAGGCCATAAAGTTTTAGATGCGAAAAACAAACCCTGTTGTGTATGTTAGGTCTCAAAGGCAAACTGCTAACCGAGGTGCCTGTTAACATCAAAATGGACTCTGGCTGCCAGTCTCCCTCAGTCCCTGCCTCTCACATAGTCCTCCTGGCTGGCATACCCTGCCCCTACACTGAAGTCAGCAGCGCAGGACTGGGCCGGGCTCCCTGCCCCCAGATGCTTTTCTCTATACAGCCTCAGGTTCTGGCTGCCAGCCCTTTTGACCTCTTGGCCTCCTGGCCACTGCTCTTGATTCCTGCTCTCCAGGCCTCTTGGCTGCTGGCTCTGCCCTCTCTTCTCTTTCTCCTCACATGGCCTTGTCCAGTCTGCTGTCATGTTCACTCTAGACGCTTCCAGATGCCATTGGCTATGCTCTCCCTTATGTCTGTAATAAAACCCCCGAGCCCTTAGGAATGGTCATATTCTCCTTTTGTTTTATTTTTCCATTCAGTGTGTATTTTACTACTTAAAATAATCCTTTGTAGATTGAAGTTCAGTTGTTTCTTGTTTTTCAAAACGGTCTCATTCTAACACTTGTGACAAGACTCTTGTCTCAGTCCTTTCCTGTGGCCCCAGTGCTGCGATTCAAGTGTGAGCCACCACATCTGGCTTTCAAACATGAAATCTTTATTTTTGTTTTGTTTTTTGTTTTTTGAGACAGGGTTTCTCTGTGTAGCCTCGGCTGTCCTGGACTCACTTTGTAGACCAGGCTGGCCTCGAACTCACAGTGATCCTCCTTCCTCTGCCTCCCGAGTGCTGGGATTAAAGGCGTGCGCCACCACGCCCAGCGGGTGTGAAATCTTTTAAATAATAGCATATAAGATGTTCCATAATGAATGTATAACACAATCCGTATTCTCAGCACTAGCAAGACCATTGCTAATATCCATGTATAATCTATTTATGTTTAAGTCATGGTAGGTATGGTTTTTTTATTGTAAAAATTATTAAGCATTTTAAGCGTGCCACCTAGCTATCCTTTGACAAGATTATATCTCATCATATTGCTAGATTTGCCCTAGTTCTGTTACAATAAAACACTAAGGCTGCAGTTTAAGTACTTGTGACTCTTCTCTGGCATCCCTTGACTCCCACACTAGAAGTAACCCAGCTCTAAATTTGGTATTTGACACTCTCAAACATTTATTACTTCATTTCCTTACATACATACATAATGCTTTTTTACATGTTTTTATATTTTCTATACATTGAGTCCTTCTTGACATTCTGAAACTTTCTCTTTTCTCTCAACATTTTTTTTCCTACTGTAAACGTTTACTTTAGTTCATTACGTGATTATACTATGATCCACTGTTTTCTCTACTAATAGGCACTGAAGCACTCTCTTGCGCTCATACTACTAATGATACTTGTGCTGTGTGTGCGCTTGTTCATACTTCCTCATGTAGATATGCAAGAGGTTCTCATGCGTCTTTCCCCTGAGAACTCTGAGGATAAAGGATGTAGTGGTATTTCTCTTATTTACAGCTGGGCTATATTTGAAACATTGTTTTCTTTTTCTCTCTTTCTTTTTCTTTTTCTTTTTTTTTTCCAATCAAAGAAAGATAAAATACTTTCTTTTTTTCTTGCTACTGGTGAAACATTTTCTCTTATTTACAGGCTTTTCTGGTTTTCCTGATTTTAAATTTTTCTTGAAAATGTATTTTTGGTGATTTACTGTCATTGTTGATATTGTATATCTTTTTTTTTTTAAATCTAGGTGTTTTCTGTTGTATACCTGTAATACCTTTTAGTTTATTTTGTAATACTTACGTACATTTTATCATATAGATACTCCATAATTTGTTATCCTTCCTATTACGATTTGAGTTATTTCTGTGTGCATATGTTGGCTCTCTTATTTTAAACAGCAAGGCAGTGATGGTACCCTGTTCTGCTCTGCATTCAGTGATAAATGATGGAGCCAGGTGGTCAGGTCTCGGTGGTACAGCCTGTGGATATGCAGTAGAGCAGCATGCACTGGCCTCGTTGGCACATGAATCTGTCATTCTTGGCATCAGTAACACCTGCTGTGACCAATGAACTAATTGTAAAGTGACCTACATAAGTAAAGCACTGTCATTTGTGAAAGTGGCTTTGGCTCTGAACACCGGCATGTTTTTTTTTATTGAGCAAGTGTTCAGAAGGATGGAGACTCAAGATTATACTCTGCCGATTGAAGCTAGGTCACAAGCCGTGCATCAAAAAGAGTTCTACAAGACGTAATTTAGTGCTGAAGAACTTGAAGACTAGAATAAGGTATCTGCAGAGTTTCTCTGTGGAAGGCCAGGTAGCAAACACTCTAGGCTTTGCAGGCCGTGCACTTGCTGTTGTGTCCGCTCACTGTCTGCAGCGCAGCATGGCAGCAGTGGGTGCGTAGCCTGACCCTAATGCACATCCATGACTGCTTGAGCACTATAGGGGACACACAAGTTAAAAGTTTATTTTCTGGTCCTTTCTTCCAAGAACGTGTTGTACTCAAGGACTGAAGATTTCACACCATTGACGTTTAGGGCTAGATCATTCTGCCTTTCCCATGGAAGGGACATGCAACGTGGTCCTGATAGTACCAGTCTAGAAGATTTGGAAATGTGCCCCCTCTTATCTGTCTCTCTCTTCTTTTTGGTTACTGGAGTGATTGCATGGGCTCCTTGCTTGAACTTCAACCCTGATGTCAGTGCTGAATGAGAGTTCACAGTGGTGCACAATCCTTTGAATGCAGTTATACTTAACCATGAAGTCAGGTCAGACCTACTATATAGCATATACTAGCGTGCTGGCTAGTTATTGGTCAGTTTGACGCAAACTAGACATACCTGGGGGAAAGGAACCTCAACGGAGGAATTGCTCCCATCAGATAGGTTCATAGACATGTCTGTGGGGCATTTTCCTGATGGCTAAATGTTTGAGGAGGGCCTAACCCACTGAAGACAATGTCACCACCCCAGGGCAGATGGCCCTCCCTGTGTTACGTAAGACAGGTAGATAAGAAGGGCCTGGGAGCAGGCCAGTAAGCACCATTCCTCTGCGGCCTCAGCTTTAGTTCCTGCTTCCAGGTTCCTGCCTTGAGGTCCCACCTTGGCCTCCCTAGATGGTGGGCTATAACTTGTAAGCATCCTTCCCTGAAGCTGCTTTTGGTCAGTGTTTCATCAAAGTAGCAGCAAGCAAACTTAGCTGTAGAAATCGTCCTGATCCTTGAGCAGCTTCTCAACCTGAGCAGTGCTTGCAGTTTTCCTGTCCAGGCTTAACCCCTTTATACAGAGCTCGAATCTGTCTTTGCCTTCCTGTCATGTGTTCTTTTTTATCAGTCTCTTTTCCTCCCTTGCTCTGCGCCAGCTGGCTGGGCCTGAGCCTCCAGCGAGGCAGTATTTACAGCTCGCTTGGGTGGATGCCGCAGCTAGGGTAGCCCAAGGGCAGATGAAATGACATCCAGAAAGGGATGCTGCACCTCTCTGCTCTGTCTTCTTTCACATAGGAAGAATCCCTCTCCCTCTCCCTTCTGTCAAATGACAAGGAGTATTGATTGGCTTGGCACAGTATATAAAATATGCATCTAATGGAATGGTATTTTGGGAACTATTAGCAGCACTGGCTTGCCGAGCCCCAAGATTTTACCCTCCTCCCCTTCCTTTTCCTCCTTCCTAGTAGCAGCTTCTTAGCAAATTACAAGCTCTGCCTCTGGCTTGCTGGGTAGCAGTGGCAGTGCAAGCTTTCTCTAGTTTCCAAGGGAGACGAGTGCTGAGACTGCAGTGTTTCCCAGCAGCCACTTACCTTTCTTGCTGTTCATCTGCATGCATGTCTTGACCTTCATTCTGCTATGCAGGCCTGCTCAAGAAGGTAACAGTGTTTTCTTGGAGTTCTCTGTGTTGGCTGGGGGGCAGAGGGAAAGCAGGGTGGTATGGGTAAAGGTATATGGAGACGGCAGAGTATAAATGCTGCAATTAGAAAAAAAAATGTCTCTGGGGCACTCTGGTCTGTGAACATCTTCCTGTTTGCTGTACTTATAAAATACCCTGAAGGTGGGAGCCCTGGCAGAAGCTTTTGGAAAACTTAAAATTGCCGCATATAAAAGCATAAAGTCATAGTAACGTTACCTATGGGAAGCATGGGAGAAAAATGAGAACTTGGAGAAGAAAATGTTATAAATTGCTCTCAAGCATTCTGACTTCATGAATTCTATTAAGCGCGTGTTATACACATTTAAGGGGAGAGTTGAGGATATGCTCTCCAGTCTGTTCCCAGAACTCCAGAGCTGTGCTTCCTAGTGTCATAGTCAGTATTCTTGTGTCGCTGTTTAAATTTAATGACAACATTAAAAATAATGTCCTCTGTTGCGCTAGCCACATTTAAAATGGTCAGTAGACACATATAGTTACTGGATTCTATATTAGACTAGTTATTGGACATTTACATTATTGTACAAAGCTCCATTGAAGGAACTAAAGAAAGTGACCCATAGAATATGGGAAGGTCAGTACAATTAAAGTTCTGTATCATGAGTCCTGAGTCTGGATTCAGCCAACTTCAGGTTGAAAATATTCAGGAGGAAAAAAATACATCTGAAGTTAGCATGTATAGCATTCTCTTGCCATTCGTTAGCTAGTTCAGTATAATGACCAGTTTCATAGCATTTACATTGTATTGAGCGATGGAAGTAGGCTAGAGATGATTTAAGGTAGATATTTAAAGAGAGTATATAAAATATCTGCAAGTGCTATTTGATTTTATATGAGACTTAAATACTCATGGCTTTGGGTACTTGGAGGTGGGGTGAGTCCTGGAACCAAGCCCCCTGGAGTATTTAGAAATGACTGCGTTTGGCCAGACCAATGAATAGGCTTTTAGCATGAAGGCTAAAAGACCTTTTGCCCACAATCAACAATCAGTACAAATATGAGTCCACTATGGTTAAAGCTGACTGAAGTCTTGAAATACACCTTGCCTATTTTTTATTTTGTGACTGAAGATACTATGGTCCTAGATGAAGATTTGGCTTTTATGGGTTGCTCACAGCAGCCTTATAACATGTCAATGGCAACTTGTGTAAATGTAAAACCATCCTTTACCTTCAAACTTGAGTGAGACATCAGAGGAGGCCAGTAGAAGGTCAGAGTGAGACATCTCAGCCTACTCATTCCTGCTGCTGATAGATTTTGGGGGAGGATATGTCTTCCAAGTGTAGCTAGAATGTTCTGATGCTTTGTGACGGAAACAAACGTTTTCATTATGGAATGAAGGACAGTTCTGGATGCAGGAGAGCATCATAATTGTGAGTGACCTTGTAATCTTGGCTATTCTGCTTCTTCCTTGGTCCTCAATTAAGTCTTCTGCAAGGTAGGGATAATTTTGTCATCTCTATTCTGAATCTTGGAGTTAGACCAAAGTTTGAAGTCTTTTAGGCATTGGTCTACTGAAATAACGGCTAAGTCGGGCTGTGATGGCACAGCCTTTAATCCCAGCACTCAGGAGGCAGAGGCACGTGGATCTCTGTGAGTCTGAGGTCAGCCTGGTCTACACAAATGAATTCTAGGACAGCCAGGGCTACACAACAAACAAAAACAAACAGAAGATGAGAAAAAACACTGCTATGGAAATTAGACTTTGTTATAAGGATTTTAATGAAACATTGTATATCACCAAGAAAAGAGAAAATTCCCCCCAAAATAGGATGTTTGTTTTTAAAACAGAAACAGTAAATAAGCCTATTACAGAATTTGAATATTTTGTTTAAAACTTTCCTTCAAAGAGCTCAGGTAACTTTTATTGGGGAATTTTATCAATTATGTAACCCAAATCATACATACATTTATACAGAAAATAGACCAGCAGAGAATATTTCCCAACACACACAACCTTAACTTACAAAGCTGGCAACTAGAAGAGGAAATCAGAGGCCACATTCCTTTTATGACTGTAAGTGTAGAATTTTGGGGCTGGGGCCATGGTTGAGTTGGCAGAATGTTTGCTGTAGTCCAGCAGTGGGAATATAGAAATACTCAAACAAAATAAGGTGGAGGGTGATTAAGGAAGCACTTGGCATTGACTCTGGCTTCCGTACACAACTAGGAGTGCACACATACACACACATTTCTATCTTGAGCTGAGTGTGTGGCTCAGTGATAGAGTACTTGACTAGCATGCACACACAGCCACAAAAGCAAAAATAAACATAAAGCACAAAACCTGGGGCCTTTTGTTTGAAATGTACAGAATTTTAAATAAAAATCAATATGGTGAGTTCAGATCCCAAGCACTCCCATAAAAAGCTAACTTGGCACACAACTGTAACGTCATCACTGGGGTGCAGGGAGCAGAGGCTTGCCAGATCTTACCTGCCAGCAAGTCTAGCCAGATCAGTGAGCTCCAGTGTTAGTGACTTTGTTTCAAAAACTAGTATAAAAAGATGGGCTAGGGAGATGTGTACTAGTGTTGGCCACACAAGTGCGAGTATCTGAGCTCAGAACCTGTGTAAAAGCTGAATGTGTAGCATGCTCAGCTGTAATCCAGGTGCTCCTATGGGGAATAGGAGGTGGGGACAGGAGAAGCTTCTGGACCAACTAGCCTGTCACATGCAGTAGTAAGGTGAGCCTGTCTAAAATAAAGATGTTCCAGGTGTCTCTAAGCTCCATGCGTATGCTGTGGTGTGCGCATGCAGTGACATCTGCACTCAGCATTTATACACATTACTCTCCATGTGAACATGTGGACACAGGCATCAGTAAACACAAACCTTAGCCTGATTCCTATGAGAATAGGAAGTTTTGGTTTAATTTGATGGGTGGTACCTAAAGAAAATTTACAGCCAGCATCCCCTGTAGCAGTAAAGTGCAGAGAGCAAGAACAGAGCATGGACACTTGGCTATCGTTTCCTCTCTCCCAGTCTGAAGAGTAGGGCAAGAAAAGAAAGAAAAATGGTAAGGACAAGAGAGAAGAAACAAAATTCAACTCTCTTTTTACAGAAGGCACACTTCTGTATGAGCGGCGGCACATTTACAAATATTTTGAATGCCGTAGCAGCATTTACTGAAGGAATGTAGCTTTCTGGCCGTTTTGACCTTTACGGACATTTATTTTAGCTGTGGGCGTCCCTTCAGTTTATGGAGTGCCTTCTTGTTCCTCCAGCACAGGCAGCTAAGGTTTTATGCTGTTCCCTCTCCTCCTCCTCAGGTCTTATCTGACTCCTGTGCGGGATGAGGAGGCAGAGTCTTTACGGAAAGCACGCTCCAGACAAGCTCGGCAGACGCGAAGGTCTACTCAAGTAAGCACGACACCCCCGCCCCCAGTGTTCTTTGTCTTTCTGCCTGCCAGTGGAATAAGTATTAAAAATACTAAAATAAATGTCTTTATTCCTGCCACTTCGTTATAGTTGTCACCACACCTACGGTTATGCTGTGTAGAATCAAATAAGCTTATGGCTGTCTCTGCTCGCTCTCACCTCCATCACCTCCGTTCCTCCAGGCTCAGGACTCACCATTCCAGCTTGGCTTGAGAACTGTAGGGAGCCTGTAGCCCTCCATACGTGGAGAATCTCTAAGGAAGCTGATGGCAGTCTGAAACGTTAAATAGCGTTTCCATTTGACCCAAAACACACAGGGCTATTCTTAGATAAATACATGAGAACATATTTTCATACAAAAACTTGGCTATTACTCAAAATAGCCAAACAGTAGAGCCGACCCAGTAATGTACTCCGTAATAACCAGTACTAAGCTGCTACTAGTATATGTCCACTAACCAGCAAATGAGCAAAATATGCCATATCCGTATAGTGAAATGTCATTTGGAACTAAGAAGTCATGTTACAGGGGCTGGAAAGATACAAAGGATCAGTGTTCGCTCCCAGCACGACTGCCTGCATCTCCAGCTCCACAGGATCCAGCAGCCTTGTCTGGCCTCCCTTGGGCATCTGCGTACACACATTACAAACCTACACACAGACATACACATAAATAAAACAAAATTAAAGTGGTGTTACAATGTGGATGAACTTTGAGAAAACATTCCAAGTGAAACAAAGAGCTCACTTGTTACGAGTCCATTATGTGATATATCCAAAATGGCGCATGCAGAGAGCGAGGAAGGTGATTAATGCTAAGGTGCAGGGAAGAAGAATGGGGGAGACTTGCTAGTGGGTGTGGTTTCCTTTGGGGATGATGAAAATGTCCTGAAAGTAGATCATATACACTAAAAGGCAGACTTTTATGATATGTGAGTTAAGTATCAGTTACACAGAAAGGCCTTTAATGGGAGCCATGAAAGTGGTTGTGATGTAGCTCACACTGTTTTGCAGAGATGGGAGGGGTAGGGAGAGGATGTTTGTCAAGTCAGGAAGCACAAGCCTGCTTAGGAAGCTGTTCATAGCAGTCCCAGCTGAAAATGGCGGGGCAAGGCCTCAGGTTGCAGTGGCTGTGGGTGTGAGGAAAGGCTCTGAGTGTGTGTTGAAGGAGGCCGAGAAAGCCCGTGAAGCGGAATGAAAAGGAACATCCAAAGAAATGAAAAGTAGAAAACAGCAGTAGCATCTGAAATGAAGGAGAAATCCGTGTGCAGCAGAAAGGAAGCATTCAAGGCGTTTATTCAGATGGCGCAGAAGTCAGGAAGGGAAGTCGCTGACTGGGAAAGCGACATTCCACATAGCAGCAGAAAGTTTGATTCTGTCTTGACTGACCCTCCCGGCATGGGTCTCGTATTCTGCCTTCACTGTTGCCCGCTTCCCATAGAGTCCACCTTCCATGAAGCCCATAACTATTTTTTGTTTTTCTTTTATTCCAGTCAATATACATGAGAAAACTCACCCATTTGTCCATTTTTAAGTTTATGCTTCAGCGTCAGTAAGTCATTCCCGTCACCACTGTCCATCTCCAGGACATTTTCATCTTTCCAAACTGGAACTCTGTATTCATTAAGCAGTTACCCTGTGCAAAGCAAGCAATGTTCCATTTTTTATCCATGAATTTGACTACTTTATGAACTACTTTATGATGAAATCATATACCATGTGCCCCATCTGTTTGGCTCATTTCATGTATCATAATGCTAGGGTTCATTCATGTTGTCCGTGTGACATCATTGTATTTATTAGGTCTGTACATGCATGCCACATTTGCTTATCATTCACCTTTTAGCGGGCACATGGCTACCACAGCAAACCACTATGCAAATGTCTGTTCGCACGTCTCCAGACCCTGCTTTCAGCCCGTTGAGAATACATGTAGAAATATGTGCTGTCTTGTATGATAATCCTATTTTTAATACTGAGCAGTTGCTGAACTACTCTCATGGTAGCTGCCCTACTTTCTACTCCTGTCAGCATCCACAAGTATCCTCATTTCTCCAGATCTTTCTCAATATTTGTTTTGTAGTTTGGGGACTTATTATACCCACTCTAGGGGAGTGTGAGGTAGAAGACTGGCGATATTTTCTCTTACATTTTAATTTTTTTATGGAGAATGACACATACATGCAGGTCAGAAGACAGCTTGTGAGAGACAGTTCTCTCCCTCTACCGTGTGGGTCCCTCATGTCAATCTCAGGTCCTCAGGCTTGGCGGCAGGTGCCTTTACCCACTGGACCATTTCAGTGTCCCACTAACTATATTTCTACTATCATCTTTTCTTTCAGTATACAGTAGGAAAATAATCAGAATATATGCCTATGAATCTATAATTGGCTATATCAATGAATTAGAAATAATAGTGGGGAAATACAGACCACTCTTAAGTGGTTTTAAATTTATTTATGAAGAGACAGGAGAGGGTAGATGGAAAAGGACACACAATTAAAAGTGGAAGAGCCAAAAATGTATAAATATCTTGAAATGAGACCAGACATGATGGGCATGCCTATAATCCCAACATTTGGGAGGCAGAGGTATAAGGAACAGGAGTTCAAGGCTAACCTCAGCTACATGGTGATTTAGAGGTCAGCCTGGGCTACATAAAAACCATTTCAAAAAAAGAAAGAAAGAAATTTTATAGAAAAATGCTCAATAGAGAAAGCCAAAGTCCACATCAGAACTAGGAAGGATATTCTGAGTGTGGACATGAAACTATTTTCTTAGATTCTCAAAGGGATGTTGGGTCCCCAAAAGAAAACTTATCCAGAAAGTAAATGTCCAGTTCCTTAGTGTGGCAGTGACCCAGCCTCTGCCTGCTTCCCTCAGTTTCCCTGCCCTCATTCTCCTCCCACCCCTTCACCTTTGCTAAAGTGGTGACAGACACCGGCATCATCCCAACTCCCTAATTCTGAGTCTTTGGACAGACTCCCTTTAGCCACAGTGCCTTTTCCCCTCACACCCTTCCAAGGAAGCTCTTGCTGAGGTCAGAGGACAACTTCGTGTGTTAGTCACTGCCTTCTGCAAACCTTGTTTGAGGCATGGTCTCTTGTTCACCCCTGAGCATACCAAGCAAACTGGCTTAACAAGCTTCTAGGGACTCGCCAGTCTGCTCTCCCCGTCTCCCCAGAGGTGTGTTACATGAGTTCTGGAGATCCGAACTCTGGCCCTCTGACTCAATTATCTATGGAGCTGTCTCTTCATGTCCCAGTGTTTCTATCTTAATATGTACATAATATCTTATGATCATCTATTTTCCATATGTAATTTCTGGTAGATTAAATTTCTTGAAAAAGGTGCCTGTGAGCTTGGTCAACAGTTAAGAGCGCTTCCTGCTCTTGCAGAGGACCCAGGTTCAGTTCCTCTGTCTACACAGAGCTTACAACCACCTGTAACTGCAGTTCCAGGAGAGCCACACCCTCTTCTGGCTTCTGTAGGCTCCTGCTAGCACATGATGTACCCCAACTCAGGCAGGCTCACACACATGTCTATAACCTAAGAATAAATAAACATTTAAAGAAAGTTTCTTGAAAAGAATTGCTTGACTTGCCTCTGTATTTTAATTTCTTAATGATATCAGTTATTTAAAAGAGTGAATAAAATTATGAGAACTAATTTAGTTAAAGGCAGTTACGAGGCTGGAGAGAGAGCCCTGGAGTAAAGGGCGCTTTCTGCTCCTGCAGAGAACCCCCCATGGCCAGCTGACGCACAGCTGCATGTTGTGAGGGCATCTGACAACCTCCACAAATCTTACACTAGTGTACATACATAAGGACATGTATATGCACATAATTTCATAGACTAAAAAGGATGTGATGGATGTAGTACTCAGTGGCCACCTTCCAGCTGTGGGACATGCTTCCTCCAAGGCTCTAAGAACGTAACCACTCCACTAGAATAATCTCATTCTCTTCTCAGTGCTGTCCTGCTCCAAGTCTGTCATTTGCTTTGCTTCTGTCCTGCTGCTCCAGCGACCCCAGGGGAAACATTAATTGTTCACGCATCTCTGTGTGATTCCTAAAGTTACTCAGGAAATGATGTTAGAGAAAAAAATACAGCATTTCAGAAAGTGTTATTGTTTCAGCCTAACTATGAACTTCCATCTACTTGAACCAGATTTTTGGAAAAAAATTTATATTTATTTTATGTGCATTGGTGTTTTGCTTGCATGTATGTCCATGTGAGGGTGTCAGATCATGGAGTTACATACTGGTGTGAGCTGCCATGTGGGTGCTGGGATTTGAACCCAGGTCCTCTGGAAGAGCAGTCAGTGCTCTTATCCACTGAGTCATCTCTCCAACCCTTAAGCTAGGTTTTAAAAGTTTGCTTTTCCCAGTAGTTACTGTTTAGAGACTAAGAGGATAACCATTTGATCTTGGGAGAGGGTGTAAGCACACTCAAATAATTGAGCACAATTTGGTATGAGCTAAATACATCTATAGCAGCAGATATCACTAGTGACCTATTTCTGGAAGACCAAGTTAGGAAAGCTAAAATATTAGTTCAGAGTGTACATAGATTTGGGTCTGAGTTCTCTGTACACTGCGGTGCTTATTTTTAAGCATGTGTTGCTAGAAATGGCCTTCTGTTGGAAGCTTTTGAGCCAGTTTCCCTGTTAGTATGAAACTGTCTTTACCGTTTGACATTTTCCCAGGGTGTTACCCTAACAGACCTTCAAGAAGCAGAAAAGACTTTCAGCCGGTCGAGGGCAGAGAGGCAAGCTCAGGAGCAGCCTGGTGAGAAGCTTGAAGATCCTGGCGGGCTTGAAGGGAGCACCAAGAAGCAGGAGCCATCAGCAGCCCCAACAAAGGAAGCTGAGGCAGGCCAGCCACCATGGGGCAGGAGTCTGGATGAAGAGGTGAGCTCTTTTCACTGGCGTGCTCTGCACCACAGCAGGATCATCATTTGGTGAAGCTTCACCAGTGGTGGTTTAAGTGTTATCCTGCCTTGCAGTGAACCGTTCCTAAAAGACACTGTGTGTTGATAGCTGTCTTTGGTGCAGACCTATTTGACTGAAAAAAATCCAAAGGATTGCCATTCTCATTTCCTCAGAGGAAATGCTTTTGAGTGAATGTCTGACTATTCTGTAAAAAGAGGATATAGTATGATAAAATGCAGATAAGATGTAAGTGTTTCTATGCTGGACACTGTTTTAAGCGTTTCAAATATATTAATTGATTTAATCCCCAGGAGATCCCTCTAAGATAGGTATTAGTACTCCTATATTATAGATGAGAAAATTGAGTCTCACAGGCTGAGTAACTTCCATTACACTCTACGCAGTGAGCATTTAAATATAGGTAGTCTGACCCTACAGCTTATTTACCATTAATGTGTTGTTTCCCAAACTCCCGGGAGTCACCATCTGTGTGGACACGTGTCTCTAGTGGAAGTGGTATTCACAGAGAGGGCCAAGGGTATACTTAGGGCACGCATACCCCTGGTTTCAGTTGTAACTTTGTCTCTGTAATTACCACTACCATTCCTCTCTCTCAGAAGTGTCCCAGTGTGGGCTGGTAAGTGTCATGGTCGCTGGAGAAAAGAGAAGGGCCATCGCCCACTTGTTGGAGCTCTGAGTGCTAAGTTCGGTGAACTCATCAGGCATTTGTTTGTTTTGTTAAGTTATTATTTACTGAGTGCTGGTTCTCAGAGAGTGGTCAGGTCCCTAACACACACTTTCTAATTAAGTCCTCAGCATCCTGTCTGAGGATGATTGATCCCTATCTTACAGATGAGGAGGTTGAAGCCCAGAGAAGTTAAGTTTTTTAAGGTCACACAGCTACCTCCTGCTGAGGATAGACTTTAAGCTAAGTTCTATCGGACTCCAAAACCTCTGTGCCTCATAGTTTCTGTGTTTTGTAGTCTATAAATTTAAAAGTATGTAACCTCCACCTTGTGAACCTAATACATAGTAAGAATTTATATCTTGAAGAATCTTCAGGTAACTAAGCTAAGGCTAATTGTTGACGTCTATGTTTTAACTTGTAAAACATTTTCCAAAGGGGGGAAATAGAAATTGTTTAAAGTTTCAGGAAAGTAGTTCAGTGGAATAGCCTTACCTAGCATGTGTCAGGCATTGGTGTGATGCCTAGAACAGAAGAAGAGATGAGCTTATCAGGGAGTCGTGTGGTGTTGGTGGGCTATCCAGGCATTTGTTCTCTGTCCTTGGGCCATCTGTGCATTCTTGTTTCTTCACACTCCTGAGCTCTTTATTTCCTGTGACCTCTACCTTTGAGCACTCCATCTTAAAAACAGCTTTGGTCTTCCCATTTTCAAGATCAAAAGAATCTTTCCTAGCACTGAGCTAATTAGTGCCCTGTGGTCATTTTAGGAACAGTTTGTCTCAACTGCTGCGGTCACAATGGTATCCTCAGGGTATGAGTCCAGAAGCTGTTGTTTCTGACCCCCTTATAACTCTAATGTAGCTAGTAGGTACTGATTGGACATCAACTGTTAATAAGTCTCCTTAATACTGAAAAGGTCCATTTTGAGGACACCTACTGTCTTTATCCTTTGATTGAACTTGACCCTTAATATCTCATCCTGTGGACTGTTTCCAGCCTATCTATCATCGCCTAAGGTGTCCAACCCAACCAGACAAACCCCCAACACCAGTGTCTCCTTCTACATCAAGACCCTCACTCTACACGAGTTCTCACTTACTGCGGACAAGCAGAGCTTCAGAGGCCACCACAAACACCACAGCTGCAAAGGAAATGGACAACAGTGGTACGTATAGCTTCAGAAGCCACTTCCCAGTGCGCATGGCCTGGTTTTTAAGACCCACACTGTGTGTTATCTTTGGGCAGAGAAAGAAGAAGCTGATTTGGATGATCAGTCCTCTAACAGGCTGTCAATCCGAGAGAGGAGGCGGCCTAAGGACCGGCGAAGAGGCACGGGCATTAACTTCTGGACAAAGGATGTAAGTACATATGGTCTGTACGAGGCACACCATCTCACCTGTGACTACCAGCCTCCCTCCTGAGATCAAAAGGAAGAGCCCCATGTGGTACCATGACTCCCATAGAGATGACAAAGAAAGTGAGAAGACCCCACTGGTATGGGACTCGCTGGTTCATTCCTGCTAAGTGCCTAGAGCAGTTCTGGGCACAAAGTAGACACTGTATCTAGTAAAGAATGTTGAAACCTGGAGATTTGCAACTACTGTATGAGTAAATTGGCAAATGTCAGCAGTCCTCTGTGGTGGTCCCTGAAAATCATGCGATCAAGATTGTCTTCATACTGCCTATAAGCCAAGAGTCTAACTATTCTAGGATGATAAGAATTTTGAAGGTGGGAGATGGAAAGATAGCTTAATGGTTTGGAGCACTTGCTGCTCTTCCAGAAGACCCAGGTTCAATTCTCAGTCCCCACATGGTGGCTCACAGCCATCCATAACCCCAGTTCCAGGGATGCGACTGGCACATGCATGGTACACATACTTGCATGCTGGCAAAACATTCAGATGCGTAAAGTGAATACATCTTTTCAGGTTTTGTTTTTGTTTGTTTGTTTTTTAATTTTTTCAAAGGGCTTAAAGTCTGTAAGTTGACACAAGTTTATCTGACTTTTACCTTTCTGTAGGGAAAAGGATCAAATGATAGAGAACAGGTGACCAGTGCTTACTAAACACAAACACACTAGCACTTTAATGCACTCCCTTTATAGCTGGTTCTAACCTTCTCATTCAAGCCTGCTGCTAACATTTTTTTAAACCTAGTGGCCAATACCCTAAACCAGAGGCCCCTGGTTCCTAATGAACCATTTGAAAATTAGATAAAACTGTCCAGTGACAGAAGAAATGTAACAGTAGTAGTCACCCATTACAAACCATCTTTCATTCCTTGTCTTAGGACTAAATTGGTAGTGTTTTCTTTCTTTATTTTATTTTATTTTATTTTATTTTATTTTTGGCCAGTGCTGGGGATTGAACTCAGGGTCTTGCACAAGCTAGACAAACAAGCACTCTACCAATAGGCTGCATCCCCAGACCAGAGATGACAACTTTTGACAGAGTGAAACGAAGTCTTGCTCTTTGAAGAATACCTTTTCCCCAACTGTATTTGGTTTGACAGTTTTCCCCATAGTGATGTTTCTGAGTCCCCTGCCTGTGACAGCTGTTGAAAGAGGCAGCGTAGCATCACTTGGCTTGCAGTCTTCATTGCCCATGTTTAAAAATGCCAAGAAGCCGGGTGGTGGTGGTGCACGCCTTTAATCCCAGCACTCGGGAGGCAGAGGCAGGCAGATCACTGTGAGTTCGAGGCCAGCCTGGTCTACAAAAGGAGTTCAGGACAGCCAAGACTACACAGAGAGACCCTGTCTCGAAAAACCAAAATAAATAAATAAATAAAATAAAAATGCCAAGAAGTGTAATTGATGGGAACTGACCTTGTTTTTCTAGAGGTCTGTGACGACGCTCCTTTTGTTTTTCCTTCTCTTTCCATTTCAGGAGGATGAAACAGATGCCTCTGAAGAGGTCAAAGAAGCATGGGTAAGTGGCCCAATGACACACAGTCCCTTTAGGGCTCAGGGACTTGCTCTTAGGCATGCAGTTTCAGGAGATGAGCAGATCTATGCAAACATGGGTTGAAGGTAAAGATGAGCATTCTTCCGAGGGGTGTGGCCGGTGCTCGTTGCTGCAGCTTCCCAGTGTCTGGCTGTGCTCGCTGCCAGGGGTATAGGCTCCACTCTTCTCTCTTGAATATGATATTACTGGATTGGATAAAGTACTTTGAAATCTTTGGAAAAAAAGTAAAAATTGATACAAGTTCCTAATGGCTCTCCTCTAACAGAAAAGAGCATAAATATAGAGATCATAAAATTTGAGGCCATTTACAAGTTATTTATATTGGTCTTTGAGAGACCGTAAGCACCTCACCTCTTTTGAAGCCTGGCATCCATCTCCCCTCTGCACTGAAAGGCCAGTACCCAGCATGCCTCCTCTGAACTACTTTTATACCTCCAAACACCGGGGTTATGTTTACAGGAAAGAGGGAATTTGGTGTTGGTAAAAATTAATACAAACCCATGTGCTTTACTTTTCAAAGCATATAAAATGGCCTTTAGCACCATGCAGCTTATTATTCTACATTTATTCTCAGAAAATATTTAGTTATCTTTACAAAAATCAGCAGTGAGCAATAAAGACAAAAGTAGCAAATCGTAATTGTTCTATCTAAATAGATTAGATCCCAAACAGAAATTGTTTGGTGGGATATGCTTCCAATCCCTTATGAGTCATGCAGAAGAAAGAGCACAAATTTCTTGGTTTTGATTGTTTGTGTGTGTGTGTGTGTGTGTGTGTGTGTGTGTGTGTGTGTGTGTGTGTGTTAGGAGATAGGTATGGGTGCACTAGCATATGAAAGGTATTTGAAAAAGATTTCAGACTGGACCTGGAGCTCATGAATTGGGCTAGACTGACTGGTTAGCAAACTCTAGGGGTCCTCCTGTCTTCCACCTTCTCAAGTGTGGGGATTACAGGCACACAGTGCTGTGTCTGGCCTCTTACATAGGTGCTAAGAATCTCAACTCAGGTCTCCTTTACTATCTAAGCCATCTCTAGCTCCTATATGGCAAATTTAAGGGCACACTGGGCCATGGAGTAAGGCCTTGTCTCAAATGGGTATGGAGTAATTAATAATATAGGTAAGAATTGTCTATCTTGATTGACGTTGAGGCTATATAACAAAGGTGAATTGTGTTGTTTAAAAATAACACAGAAAAATCTCTTGGAGCAAGGGTGTGTGTGTGTGTGTGTGTGTGTGTGTGTGTGTGTGTGTGTGTGAGAGAGAGAGAGAGAGATTGTGAGTATATGCCCTCAACTCTCTTCTTTAAGGGATTTGAAAAGGCTTTTGGAGACAGAAAGGTTCCTTTGGGGAACTGTGCTTAAACAAGGATCTGAGTAATAGATTACAAAGCTCTGGGAAGGACCATAATCCCCATAGGGTTCATGCAGGCCACTTAGAGCCAAAGAATTACAGGGAAGATTTTGTTGTCATAGGATGTCTTTTGTCAATAAAAATCTCTGTCTGTGCTAAACTTCTGGGCACTGGAAAATCCTAGCCTAGGGCCCATGAAGCAAGAAGAATAAAATGCTCTTGATACAGTGCCTCTTATGGAATTTCATTTTAAGACTGTTGAATTAAAAGCATGGAGAAGACTTTCTGCTTTGTGTAGAAGAGCATGGACTGTTAAGGTTTGACGCAAAAGTCATTTGTCAGGCTAAAGACTATTCCATTTATCCAATTGTTTGTGGCATCTACTAGTGTTTCCCAAGTGTCGGGCAGGCTCCATGCTTTAGCTCTGCATTTTATGTAGGTGCCTTTACATTTATGCAGGGAAGCTAGGGTTAGTCCAAGCACCCGCCAGCACTGCTTGATGGTATGTAAAGGAACGGCAGCTGATGTGTCAGCCTGGGTGAGGCTGCCTTTTAAAGTAGTCCTGTTTGCTTGTCCCATTACTTGTTCTGTTTTCCCTTGCTAATGCTAGTAGGCATTATCCATATGGGTCCACAGAAAAAGTACCCAGTGATGACCCAAAATAAATAGGAACCATCCTACCTAAAGACAGTCAGTAGTGTCTAATGACTCTTAGGATCATTCCTGTTTCCTACACTGTACTGTCCTTCTGTCAGACAGCAATCAATGTGTCACTCAAAAGAGAGACATGCTGTTGAAGTGACGCTGTCACTGATCAGTGTAGATACTGCTGAGAAGTCAGGGAAAGTGAAACCGTATCTGCTATTGCAGTTGTACCAGCTCCTCACTCTTCCTAGTGTGGTGATACCTATTGTTTTTAAAGTTGACTCCGACGTCTATTTTTTTCAACTAAAATACAATTTATAATCAATAAAATACATAAATGTAAAATGCACTATTTGGAAAATCTTGACCTGGATATACAACTCCATTACCTCATGAAGTCCTCTGTTGTCCTTCCCAGTCAATCCTTTCTTATTGTCACCATAATTTTGTATGGACTCATCCAGCGATATTTAATCTTAAGAAACAAGCTTGAGTGGTTATTATCTCTAACATATGTCTCCATTTGTGATCAGAGCAAAGTGATTCCTGATATATAGGATTCTTTTCTCTTCTTAAATGTTTCAGAAGATTCTCTACTGTCTCCTTCACCTGCCAATAACAACTGTGGCTAAGAAGGCCTTCTGTGTAACCTAAGCTCTGCTGACTTCACTAAAATCCATTTCCTCTTTTAGATACTTAGGAAAATGTAAGCAAGACTTATTCACAGGAGAGGTATGGCCAAGGATAGCGCTGATGTGTTCTCAGTACAGTCACATGCTGCTCTTCTTGTGACCTTAAGGAACACAGTGAGAAGTCTAGGGACCTTGTTAAGCTCAGCAGAGTAAATATAGTTATGGTCAAACCCCACTCCACTTGTAAATCCACCAGGTAGTGAAACTGACAAAGAATATGTAATTTGGAATCTTAGCACATCCTTAACAGATGTGTTTAAAGCAATTCTGTCTCATACCCACATTATGTAACAGGTAGTCTCTGGAAATCTTTAGATATCTTGTCTTCCTAAGTGGAAAAAAAAAACACCTGAGTTTAAATGTTATTATAAATGTCTTTAAGTTCGGGGGTATGCTGGATATTTTCTATATAGCAGCCCTCCTTTTATTCATGGGGAGTATTTTCTAATGCCCCTGGACGGGGCTGCCTAAAATTGAAGGTGGAACTATACTGTACATGCACTGTGCTTTCTCTTATGTAACATACAAGTCAGTCCTAGCAAACAATAAGAAAAATAGAATATTTATAACTGTATACTGAATAAAATCACCGGCAGCATTACTCTTATATATCAGGACATTACTCAGTAAAATAAGGGTGACTTGAACACAAGCACTGGAATCTTGCTGTCGTAGAGGTTAATCTGATTGCTAGGAAGGGTCCTAAGTGACCGGTGGGGAATATGGCAGGCTCTGGACAAAGAGATGACTCGTATCCCAGGCAGGGCGGAGTGGAAGGTGTGAGACCGATGGCACTACTGAAAACAGCACAGCTTTTCTTTTTTGGCTATTCTGGAACTTCCATTTAATATTTTTTCAGATGGTCTGAAAGTAGCTAAATCCACGGAAAGCTAAACTGCCAGAAAAGTCTGTGTGACTACTGTGGTAGCAGCAGTCTAGAGTGTCCTCTGGACAGAGCAACTTAGGTTTGGACCCTGTCCGTCTTTTCCTACCTTCATCTTTGGCCTGTCTTTTGCTTGACATAAGGTCTGCTTGTTTTTTCTGCTGCAGTCTGTTTCCCAGCCCAGTCCTGTTGTGTAATTGACTTTATCACTAGAGGGCACAAGTAGTCAGCAGAAAAGATACTGGTGAGCACGCAGAATGATGCCCTAAACAGAAGCAGAACCAAAGACGAACGCTAGTTCAACACAGGACAGACATCTGTCTTGTAACTTTTTGTATCATGAGTTACAAGATAATTTAGAGGTGATTTGGATCAGGAACCTAGTCTCACAGTTAAGTAAGGTCCAAAGAAGCTAATTATTTGGAGACATGAAATCTCTAGGTGCTCCGATGGCCTGTAATGGGGAAGCTTTTTATGAGACATAGTGGCACAGACTTGAAAATATGGCTTACATCTCTGCCGTACCCTTTTCATCCACTTGGGTTTTTTACCTAGCAGGTTACATGTTCGAGTTGACTTGCTAGTAGCTTGTGGCCTCCTTGAGCGAAGGAGCATCTTAGAGCTTCTGAAGCTGCTCAGACTACCAAGGTTCCGTGGATAAGAGCATCACCATGCTGCCTCCTTCACATAGGTGGGTAGCTAGTTCTGTCAGGAGTAAGACGTAGCATCCTTTTGTTAGGAAAGTCCACCCCCACCCATAGCTCTCCAAAGCTTTTTTGTTTTTTAAAGAGAATCAGATGATACTCAGTCTGAACAAATTCATTGAAACTTTACCCTCTAAGTAAGCAGTGGAGCTATCTTAATCCTGAGAGGAACGCAATAACCGTCCCTTAAAACGCACTGTTAATTTGTGGATTCAAGGTACCTACCTGTTCTAGCTAACTGTTAGCCTGCTAGTGGAGAGGTCTGTTGGTAAGGTGCTCTAAAAGAGGTAAGCAATTCAAGCGTTCTCCAACTGAATAAGAGTACAACTTAACATTGCTGGCAAGGCTGAGTTCTGAATGTTAACAAAAAATCAAGGCCCCAGATATGGCTCTACTGCCAACCACTAAATGCATTTCATATTTTGTTCTTCTTCCCTTTTGTTCCGATCTTCCTGTTCTTTCTCTCAGTAAGTGCTCTTTTGGACCATTTGTGGTCAGGCATTTTTCTAGATTCTGAGGATGCAATGATGAAGAAAAAGTCTTGTGCTTGTGGAATTTACTTTCCAACAGGAGAGACCAGTAATAAATAAATACTTAAATAGATGGTAAGTGCTATGGGGGAAAAAATGAGTAAAAAGGAAAAAGAGTGTCATGTGGATAGGAGCTTCACATTATGGATAGGACAATAATCAAGCCAGGTTGCATTGACAAAACATGATCTGAGTTAAAGGATTTAAGATAGGAAGCTACACATGAGGGTAGTGTGGAAGCAGAAGGTACAGCAATCACTAAGACCCCGAGGCAGCTGGGCCCTGCATGTTTGAGGACAGACTGAAAAAACAAATGTGGCTGAGAAGAATGAACAAAAAGGCAGACAGATAGGAGATGTCACTGTCACCACTTCAGCTTTTGGCATGCCGTTATGGGTACCTGTTGTAGGTTTTCACATCAGACAAAGTGATGCTTTGTGGATTCTGCTGCCATATTGAAGACTATACCCTACGTGGAACAAGAACATCAGAAGGCTGCTCCCAGACTCAGGGGGAGAAAAATGAGTAAAGGTAGTTTAGGACCAAGTTAATAGCAGGAATATTCTGGAAAGTTACATTCATGATGTATTTTGAAAATTGGGACCACCTAGACTTACTGTTAGTTTGAATACAGTATGAAGAAAGAGAAGTGGCGGCCGACTAAGTCATCCCTATGAGCGGAGTTTATAGCTGAGATGGAGAGGGCTATAACAAGAACAGGTCTGGCAGGGGAAAGGCAGGCATCTGCTTTGGGGGTTAGAAGTATTGAGCTTACTAGGTTCAACTGACGTATTTTTATATGCAACTGTCAAGAGAGCAGTTGAATGTGCATCTGGAGTTCATGTTAGAGGTCCAGGCTGGATTTAAAAACTCAGATGTCAGGAAACATACAGATCATGTGTAAAACCATGGGACTGGATGCAGTTACCAGGAACATAACTGCAGAGAAGGGACCAAAGACAAAACTCTGGAGCACCCCGAAACCCAAGCAAGATGACTGAGGACTGTCAGGGGAGAGCAGTCTTAGCTTAAGAATGTCTTAAGAATATGAGTGCATTTCCCCCTTTTCCAAATTAAATCAAAACAGAACAATGCAATAGGTTGTTTTGGTTTTGTTCTTTGCCATGACTTTTACTTGCATTGTGATATGAACCATAAAAAAATCTACTTTCCTTTTGGTCAAAGTGGTATGAGAGTGCTGACTATCCCAGAGCCTTTGAAACAAAGACCGCTGCCTCTCTGCACACCTTGTCCAGAGCATTGAGCCTGTTCTTAAAGAATCGCAAAGGGGGTGCTGGCTATCCATGAAAATTGTCGGATTGACCCACCTCTTGGTCCCTCTTTCCTTTCTTATTTTTCTCTGCTTTATTGTATTTTTTATTAGCTAGCTCTTCCATTTCAGTTATAAAGCTTTTTTGACAAACATTTATTTCTAGATGCTACTGAATTCTAGACTTTGAATTAGTTTGTTGTGACTCAGCTGACTATCATAGGTTGAGTTTATAACCGAAAAACTTGAAAGCCATTGAGTTAACCATCTCATTTTAAAGATGACAGGACCAATGCAATGGCTCAGTGGGCAAAACCTGATGACCCAAGTCCAGTCCCCAGAATCCATGGTGAAAGGAGAGTACCAACTCCCAAAAGTTGTCCTCTGACCCCCATACCTGTACTGTGGCACATAAAGGTCCACACACCTTTCTCTGTCACATATACATACACTACATGGCTAAAAAGAAATAAGTCACAACAGAGGCCCAGAGATGAAGTGACCCACTGAACTAGTTTGGATAAGATAGTTCTTCATTTCAGTTTCCTTGAGCATAAACTAGAGATAGTTATAGTACCTACTATGTATTTATGTAATAAAAATGAAGCTACTACATGTAACTTATTAATGGTGAGTCCTAAGGTCCCAGGTCAGTCTACAACGTTTCTTTGGGGACTTTCATTGATCCTTAGAATCATGTGATCTTACAGTTGCCTGCTAATTTTCCCTTAAAGAAAAAACTATTTGGAGAGTTGAGAAATAGGCCAGATCCCTCTCTACTTCTTAGGGGAGTGCCTTTTATTGTTCTTAGCTTTAGGTTGCAGCCTCACTATGGAGCCCAGGCTGGCTCTTCCACCCTCCGTCCTGACTACTGAGATGACAGATGTGCTACCACACCTGGCTTTCTGAGACAGCTTGAGGAAGCTTTTAGGAATTGCTGAGGTAGAGAGAAGAAAATGTGTAGAAAAGAGCAGGACTGAATGTTTCAAATTTCACTCAGAATCCCAAGAGCTTCCAGGCAAACCAAATTCCTACACATTTCTCTTGGGCCAAGCCAGTTTGCATTGCTGTGCCCAAATTACTGTCCTGTCTTTGCTCTTCTATGGATTTTCCAACAGTTCTGTGTATACAGGTCTTTACTAGTTTTCTCCTCCCCCCTCTCCAGATGAATCTGTGCTATTTCTCTAATCTTTCACGACTGCTCCTGGCTATTTGCTGGATCTTTTCTCTCAAGAAGTATTTTTTCATCTTGCTATTTATTAGTCTCATGAAGCACCTTTGTCTGTCTGTTCACTCTCCACCACTGGGCAGTGTCTTGGCCTTTCTCCTTTTCAGTGAAGTCCTAGGTCTGTTTTGCCTTTTCCTCTCTACTGGGGCCTGATTGCCTAATATGGTAAGGTATTTCCCAGACAAGACCGTACTGTTGCGCTGGAACAACAGCTTGCCTGAGTTTAAAGACATGGTAGGTAAGCTATCAGATAGACCTAGTTATTTATGTAGTAAAGCAGTGTTTTTATAGGACACCATATAACAACCACAATTTTCTTCCCTTGGTTGGCTTTTCTCTTGCTTTTAACAGAGTTAAAAGGATAATAAAATACAGATTTTCTCCACTCAACTTCTTTATCTTTTGAGAGATAAGGGAAAGAATAAATACATAAAAGCACCCAGAACGAGAGCATTTTGAGATGTCTGAGAAATTTGATAACATGATAGTGTTCATAAGTTTCTTTTTTAAATAGGGATAGAGTTAATAAGCGATAACTGTTCTCTGGGAGCCAGCCCTGGGGAATTGGCAGGCATTCTGTTTGTAGACTAACAAGCTGTCCTGGATCCATGCAGTTTGCAACAATGGCAGTTGGGAGCAGAGAATGGAAATGGGTAAGTGGCAGCCAACCAGCTGTCCGGGGAGTTGCTTGCCGTGCAGTGTCCACTGAAGGCTCTTCCTTAGTGGCCACCGCACCCCGACCTGGAAGGACCTCTGCTCTCACTGTACATGTGCACTTGTTTTGCAACTGTAGTTTCTTAAAATACTGCAGATGCTATGGTTTTCTATATATGGACTGTGCCTTGCTCTAGCTCAGGCTGCATAAACCATCTCAAGGACAAAGTTCCTTTTGGCATCTTCCTTTTATGAGCTCCATTAATTTTAGCCTATGCTGTTGCCAAGGGAATCTCAGCAATCAAAGCTCGCATGTGCTCCTTGGAGACCCTGTAAGTTTGAACCCAGTGTCATGTTACATCAGTGAATTCTCCTTTAATCAGAAATCTTTTTAAAGACTGAATAAACTGGCCTTCAAGGCAATCTGTTTGGGCTTCTTTTACATGTCTTATCTGGAAATGCGGATGAGTTATCAACTATTAGGAAAAGTTAATTAACTTCTGACCTTTTCTTTTTTGTGCCTTTCTTCTTTCTGCCTCCAGTTGCCTACAAGCCATTAGTTCGTGTTAGAACCTGTAACCTCATGTGTATTTTTTTGGGAAACACTCATGAGCTTGAAATTCAGAGAGAAGGTTTTTTTTTTAATGGTTATAAAAAAGGTAATATGTTTCAGTAGAAAAAAATTATGAAGTACAGACAAGTATAAAACTGGTTCTCAAAAACAGCAGGAGCACTTTGAGAGGAGGCTGTAAAAGTGCAGTGTTCTCAGGGCACAGGGTACTGGAGGAGTGCGTATACAACTGCTGGGAGTGGGCACAGGTGCTGTCTTGCAATGCTCCAGGTGAAACAGACTTCCCTAGGGAGTCTTAGACGAATCTGAAATTAAAATCATCTTATATATAAATTCAACTGATGGGGAGCAATTCCAAAATTTCAGGCACCATACAGGTTAGAGAGAAATTATACTTACTCATCCCTGATGGCAATGCCACTTGGATAATGAAGGCATTTACAAGATGCTCTACTCTACTCTGCATTTGACCTCTTCCTACATAGTAATTATGATGTAGCCAAACCTGTGGCTACTTCATTATGTCTTATAGTATTATTGATCCAAGAATTATATACTTATATATTATAACACATACTGTGTGTGTGTATGTGTGATTTTTAATTTTTATGTGGTAGAAGTGTAGCTCAGGCATGAGGCTGGTTAAATTCCTACTACCAAAATAATGTGTGTGCATGCTGGTATAAATTTCATTATAAATTACTCTTCTTTATTTGTTTATTTTAATGATTTTAGTTAAATTTTATAGCTTCATTTCAGAACAGTAAAGGTAAGGATATTAAAATATTTATCATAAAAACAGAATTTTTTCTGCCATAAAAATATGAAAAAATTATGGCCATATTCCTTAGACAACATTATTAACATGCTGATGAGCAGAACTAGGGAAATGGCTCCATGGGTAATGGCCCCTGCTGCCAAATCTTGGGCCAGCTGACTTAAACGCTTGAGCCCACATTGACTATCTTACAGGTTGTCCTCTGACCTCTACACATGTGTCATGGTTTGTGGACCTTCACACATATGTACACATGCAATCAACAAAGAAGTAGAGAAATTTAAAAATACACTCTGGTTCCTGTTTGTATTTTTCCAGAGTGTTTCTATTTTTCAGTACGTATTCAAAACCAACTTCATGATATTCTTGAAAGAAGGGCCATTTTCCACTTGAACATTCCTGAGACCCCGTCATTACCATGATGACAGTTTCATGAGGTTGTCTTCAAAGCACTTGGGTTCAAGCCTTTTATCAAAGTAGTCAGTGTCTGATGGCTTTGATCATAAGAGAGCCTCCGGGAATAATTGTTCCCCTTTGAGCTGGAGTCTAAAGAGCGCCTCGGTTACAGAAGTGCTCATTTCTTCTGTTGATAGTATGCTGGCGAGCCATAACCATGGCTTAGGCTTAGCTAATGCTAGTATTCTAGCCTCGTGATTGAGGGAGGAAGCTTAGTGTGGTCTTTGAAGCCCCCTTCCACCAAATGAAGTGTTTATAGGCTTGCCCGGCAGGAATGCTAAGCCTGTGGCACTAGCAGATATTACTTGTAGACGTGCTATTTTATTTTAGGTAGGACCTAAAAGATTGGATAGTTAAAATGTAAAGATGAGTGGTTAGAAGTTACCAGTTCTAATTTTTCTCCTACCATCTTGTCATCAATAAAGCATATTTAAAAATTGGATAACAGCCATGTAGTGGCATGACTCTCTTAGGCAAACCATAATTTCATATCTAAACATGATCTTTTCTATTGCATAAATGTTTATACAGAAGTACCCTAACAGAGCATTGGCTTTTTTAAATGCTTGTTTTTTTTTAATGCTTTAGAATTTTCTAAATGTTTTGATATACACTTGAACTCTTACACCTTATACAATATCCATGGGTTTGGCTGCAGAGCAGAAGGGAGGTGTATTTTAAAGATACTTCAGCCAAAACAAGTACCACAGCCCACAGCTATAGTCCACTTCCTTGGAGACTGAGGTCAGAGAGTTGCTCTACAGCAGCTACTAAAGTGCTTATTATGGCGTTGAGCCCACAGCCCTTACTATGCTTCTGAAAAAAATTTAAGGTGATAGAAATATTTTAAGATCAAAGTAACATGTTTGGATATTATATCACCAAATAAAACTGTATGCACTAAGGTAACATTTTACCTAGGAATTCTGGCACTTTGGAAAAAGAAAAGCCAAGTTGGTAAGTCCCGGGCTGTCAGCTGAGACTGCATAGTCAGTTTCTCATGTGCTCAGATGTCAGGTATGGCCACTTGTGGCTGTGCTGAAGAGGCAGCCCTGCCTCTCTGAGGCCCACCAATCAGCCAACTCCTTGTAAAAGGTCTAGTGTTTGCTCCTTTGGGGGACATTCAGTCTGTGATAACTGCTTGGCTTTCCTGTTACAGTGGGAAAGCAGTTACAGGACACTTGTCAGCCAGTGGAAGTGGCTATGTCCCAACCAAACTTCAATTATGAAAGTGGTACACGGGATTTGCCTTGGTGGCCTCTGCCCCTAAGTTACTGGTTCAGATAGTGTTTGCTGATGTCAATATGACACCTACTGTGAGTTTTCTGTCATCTGGGTACCTGTCTGAATCATTCTCTTGATTGTTTACTCTCATCAGTTTGCAGAGAAAGGGATATATGGGATATATGCTGTTTGTCTTCACCTGGGAAAACATTAAAGAGAGGCATCTGAATATGAAAATGGAGAGGTGGGCTGGAGAAATGGCTCAGCCATTAAAGGCTAGGCTCACAACCAAAAATAAAAATGGAGAGGGAGAAGGAAGCCGTTTTCATTTTATTTTAAACATGGTTGCTCAGGGTCAGAGCTATAGCTCTCTTGGTACAGTTCTTGCCCAAGATGCATGAATCCATGGGTTCAATCCCAGCACTGAGCAAACCTCATGTGGAAACACCAGTTGTAATCTCAGCACTCAGGAAATGCTAGCAGGAGGAACAGAAGCTCACGGTCATCTTCAGATACACAGTGAGGTGGAGGCCAGCCCGAGCTACGTGAGACCTGTAATAATAACTATAACACAGTTTATTTATTCTGCTTCAGTTTATTTTATTTTATTTTTTTTATTTATTTATTTTTGGTTTTTCAAGACAGAGTCTCTCTGTGTTAGCCTTGGCTGTCCTGAACTCACTTTGTAGACCAGGCTACAGCGTAGACTCACAGCGATCCATCTGTCTCTGCCTCCCGAGTGCTGGGATTAAAGGCATGCGCCACCATGCCCAGCTCAGTTTATTGCCTTTTAAGGAGAAAGTGTGAAATGAGCTTTTGTGCTGTGTCTGTGTTCACTTTTCTCATCTAGTCCTAAGCCTCCGTAACCACACAAAGCTCAGTCTCTGAGGCTGGTTAGTAAAGAGTACAGTCAGTCTAGGGATGCATGTGTGCTCGCTTGACATTTAAGAAGTTGTGTTCATATAGGCTGTAACCAAGAATGACTTCGCCTTTCAGACACAGGGATTCTTGGAAAGGTGCTATGTAGAAAACTGTTCATTGCTGTCATTAACTTTAAATGCTAGTTATGGTTTGTCTCTTTCAGTCAGGAGTGGATTATAATATACACGATATATGTGAGGGGGAGAGGAGAGACAGAGAGAGAGGAGAGAGATTGAGAAGGAGATTTGCCTTGTCCACTTTTAGCCTACTCGAATTTATGGGTTTATAAATGGAACATCAAACATCTTTAAAGCTTTGAACCTGATTGCTTGAGATGATCGTTAGTAGAAGTAAATATTTGGAAGGAGAACCTAGAATCATTATTTTTCAGCAACATTAAGGGGAAGCCCATCAGAATGACTGTGGGGTGCTGTGATGGTTAGCGTAGGAATGGCCCATATAGACCCAGTTGTGGAGAGCAGCACAGAGTTTCTGAGCTAACCTACAATGGCTTTTGTGATGATTATTCCTGGTTATCAACTTAACTACGTCTGGAATTAACTAAAACCCAAGCGGCTGGGTACATCTGTGATGGATCTTTCTTAATTAAATAATTAGAGGAGGGAATATGCATCTTTAGTCCGGATTTTTTGAGGTGCGAAGATCAACCTTTAATCTGGGCCACACCTTCTGCTGAAAACATATATAAAAGACATGGAAGAAGGCAGCTTTTGCTCTTTGCCCGCTTGCTTGCTGTCAAGTCCACTCCTTCACTGCCATTAAGGCCCATTTCTTGTGCATTCTGGCATCTTCTGAAGACTAGCTGAGACATCTAGCCTCACTGACTGAGAAACTACTGGATTTTTGGACTTCCCATTGGTAGACATCCATTGTTGGACTAACTACAGCCTATAAGCCACTCTTAAAATCCCTTATATGTGTGTATGTATATGCATATATACACATGTATGTATGCATGTATATACATATATACATATAGGTATGTATTATATATATATGTGTGTGTATGTATATATATATATATATATATATATATATATATATATATAGAGAGAGAGAGAGAGAGAGAGAGAGAGAGAGATATTCATCCTATCAGTTCTGTTCTTCTAGAGAACCCTGACAGTTTCCTAAAAAAAAAAAAAGCATTCAGAAAAACTATTACAGGAACTGTATCCTCTCAGATATTCCCCCTTCCCACTTATGTCACCACTGTAGAAATGTTTCACAGATAAAATAATATAGCAGGCAAATGTAATTAAAAAGTCAGGCAGTGGAAGTTTTGAACTCCTACTTTACTGTGAGTAAAAGCCTGTGTCATAACCTAGCTTGCTCTGTGAATGAGCCACTCCCCACTATGTTTTTAAGTTAGCTCCCTAAAGACATTATTTTTCTTATTTTTTTTTATTATTTTTTCCTGAAAATATTGTGAGGTAGTTTGGGGCTTTTACCCTCCCTGCAACCTACAGCTGAGCTCCAAGGAGCAAATGTGACTTGTATTAAAGTGCTCACTAGAAAACCATTTCTGGGAGCTGGGCGTTGTGGTGCACACCTGTAATCCCAGCACGCAGCAGAAGCAGGCTGATCTCTGTGAGTTTATGGCCCACCTGGTCTACAGAGTGAGTTCCAGGACAGTCAGGACTACATACAGAGACCCTGTCTCAATAAATAAAAAGAAAGTAACTTCAGAATTGCTAATGAACATACGAGAAAGTGCATAACCTCCCTTTTAAAAAAGCATAAATTAGAATCATGAAAATAAAATTATGAGGAATTAAGATCTCTGAAAACTAATTACAATAGACAAAGACAGAGGGATTTGGCCTTTTTGTCTTCTACTTTTGGGAATACAAGTTAATTTCTTTGAGGAAATAAATTGACAAACTTTTGTTCATTCGCATGTCCTTTCTTTCATTTTTGTTTTTGTTTTTGTTTTCATTTTTCAAGACAGGGTTTCTCTGTGTACCCTTGGCTGTCCTGGACTCACACTGTAGACCAGGCTGTCCTAGAACTCACAGAGATCCACCTGCCTCTGTCTCCCGTTTGCTGGGATTAAAGGTGTGTTCCACCACGCCCAGCTCACTCACTCGCTCCTTCCTTCCTTCCTTCCTTCCTTTCTTTCTTTCTTCTTCTTCTTCTTCTTCTTCTTCTTCTTCTTCTTCTTCTTCTTCTTTCTCTTCTTCTACTTCTCCTCCTCTTCCTCCTCCTCCTCCTGTTGTTGCTGTTTTGCTTTTCAAGACAAGGTTTCTTTGTGAACCTTGACTGTCCTGGAATCACTCTGTAGACCAGGCTGGCCTCAAACACACTGAGGTCTGCCTGCCTCCACCTCCCTGAGTGCTGGAATTACAGGCGTGCACCACTGTGCCTGGCAGTTGCCAAACTATCAGAAGCCTGAAATTGATCTAGGATTTCTATTGATGGAGATGTATTTTTTAGTGAATAGTCATACAGATATAGCTACAGTTAATGTTTTATGCCAGAACATTCCAACAAAAGGTGTATTATATATACTTATCTCTAAATACTTTGTTGTTCCACAAAAAGTTTGAGTACTTACTAGGTAGAAGATTGTTAGGCACTGTTGACTAAAACAGACTTGGTCCATTTAGCCATTAGTGATAGTAGAGAAACTGGAAATAACCTAAATGCCTAGCATTCTGGCCGTAGTTAGAAAACAGTGAATCATTTGTGCAGTGAAATACCATGACTCATAGTTTGTTTTGCCACTTAGCCATTTAGGGCTCATTCATTGGACTAGAACTCAATATTAACTAGCCATTAACTAGCCATTAAAACTAAGTTACAGTTATGGTACACACCTCTAATTCTAGTTCTCAAGAAAGTGGGCAAAGACAAGTGGGCTCAAGGCCAGCCTGGTCTGCATAGCAAGTTGTAGGCCAATCAGAGACATCTGGTGTGACTCATTTAACTGTCTTGAAAACCAAAAGCCGAGGTGTAAACAAGATAAAAACTTATGATAAAATATTACTAGATGAACTAGAGCCAAGGCATAGATACAATATGGTTGCATCTCTATATCCCAGGCTGCCCTTGTGCTCTTTATCCTCCTGCCTCAACCACCTGCTTTAGTGGACTCTTTATGACTTGAAAGACAGTTGTTTGAGTTTACTCATATGTATGTGTTCATGTGTAAGAGTGCAGAGGTATGTGCCTGTGCGTGCATGCACATGTGTGCAGTGCTCAGAGAACAACCTTGGATGTCATTCCCTGGGTATTTTCCACCTTTTGAGACCAAATCTCTCATTGGCCTGGAACTTCACCACTGGACTAGACTGGCCCCAGGCCGAGGCTGCCTATCTACCGCTGTTACCATGCCTGAGCCTACAGGCAGGACCTGGCTTTCTTTTTATGTGGATCCTGGGGATCCAGACTGAGGTCCTCATGCTTTGCAAGGCAAACATTTTCCTGACTAAGCTATTTCCTGAGCCCCTAAATGAGACTTTTGTTAGGTATTTTTATCTCTCTCTCTCTTTTAACTGGTGGCTTCTTTCAGCTGGGGTTGAAGTTTTGGACAATGAGCTCCCTCCCTTTGTCCCATGTAGCATCTCACATATAGTGGTGTGGATGGTGAGATGTCTTTAAATTAGTGGCTGTTTTTATTGTTTTATGTATCTTTAAAGGGCTGTGATATGGCATGAGATGTAGTTAAGCTACATACTTTAGGCACTATACTTAATTTCTAATCAACTCTTTGTTCTGTTTAGAACTCACCTCTCAGCCTACTGTTCTTTGCTGTCCTTTCTATATTTCTGTTCACATAACAGCATATGCAGGGTCAGGCTTTCCCTGTCCTGTAGCTTTGCTGTATGCTTCTCAGTTTGTCTCCATCTCTGCTCGGATCAAGTCACTTTGGGGTTTGTTATATTTCTGTTGTCTTCCCAGCTATCAGTGATTCTGTTGAAAAGACATATTTCCTTGGTTTTGTCAAAGACTTATATATAAGATTTTTGCTTTGGTCTGAGATTATTTGCTTCTTCTATTTAAAGCTTAGATTAAGAGATGGACAGATGGCTCAGCAGTCCAGAGCACTGGCTACTCTTCCAGAGGGCCTGGGTTTAATTCCTAGCACCCACACCAGCTCACAGCTGTCTTTAACTCCAGTTCTATAGCATTCTTGTCCTCTTCTGGCTTATGGAGGATTGGATCATGTGGTTGCATAGACATACATGCACATACACACACACACACAAATAAAAAAATCTTGCCTGGTGCAGTGGTGCATACCTATACTCCTAGCACTCTGGGAGCAGAAACAGGTGGATCTCTGTGAGTTCAAGACCAGCCTGGTCTACAGAATGAGTCCAGGACAACCAAAGCTGCACAGAGAAACCCTGTATCGAAAAACCAAAATAATAATAATAATAACAACAACAACAACAATAAACCATCTTTTGGAAAAAGCCCTAGATTATGTGTATACCTAGGTAGAACTTCACCCAGCTTCCCACGTTGTTCCTTTGCAGAATGGTGCCCAAACAAAGCCAAGTATCTCGTGATTCTGACTTCCACTTGACTTGAAGGTAGATTTTAGGAATGTTTAGGGGGAAGGTCTTTACCTGGAAAATTATTTATTTAGCTGACTGAAGAGTGGAGGAGTCAGCCAGTTTTTGAAGTCCCAAACTGTTACGTTACAGTTCAGAGGGCTCTTAAAAAGCTCTCCTAGCCCAGCTCCCTATTTTACAGATGCAAACCTGGGGCCCTCCGAGGAGTGTGGTTTAGCCAAGTCCTGTAGTGCCTCTGTGGTAGAAACTAAATGAGGGCTGTGAGTTCCTGGGGCAGCATTCTTTCCACTGTGCTGATGGCTGGCTTCCAGCACAGGACTGCAGGTTGGTGCGTGTGACAGGACCCTGCTGACTGCAGCGGTTCTTCATGAGCTGAAAAGCACCATCTGCTTTGGTTCAGTCTGATTCCACTATAGTCTGCCACTACCCCAAGTTTCTTACCTTTTTAAAAATCAGCTTCCTGTTACTTCTGATTCTTTTTAAAATAAATGTATGATATATTCAATGCAAATTTTATAAACCCTTAGAGGAACAAGACTACTTATGGAAACTATTTCAGAGTCTGAAAAGAAAAAATTAGAATTCACACCAGCTTGTCTTGATTCCTGCTTATTTAGAAACAATAAAAGGAAGCAAGAAACAAGCACTGAGTACTCTCCAATATTTGACGTACCTAGGTTTCATGGGATGGAACCCAGGACTTTATAGTCACCTTTCAGTGTGCTTAACAGCACCTCCATTGCTCTTTGAGTTGATTTCATTTGCAGTGGTGGACTTTGGGTACTTAGGAAAATATATTCTGTGGTATGGAAAAGGTATTTGCTCTTTTGTTTACTCATTAGCATATGATGCTAACTAAATATAAAGAGATTGACTCTTCTCTTCACTCCAGTAATACATTGTTACCATCACCCCAGTCTGCTATCCTAGACAGGAATAATACATTGTTACCATCACCCCAGTCTGCTATCCTAGGCAGGAGTAATAACATTGTTACCATCACCCCAGTCTGCTATCCTAGGCAGGAGTAATACATTGTTACCATCACCCCAGTCTGCTATCCTAGGCAGGAGTAATAGCATTGTTACTATCACCCCAGTCCACTATCCCAGATAATAGCAGGGCATGTTGCACCATGCAGGCTGCTTAGAACAGAGCCTGTTCACTCGAGATTAGCTTCTGCCTGACCTTTATACTCAGAAAGAACAGTGTGTGGTTGTATGTGTGCTGCTCAGCTCAGGCATCAGGAAGCTCAAGTCTTTCCTATATTGCATGCTGAACAGCAGCCTACAGCATTCTAATTAATTTGATTTCCACAATGGTCCTGTTTTCCACAAACATTTCCATGCCTCATGAACCTCACAAGTGGTGTTTCTTACAGAAATGCATGTGTAGCTCTCACACTCTGCAAGTGTTTGCCTCAGCATGAGTGTGTGTATAGAGAATTACACTGCTCTGCATTGTGGGAATGACAGAGCTGACAGGACCATTAACTTGTGGACTCTGGGAATTGTTTCCCCCTTCCCCCATGGCTACCTGAAGGAGTGTTATTTCTGAATTATGATGTGGGGTTGAAATATAATTTTAAAAGTTTGTACACAGAGTATTCTCTGCTTGTTATGAATTACAATAATCTGGATAGCAAATAGCATTCTGAAGGTTTTTTTTTTCAGCTTTTCTTTCATGGTGACTGAGGTTTGTGGGGCATTTATTTTGTTTTGCTTGGGTGTGATCCCCGTATCTCAGGAATAGTAGGAAAAGTGGTGGTGGTAGTTTCAAATAGTCTGACTGTGTAGCCCAGCTGTGTATCTCAGGCTGGCTTCAGAGTGGTGGTGTCCCTGTGGTGGCCCTTCAAATGGGTATGGTTTTTCCTTTTTTTTTTTCTTTTTTTTTTTTTTCTTCTTTTCCTTTTTGTCCACAAAGGTAAATGATTAGAACTGTTTACAACACATTCTGGCATAAATAGCAGTAAAAGCTTTTATGATGTTTTTGTGGAATTACATTCAGAAAGTAGCCTTTTATGATAGTAATTTTTAAACATCTTTACATATACATTTATATTATTACACATATATACAATAAACTACCTATAGCAAGAAGAACCATGACACAATCAGGAACTATGTAAATGTTACATTCTTACTGTTTTGGCTATTTGTATTTGACATCCTTGAAGAAAAACATCTTTCCTATCTTAGTGTGTCTAAAATTCTGAATGTAAATCAATATCTATCATATCTTGTATTATTAACTTAAAACATCTATCTAAACCTAAAAACATCTTAACCCCTAAACAACTAAGCTTAATTGTAAAACTAAACTATCTGGTCTTCAACCCCATCAGAGATTAAGAAGGAATAAAATTGATTACCTGAGTATACTGGGAGTTTAGGTTAGTAGCTTTCCAAATGAGAAGACGACAGAGACAGTTTGCCACCTCAATGGTCAGCCAAAACTCTCTATAACATTGGAGCATCATCTTCAGCCTCCTGGCCCAGTATATATGATGTATGGATATGTTTCATGTGGCTGTCCCATCTCCATTTGCCTTGTCTCCAGAGGAACGTATGTTTAAAGCCAGAACCAACACTTACATCCTGTGAGAAGGGAAAGGTACACTGAGCATCAGTGGAAATAGGACAGACCGAAAAAGAAATGTTAGAGCTTTTAACTGATTCAGAAAAAATAGTTTGAGAATAAGAGAGGTTGGAGAATTAGGAGTTAAACCACAGCAGCATCTTTATCTATTTTTACTTTTGTTTGGAAGTCAAGGTGGGTACTAATTTGTTCACTGTCTCTCTTCTCTTCTTCTCTTTTCTCCTTCCTTCCTTTCTTTCTTTGTGCTGGAAATTGAACCCAGGGCCTTGAGTGTGCTAGGTACACACTCTACCACTTAGCTTTAACTGTGTTAGGGTATGTAAACATGGAGATAAAGTGTGGCATATCAACAGCTAACAAAACGTATATGTGTCTGCAGTGCCCATAGAGCAGAGAGGCTGCATAACAGATAACTGTATGGCAGGAGGGTTTTTGTTAAAACTTTGTTACTAATTATTGTTCCCACAACATGGAGCTTTTGGCCAAAGTTATAAGTTTTCAAGTCAGTTACCAAAAAGTAAAATTAAATGAGGCTAATGACAATTTTGGAATTTGAGCTTAAATTGGATTTGTAATTTATTTTTCAATCACAGTTATGATGCTTCTGTGACTATAACTTTAAGTTACAGGTCTCACCTTCCAGAAGCTCACTGTCATCAAGTACATGAGCCTACATTTTACCATATTTTAGCTGTCAGAACATTTTGTCTGACATAGAGATTATAAATGTAATCTACTTGTTACAGATATCTTTATCCTATAAATAGATTTATTCAAATTATTTGTGTATTTTTTGCACTGGGGGGAAACAATCTAACATAGGCTGTTGTACATGCTATGCACTCTACTATTGAGCAGCACACCAAGTTTATTTTTAAAACTATTCCAAATTGTAATTCAGTATTGTAGTGGTTTAAATGAGAACGGCCACCGTAGGTTCATACATTTGAATGCTTGGTCACCAGGGAGTGGAAATGTTTGAAAGGATTGCAAGGATTAAGAGGCATGGTCTTGTTGGAGGAAGTGTGGCATTGGGAGTGAACTTTGAGGTTTCCAAAGCTCGGATAGCCCTGATCTTTCTCTTCCTCCCTCCTCCCTCCCTCCCTCTCTTCCTCCTTTGCCTGTCAGTCAGCATGTCTCCAAACTCCCGACCATGATGACAATGTACTAAACCTCTGAAATGTAAGCAAGACCTCAATTAAATGTTGGAGGCAGAGGCAGGCAGATCTCTGTAAGTTCAAGGGTAGCCTGGTCTGCAGATCAAGTTCCAGAACAGCCAGTGTTGTTACACAGAGAAACCCTGTCTTAAAAAACAAAACAAAACAAAAAACTGCTTTCTTTTGTAAGAGCTGCTTTGGTCATGGTATCTCTTCACAGCAATAGAATAGTGACTAAGACAAGTGTCTTTCTCTTTGACTTTTTACAATAACTTGAGGCATTGTATATGTATGATACCCTGGGTAGATTTCAAATGTACAGTCTCATAAATTTTGGGATGTGTATACATAAAACTATCTCTTTGGATATCTGTGGTTTTAACAAAAGTCTCAGATAAATCATATACTTTAAAAATATTTTCTTCAGGCAAGTCTACAAAAACCAGAAGCAATCAGGGTCAAAGCTTTAAAGATGTTTGATGTTTCCTTTATAAACTCCCAAATAATTTCAGTAGGCTAAAAGTTGACAAGGCAAATAATCTCTCTCTCTCTGTCTCTCTGTCTCTCTTTCTGTCTCTCTGTCTTTCTCTCTGTCTCTCTCTCTCCATGTGGATACATATATCCACAATCTACTCCTGGCTTAAAGAGTCAAACCATAATTAAAGTTAATGATCACAATTAACAGGTTTTTTTTTTTTTTACATTTCTGTGTGTTTGCACACACATGCATGCCTTAGCACTAGAGGACACGTGGAGGTCAAGGAACAGCTTATGGGATCTGGGTCTCTCCTCTCACCATGTAGATCTGGGGATCTAACTGAGACTGTTGGTTTGGCAGCAACTGCTTTCCCTGAGCCATCTCCGTATGTAAGTTTAAGCTACTTACATACCTATATTTTTTAGTTCTTTCTAACTCCATCTTTAAATTAGCACTTTGTTAGCCAGGCAGTGGTGGTGCACACCTCTAATTCTAAACTCAGGAGGCGGAGGCAGGTAGATCCCTGAGTTCAAGGTTAGCCTGGTTTACAGAGTTCTAGACATCCAGGGCTACACATAGAACCCCTATCTAGAAAACAAACAAACAAACAGAAAACCACTTTTGTTGCTTTTAATTTTACCAAAAAGATTAAATTCATCCTAAGCAATGTGAGCTTTTTTTTTTCCCTTCTCCTTATCAGAATGCCTCGAACATTTTAGCTGGCTAATTCCTTTTTGGGGTCTGTCTCCAGTGCAGAGGACATGCACATTTCCACACGGACCTCCTAAATATCAGCATGTCACCAGAGTCTGAGTCTGGCTTCCTCGTCCTTGGGATTACCATCAAAAGAGCTTAGACTAGACAGAACTTAGGTTTAGACTATGGGAGAGTAAAGTAGAGCACAGCCTGGCATGGGCGAGGCTGGACGATGACCAGAGGCCATGGCAGCACTCTGCTCTGTGATGGAAGAGTAGACGTGTCGAGAGGGATCTACAGTCTGGGCAGGTTTTACACCATCCCTAAGCGGCTTTTCCTGAGGAATTTTGCCTTCTTTTCTTAGTTGACAGGTCTGTTTGGTTTGCCTCTTACAGAAGGGCCAATGGTATGACTTTGCTCTTTATCAGAATATCTCTTGCTGAATAGTAATTTTGTATGGTTTATGGCCCTTGGAGCCAGGTTCATGTAGTTATCTACTAAAAGTCACCCTCAGCCAATTTCAGACCAGTTTGCACTAGATAAGACCTGTCTCAAAAATACAAAAACAAAACAAAAAACACTGTTTAAGCTATTTCCTGACAATCTCCAGGCAGTTCATGTCTTCTCCAGGACCAGGGAGAAGACTCTGGTCTTACTCTTCTGACCATAATTAGTAACTATAGACTTCTCTAGTTAAATCCATTGTTTTACAGGCTGTTTGGTACAAGGGTGAGGTCCAGTCCCCAGACCTTCCAGGCTGATAGTAGCCTACCACTTCCCATCATTGTGGCCATGAACGTCCTCACATGTATTTACTTATCTCTGATAAGCATTGCCTCCCCCTCACCCTTGAAAACCTCTACCCAGATTCTGAGTCGTCACTTTCAACTTTGCTGCTGTTTTAAATGTGGGTCTTACAAAGACATGTAAAAGTGGAAGAAAGTGCAAGTTGGTCACATGAAAAAGAAGTAGCTTTCCACAAATGCTTGCCTTTCTAAGCTGCTATGTGTAAATTCAATTAGAAAACATGAAACTCAGGACTGAGGAGATGGCTTAGTCCATAAAATTCTTTCTGGGCAAGCATGAGGAACTGGGTTTGGATTCTTAGCACCCAGAGCTTCTGAGTAGACAGAAACAGAAGGCTCCCCGGCTCTCCCTCCGGGACTTATTGGCCAGCTGGTCTACCTGATGCACCAATCCCAGGGCAAGTCTTCAGAGTGATTTTTCTTTATAATTCCTTACCTTTAAATAAGTTCCTGAGATCTAAAATTTCACAATACTAAGACATGGTTTTTAAACTAAATGACAGCAAAATTGGGAATGTTTTGTAGACTAGTAAAAGTTATTTTGAGGCTTATGAGATGGTTTGGTGGTTAAAGTTCCTGCCACAGGACCACAGAAACATTAAGACCAAGATTTACATTCCCAGAGCCCATGCTGGGTGGGCATGGAGGACTGCCTGGAATTCCAGCACTTAGAAGATGGAGACAAAAGATCCCTGGAAAGCTGGCTAGCCAGGCTGGCCATGCTGTGTACGTCTGGGTTCAACTGAGAGACTTTGACTCCATGAAGAAGATGGAGAATGATCAAGGAAGGATACAACATCAACCTTGGGTCCACCACATCCACACACACATGTACACACCCATAGATGTGAACACATATGTGCACATGCATACATGAAGGGAAAGATTTATAAGCACCATCTGGCAATTTGTAGATCCTGTTTCACTTTTGTCTCTGTTGCTACCTTGTACCTTATGATGGCGCTGTCTCCTCCCTCATTCCAAACAGCCCACCAGAGTGTACACAGGCTTTCAGTAGATGTGTTTCTCAGCCTGATTTTTTAAGCTTTTATTGCCTTTTCAGAAAGAGCACAATGGAAAGCCCATTTTTGAACGGACAGAATTGCCCAGCTTACCTCTGCTCTACAATGCGTGTGTGTGTAATGAAGGCCAACCCCCTGCCCTAGAGCCATTGATTTCAAAGGAGAAGTGAGGGCAAGAGATTCATTTTGCGATCAAATACCTAACCTGTTTTTCCTCACTCAGGAGCACCTGTACAGCAGTCATTATTACCTGTGCTGTCATCACCAATCTCTGCCAAAGGGGAGGATGCTTATGGCACATAGGCCAAAGCAGAGGATTGAGATGGGAAAACAGGGGCTGAAGAGATGGCTCAGTGATTAAGAGCACTTGCTGCTTTTGCAGAGGGCTGGGGTTCTGTTCCCAGCACACAAGGGGTAGCTCACCACCACCTGTAACTCCAATTCCTTCTTCTGGCCCCTGTGGGCACCAGATATACATGTGGTAAATATGCATATAGATATACATGTAAGCAAAGTTCTCCTAAAAATAAATCTTTAAAATGGGAAAATAGAAAGGGAGAACTGACAAATAACCCTTTCCCTTCAGAATTTTACATTCTCCCTCATCCCCCAAACACTATCTGCAGCCTTTCTAGATGGCTTGCAGTAAAGCACCAGTGTAAATGCACAGTCCGACAAATGGAGCTCCTGCTGACACTAAGGTCTTCTAATTCGCCTCTGTGCCATCAGAAGTACCTTAAAGCATCTTATTTGGGCTTGAGAATGTCACTCAGTGTTTGAGCACTTGCATAGCATGTACCAGGCCCTGGGTTCAAGCCCCAGCACTTCAACCAAACCAAACCAAACAACAGCAAAAACCAGATTATTTGGAGCTGTAGAAATGGCTACGTGATTAAGAGAACTGGCTTCTCTTCCAGAGGACCCAGGTTCAATTCCCAGCACCCACATGGCAGTTCATATCTGTAACTCCAGTTCCAGGGGACACAACACCGTCACAAAGACTTGAATGCAGGCAAAACGCCAATGCACATAAAGTAAATTATTTAAAAAATAATTTTAGGATTATTTGCTTAGTATAAAGTCAGGATTGAGTATAGAAGGGCCTGGAGAGATGAGTCAGCACTTAGAAGTACTGCAGGACCCAAGTTCAATCCCAGCCTCTTGACACTCCAGCTGCGGAGGCTCCCCACTGGCCTCTGTGGTAAGCAGCACACACAGTGCACACAGACACCGACACATAAAAAAAAATATGGAGAAGACGAGGAGTTGGGTTTTTATTATTTTTAAAGCTGTTAGGGGACCCTTTTGTAGTTATATAAATCTTAAGATTTCCTGTGATCTCTTTGGAGATAGGAATCACATTTTTACATCCCTAGTGAAACTTTGCACAGAGTAAGCACTTTAATAGTTGTTAGATTAATGAAGGAAAAGTGGCTGTTGATAATGAAAAGTAAAAATCTGTTCCATTGACCAGTATATTCACAACAGGCTAAAAAATGATTGTTCTCTCTTTGATTCTTAGCTCCAAAGAAAGGGTAAACTATTTAAGGTTCAATTCTGATAATATTTGACTCCTCACCACCTCCCTGAGCTAAAATGCATGCTGAATTATACAACTCAGTTCATTACAGACTAAGCCACTTCAAAGTTGGTTTCCAGGAAGCCGCCAAGAAATTCTTGCAGGACGAGGTAATGTCTACTGAACTGTCGGGGGTCGCCTCTGGGCCTTGAAGACCTTTACAGTCTGGAGGCTGTGCTCACCTTTCCTAGGGGACTTTCCCATAGTTTTTCTATAGTGGATTAAATATGCAATAGTAAAAAATTATTTTGTCACCGTACCAAAAATATTATAATAGGTGTTGTAGGCTCTGTTTCTTAACAATTAAACTTTATTATACAACCCAACTAGCTTACACAAGAGGGAAAAAAGGTTAAAGGGAAAAAAGAGTGAACCTTCCGGTATCCGTTCCATGGGACAGGTCCTTAGGTGCTCTGGCCTGTGTGCTGGTCCAGCCTGTTCGCTGATCCACGTGAGCTCAAGCCCGGTCTCAACCTTCTGTTGCTCTCTCCTCTCCGCCTCTCTGGGTCATATGCGAAGGGCGGTCTCCTTCTCCCATTGAGGGTCAATTAGAAAACCAATAGTCCAGGTGGAGCCCCCAGGTCTGTTTTCTGAATTTCAGGCCCAGGATGGCTCCACTCAGTCTATTACAAGGTATCCATGGGGTGTCCAAGGGTAAAGCCCGCTAAGACTGCTTTTACCTATGACAAAGCTTACAGTCTTTCCCACAAGGTGTTGTACTTTTTAGATGCTTATGTTTCAAGCTTGAAGATACTTCAGAAGAATTTAGGACTAGACCTGGTTTCTGTGTGTGTGTGTGTGTGTGTGTGTGTGTGTGTGTGTGTGTACGTACACACATGCACTTATATGCTGTGGAATAAATGTGAAGGTAATGGGCGTCAGTTCTCATCTTCCACCTTGGTTTTAGGCAGGGTATGCTCTAGTTTTGCTGCTGTGTAGCTGGCCGGTGAGCTTCCGGCCAGTTCTCCGCCCTGCAGTGTAGTGCTGGGATTACAGATGGCACCACCACATCTGGCTCTTAGAGTTGAGCTCAGGCCATAAGGCCTATACAGCAAAGGCTTGTAACTGCTGAGCCATCTCACTGCCCTCCTTTTCTTTCTTTTTTTTTTTTTTTTTAAGTCTGTATACTTTTTAAACTCTTCCATCCCACTCCATAACTTAAACTTGAAAAATGAAGACAGAGGCAACTGCTGCTGTCCCCTTCTTCAAATGGTAATGACACTTGGTTTTGAGTTGCCGGCTGGCGGGGGGGGGGGGGGGGGCGAGGGTCTTCTGTTATAATTTAGAAAAGTGAGTTGGGATTCCCAGTGTTCTTTCCTTGACATGATGGTAAGGACAAGTTCCTCTGGTTAAAACATTTGACAGCAAGGCTGGGCCAGGGGGCACACACCGTTAATCCCAGGGCTCCAGAGGAGGCAGAACTCTTGAGTTTGAGGCCAGTCAGAGCTACAAAGTCAGACTCTGTCTCAAAAACTCTTTTAGTGACATTCAAGGAATCTTTATGCCCTGCACGACATATACAGGCTGCATTTGAGTTTCTATATTTGTGCGGTGGACAGTCTAACATCAGCCACCATATCATCATTTCTCTCACCTTATAACAGTGTTTGTCAAATCCCACATTTGGATTTGTAAGTAGTAACTTTTGTAGTGTTTTCAGACTTGACTGATCAAATGCAGTGTTGGATCAGTTTTACTTCCAAGCGCATGCCCCTTGCCAGTTCGATAGCTCAGAAACTGGATGGCTATCGTTGCATTATGCCAGACTAAAAACCGTTCTGCTCTTTTCTTCAGCAAATGCCTTGTGTTGATGCTTTGGCTATATCAATGTCTTCACACCACCATCTTCAAATCTTTTGCTGTAACTGTAATTTGAAATGCACCATACATTGTGATCCAGTGCATATTGTGTACACTTATAAATGTATTCTGTGCAACTAAAACAACAGCAGTTAGCACACTCCAAATTTACTAGTCTGCTTCACTTTTCATTGATCTATGAACCACTAACTTGATTTATGACCTGTTAATGAGTCTCCAATTATAGTCATTGTGCCCTCCCACATGGTTGTCTGTTGCACTGACAGACTCCATCCTGTGAAATCCCAGAGTCCTCTGAAATGAGAAGCTATTTCTCAAGAGTTCTCTGGAGGTAAAGCATTTCTCTATCTTCTTTTCCCACCCCAGTAAGATGAAAGAACTAAAATGTTTCTGTTTTTCTTTTGAAGCAATTTCAAACCACATAAATATTTAAGAATAGGACAAACAATTCTTTATGCCCTTCGCTCGGTGACAAATTCAGGTTTCACCAATTGTCTAAATAACATCACTTCCAGTTAAAGGACCAAAGCCACCAAGTGTTTCCTCTCTAGTCAGTCCTTCCTTAATTCTCTTTATGTTGATGTTTGAGGTAAGAGCCTAGTCGTGCATATCCTTGGTTTGGGTGTACCCAATGGTTCATTATAATTAGCATCAGTCTGCGTTTGGTGCCATGGTGTGATGATGTTACAGGGATGACACTATGTTTTTTCTTTTCAAACTATTTGTCCTATTCCCTGTGGTGTTGCCTGTCACTGAAAGATTAAGGTGCCATATGCCAAGATTCTCCATGGCAGAGTTCCCTTTGCTTTTTAGTTATTAATAAATATGCTATCAAGGAACACTCGGGATCTTATAAAATTCACTCAATCATCCACTTTAACCACTGGTCTGGCCTGCCTTACTATTCCTTTCCTGGACTGATTTTACAATGAGGACAGATTAAAAAAAAAAATTACGATTTTTTTTTCTAACTTCATCCTTCTACATTTGTAGTAGACATTTTACCATAAGGAAAGACTTTCCTTCTTTATTTTTTTATTGTTCTCTCCTTATATTGGTGTGTATTCATGGATGTCTATTTTCCTTAATGGCTAATTCATTGTTACCATTTTTTATGTTCACGTGTCCCTTTCCAAAACACATTTTTGGTGTCCTTTTGTTATGTCCCTACTAAGAACCAGGCTCATTTCTTTTCCTCCCCCAGATCTAGAATCAGCCGCTGTCCCAGGAGCCCTGTTCCTTTGAGAGTAGCATTCAGCAGCAATAATGGAGGTGCTGGACTGCAAATGCTACGGGTATTGCTCTTCCAGCCTTCTCAGTAAGCGGAAGCAAGGGAACACATGCATGCACATGTTGCCATTACTCACCTATACTGAAAATTGTGAACCATATCACTACTTCTAGTTCTGTGTAAGACACAGAGGTCATTCTGGCTTTCTTTTCTCCCCCTTCATATGTAATTTATATCTTTTTTTAAAAAACAAAAACCAATTGCTTTTATCTTTAGTACATTTAATTTTTTGTTCAACGTCTTTGCGTGAATGCAGTCCCTAACTATACCAGGCTGTGGCTTCACCACTGTATCCTGCCTTTATTCCAGGCCTCTACCTTCCAAGAACTAAGATAAGGAACAAGGTGGGGAGAGGGAGAATTCTTTCTTAAATCCTTGAAGAGATTCTGTTATCCCTTTAATAGTAGTCTTTTATATGACTTTAAGGAAAGTAAGGCCAGGCGCTAGAGAGCGCTCAGCAGTGAAGAGTGGGTGCTGCTCTCGCAGAGAACCCAAGTTCAGTCCCCAGCACCCACAACAGGCAGCTCCAACCATCTGTAACTCCAGCTCCAGGAAATCTGACGCCTCTGGCCTCCTTGTGCACCTGCACTCTTGTAATTATATGCAGACACACATGATTTAAAAGGAAAGCATTCTTTAAGAAATAAAAGGGGGAAACTAGCATAAAATGTGAAAGCTAGCCCTGCGGTAGCGGTGCATGCCTTTAATCCCAGCACTTGGGAGGCAGAGGCAAGCGGATCTCTGAGGTCAAGGCCAGCCTGGTCTACAGAGCGAGTTCCAGCACAGCTAGAGCTGTTACACAGAGAAACCTTGTCTCGAAAAACCGAAAAAAAGAAAAAAAGAAAAGAAAGTGAAAGCTAATATTTAGGCTTTTGCCTTAGTAGTTTTGTTTTTGTTTTTGTTTTTTAGAGTTTTATAAATGCAAATGTGTATCAGCCACTTTTTGTGATACCACCTTGTATTGAACGTGGTCTATTGGGTATGATTTAGTTAATTTTCTGTATATTAACCCTAAACCAGATTACTCCACATTATATATCACCATTTGGGAAGTGACCCAAATAAAATGCACTTAGGTTAAAGAATCCATCAGGTAGTGGGGCAGAGCTTTAGCTGTCACCCGGGTTTGTGACCGTGAAGCCCTCATGCTCTCTCACCAAAAGTACAGCATGATGGCGTCTTTTCTCTTGCTTTGATAAGATGCATGGGGGAAAGCCAGGTGGGAGCAAGGGGGGCTGTTTTAGTTTACAACTCCAGATTACATCTCATCATACTTGAGAAATGAAGGTGACGGGAACTTGAAACATCCACAGTCACACCCACGGTCGAGAGCAAAGAGAAATGGCTGTGTACACACTTGCTAGTGCTCAGTTCACTTTCTCTTTGATACAGAAGTCTTGGACCCAAACAAGGAATGGTACCCCACTTTAGGCTAGGTCTTCCCTCATCACTTATAATAAGCACACCCTCCCACAGGCACACCCACAGGCCAGCCTGCTCTGGTAGACAGTTTCTCACTGAAACTGTTCTCATAGGTGATTCTAGATTGCTCTGGTTAACTGTTAAAACCAACCATGACAGTGGGAACGCAGTCACTGACAGGGACGGATCAGCACCAGCAAAGCAGACTTCAAACTATGCCATTTCATTTTTTTTTAATTTGAGTAATAAGAAAGAAACAAGAAAAACACTCACCCTATCATTAACTTTTCCTGTAAGTTTTGGGAATGTTGGATCGACAGGGGTCCTGATCAGGATCCCCTCTATAAATAAGGGTCTTCATTCATGGTTCACACGTTTGGTATATGTCAACTCAAACAAAACCATTTATTTTCTTGTTCTTGTAGTTAGAGAATATTGGACTGACTGCCTGGGACTCTTAATTCATTTATAGCCACCAACCGCTTCCCTTTATCTTCACCTAAAGGAAATAAAGCATCGAGCCCATCATTTTGTCCCTCTGCAATAAGTTATGTTTTAAACAAGTCTCTTCAGCCAAGCTTAGCTCATGGGAGTCTGTTTCAGGGATTTTTCTTAACCAGGCTCTTTGGTTACTGATTCAATTTGAGAAAGAAGAACTTCAGTTTTCAACTGAAGAATTCCTGCCTGGGGCAGCAAAGAGAGGAGCAGGTCTTGATCTCAGATGTCCCTTCAAGTTGATTGTCTTCCCAGGGGGGCAGAAAAATTGTGGCTGTGCCATCATCTTAGTGGTGGGTACCAGGATTGTCCTGGCCAGGCCGTTAAAATATAAGATGGGCCATTATGGAGGTGGTTTGACTCTCGGAACCATACTTTAGAAATGATACCCAGAGGTGCATGACTCGAAAACTAGACTCTCTGTCGAACTGCAGCTGAGTACATTTCCTTTCTATTTGTTTTACTTGATATGAAAGATGCTTTCATATTACTGAAGGAATTAATGGTGTTTGAATCTGAAAGGAACAATACATGTTTCAGAAAATTGAAAATATTTATATACAAAGAAGGAAGTGAACAAAGAGTTTAGATTCAACTTTTTGGAGACGTGTTCTGGACACAACCTAGTGTATTTCTGTGAGTGTCTCGGGTTCTCTAAGTTGTTTTCAAGGCCTTGGTTTCCTTGATGCCCTCGATTGGTAGGCAGGTCTTTTCACACCAGCTTCTATTCGCCTGCATCATCAAGAGCTGGCCCTCGATGGTAGTGTTCCGCTCACCTTCTTGTGATTGCGTAACTTTGACCAAGTCACTTAACCTGTAGAGCTTGAGTTTCCACATCTAACAGATAATAATATTATCAATGTGCTTTTCAGCATGGCCGAGGGGAGAAGATGACACAGGGTATATGAAAACACTAAGTAGAGACAAAATGGCCATATAAGAATAAAAGGGGTCGCCGGGTGTGGTGGTGCACACCTTTAATCCCAGCACTCGGGAGGCAGAGGCAGGCAGATGTCTGTGAGTTCGAGGCCAGCCTGGTCTACAAAGCGAGTCCAGGACAGCTAGGTCTACACAGAGAAACCCTGTCTCGAAAAACAAAACAAACAAACAAGAATGAAGGGGGCTTATGATCGCTGTCCGATCGCTGGAAGGTGAAGTTACTGTATAAACTTGAGATAAGCAGGTCCAGAAACTGCTGCTGCTGCTCAGAGGTGTTCTTATTGTCTTTTTAAAGAATAGAGTAACTATGATAATGTTCATTCGGCATACAGACCGGGTTAATTAATTGTGTACGGTAATGTAACGTAGATCAGGGTCAGTAACGTGGCTCACTGAGTAAAGGTTCTGATGCCAAGCCTGACCACCTGAGTTCAATCCCTGGAACCCATGTGGTAAAAGAAAAAAAAAAGAAAACAACTCCCCAAAGTTGTCTTCTGACCTACACACACACACACACACACACACACACAGACACACACACAGGCACATGTGCACCACCAGACAAAATAAATGTAACAAAAAAATTCATAGATAAACATTTTCACAATAATTGGCCTTTTAAATGGAGCTTATAATTTCAGCCTATTGTAGGATTAATGAGTCTTTATGGAATTGTTTTCAGACTGAAAGTAAATCAAAACTTCTTTATAAATCCTTTTCAAACTGCATTCATTAAACTAAACCTCCTCCCAACAGATGACCGCTTTTGCTTATTTAATTTCACAAAGTTAGTGTTTGGAATAAAAGAGATATCAAAACAATCAAGGCAAAAGAGTCATTAGTTGGAAGGACTCAAGGGGGGGAAAGTATAAATTTCATATGGAAAAGGGAGGGTAGGATAGAGTTTCCAAGAGCCGGGAGGGAAGTGAGTTAGTTGTTACTTTGAGGATAAACCCACTGGCTTAGAAAGCATTTGGCTTGGAAATGTTGGACAGTGCAGTGATGACAACAATGCAAGAGATTAAATTTGAGATGTTTCTTCAAGGCCAAATCCAAACTCCTTCAACGCCCAGCAAAGAAATTCCTTTCTTGTTAACTCTTAATTTTCTCTGCGCTGCTGAGCCCTGTCATCTTGGAGTTTTGAAACCGTCATCTATTAATTGTTGTTTCTCTCCTCCTCTTATGCTACTTTCAAGCCTCATTCCTCCCTGATTGTGGTATTTTAAGAAGCTCTGACACGTTTTTCTATTAGAGACTTAGCCAATAAGCTCTCTGGTCTACATACAGCTTAGTTTGCTGTGAGCCGGAGTTTCAAACTGCTGGTCTTTCTCACAATGCAAGAATGACAAGGCATTAAAACTTCACATAAAAGGCTTGAAGGTACTTTCATATTTCTGTCTGGGCCTGTTACTTGAGAGAGATGAGAGTAGAAAATCATCATTCTCATATGCAAAAAAGAAGTTTTAGAGAAATGAGCTTTGACAACTGCTGTCTGCCCTGGGATAGGAACTAGCGGAGCCCACAGCCTCTGTTCCTAGAAGCTAGTGCCTTTCTTTTCCTTCTACGAGTGGCAACCAAGTTCTGGGTTGAAAGTGAATCCTTGCCCTTGGCTACTCTCCAGCATTCCTCGCTGAGCGAATGGGGATTTGGAATGTCAGAAAATAGAAGAGGGGAGGGGAAAGATGTGCGTATGACTCTGAGCATTTAGAGCAAAGGCAGCTCGTCTGGAAGGACTTAGGAAAGCTTCACTTCCTCAGACGGCTGCTTCCTCCTCATACACGCTTAGTTCCTTTTCTGTGTTTTAGCTGTTTAACCTGAGTTTACCACAGCAGTTCAGACCCTTACAGCCCAGTGGAATCAGGCTGAGGCAAGACGGGGATTGCCAGAGGACTTGTGTTTCTTCCTTCTGGATAAAGTGACAGTGCTTGTCCCCAGATTCATCTGCAGCAAGATCCAGAACCGTCATTCCTCTGGGATTTAATCTGGAGTCGTTGGGAGCCCAGATTCAGGTTTTATTCAGAGCCAGCCTGAGTAAGAAGTGACCTTTGGACAGAGTCAAGGATTCAGTCTAGGCATGAAAGGCGGTGGTTGGCACATGCCTTCTACTGTTCATCCTTGTGACTGAAGCTGCTCTGGAGTACTGAGGGGACACGAGGCTCACACGCTGCAACTGTGGACTGCTTCAGAGCTCAGGACTGTAATCTGCAAGGTGGCTTTTATCCTTTATTTAGTTCTACCCAAGTCATCTTGTATCGACGCAAAAGGAGGAAGTCTCTAAGAGTAATCTACAGACACCGTTCCCAGCTTTGCGTGAAGAATCCAGAGGTTGGGTGTCTGTCTGCATCCCTGGGAACCATGTCCTCTTTATATACGAGAAGTAAGGAATTCACACGGAATAGGAAATCTCAGTCTGATTCTCCCCCAGCATCTCCCTCCCCAACTGCCAAGACTCTCCGAGTAAGCCTTTTTTATTTATGTCTGATCATAGTTATGCCAAAGGTGGGACATGTGTTTACATGTAACGTGCAGGTTGAGACTGAGAAAAGGGGCATGTCAGAATAGAGAGGAGGCAACAAAGGGGAAAAGAGACGTAAAGCCCCAGCTAGCTTTCCTAAAGGGGTTGTGGCTCACAATACTTGCTATGTCTTAAGTAAAAGCAGACTTAAATAATTGAGGCTATGGCTTCTGCCTTTTAGCTTTTAATCTGTTGTAAACTGCTTGACAATAAGACTCTGGACAGCCTTTTGCTTTGTGTTTGTTGCTGTTTAGTCTTTCATTTTGTATTATTTTGTTTGGTTGGTTGATTGTTTTTGTTTTTTTGTTTTTGTTTTGAGAAAGGGTCTTACTACATAGCTTTGGTTGGCCTAGAGCTCATTATGTAGAGCAGGCTGGCCTCAAAATAAAAGAGATCTGCCTGCCTCGGCTTCCCAGGTACTGAGAATAAAGGCATGTGCCACCGTGTCTAGCAGATTCTAGAGTTTTATCACAATGTCTTATGGAGATTTTCTTTAGAGTTTTTTTTCCCCCCTGTTTAGTTGCTGTGTTTTATGGATCAATGCTGTTTCAAGAGAAAAAGCTCCCAAGTGGCATGAGGCTGTGTGCATGAGATTTTCATCCTTTGCAAATTCTACATGCATATTCGTATGTGTGTGCATGAGATAGTATATGCCTTTGCCTGCTTTATATATCTCTGTGAGTGACAAAAAGTCAGAATGCATTAAGCCTTGCAACTTTCCTCTCAGGTGCCATCAGGAAACTTCTTGCTTAAAAAGCCAAAGAAATAACTCCAACTTTTGACAACCAGCTGGGTTAAGGTGCTTACAATATCTTAGGCAGAGCCATTTAAGACTTTCTCCATTTCCTCTGTAGAATTGTTTTAAACATAGGAACATTTGTATATAATTTAGTGTCCTCCTCGGTCAAAAGCTGGCAAAAGCAAGAAATGTTAGCAGTGGCAAATGAGCAGTGAGAAGCCCCGATGGGCATATTAGGCAGTAGGCAAGGAGCAGCTCCCTCTTAGGAGCTAGACTGTGGTGTAGCGCATACACAGCTTAGGAAGAGGGCAGCAGGCTTCCTTATTTGGAGAGCTGTGGGAAGAAAAGCTTCAAGAAACCTCCGCAGACTGTGGCTTCTTTGTATTGTTTTATTTTCATTTTCAGTAAGTTATCATGAAGTACAATCTCAGATGCAGCATATTGGTCTGTGACTCTAACCAGAGATATTTAGTTACTAGAACGTGACCCCCCCCCCCAAATAGTGTGAAACTGTTTTGCTCGTGATTCTTTTGATAAGGGACCAAGGGAGGCCATGATGTGGTGTCTCCATTGCTGAGCTCCTGGGCTTCAGGAATGTTTCTTCCCCTGTGGACCAGGCGGTCCCTTTACTACAGGGCTCCGGGCACTTTTTGCAACAGCTATTGGGTATTTTCTGGTGGCCCCTAACTGATGTCCGCAAAACTGAACACTGTTACCTCAATTAATGCTTCCTTTTGCTGCCTTCCCGCCATCGTACTCCACAGTGCCTTTGGATATTAAGAGCCCCTTGTTAACACTCAGTCCTTGAAGCCACAGCTCCCAGAGTCATCTGTGACACCTGTGATCACTCAGCAGGTTTCTGTTTAGTAACTGCCCTCCGTTTTTCTTTTTTCACTCCTTCGTTAGCAGTTTGGCGCTTCTTTCTTCCTGCCTCCGCCCTTCCTGTCCTCTTTCGCCTACCTCCCACCCCTGCCTTTAGACAGAGAGCACAGTGGGAGAAAATGTGAGAGTTTAGATTACAGAAAATCAAAACATGGGTAGGTTTAATAAGTAGTAGCCAGTGGCTGTAGATTCCTACAATAGCACCAGCTTACTATACCCAACTTCCAGTGTCCAGATGGCATGAGCCATACTGTAGAGAATGCCAGTTTTCATGCGGCATTCATGTTCCAGTATGTCTTAATGACTCAGACACAAAGATATGCAAAAGTAATTTGGGGGCTGTTTACTCTTGGGACTAGTTACCAAGCTAAGAATCATCTAGTGAGATTTCTCTAGTCCATTCATTTACTCTCATGTTTCAGTATTTGGGGTACTCTGTGAAAACTGGGTATACTTAGGTTTTGGATGTACCTTAACAGCACGTTGTCTGTGATCTTGTGTTCACGTGTCTTCTGATGCCTGGCTGCAACAGGTGGCAACAGCCACCCTACAAGCTGGCTGTTAAATGGGTTACGTAAAAGAGGCGTGGCTTCCCAGCATCACTTGGATAGTAAGTCACAGAGTTCTAAGCTCAGGTTTCTCTTCTTTCAAAACCCTTATCAGCAACACTGGAGTGCAAGCAAACAGACTTGAAGGTCAAGTTTAAGGGTCTCCTTAGGGGCCAAGATACTAGTTAAAAACCTAGGTAGCTGTAGGAGTCCATGGTAGGGCCATGGAGCCTGAAATTGCAGGGAAGAGGAATGCTGTAGACCAAGGGAGACAACTGATAGGCCATAATTGAATCTCTTGTGACTGGTTCTTAAATTCCAGTCATGCCCTCTGGAGCAAAAAACACCACAGATCCTCAGACCCTGTAGGCCTTGGGTTTCTCTTAAAGAAAATGCCTGTCTTTGCAGTACAGACATGGCCAATTATTCAGTCTTCAAGTCCCCCCACTCCAACCCCAATATTTTTTTTTTTAACTAGAGATTGCATCATTGAAAAGGTACAGCCCCTGATTGATCCAACAGTCTTCAAAACAGGACTGAATTTCTGAACAAGTATTTAAAAGCTTATTACTATTTTAGTGGTGTTAAAGGAGCTGACTATGAAATGCTTCCATATAAGGAAAATGTCCTCAGAGAATGTTTAAATAATTGCTATTTAAATACAGAATATTTTGGACATTTCGTTCTTCAACAAATGTTCATGGAGCCCTATAGGTAAGTTAAAGCAAGCTGAATAGGTACTATTTTAACTTGCAAAAACAAAGGTAGGATGGCTTATAATGAGTGTAAAAACAGAAACTATTTTATTACATACCTTTACTGTTTGAATTCTTGGCAGTATCTGATGCTTTTTGAATTGCGTAATGCCAGATTTCTGTATTTAGTAATCCTGTGACCTTTTTAATAATGTAAATCTAATCCAGGCCAACAAGATGGCTTAGTAGGTTAAGGCTCTTCCCACTAAGCCTGATAACCTGAGTTTGATCCCCAGCAAATGATGGAAGAAGAGGACCAACTCCCACAAGTTGTCCTCTGACCTTTGTACAAATGCATATGCTCACACACAAATGTAAATAAATAAATAAATGTAAAAACAAAGCCCACTATTACCCGCCTGGATATTGTGTGAGTGAAATAACACTCATATGCAGAAGAAAGTACATGTCCTCAGCAGTCAAGATTCATGGTTGCTTTTGCTCATTCATATTTTTAAATAATATTTTTATTTTATGAACATAAATTATACTGATTTTAAAAAATACCTCGACTAAATGCTGGAGAGATGGTGCCATGGTTAAGAGTACTTTATTCCTATATAGGACTAGCAACCACATGCTGACTCACAACACTCACAACCATCCACAACTTCAATTCCAGGGACCCCAGTGACTTCTGGAAGTATCCAGCATGCATATAATATACATGCAGACATGCAGACAAAACATTCTTACACATCAAATAAAGAATACCCCTTACCTGGTGTGGTGGTGGCATATGCCTATAAACCTAGCTCTCAGGAAACTGAGACAAAAATTCTAAGATCACAAATTTGAGACTAGCCTTTGCTACATAGTTGAATTCAAGGCCAGCCTCGGCTACATAGTAAGAGATTGTCTCTTCCAACAACCTTTCTCTTCATTAGATAAAAGTGTCCATTGTCCTCCTTGTTCTCCTGTGCCCCTCCAGCCCTCGCTGAGAATGGTTGTGATGTGTTGGTGGCACGGCTATTCAAGTCTCCTGTGGATTAATGACGTAACTTCGTGAACAGGTTCTTTTGGCATCCTCACTCATTTCTCATATATTAGCATCTCCTGTATCTACAGCCAAGTCTGAAGGATTTGGTCTGGATTGCTCTGGTCTGACGTCTCTGTGAGCTGTTGGTCTGTCATCTGATTTGTTCTGGAAAAGCAGAACAATGCCCCTTTGTAGTAGAAATTCTCTTCTCTTACCAAGAAGCAAGTGGAACGTAAGATGCGTGATTCTTACAGTCACCAGAACGGCTTCTTTTCAGAACCACATATATTAAGTATCAAAGTATTATTTGCTGGTTAAAATATGCCCCTTTAATATAGTATGACATAACTGAGACCAGCTCTCAGAAGGCAAGGCAGAAGGATCACAAGATTAAAGCCAGTTTGCCTGAGCTTTATAACAAAGTGTGTGTTTTGTGTGTGCGTGCATGTGTATTGTGTGTGCACGTGTGTTTGCGCACAAGCGTGTGCAGGTGTGCTGGTAGATATCCAAAGTGTAGGGCTTATTTGATGATAACTGTGCTGACTAACTACATCCTGAAGTAAGTAGATCAGCATCTGAATATCTGAATCCTAGGAATCTTTCAATTGGTTAATTGCTGACTAGATTGCTCATTTCTGATATAAGGATTTCACCTGTATTAGGGACCCAAGATCCTAGCATTTAATCTGGATTGCTTCAGGTCTACCTTCTCAATTGAAAAGGTTTCATGTATTTTCATACCAACTACTAGTGTGCACAAAGGGAGCAGTTAATGTACTTTATTTTATAATCACCCTGATCATTACATTAGATAAACTGAAAGATAAAAGATTGAGCTTCTGTGAGAGCTTATTTGTGCAGGCACTCTGGTTTTCAGGACAAGAGCATTCTGCATCCTCCCTTTTCAACCTTGGTTATTGATCGGCTTGGGAGGTGCTTTGTATACCTCTGGCCAACACCAAATACTTCTATAGTCTATTGTTTTATGCTCTTTACCTAGGATTCTACATCTGGGGCATCACCAGTCTGGACTCCTTTTTAGTTTTTCTTCATTAAACTCCACTTACAATTCATTATCATGGAATGAGAAACATTTTTTCTGGGTAATTAGGGTACGATCTGTTAGCTTTTTTTTTCTGCCTAATTAAAGCAACTATTTATTGTTTTTTGTTTTATTCCACTCAAGAAAAGTCAATAAGCTGTGATTCTTCAGTCCAAAGGATCCTCCTGGGCAGTACAAGTCTGTAGGACGGAAAGCAGATTCCCCTTTGGAAGCCATTACTCAAGTTCTAAGTAGATGCGTACTGACCTAGTTAATCTGTGCCCAGCACAGAGCCTTGATGGCTTCTGAAGCCAGGGTGTATGTCAGAAAGACCGGGAGTCCTGAAGACATTAGCTCTTCTCCTGCAAGCTGGGCGCTACCCTTCCTGCTCTACTTCCCATGCTCCCATGCTCCCATGCTCCCATGCTCCCATGCTCCCATGCTCCCATGGCAAGTCATTAACAAGTCATCTTCTCTGTTTTGATGTGTGGTCTCACTATAGGCTAGTCTTCAATTCATGGGCAATCCTCCTGCCTCAACTTTCCAAGTAACTGCAATTGTAGACTGTGCCACATGCCAACCAGTCTGCTCTACTATTAATCCTCTCACAGTTAACATCTCGTGAGCATCTGCTATGTTGTAATTCATAAATGAAGGACATATTTGCTAATTTGGAGAGATGAAAAACAAAGTTCATATCGCAGGGAGATAAATTTTCTAATAAGAAAATTCGGAGTATTTTAGTTGAATCAAGTAGAAACTGTTTATAGAATAGAACACCAAAATAAAATGTTTGCCTTGTATTTGCAGAATAGAGGCTAGATGACAAAGGAGACTCACATGACAGGCAAGGAGGGTGTTTGTGTGTGTGAGGATACGGCCTTGTTTTCAGAGCTGCAGTTCAGTGTGGCTGGAATGAAAGATGTATTTGTAATAGGAAATAAGGGATCACACCAGGCGGCTCTTAGTCTTTCATTCTGAGGATTTAGGGAGTGTCCTGTGGACAAAGAATTGACAAAGGGTTTGAAGTAGAGTTGTGATCCAAATTGCATACTGGAGAAATAACATTGGAAGCTGCACGCTGAGGCAGGCAGGAAATGCCCCAGTCGGTTGTCCCCTTGATGGCAGGGTTTCAGGTAAGACGTGGCAGATCTGAGATGTTCTCCAAGGAGCACAGGGAAGTAAACGCTGATAGAACAGGAGCAAGGATGGACACAGAAAAGTGACAAACTGAAAGGTGACAAAAAGACAAAGGAAGAAACATGTTGAGTGGGAAACATGATTTTAGGTTAAAATTGATTGAATAAGATTGAGATGTTCAGATAGTGACATTCAGGAAATGTAGGTTTAACATGCCTAAGACACAGTTTGAAAGGCCGCAGAATTGAAAACTCTGAGGGCCAATATGATGCCTCAACGAGAAAATCATGTCACCGTGAAAGTGGAGGTGCACTAAAAATATAGTAAAAAGGCATCTTTACGCTACATGTCTAATGCATATAAGAAACAAACGAATTTCTTGTTTTGGGGTCTGCCTCCAACATTTCTTATGCAAATGCCCCCAAATCTGGAGAGAGCACCTGAGATACTTTTCATCCAGGTGCTAAGAGCTGATCTAGAGCTCAAGACATAAGAAATTAATTAGACTGAAAAGATTGATAGTGATGACTGAAGCTATGAGAGGTAAACATGTCTAAGAAAGGACTACGCACACAGTGGAGGGGGCAGCCAACAGCAGAGATGGTGCTGCTGCCCCTGACTGTTTGCAGTTCCCACCGGAAGCTCATGCAGTAAGATGGCAGGTTCTGTGTCGCTCTCCCGGGAGCACTGGAATCAGCGTTCTGTTACAGCAGGAAGCTCCTGGTCTCAAAGGATCCAGAAGTTGAGTCAACTGGCTGTGAGTCTGCAGCTGACTCCTAGTTTTCAGTGAGTAGCAGTTGTGTGGCCAGGGGTTGTGTCTTTACAATTTGAAGACATTCCCAGACCATTCACGTTAACTTGGCTTGGCTTTCGCTCGGTCTCATGTTGGAGGCTGACAGTTAGTTGTACTCAGACAGCCAAGGGAAATGACTGGAGCTGGACTTCATCAGCCTTTTGTTCTTTCTTAGTTCTGAACTTGACGGGCTTTTTATGCACTGGGTGTTGGTTACCTGAAACTGGGGTGTCTTCACAGCCTCTGGTCCAACAAACATCTTTGATTATATGATGCTGTTAGAATATACATAGCTATTTTAAAAGTATGTGTTAAAAGTTAAGTATTTTTGGATTGAAGTTGAATTGTAAAGTAAATCTTTTAAAATTGTTGCATTGCTTTGAGGAAGAATAACATACACAAAGCAAAATAATGAGTTTAAATGGCTGTCGGTTAGAAGGGGCATGTGGGAAGTGGGCTGGATCCACAGAATCTTTCACTTGAGTGCTAAGAAATTTATTTGATCTTAATCTCTCTAATAGTCATCAAGCATTGGGAGAATCAAAGGACCAAAGAGGGACAAGAGAGGCAGCATGGAAACACAGGAAAAACTGGCATTTTGAGTCGCCATCATTAACACAGCACTTACACTTCCTACCTTATTTAATTGCTGTCAGTAACCTTAAACACTGAGGACCATTATCCCATTTCATTGATGAAACTTTTGAGTTGGAGGGCATCAAGCAGTCACCTAAGATTTCATAAGTGAAATCCTAGCAGCATCCAGGATCCAGAGCCTTTTTCCTAACCTTAAGATGTGCAGCTATTAAAAAAAAAAATGTGCAGCTGTTACTGTGACTCTATGAATTAGCTCCTAGATGGTTGACAGTATTCCTGACTACTGAATCTGATTTGAAAAAGGAGATGAGGGCAACTCAACCTATTTCAAAGGGGAGGAAACCTTGCAGAATAATTGGGAAAGAGACTTTTTATACCATTTTAAAACTAGAATTTTAAAATTAGAATTAAGAGCAAATAAATTCCTTAACACTCAAGTGAAACGTCTTATTTATGGATCTAGCCCACATCCTACTTAGCTTCTCTGACCTACAGCCATTTCAGCTCATTATTTTGCAGTCTAGATAAAGCTGTTGGCTTCTACCTTTGGAAAGGAGAAAAAATAAGCCATGCCCTGTGGTAGTGTGGCCCCACATCATGTCTAGTATGTCTGACAATTATATATAAATTGTTACTCTAAAGCCATTTTTAGAACTCAAAAACAGATCCTTATAGTCATGTAATTTTTTATTTTGTTTATGCTATTAATTTGCTTTGTTAAATACATTTTAAACAAATACTGCAACTTAGAACCTATTAAGTTGTAACAAGTTTGGAAATAGTAGGGCATGAACTGCTTAGGGGGTTTTCTTACCTGAAGGACTCTTGCCCTGCCTCTAGTCAGCTACAGTGTTTCCTCTGCTGAGGTCTACATTTTAACAGACCAAATCAGCTCTAGGAGGCCCCTAAATCCAAACAACTGTGTATTTGAAGATTCCATTTCCCTGTAGAAGAATGAAAATAGAATAATAATTTTTTGGTTCAGTTTCTTTGTTTTGTTGGTTTGATTTTGTTTTAGTTTTTGCAGGGGCAGGAAAATTTAATCTTAGAGCTCTGCTTTTCAGAGGGGAGTGATATTATGGGGTATATTTGGTTCTAGCAAAGCCCTAACCTGTGGCAGATTTCCCATAAGTCACACATGATTGTGTCATTTCTAATGACCACCAGGCTCAGACTCTAGGATATCTATAACCCTACTTAAAGTCTTGTCCAAGATCTCTGGTAAGTATGAGTCTCTCCCTTTTTGTTTACTGTAGGAACCAGATAACCTGGCCCCTGATTGCATTCAATCAGTTTATTTGTTGCCTTACTCTGTTTTATAGACATGCCTACAAGATCAAGGGTGTGTCTTAGATTTTGTAATTGTGTATTTATTATTCTACTGGCAATGCTGGCAAGACACAGGTACTTAATGAAAAGACAGAGTGAACGCTGCTGTCTGTCTGTCTAAAACGTCACTGTTTTGAAGAGTCAGGAGCTAAATGCTAGAGATTGCCATTTCTGAGCCAAAAGCTGAATGTGGGTTATCCCAAGGCAATTCAAATGACTCCTGTTTATCACACTAGCGCATCTATAGCTCCAATAGATGAGCTGATATTTTGGTTTCTGTGGGGCAAAAAGAAAAAGTTAAAAACAGAGGATGTTCCTGATCTATAGAAGTTACTGAGAAATAGCGTTGGCCTCATGTGGCTTAGGTGCTTGGGATTATTTTCCTTTTGAATATTTACTGTTTGTATTGTGTGCTGTGGTGCATGAATGGAGGACCAAGAACAGCTTAGTGAACTGGGTTCTTTTCTCTGACCTCTCTATGGTTCAGGTCAGCCGACTGGAGCCATGTGGGGCAAGTGCCTTACCTGCTGACCTACCTTGCCCGCCCTTCTTTTCCTCTTGGGATGTGAAACCCAGGAAGCCCCTTTAAAATTTTTAATTAACAGCTTGGTGCAAATAAAATTCAAACAACTATTATCCAACAAGCTATGGCATTTAATATGTTTAAAGAAGGAAGGAAGGAAGGAAGAAAGAAAGAAAAAGAAGGAGGGAGGAGGAGAGAGGGAGAGGAGGGAGGAAGAAAGATCCATCTCAGCCAGCCAGGCATGATGTCACAGGGCTGTCATCCCAGCACTGGAGGCATTAGAAGTTCAAGGCATATGTAGCTACATGGTAATTTTGATGACAGTCTCAGGTACAAAAAACCATATCTCATAAAAACAAAACACACTCGCTTGCACACATGCACATAAAGACATGGTTGCATTCAGGAGGCAGGAGCAAGAGGGTTGCCACAGTTAGAAGCCATCAGGGCTACGTGGTGAGACCCTGTCTCAAAAATCAAACAAACAGAAAACATCTCTTGGGCTTTGGGCATGGGAAGCTTATCATTTTGAAGAGGTGTGACTGGGCACTCAGAAACACAAGGACACCTGAAGACTGGGGCTCCAGGGGGCTCAGATCGGAACTGGGAACTTTTAAATTAATGGCTTTTCTTGTGCTGAGGATGGTGTTCAGCACATGCTAGGCAAGTGCTCTGCCACTGAGCTACAGCCCCAGTCCCAAATGTCTGAATTACTATATGCAATATTAGCAAACTGTTTTTGGAGGAGCAGTTAGGCTTTCCTGGGCCCAGTTATGAATGATTGTGATATATATTCAAGTAGCTGTGCACACTGGCATATCCAGGCCACAGGTAGAGTGAGCCTATGGCAGGGGAGGCACAGCTATGGCTAGTTAGAGAACAGGGGTGAGCTAATAACCTTAGAATTATCTTTGAAAAATGGTTTGCCTCAGATATTGTATAGAAGACTCTGTATGTTCATATAATTCCTCCTAAGGTAAAGATGTTTTGTAATTCCAAATTAACCCAGACATTCTTTAGGAACTGCAGAACTATGAGCTGTAAAATCCCAATAACATTTCAGGAGCTTAATAAATGCACCAGAACAACAGTATTTATAAAATGTAGCCCCACCCCCCCCTTTTTTTTTTTACTCATTATATTTATTTGAGGGTGGCGCTCACATATGCTACAGCATGGGTGTGGAGGTCAGAGAACAACTTGCAGGGTCAGTTCTGTCCTTCCACACTGTGGGTCTCGGAGAGTCACATTCACAGCATCGAGCTTGGCAGCCAGGTGCCTTTTCTCACGTAGTCATCTGCCAACCCCGGTTATTTTGTATTTTAAAATGTAGTGAGATATAGTAGAATATGCAAGGTACTCCTGCTTGGCAAGTATAGTCATTCGTCCATTCCTCCACACTAAACAAACAAACAAGAAGCCAATAATGAGTCATTATCAGCATGTGACATTTCCCCCCAAGTAGTTACAGGGTCTGAGAGATGGCTCAGTGGTCAAGCACTGGCAAGCCAGACAAGCGGAGTTTGATTCCTGGGATCCATGGAGTGTAATGTATAACTTATGCCACCCGCCCCAACGCCCACCCTATCTGAACTGCTGAGCCGTGTGGAGGGGCTGGTCCTACAGACCCAAAGCTGCAGGATCTCCATGACACAGGGCAACATCAGGACTCTGAGAGGAGTCTCAGTGAGGATCCAGTACTGGCAGTGTAGCGGAGACCAGAGGCCTCAAACCAGACAGATGACGCATTACAATGGGCATTTGCAAGCCAAGAAGTGTGGACAAAGGGGTATACTGTGTGACAAGTGACAAGTCATGACACAGCGCAGCTTCCACAATATGATTTTTTTTCTTTTGCTTGTGTTTGTGGGGGTGGGTGCAAGAGTTAGAGGGCAGGTACGAAGGAGCAGGGAATGAGATTGGGGTGCATGATGTGAAACTCACAAAGAGTCAATAAAAAGTTAAATAATAATAATAAAAAAAGAAGTAAGTCAAGTCCAAAGGTGATCTCTCACATTTTTGCTTATTTATAATCATGGATTCACTTAACAAATATTCATCAGTTTCTAACACACAAAAAAGAACTGATGCCACAAAGTTGTCCCCTGTCCCCCACATATGCACATCATGCACAGCCATTAACAATAATAAATAAAAATACAAATATAGCTATAACATAAACAATATTAAGTGGTGAATGTGACTTTCTCATGTAGCTATTTTTCCATATGTATTAAGTAGTAGTTGGTAAAGTCAAATAAAGGAGTTTAATATGAGGGAGATGAATGTGATTTAATAGTTGCTGGTTTTGCCAGGCGGTGGTGGGGCACACCTTTAATCCCGCACTCGGGAGGCAGAGGCAGGTGGATCGCTGTGAGTTCGAGGCCAGCCTGGTCTACAAAGCAAGTCCAGGACAACCAAGGCTACACAGAGAGACCCTGTCTCAAAAAACCAAAAAAAAAAAAAAAGTGGCTGATTTTTTTTTTTTTTTTGGCTTAGAAATCTACTGTCTCTCACACATGCTTACACGGATAAGTACTTTTTCTAGCATAAAGCAGCGTTTTTAGCGTCATTTGAATGCTGACTATATGTGGTTACTCAGTGCAGCTGAGAGGCCCTATTTCTTCTAGGATGTTATTAACTGGGCCATGTTGGAAATGGCTCTCAGTTTATATCCTGGCCTAATCTCCAGACCCTGTACTTATAAAAGTATAGGTTTCCATGACTATGCAACCATTGTATACACAGTTGACCTTATGATAGGCAGACCTGATGGCACAACAGGGCAAAACGTATGAAGGGTGGAAAGGACCCAAATGCCCTTGCTAGACTGAAGGGGGTAGGGGCTGAGTGAGAAGGGATGTGGAACCCACCACAAGCCCCAAGTGGCCACGAGCTAAAGCCACAGGGACCTGCAGCCTAAGCTGCAGGATCTTGGAGTCTCCTGACGGAGGAGCTCAAAGGCGAGAACAAAGAAGCCCCTGGAGCAACGCCATCGCTGTGACCTACAAAGCTGAGATAATGCTAATGCATGTTTTAGGACTCCAAGTTTCACGGTCATTTGTTTTGGTGGTAATAGAAAACTAGTACAATTGAAACTTTGACGGTAATGAGGAGATAATGGTTTTTAATGAACATGTAGGGAAACTAATATAGCCCTTGTCTTCCCATGATCCATCAATCACATCTCTACACAAATCCTGTTCTTTTTCCATCTATTTTAAACTTGTATAAGATCCTAACTATTGTACTGGAGATACCGACTTGGAAAGATCTATTCCAGCACTACAGACCAGTATATTGTCCATATTCAAGTTTCCTTGAAATCTTATGCATTTGAGTTATGAAGGGCATTCCTTAAGGTGCAAGGCCAGGACACTTTTGTCTTACATAGACATATTGAGGAAACCAGAATAGTTTGTAACTGCGTGCACGTGTGTGTGTGTGTGTGTGTGTGTGTGTGTGTGTGTGTGTGTGTGTGTGTGACAGAGAGAGAGAGAGAGAGAGAGAGAGAGAGAGAGAGAGAGACAGAGAGACGAAGGGAGGGAGGGAGAAGAGAGGAGAGAGATTATTACTCTGACTGGCTTTCAAGGGCTCTGAAATTTGGTCTTAAATTCTGTCCTTGCCGCCTCACTTCTATTGGCTTGTTTCTCATCAGCCTTCAGTCTTGAGAACTCTGAAAAGAAAGGGTGGTTCTCTGTGGGGCATCCCAGAATAGCTCATCTTGTTTCCCCTGGCTCAGCTAGAATACAGAACATGATATAAAATGTTCCTTCTGCTTAGTCCTTCTTTTGGAAATGTAAATAGGAGGGTTTTTTTCCCATCACTGTGGGGTCAGACCCTGACTCCAAAGAACATGAGTTAAAGCAGTTTCAGCCTTGGCAGTAGACGTGTGACTTGGTCTGTTCCTTTCCCTTGGGCCCAGCTTTCCAGAGCCATGACTTTATTTTAAACTTGGTAGAAAGGGTTTGGTTTCAATTATGTGCCTTTCTGAATCCTGATACCAAGTTAAAAGCTTATGTGAGGATTTTCTTTTGATTTGTTTATTTATGTGTACAGTGTTCTACCTACCAGTACACCTGCAGTCCAGAAGAGGACACCAGATCTCACGATAGATGGTTGTGAGCCACCATATGGTTGCTGGGAATTGAACTCAGGACCTCAGGAAGAGCAGCCAGCGCTCTTAACCTCTGAGCCATCTCTCTAGCCTGTTGTGGGGATTTTCTAATCTAGCCTCTGGTGTGTTGGAGGTCCTCCTCATTTCAGAAATCAAAACCATGCCGCCTTTCCGTCCATCTCTAGGACTGCCATCTGAGTTAGTGGCCGTCTTCTCTCTGCTCCCTCAGGAGAAGCAGCCAAGTATGGGCTGTTATCGAGTATTTCAGGAGGCATGAAAAGAAGGCGCCTGCTTCTTAATTTGGGACTTTTCTCAGCCCGTGTTTTACTGGCTAGGCACTCTTTTCACCTTAGCTCACTGGATTCTTACTGGTTTCTCAACAGCTTTAAGTCTCCTCTGCTCTGGGTCCCGTTCCCAGTATCTATTTGCTGACTCCACCTGAGCCATTTAAGCTGTGAAAGTAATCCCTCCACTGAGGCATTTTTACCTAGTTCAAACACCAGAGACCCATCTCAGTGGCCATTTTTCATTTGTCTTGGGTGAAAGGTAGCGCAAAATGATCTCTAACAAAAACTCTTAAAGATGTTCCTTCCAAGACTTCCTGATTAAAACATATGATGTAATATATTTGGGCGTTAACCTGCAAATTGGGTGAAGCCGCACACCTTTTTTGAAATACTTAATGTTATTTTGTAGCCATAAGATACCTAGACCTTAGAGAGGACTAAATGTAACTGTTGTGCTTTTAAAAGAACAACTGTTCAGAGGCCAGAAGTAAGAGAACCAGGCCATTCCCAGCGCATAGGTGGCCATAATCCCAGTCTCCCGAGGAGCAGAGATCTCTGAGCTCTGTGTCCTAGAACTCCTCGTTTCCTGCCCTCCTCTGTGCAGACCCTGCAGTGGTCACTTCCCTGGTCTGTGCTGTGCTTGCCTCTGATGGCACTTCCTTGCTCACCGTTCCCCTGAGACCATTTAGGCACACTGCCACTTCACTTATCTCTAGATTTACTCAGTAGTCTCCCTGTAGGATTGGCCAGCTGCTTTCTACAGTGAGAAGCCATGTCAGCCTAACAGTTGAAATGTGCTTAGTTTGAGCGACAACAGAATGAAGAGAGGCTGGCTTTACGTCTCCTGTACCAATCACCCACCCACCCCTTCCCCATGACACTCAAAACCTTTTCTCCCTGGATCTAACTAATGTTTTATTTTGTTTATCTAGAATATCAAGAAGCAAAGCAAACCAAAACCTCCTAGAGATGTTCACTAGTGAAAAATCCATTAGGAAGCATAACTCAAAAGCCTAAGCTGATTTATCAGGAGTTAGGCAAGTAAACATTAACCCTGTGTGTTTCAGATGTCTTGCCTTGCAGCTTATAAGCATACCCCCCTTAGGATATAAACTTAATGGAGTCCTTTTCTTTAGAAGTCCGTTTTTCCTTCTTTTAGAAATATATTTAGATAACCATTTTACCTCTACTGTACCCAAATATCACGGACTTCTGAGATTTAGGAAATCTATATATCCTCCTCTAGTCAGTTGGGTTGGCTATTCCAGGACATTGCTAGAGCTAGCCTTTGAATGCAGCAGTCAGAACCCAAAAAATTCCACACCACTCCAAAGTCAGGTAAAAGCCAGAGGGGACGGTCTGGGAACAGTCGGCAATTTACTCAGAGATGCTCTTTCCAGCCTGTTTGGGTCTAAGTGGATCATGTACTGCTTCATCTATTGGATCCCTCCTCCCTTGGATCCCTCCTCCCTCGGGTCCCTCCTCCCTTGTACATCCTATAAAAGGTCACCAGAAAGGAGTTGGTAACAGAGAATCTTAATATGCATCTTATTAGCTCCAGGCAGGCAGGAGTGTCGTCCTCAGCTTCTTAGATTGGCATCTGTAAGAACCATTGGTAGGAAGACCATAGTGACAAGAACTTGTGGTTGTCACAACCCTGAGCACACTGGCATTGGCTTTCTTCACACGCTCCCATCTTTGGAATCTGCCTGTTCATATCCAGGTGCCTGTGGGCTTTGCTGGCCGCTGCTTGAGATTACTAACCTACTCTTTGTAATTTTCCATTTTTAAGAGTTTGTATTTTACATCAGCATCTTTTGTGGAGACTGTACAGTATACACAGCCATTCTTGTAACTGTCTTAGAAGTGAGACCATGGGGCATATTTTGTTTCTAGAACATTGTAAACTAAAAAAAAAAAAAAACAAGTTAATTACATGTTATTCTTATAGCAGTAAATCAATGGAAATGATTAACACACTTTAGCATCTGTAGTTGCCAAGATTGATACATAGTAAAATTTCTAATTTTCCTGTTGTAGTGGGGCACTTTTTAATCATGTAGAGATGGGTGCCAGAGTCCACACAGTAAAAATGAAAGCTGGAGATGTCATTAAATCTTATCCCACAGCAGGATATTTACACAGAGGGAACTGGAGTTGGAGGAAGAACATTTCCAATTGAGGAACCATATTTTAGGAAAGTGAAGTCAGCTAAGACAGACCTGACTTAATTGTCAGAAAGTTTATCAGACTGTCTGTGCACACTCTGTAGAGATGTTTACGTTTCAGTAGTATGAAGCAAACCAAGGCCCCAAGCCGGTCTCTTCAGTTATACACAAGTCATTCTTTATACCTAGAAGAATGTGAGCCCATCTCTGGAGAGGCTACAGAATGTGGCTCCTGTCAGGATGCTGTTGTTTAAAGGCCATTGTGCCAGGAGTATGAGAGAGATTAAAGCATCACTTTGCATCTGAGTCAAATTTCCTAGCCCACAGGTGCTAAGTTAACTTCACTGCACTAACAAGCACCAACATCAGCACAGAGAAAGAAAGAGGAAAGGGACCAATACCTTAAAAACATATTTCCTCCCGGTTACCACATGTGACTCTTACCAGTGGATAGTGGCTACCTGCCCAGGTTTCATGGGTTGACCAGTAGAGATTAGAACTGAGAGCCAGCCAAGGACATCACACCTAGAAGCATGGTGGACGGTTCAGTGAGCTCTAGTTACCGGTATCCATGCTCTGGCCCTGTCAGCACCAGTGGTGCCTTAACTGGGAACAAGAGTGTGACTTTCAGGTAAGCACTTTTAAGTTAAGACTTTAAAACACTCACTATAACAATACGTTGTCGTTGTTGAAGCAATGGGCCTGTGTATACATGTATTTCTCTGCCATCATCTTCTCAGAACTCATCTTTCTGGAAACTTCTTACAGGAGCCCAGGAGTCACTGCTTGCCTCCACAGCACACAGTCACATATCTCCCCGCTCATGCTCCACACAAGCTCACCAAGTGTGCTCGCAGGGTTCTCCTGGCTTGTTGTGCTACCAGCTAGGCCTCTTTCTCTGGGCCTCTCCTACAAGGCCCTGCACACCATAGGCTTTAAGTACACAACAGTCTCTTCACATTGGCCAGTATGACCTTCAGTCCCAGTTATTCACAAGTGTTTGACAAGTCACAATTAACATTTTCCTGGGCAGTAGGTTTTAACTCACCTACATGCTCTAACACTGATCTTACCACAGAGCTAGTGAATGGACACAGCGAACACTCTAACTTCTCAGTCTGATTCTCTTCTCTCACTCCCGCCCCATCCGGGGAATTGAAGCTAGGGTCTAACTCATGCTAAGCAAGTGCTCCACTGAGCCGCATTCCTTGACTTCTTTTTACTTTTTGTTTTGAGACAAGATCGCACTAAGTTGCCCAGGTTGGCCATGGCCTCACTCTGTACCCCACATAGGCTTTGTTCGTGTGCTCTTCCTGCCTGAGCCTCCCGAAGAGCTGTGATTACAGACCTGTGCTGCCTCCCTCAGCTCTTAAGACACTGCCACATAGAGAGTAATAGTGGTTATTGAGAGGTGGTTTAAAACAAACACTTATTTATTGTGTTTGTGTGTAGCCACATGCTACAGCATTCATGCGCAGGTCAAAGGAGAGCTTTTGGAAGTTGGTTCTCTCCTCCTACAATGTGGACTCGAACTGAGGTGGTCAGACATGGTGGCAAGTGCCCTTACCTGCTGGGCCCATGTCTTGTTGGTGTTGTTGTTAGTGGTGTTTTTAATGCTGAAGGGAAAAACTTTAGATAATGGTGATGATCTGTGATCATTTGGGGTTATAGGTAGATAAGACTTGTAAAACCTGAGGGAAATAGATAGCTGGCTGTCACACCTTTAGTCCCAGCACTCGGGAGGCAGAGACAGGCAGGTCTCTGAGTATGAGGCCAGACTTTGTCAAAACAAAAACAAAACAAAGAAAGAAAAAAGGAAACAGAACAAAAACAGATAAAAATGTAAGAAAAAGATTGTCATAACCCCGGATTTCTAAATTTTAGACTTCTCAAAGGACATCACAAGCATATGAGAATGTTACAGATACACCATAATTTTTTTCTAAATGGTTCCCTCTTACCTCAACTGGAACCTATCTCCATGTTTAAAATGTATGCCTAGGGCAAGATCATTTCGTGAGTAATGACACTTCCTGTCAAACCTGATGGTTTAAGCTCAGTCCCTGGGACCCAAATGGAAGGAGAGAACTCTCTCCTGAAACCTCACCTCTGACCTCCACACCTGTGCACACGTGCACATATGTATGCACACACAATGAATGAATGAATGAATGAATGAATGAATGAATGAATATAATTCAAATGTGTTGGCATGCTTTTTAGGCACTTTTAATGGGGTTCTTATGCCTCTTCCTTCTCCACACCAATCCCTTCCAACACCCAGTATGAGAAAAAAACTACTTCCTAGTTAGGGTCACCAGGTTCCTTGGGGCAAGTATAGTCCTCATGGTCAGGATATCTTCAACTTCTTCTTCTCATCAGACTGCATTAACAGCCACCAGAAGCAGCAGAGGGGAACAGCAAACACCTTCCTTCAAGGGCCTCTGTCCCTCTCTGGGCTCTGGCATTTATTCCCTCTCAGAGTCCACAGAATTAAACTCTCTACAGCTGGCAAAGATCACGCCCCTCTCAGAGCCCGCACAAGGCAAATATCTGCTGCTGTGGCAGTCTGAAGCAGATCTATATCCCACACCTGGGATTAAAACATAATATAGCTGATTTTTTAAAGAAACCAAAACTCTCACTACGCAAATGTATTAGTCCCATGGTGTTTAGCCAGAGATGCACCATCCAATTGTGTGGGAACTTATTAACGACACATAAAAGAAATCTCTACTCCCTAACCACAGAAAAAGAACCCTCAGAATTAGGGTGTGCTCATTTGACAAGTGCTTGTGACCATTCTAAGTACAACCCTTGACTTGAAGAGGGATTCCACAGAAAGCCACCTCTGCAGTCCCAGGACAACTCCAGGGTGTGAGGTATTAGGCTGCTCTATGCCTGTGCTAGCAAAACAGTGGCTTCCGAGGATTTAACAAGCAGTGCCATGGCGTGCTGCTCCGGCGTGAAGGGCCCTTCCTCTTTTAGCAGATTACTGCACACTGCTTCTCCTCACTCTCCTGTCGTCTGTCCTTTGAGGGTGTGCTACTCTTTTGCTTTTGTTTGTTGGGTTTTGGTTTTTCAAGATAGCTTTTCTCTGTGTAACATTGGCTGTCCAGGGACTCTCTTTGTAGACTAAGCTGCCCTTGAACTCACAGACATAGTGCATTGCCTCTGCTTCCAGTTCTGGAATTAAAGGCATGCGCCACCACACCTGGCGTGAGGCTTTGTTACTCATAACGTCTCAGAGTAGGAAGTAAATAAACTCGCGTAAATCAGTTGAATACTTGTTTGCTTTGAGCTCCTTTTTAGTGCAAGGATAGAAGGACAAATGTCACTTATGTTTTAAAGATGTAAGATGAAGACATAGTTACTATTGTTGCTTTTTTTTTTTAACAAGGACTAAGCTTTAGTTTTCATCTATGAGACGCCTTTCTTCTAAAATCTCTGAATACTTTACTATTCTTTTTAAGTTTTTACCAGCATCTAGGGACTAGGATAGGACTGGCCTACAGCTCCCTCATTCCTTCTCCTTTACTGTAGATCTGGGAAGAAGTTGACCTGAGTATTTGTGTTTATAAATCACACTGCGTACTCAGGGAAGGCTTGGGCGGTTGGGAAACTGAAAGAAATCAATGGGATGACTATTTCACTTTAGATGGCTCAGTGTCACACGAAAGCCAGTGACAGTCACTCCTGCAGCACAGGCTCGGTTGTCTAGTTGGTGGAGAGGGAAACATTTGACCACTCTGTATTTGGGGGATCTGCCAGTTTAAAAGGATGTTCTCTCCAAAGCCCAGATCCGGTGAGCCGTGGACTACAAAGAAGTGTGGGTTAGAGCTACGTGGCCTTTGTGCCATCAGTTCAATTAGCAACTCCTGTCTCCACCATGACATTGAGACATCTGATTTGAAAAGTGCATTTATGAATGGAAATATAAATTAGTCTCTTGCTAATGCTATTTTCTTTTTCTTTTTGTCTCCTTTCTCTAGCATGAAAGACTTTCTAGGTAAGAACTCTCTTTTATATGCATGCTTAATTCTTGTGAGTGATTGTATGTCCAGTTAAATTTAGTTTCACATAACAGTTCAGTAGTGATCTTCAGATCCTTCCTTTTCCTTTCTTCAGTCACCATAATAATTCAGACTTACCTCTTGCCCAGCGTCAAACAGCAGCTTTCCACTCACCTTCCTGCCTCCAGACTCTCTTCTGCCCAGCTCACCTTGCTCACTTCCAACTGATGAACTGTCCTGAGGCATCAGTGCCAGGCCCTGTGCTGGGCACTAGGGAGTAACATGAATGAGGCACTGCCCTGCCTACAGTTAGTTTACAACCTACTGGAGCAACAGATCCTTTCAGAAGATGCAGAAAGTGCCATTCAGACGGTCAGCCAGACATCGTGGGTGCACAGAAGGGGCAGTTAACGTAATCTGATAGTTTAGAAGACAGGGTTATTGCCTGAGATGAAATTTTGTCACTTTATAGTGAACCCAACCATATGTCTTATATCTAAATGGTGCTTATGAATATCTTATCACATGAACTAAAAAGGCTTTTGCAATTACTAAAATAAATAAGTAAGGATCCCCTATAACTTTTCACATAGTATCTAAGGTAGAAAGCTGGTCTTCCTAGAGAAGAAAATAAGGAAGATAGCAACTTTGGAACTAAATGTTCGCGTCTCTCTCCACTAGTCCTGTGATGGAGAGATTAAGAAGAGGGGACACGGAGCAGGTGTAGTTTTAGGGTGTCATGGGGAGATTGGTCTCATAGTCTGTTTGGTAGCTGAGCTAGTTCGACCTTGTAAATATATACTAAGATTTATGTGTAGTCTTCCTCTGTCTGCCCTCTCACCAAGTACAGCCAAGAATGAATAATTTACCTGTCAAGTAGTATAAAACGACTTTGCTTTGCAAAATGCAAAGAATAGTATTTTGCTATAGCTCATCTTTAAAGAACTCCGTTATGTTACAGCGGCCATACTGAAGGACACTTCTCTACAGAATTCAGAATATATCAAAAATCCAGTTCAGGAGTAAGACAGAAGGCTGATGAGATGGTTCGACTGGTAAAGGTGTTTGCCATCACACTGACAACTGAATGGGATCCTAGCACCCACATAGTAGAAAAGAACAACCAGCTCCTCATGGCTGTCCTCTGACCTCCACACCCACACGCATATGTGTGCACATATAAATAAATAAGTAAATGTATAAAAATAGTAGCAAGCAAAGAGATTAACAGAACACAGTCCATACCATAGCACCTTAAAAAGTCATATATGTATGATGTGAATTTTCATCTCATGGGTGATTACAGACTTACTGAGAAAATTGTTTTAGTTTGGGGGTTGGGTTTTTTTGTTTGTTTGTTTTTTTGTTTTGGTTTGTTTTAGTTTTTTGCTTGTTTTGAGAAATTACATTCTTCCTTCAATCCATACTTTAAAAAAAAACCAACAGAAATATATTTCAAATAGTTACATTTTTTAAAGAGAAAGGCCCTTTCTACAACAATAGCACGAGACAGAATTTTATTATCTATAAATAGGAAACACCTTCCCACACAGTACCCTAAAGATTACAAAGTGTTAAGTTTCATTATGTAATTTTACATTGTTATTAAAAATTAACTCTAAATATGTGGGCATGGTGACTCAGACTTCTAATTCCAGCACTTGGAAGACTGAAGCAGAAAGAATCAGAAGTTCAAGGTCAGCCTGGACTACATAGGAAATCCTACACCAACTTAGGCAATATGAGGCCCTGTCTCAAAATAAATACATACACAAACAAACTAAGATAAAAAAAAATAGGAGATTGATGCTTTTAAGAGGGGGAAAAAAGAGTTACTATCAACAGACAAAAACAAAGTGAGATTTTAAACTGTGAAATGTATTAGTTGTAAATGCTCTCCTGTGTAAGAGCGTCATCCCAGGGTGTGACAAGGGAAAGCTGCTTGCTTCACTGAACAAAGTGTGACTGGCCATCCAGAGACCAATAACCAAACACTTTGAAGCTCCCTCACAATGTAAAACACTAAAACAGAACAACAAAAATAGCATTTTCCTATAAAGTTGATGTGATGTAAATCCTGGTTGTCAACTTGATATACCTGAGAAGAATTCCCTCTTCAGCTGAAGAACTGTCCTCGTGAGATTGGGCTGTGGACATATCTGTGGGCCATTTTTTTGATTGATGTAGGAAGTAGGCCCCTGCCCACTGTGGGTGTTGCCATCCCAAGGCAGGTAGGAAGGTAGGAGGATGTGAACCTGGAAGCAAGCCAGTACCTATTGTCCCCCAGTCGGAATCTGCTTGAAGCACCTGCCTGGAGCTCCTGCCGTGACTTGGATGATAGACTGTAACCTGTAAGCTAAAATTACCCCCTTTCCTCCCCAAGTTGCTCTTGGTCATGGTGTTTATCACAGCTCTAGAAAGCAAACCAGGACAGGTGGAAAGGGTTAAATCTCTTTGGAAGGCAGGATAGCTATACATAAGTGTTCAAAATATGGTAGACCTTGATCACACAGTTACGTTTCTAAATTTTTTTCCTAAGAAAGTAGTTGGACAGTTGAGCCACTGGTGGCAAGTGGCACACACCAGTAATTCCACCACTCAAGAGGTAGAGGCAGGAGGATCAGGAGTTCCAGGTCATCAGCTAACGTAGTAAGTTTGAGGCCATTCTGGGCTCTTTGAGGCCCTGCCTCGAACAGAAAACAACAACTCCCCCCCCCCACGCGCAAAAAAGTAGCTGGCTAACTTTACCAAGACTTACAAATTAGACTACATATTTTAGTAAATATATTAATAGCTAACAAGTTTGAAGCAATGTGTCTACCACCTGAAATTTGGTTAAATTACCAGATAACCATAGTCGTTGTTAAGAAGTAAGTATATAGGAAGATGCTTACAGAATCATTAATGTAGGGAGGCGGAGTTAATGTAGGTCTTAGCTGGCTTTATGGGAATATTGTTTTAACATTTTTGTATTTGACGTTACAGAAATACATGAAATCTACTGTTAATAGCCGTTATTTTGTGGGCAAGATTAAGGGGTAGATACATTGGTGTTACTTAATGTATTGTTTTTGTAGTCAGGAAAGTTGTCAATACAGAGATTTCCATGAGTGGGGGGGGGCGGTGGCGTGAGAAGAGCACAGGTCCTGGCTCCTCTAGGAGAAGGGGGGCCAGCTTCCTTGCAGCTGCTGCTTTGCTCCTGCCTCACTGCCCTCTGCGACACCCCCCCACCCCCACCCCCCACCCCGCCTTTCACAGCTTACTTCACGTCCTCCAGCTTTGCCAGCAGCCACCACAGAAACCAGACAAAGCAGTTCAGGGGACAGTGCTCTGGAGGGATGGTTTGCACACAGCACTGTGATATGTGCAAAGCTCAGGAAAACATAAGCTGGTGTGAAGGATTAAAATGACACTAGGACACAAAGCTGGCACACTTAGTGGTGCTGGAAATGAAGCCACCAACAGCTCCAGAAGCTCGTTTGCCAGATGTAGAAATCTTAAGTGCAAGCACAAGTCGTGATATGGAACATAGGGAATCAAATGGGCTGCCTGTGGGTGTTTGACTCCAGCAACCCTGCCATGCACCCAGAAGCCCGAGCGTCTTGCTGTGGCTGCCGTTCTTCCTCTCTCCCCACTGGCTTGCTCTCCAAGCCCATGTGTTTCTGATTCGTTGATAGTTCATTGTAATCATTTTCCAAGAGCCCTTCAGACCCCAGAAACTTTGACTCTTAAAGGCACACTCTTTAGGGAAGCTGTTCAACTCCAGATTAATTTGAAAGCTCTAAGACTTAAAGCAGCATGTGCATCCAGGCCACCGGTTTTTCAAGTGAGCTACACTGTCGGCAAGTGACAGCCTCTCCCCCAAGCTGCGTGCTTGGTCATGTGCACACTCACTCACGCAGTGTGGCCATGAGACCTGGGCATGCTAGCTGAGACATTCAAGAAAGGCAAGTTTCTGGCTTCAGTTCTCAAATACCTTAGAAAAGGCACAGACTAGCCTTAGGCTGTATCACACACACACATACACACACACACATATATACACACACACACATATACACACACACATACACACACACATACACACACACACACTGTGTTCTCAAACCAACCTTTCTATCTTCAATACTTACCTTACAGGTTGGAGTCAGGAGGCAGTAACCCGACCAGCAGCGATTCTTACAGTGACCGAGCCTCAGCAAGAGCCCGTCGGGAGGCCAGGGAGGCTCGTCTGGCCAGCCTGACCAGCCGGGTAGAAGAGGACAGCAACAGGGATTATAAAAAAGTAGGCTCTCTTTCCAGGCTCCTGTCTCAGCTTGTGATACAGAACCTTTTAGCCTTTGCCACTGTGAAAACAGTGAGCAAACCCTAAATAAGGAACACAGAGGTACTTAAGTCATTCCTTTGTCCCCTTCACCTCTCCACCCACTAAAGACTATTTGTATATTGTTTTTATTGCAGTAAGTATATTTCTTAGATCAAATATTTAGACGTATAGGGCAAAATAAGAAATTTACTGTTTTTAAAAAGAATAAAAAGCGTGATGCTATATGTCTGAGCGCATGAGAATTATTTGGTCAGATTTATTTTTTAAGAAACATGTGCTTTTAATAAGGTGTTTTGAAGAGCAACCAAACACTTTTTGGTGTTAGCTTTTAAAAATTCATTTTCATCCATTTCTCTCAGTTCTTGCTCCTTGGACTTTGAAAACACTCCCTTTCAGGTGTTTGAGATATGGGGAGGGGGTGAAGGGGCAAGGAGGAACCAAAACATTTTGGTTAAGGACATTTTTCTTGGTTGATGTTTTTGTTAAGCAGAATTTGACAAAAATCACCCAATGGTGGTTTGGAGCAGAAAGTGTGAGTTCTACTACTAGGAGCCCCCACCCCCACCCCCACTCCAGTGGCCTGGTTCTGTTTTCTTCACAGCTCTACGAGAGTGCCCTGACTGAAAACCAAAAACTGAAAACAAAACTTCAGGAGGCCCAGCTGGAGCTTGCCGACATAAAATCCAAGCTTGAGAAGATGGCCCAGGTACGGGGAGGAAGAACGGAGCAGGGGAGGCAGGCCCATACAAGGAAGCGAACCAGGAGTCTAGGGGACAGGCTGTGAGACAGAGTCCAAGTGGCACGTCCCCCGAGCCGATGAAATGGAAGTTTTATAGAGTGGCTGTTTAACTTAGTAATTCTGAAAACTAGTGGTTAAGTTCAGTGGCCAGCTGACTGAGAGTGAGAACAGCAGAGCTAATGTTACTACAGCTTCCCACTGCAGAGTACACCAGGTCAGTGCGGGCTCAGGGCTAGATGGCGCCTGGCCTGCTCATACTTGAGCGCAGCCCTCTGCCCTCGCCTCATGGAGAACACTGACGACACTCTGTAACCGACAACAGAGAACCCCAAGTGGAGCCCAGAAATCATTACGTGATTTGTTTACATCAGGGAATGAAGGGGTTCCAGAGTAGGCTCCAGGAGGACTCCACCCTGGAGCCAAAGTGTCCCCGCTTGTACCTGGTAGTAAAAAACTAACTACTGGAGTGAGTGGGTAAGTCACTCACTGTCACTGCCAGGCCTGATTTTATTGCACAAAGCTTGAAAGGCTGCTGGGGGTAACGATCTCATTGCTCATGAAGAAAGCTACAGCAGCCTGTCTCGGGTTATTGCAGAGTTAACAGGAAGTCTATTGAGTTACTGCCCTCCCAGAATGCCTGGGGACTAAGTATTTCAAAAGTGGAACTGAAGTAAAAAGGGCTGTTTACGAGGATATGAAATGAAAACCAGAAGTGGCTGCTTAATCTGGTAATATGATATAATCCAAAAGCAAAAATGAAATTATAGGCTCATGTAGTCCCAAGCACATGATACGTAGTCGGGGAGGGGTTGAATACCATCTTAGCATCTTATTGTAGCCCCTCTGACATGCGATGCGCAAGGGAGCAAAGTGGGCACAGGAACCAAACATGACGCTTACTGTTCTTTCTGAGACCTACAGCTAACACATACTAGGTTTAAAGCCATTTTGTGAAACAAACAAAGGTCTCTGTATCTAAAGAAAAGGCCATGACACAATTATGACCCTGCCACCAGTGGGGGATGGGCTAAATAAGTTTTATGGTCACTTTCCCCTCTGCATTACTAAGCTAGACAGTTCGTCTGTTCTAAATAGCTTCCAGATGGACAGAAGTTAGTACTAAACGCAGCCCTGAAGCTGCTCCCAGAAGGTGAGCCCTTTGCAGGTCATAACGGAGCAGCCCCACAAAGAACACTACAGCCTGCTCCTAGTAGGAGCTGCTGGCGCTAGCCTGTAGAGCTCTCAACAAGCTGTGCGGAGTGGCCCACACAGAACATCAGAATAGAACCAGCCTTCCCTAGTCACTGGGGCAGCACTATTCACCAGCCATCTGCCCGGCTGAGTATGCTCGGATAACCAAATACAAGCTATCCAAAGCTCAGAAAGAAATGATGGTGCTACAAACCAAGTCTCTATTTACCAAAAATGGAGATGTTTGGTAGGATTGTGGAGGGAGGGAGGGCCTGTCAGCCTCATGCATTCGCTTGGAGACAGTTCCCACATGGACACATACAGCATTTTACGTAAGAGGTCGACTCAAAGTCAAGGGAGTTATAATTTAAAACTATACAAGCAAACAAAAAACTAGTTCTTTGTATTCTGAACTTTGCAAATCTTGAAATCTCCCAGTTTGTCAGGCTTAGAAAAGAGACAAAGTAAGATATAAACAAACTCCGAGACCTGCAAGTGCATTTTTCCCCTTTCCTTTCTGCCTCTCAGATGTAGTATAAAGGCTGACAGCCATGACCTTCAGAGCAGAAGGTGAAAGACTAGGCTGAGAGCCAGAATTCCAAGTTTTATTGTTAGTTTATGTATTTGGCAATTGAGGAAGAAAGAAAAGGGGGAGAAAGGGGAGGGAACCTTCTGCAGGGCCAGCCTGATGTATTAGATAATATAAAATTGTCATCCTTTATTCATTACATGTCTACTGAACGTACAAAGTTCCGCCTAGTCCTATAATGCAAAGACCAAAGGAGACTTAAAGGTTCCTACATTACCTGAAGTTGCTCTTCCTAGGTTTAGTGGCCAAATCTTTTTACTCCTCTGAAGGGTTGAAATTGAAAGTCAGCGATGATCTACATATATACTGTAACTCCTTTATTCAGATAAAAGCCTGTTGGCAGATTAGGAAGGAAAGCAAACAGATAAAAGTGGAACTGCTCTGTTAAGACACCAGAAACTAGCTAAGAAGACTGGCTGCCTCGTGTGAAGACCACCACCCTAGAAGGAAAATGGACAGAAGTGACAGGGAAAGATTGAGTTTGGGGGGTTCCCGCCTTCAAAGAAGAGCTGCTTCTCTAGAGGCGGGGCGGGGTGACCCAGTGTAGGAAGTGTCAGCTCTAACGAAGAGGGGAGGTGAGAGTCAGGTGTTATGAGGACTGCTCCTGCCTGCCTTCTGAGGGCTCCTCATACTGCTCTCCTACAGACTGTTCAGGGCAAGTGTCTGACTTAGCGATCTCACAGTCTGTTTGCTGGAGACCCTTGCTAAAGGAAAAGCCCAGAACTCTGCTGTCTCTTTCTGGATGTCTGGTACTGAACCAGAGTAAAACTGGGCTTCCTGCTATATGTGAAACAGCCCAAATAGCAGGTGTTTTCCTTCCGTTTGCACAGCAGAAGCAAGAGAAGACCTCTGACCGGTCCTCGGTGCTGGAGATGGAGAAACGGGTAAGCTCATCTCCCCTGGCTGCCTGCTGCGCGCCTCCTGGCCTTCTCCAGCTCCGTTGTTCGTGCCAATGGAAAAAGTTCATCTTAAGAAGGCGGGAGCTCTGCCACATTCCACTCCCAGCTTAATGATAAATTTTTTTTGTCTGACCCTGGACAGTAATTTGATGGCCAGTCCTTTTGGCTTCCTCATTTAGCCCTGGGAAATCGTCCCAGGCATTCTTCTGCCTTCAGAACTGCACACGTAGACAGAGCTGTAAGATACTTGGCTAGTTACACACGCAGAAGGTCTAAGGGTTTCCTGCCCTTTCTCTTGCCTTAGACAGAAAGGACGCTTTCAGCTGGTCATGTTGACGCACATCTAAAACACCCACATTTGAGAGGCAGAGGCAGGAGGATCATCATAAATTCAAGGCCACCCTGCACTACATAGAGAGTTCCAGGCCATCCATGGCTGCATAGCAAAACCTAGTCTCAAAAGAGGAAAGACAGCCAGGTGGCTCAGCAGTGAAAGTGCTTGCCGTGTACAAGCCTGGCAGCGTGGTTTCCATCAGCAGAATCCACGGTGGACGGAGAGAACTGGTCCCCAAACGGCATGCCTATACGCACGCACACGTGCAAACACACACACACACACTCATACAAATACTTTTAAAAGTAAGTTTTTCATCAAGGCCCTTTGCCAATGATTTAGATCTTACCATTTAAGGCTGAGCAGTCTCAGCTTTTCATCAGCCCCCTGGTGGAGGGCATTCCCGTCAGGCTCCTGACCCCAGCCAAGGTGGTTATCTGGGATTTGATATTCTCAGGTTGAGGAAACTCACTTAGATTTAGTGATGAGTCCTCTGATTTGGCTCTAAGGCTGTAGTTAGTATGTTCCTGTCTGTCTTATTGTCTGCAGAAAAAGCTAAGATGTCTATTTCACTCCCTTGGCCTATAACCAATCCCCCTTGGTATCTCATGTAATTAAAGGCTCCTCACTGAGTTCAGGCTAAATTAAGAGTTCCTGACTGGGAGAGGATGCAGGGGGATGGGAAGCTGGCAGGCAATGATGTCTACTTCCCCACTGACCATCTACTCCCCACCACGGAAGAAGCAGTTCCCTGGGAACCAGGGTGCACCATTACTAAAGGTGATGATTTTGTATCTACACAGCAAGGGCCCTAGTTATTTCCAGTCTTTTGAAAGAATTAACTGTAAAGAACATTAGCAGGTTGCCACCCTGTATCTTCTACTCTTCTTACAGAAGACTTAAGCCACAGCCCCCTCGTCAGTGAAGTAGCTCCATCCCATGACCGCAGGGCAGGGGATGTGGAGAAAGGTTTGCCCTAGTCTACAAGACTCAGACCATGGAGCTGCCGTGCTATGACGTGTAGGAGGCAGCTTTGGGATAGCTCCCGCACCTGTCATCCCTTCAATGAGCTCATTGTTTCTAAACAGGAGAGGCGAGCGTTGGAACGGAAAATGTCGGAAATGGAAGAAGAGATGAAGGTACGAAGAGTTTCTTTGTCTTGGTGTGTGCCTGTTCTCTGAACGCTTGCCTAAACTAGATACTTGAGCCTAGGCTTGCCTGCTATAAATGCCACTGCCAGCTGAGCACCCCCAAGAAGAGATGCTGGGTTAGAGGACATGAGCACCTCTCCTCGGCCATCTCTTAGGTACTCTCCGTTCATGTTGCATCCGCTGTGGATACCTCAGAAGCCTTCTAAGAGCAATTGATGGGTTTGTGATGAGACTTCTGGCAGACGGGAGGCAATATCCCAAGTTGAACCTCTAAGGTTTTCAAAGGCTGGGTGAAAGGGCTAGGACAAACTCCTCGCTCTGCAGAGTCCCCACCAGGACAGCTCCATGACACCTGGGCACGGCCACAGGCCTGTCTCCCCACACACAGCTCTTGCAGGGGGAATACAAGCTGAGTCATTCCACAGCAGTATGAAAATGTATTTTTGCATATTGATTTCCTGCCCTGGGCCATCTCCTCTGCAGTGCTCCCGAGTTCTTGGCCCCCACCCACTAGAGCAGACTCATGCTTTCACATGACCTACTTGAGGGCTCACTGCCTTCCTCTTCTCGAGGATGACCGACAGTGACATCACCTCTCTCAGCTACTTGAATGGACTGCTGCCAGTTTTGAGTGCCGGTCTGCTGCTATAGCAGGGGAGCATAGGGGGGCTGGAAGGAGCATGGAGCTGCTCAGGGTAGCCATCTACCTAAAGTATTGGAGCAGCCCGTCCCTGCAGTGCCTTGTGCTAACTGCCATTGTCACCTACTTACTTGCTCAGCTTTTTCCTTTCTTAAATAATCTTATTTTAGTGGATATAGAATGCCAGATCAGATGTAGATTTCTATAGCTGGGAGGCAGAAACCCTGGGACAGTGTCAGACAAATCCCCAAATGTCCTCCCATAAGCAAGTGTCTCTGGTGTGTAAGTGGATTGCCGCTTCCTGAGAGAGAGTTGTTTTAATGGCCTAAAAAGATGTTATTTATGCATATCCCAACACACACACACACACACACACACACAATGTTTTCAGGTTATGATCAGGTCAAAGGTCATGGTTTTCCCAAACCCTGGACTCACAATCCTGTTACCCCTTACAGTTGTAGAGTGGAGGGGAAATGACAATTCTTGCCCCTCGTTTCCTAGTCGCCAGCCCACAGCTGTGATTAGTAATAGTCATACAGAATTGGAAGCAATAACTACTTATCCTTCAAACACTCTAAATTCCCAGGTTGACTTTAACGTAGCAGGAAGTAGAAATAGTGTGTGATTCTCTCGAGACAGAGCACTACCTTCATAGACACCACTGAGTTTTTCCATCTTCTGGGTTTTCTACCTCCCCCCCTCACTTGTGGCAGTCTTTTCTTCCTCTTAGCATAGTACACTAGTACTGCCAAACAGCTCTCCATGTTGGACACATACAGCGCTATATGCATGAGGGCTTCCCGTCTGAAACCCTTAGCTATACATCTGCACTCTGCCATTGGACTGCTGTCCATAGTGCTTGCTAACAAATGGCCTGGGCAAGGGTGGCTAGAGAGATGACTCCATGGTTAGCAGCACTTGCTGGGTTCAGATCCCAGCACCCATATGATCTTTTATAATCATCTGCAACTCCAGTTCCAGGGGATCGGATGCCCACTTCTGACCTCTGTGGGCACCAGGCACATATATTGTGTATACACATATATGCAGATAGAATATTCATACACATAAATTAAGCTAATGCTTAACTAAAAAAAAATTTTTTTTTTTTTGGTTTTTTTGTTTTGTTTGATTTGGTTTTTATAGACAGGGTTTCTCTGGATAGTTCTGGCTGTCCTGGACTCACTTTGTAGAACAGACTGGCCTTGAACTCACAGTGATCCACCTGCCTCTGCCTCCCAAGTGCTGGGATTATAAGCATGTGCCACCATGCCTGGCTCACTTAACTAAATTTTTTTTAAAATACATATTAAAAATCCTCAAAAGCCTTTGCCTGCGTATGGTGGCATATACCTGTAAATCCCAGCACTTGGGAAGCAGAAGCAATTTCTGTGAGTTTAAGGCCAGCCTAGTCTACATAAAGATCCTGTCTCAAAGAACCAAATAAACAAATAAAATAAGCAACCACAAAAAAATTATAAGGAAAGGGCTAATAATGTTGCTTACTAGATAGCATGCTTACTTAGCATGCAGCCAGCTTGATCCTCAGGACCCCATGAACCAGGCATGGTGGTGCACACTTGTAACATTCAGGAGTTCAGAGCCGTCTTTGTTCTGAACTCACTACATAACAAGTTCTAGGCCAGCACAGGACACATGAGACCCAGTCTCCAAAAAAGGGAGGGGAGGGAGTGGAAAGGAAGGACCTACATGCTGATCTGGAGCATGGAAATCAGGCCAAAGCTCACACATCCCGCCATGAGTGCCCTGCAGCCCAAAGCCAAGCTGTGTGCCCTTTGTGCCACTCACATAGGCCCCATACAAAGACTCAAAAGTGGCGCGTTCCTGTCATCACAGCACTCAGGAGGCAGAAGCAGGCAGATCTGTGAGAGTTCCAGGCTAGCCTGGCCTACAAAGTCCAGGACAGGCAAGTACACAGAGAAACCCTGTCTCAAACAAACAAACAAACAAACAAACAAAAAAGACTCAAAAGTTGTCAAAAGGGGGGAACTTTGAGCTCTTTCTTATTTCTATTCCCACTTTAAGCTGGCAAGGACAGAAGCTCTTCCTGTTCTACATTGTTCTCAATCTTTTGGGTTGACACAGGTTTGATTGTTTCTATGTCTTTATCCTATCAAGCTGTGGTTTTCTAAGCTAGGCCATAAATTCATATCTTCAGTATTCCAAGAGATTACGACACATGAAAGTGTTTCTTTCCAATCAAAAGTCATTTGCCATCAGTTTTAAAAGTAAATTTAAGAGGCTGGAGAGATGGCTCAGAGGTTAAGAGCACTGGCTGCTCTAGCGGAGGACCTGGGTTCAATTCCCAACACCCACCTGGTGGTTTACAACTATCTATAACTCCAATCCCAGAGGTTCCAATGCCGTCTTCTGGCCACCTCTGGTACTGCAAACATGATGGACAGACATACGTGCAGGCAAAAACACCGATGCAGTCAGTAAGCTGTTTTGAGACTTTGCTTAAAAATCCACCATGTTGCCAGGCATAGTGGCGCACGCCTTTAATCCCAGCACTTGGGAGGCAGAGGAAGGCGGATCACTATGAGTTCGAGGCCAGCCTGGTCTACAAAGCGAGTCCAGGACAGCCAAGGATACACAGAGAAACTCTGTCTCAAAAAAAAAAAATCTACCATATCACTCAGTCCCCTGCCACATACAAACCCAAGTCGAGAAGAAATGCCTGCAAACTGTTCTGCCTGAGTAACAGTAAACATAGTTTGCTCAATCCTAGCATAACATTCCAGATTGCAACTGGCCTAGCTCCCTCTACAGGACTAAGGGGGAAGAGCATCAGACCCTCCCAGCCACACCAGCATTAGGGTTCTGTCTGTACCTTCTTCAAATTCATGAATATATTATGAGATTGTTATGGCTGGCTCTAAGGGAGTTGAAGAAAATGATTGTTTAGCTCTCAAGCTCTTCATTAAGCTATCATTTATGCTGATCAACTTTTCTAAGGATTAGTGACTAAAATAGTTGTCAAGCCTTGGGGCCAGTTGCTCTGTGTTTGTGCTTGTTCAGGTTATGCAGGAGGTCAGTCTTTCCTGGAGCCGTCAACAGGGCACTAGTGTAGGGGTGACTGCCCATGAATGCGTGAGAGCTCACATCTGAAAGGGACATCACTGCCCCTTTTTCTCACACCACCAAAACACAGGTCAAGTGAGACAGGCTCTCCAGGTATGTGTAGGGCTTTGTGTTTGGGAGAGGGAAAGGTAAGTATGAATCCTCCCCAGGAGGAACTCCACCCCATCCGACGGAGCTGACAGGCATGCGTGTCAGTGTGCACTGAGCTGGCAGAGCTGACTCTGTGCTTGTCCTGGGATGGCCACATCCAGTCGGCTGCCTCCTCTACGAAGCTTCGGCTTCCTTGCAAGACCCTAGCCTCCACCCTCCTTTTCCCAGGCCCTTGCATGTGGAGGGCCCAGCAGCCATCCCCCTGTCGGTCGCTTCTGGGAATCTACTTTGCTCACTCTGGAAGTACCACTAACCGACTTGCTCTGTGCTCCGCCCCTTTCCACCTTGCTCCATGCTCTGCTCTCCTCCTTTTCATCTCTTTGCCAGGCTTGTTTTCACGACTGCTTCCTACAGAACATTCCACCACATGGTTTCCTACCTCTCTCCATCATGCTGAGCTTCTCCCAGCCAGATCCGCCTGTGTTCACATGTCAGACTAGGTCACTTCCACAGCTGGTTGCTGCAATATCCCTGGGAGGCAAAGACCACTCCACATAATGAAACGAGTGTATTGAAAGTTTCAGTCAGATGTCAACACCAACGTACAGCACTAGCCAGGGGTCTTCCGTGTCTCTTAAGTATGATCCATGCTCATGTCTTTAAACTCCCCCTCCCCTGTGCCCTCCATGAGCAAGATGCTTCCAGCCAGCCAGGATGGCCCAGTCTACCCTCCCTTAGCTGCATGGAGCTGCTTGGCAGCCCTACCTTTTCCAGGACAGTCATCCTTCCTCTTTGGCCAAAGAACTGTTCAGCAGTTTGTCTCTGCTTGTTTTTCCTTTTCACTGTTTTCTTTCATGCTACTTTCATCTTTTTGCTGGTTCACTCCCAAACCATTGCCCCGCTAATCTTTTATTCCTGTCCTTTCTCACTGTGTGGCATGAGAGACTTCTCTGATACCTGGAACCTTTTTGCCATCACTATAACCCTAACCCTACTTGCCTAACAAAGCCATTCCCCTCTTCCAAAAGAGCTGATAGGCTCAGTTTCAAGGTCAGTGCAGAGGATCTCTTGGGAAGTCACTTAGCGGACTCAGCAGGCCTGTGTTCATCACTTTACTGAAGTCTTCAAGTCGCTTGTGAACACTGAGATGGGGGATGACTGTCTGTGCAGGCTGTTCATTCGCAACGCTGACGCCCAGGTGGGCAGGCTACACCGTGATCCAGACAGTTCTGTCACCTCTCTGCTTCGGTGCATTCACAATGACCAGAGTGTACGTCTGTTTGAGCACATTGAGGCAGCTTCCAGCCTTGCCATGAACTAAGGCAGAGAGCACACCGTTAGCTGTGAGCTTAGTGATCCCCATAATCACTCATAGCAGGTCAGAGGACACGCTCTGTGTGCTACTGAGGAGAGCTGGGAAGGTTAGTTAAGCTTCTTGCAAAACAGCTGACAGGTCCGCCCACAGGGCTAGCAGGTGTCACATCAGCCTTCTTAATAATACATGCTTATATGCAGAAAGTGTTTAAAGAAAACACTCCTCTTGGGTTTTTTTTAATGAAGTAATAAATTAAGAGAAAATTTCAGGAAGAAAACAAATAGAGGTCGGGGGTCCAGTGTGAGGACAAGATGAAGGGAAAAGAAAGGGGTGATGTTTGGATTTAGGAACACCCACCCCCAAAATCCTCAGCCCCAGGCCCAGTGACAATGAAGGGGAATCCCCAAGACTGTGGCTCTGCATGTGAGTTTGTCAGACGGCCCCAAGCTACATGCTGGCCTCTCCATCTCAAGTGATGCTCGCATCGCCAACTGCAGCATGCTAAGAGCTCATCCGAGCACCGCAGACAGTCCTTACTCGTCTGGTGCGGTCTCCTTTCCTCCCGCCTGTGCAGCTTGCCCTCATCTCCTACCGCCTTCCCCGTTTCCTTTCTTGCATGCAAACTAAAAACAGAAACAAAAAGTCACGTAGTTTCTTTGTCCTCCTTTTTTTCTCCTCTGCTCTGTCTTGTCTCTGTCCTGTCTGTCTCCATGTCTCACTCTCTGCAGAACCTTCACCAGCTAAAACAGATCCAAACCTTGAAGCAGATGAACGAGCAGCTGCAGGCTGAGAACAGGGCCCTGACCCGGGTGGTGGCCAGACTCTCCAAGTCCATCGAGCCCTCGGACCCCCAGGAGCTCTAGCTATTGCCCTTCCTCTCCTCCTCACTGCCCTCCTCTGCTACTCCAGGCAGGTTTACTCTCCTTGCCGGTCCCAGAAGCCCAGTGCCCATCCCTTCTATCAGGGTCTCCATGTCCATGTCCAGGTATCTGTAACACTTGGTTATCTGAAGATGGAGCCAGTACTCAGGCCATATACTGGGACATAAGAACCTAGTCCAAGGGTGGCAGCAGGGAGACTTGTCTGGGCAAGCAGAGTGTTGCTGTTCAAGCTGCCACGTTGCCTCCTCTTCCTATATAGACTGGATATAGGTTTGCTTACTCAGCTGCACATAGAGACACACTGCATATGCTTACCTGTGTGCATACATGTACACATGTTTATTTCATCAATGGCGTCTTTGCCAAGCTGAGAGAGAACTTTCTCAGCGAACAGAAACCCAAATGTGTATCAGTCAGGGCCTGAGGTAACCAAGCACGAGAATTCTCAAGTGTGACTGCACGTTAGGCCCACCTGGGAGCTGTTACCATACACCATGCTTGGGCCCGTTCCAAATGCTCTGTCATTTGTATTGAGGGAGAGAGACCTGGGCATCTGCATTTTTTTTTAACTCCCTGCCAATGTGTATGTGTTGAAAACCTCAACCCTTTAAATACCAGATGGAAATTCATCACAAGTGACAGCACTGCTGGATGGAAATGACTAGGCCTAAAGGCCAGGCCTCCCTGACCCCACCTCTGCTACCAGCAAAAACACCCTCAATCCCACCGTGGGGCAGACCTAGACAAGCATTCTTTACCTCCTTCTGTAAGCCCTTGCTTTCATCTTCCTCTTTCAGAAACATTCCTCCCACCCCCCTCACAAGTCTCCTGGCTCTAGGGATGCGTCCCCCACTGCCGAGTACGTGGGCCTTGAGGCAGAACACACGCAATATAAATGAGCCCTTCCTAATGGGTTTGCCTTGCAGAGGAGATGGCAAGCGGTGGAGCAGAGAGCGGGATTTATTTTCAGCTGAAAACCACCCCTCTAAAAAGTGTGTTTGGCAAACTAGAACCTTCTCCTGGCTGTGGATCTGAAGGACAGGCTACACACACTGATTGTTTTCCCATGCCCAGATAGTGTGATGGGGTCACTGCTGCCCTAAATGGGTTCTTGATTTTCTGCAACAGGCAAATTAGTCTTGACTGGGCCTGTCTTTTTTTTTTCTTTTCTTTTCTTTTTTTTTTTTTTTTTTTCTTCTTCTTCTTCTTCCTGCCTATTTGCATTTGCCTTTAGGGTCAGTAGCTGACAACTAATTCCCACTAGTCCTGAAGCACCCAGATTACCATTAGGACTGAGCTAATGTCCCACTACAGAGGCTGTCACAGGTATAGAGGAAGTGGAAAGGGATGTGTGCTGCCATGGCCAGGCAGTGGGCAGCCAGCATTAGGTCTAAACTCTGCCTTTCAAAGTTAGCTTTAAAGGTCCCAAAGAGGAGCCAGGCAGTGGTGGTGCACGTCTTAGTCCCAAAGCTCTGTGGTGGTATGTGTGCTTAGTGTGCACCAGGACCCTTGGTTCAGTCCTAGGATGCAGACATGCATGCACAGAGGTGCATACATATACACTCTGGGAAATTTTGACTTAAGGCAAAGTAGAGACCTCCAAAGATGTCCCAGTTACTTTTGGCCTCCCTATTTGTTTAAATTAGATATTATCCTGGCACTTATTTAATGACCATGCTTGGGTGCTTTATGTTTTGCTCATTGGCTCCACAGCACTATTGTATATATTTAAAAACAAAACAGGTTCCAGAGTCAGAAGCAAGCCCAAGGCCCCTTGGAAAATAAATGGTTGAACAAAAATTCAAACCCTGTGTTCCAAGATCTGCACTCTGTACCACAGTAATATAAACCATCTGCATATTCGGCATAGTCTTAACCACTGGTTAAACACAGAGTCTAAGCAACGTAGGAGCAATCTGTTAAGCAGGTACAGCACAGGATAGCACTGCTGCAGAAGAGTGACAGACAGAATTCTGCTTTTTCACTATTCTGACTTAAAAGGCCAGTTTTAGCCAGTCATGGGAGCGCACCCCTTTAGCCTGAGCCATGCCAATAGTCAAAAGAGAATCAAAAGAATTGTATTTGACAAATAAAACTCCTGTGGAATTCAGATTTTACTGTCCAGAAATTAAGATTTATTGGAAGCAAATCAGAACTTGAGGTTCTTCTACCTTATCAGTAGGTGTCACCTGCTAAGCCACGCTCACAAAATGAAGTAGTCACAGCAAAGACTGCGTGACCTGTTGCCTAGTCTAAGGTACTCACTGTGTGGACCTTGACATAAAAAGCCTGCCAGCTGACTCCTCCCAGTAGGAAAGATGGCCATGTGGCCAAGAGATTCCTGCAAGTCTCGTCCTTGTGCTTAGCCCCAGCCAGCTCTGCCTTCAGGGAAAGGGAAGACTCACTTCCCACCCAGGCAAGGCAGCTCAGGTAAGGCTCTCTCCCACCCATCGCTCGCCTTCCCTGGCACACCCTAAGGCTTCAGAACCCCGTACCTTTCTTTAACTCAGTCCTCATCATAGGCTGTAAGAAAACATGTGCTCGATTTTGTCTGAAGTGTCTGAACACCAAGCTGGTAGGCTAGACATTTAGAAACGCAGAAGCTGAAGTCTAGAGAGTTAAGATGTGCTATAAAGCCTTGCGCTGTGTATTTCTTCCCACACGTGTTCTTAGTTAACCCTTAACGTCAGCCCAGTGTCAGACAGCACGGCTCACTCTTCTCTCTTTGAGCATGGAGCCTTGGTCTCTGCATGCCACTGGTACGTTTTTACATTATCTTAAGATGTTAGATATTGATTGCAGCTGTGCAATTGTCTTGTCCTGCTTCCTCCCGTACCCAAAGAGTTGAGTTCTTAATGTAGGGGGGTGGGGGGAAATCCCCAACACAACATATTGTACCTGGTTTTTAAAAGCAGCTCACTTCTGATGTGGTGAGCAAGAAACACAACCTATTGGCATAGATATTGCTTCTTCACACCTGTGGAATCCTGCTAAGAAATAGGGCTTTCAGGGGCTGGAAAGGTGGCCCAGAAGTTAAGAGCACTGGCTGTTCCTCCAGAGGATCCAAGTTCAATTCCCAGCACCTAGATGGTCTCACAACCTACCCTATGTAACTCCTGTTCCAGAGGAGCTAATGCCCTCTTCTGGACTCCACAGGCACAGGCACAGGCACACAGGCAGGCAAAACACGCATGCATATAAAAGAAACATTCTTTTAAAGTTAAAAAGCCCCACCCAGGCAAGCAAGTGCCCGGATGGAGCATTAGAGATAGAAGGGGCCAGCCTGGGCAGAGTATTCCCTTCTCATAGGCATGAAAGAGCTCGCTGTGAGGTAGCAGGGATTCCCCAGCACTGGGAAGCCTGCACAGACACCTGCCCTTCCGTCTCTACAGACTCCTGTGAGCCTCTGAGGCCCATCTGAGAGAGCAGGGCAGTTACTAGGTTTTTTTGTAGCTACAAACAGAAATACAGAGAAGTGGTTTGTCTAAAGCAGTGGTTCTGTAATTTGCAACTATTATGAATCGTAAGTATCTGTGTTTCCCAATGGTCTTAGGCAACCCTTGTGAAAGGATTGTTTGACCCCCCAAATGTGTCTCGACCCATGGGTTGAGACCTGCTAGTCTAAAGCACTGAGGACCACTGACAGTGAACACTTCTGAATTTATTGCTGGGCTATAACTATTTTGGTGTATGTTTTCCATTCCTACCTACAGTGAAGAGGTGGTCATTGGACTTGGGCACATATGGGTTCGATATCATCACTGGAATTTAACTAGCTAGCTGCCTAGACCAGGGATGACATTTGTCCCCTCACCTATACAGATAACATCTGCAGCATAGGTTCCTGAGGTGACAGTGAGACTTTTCAACCTCCCCACAGTGTAGGTGTTGTTTCCCATTTGTTCCGACGGGGCATGGGGATATGTACACACATACGTACACACTGTGTAACGTAACCCGCATCTTCCTGGCAAAGTTGGGGAGACAAAGTTTGTAGTCCTTCAGGTGCATTATAAAGCCCCTAATTTAACAGCAGAGCCAAGAGCTAGAGCTACATGCCGTGTGAGTCCTCAGGGCAGGCTGCCATTCTCTGGAAGCCTTGTTCTCCGTATGAGTATGAAGTCTGAACTGACCAACCAATGAAAGAGAGGGTATCTGCATGAGAGCAAAGACACCGAGTTCCAGAGCCTTTGCTCTGTACTTACCTCCCAACCCCAGCCTGCTGCCAGCAAGGCCCACACACGAACTGTAGCTCATTAAGACTTTTCAGATACACTAAGTATCTGTCAAAGTGCCTGATCGTGTAATAAAGACTTGGGTCTCCAAGCTGGAACTCGCTTTTCCTGTGTTCCTTGAGTTGAGCAACGGTGTGTTGTCATGTTCCAAGATGGAAGAACTGACAGATGGAGTCCCCACTCTGTCCCTTCTGCCTCTGCTTGCCAGAATTCTAACACCATCCACTAAGCGCTGGTAACGCCCCCTGGTCTTCCCCACGTCGTAATTCTCTGGGGTTGCTGTTGAGGATAGGTACGTCAGAACGACCAGTGCGAATTTGCATGGGTTCTACTTACCAAAGGCACCAGGATGACCTTGGTCATCTCGGCATGTGGCAGAAAGGCCAAGTTCTCGTCCTCAGTTTGTACTTTGTTCCTTACGGGTAGGAAGCAGTGCCATCTAACCTTTAAAGGCCACCATGTCTGACTCCTTGCTGAGCGCCTTCCCTGTGTCCTCACCGGCATACTTTGGCAGTCTCCCCAGGCTCTCTAGGCTTCAGGTGAGTTCAAGGGCAGGAACAGTTAGTTGCAAATAGCTATTGGCTCAGTAGAATGGAACTAAAGGCTAAGTAGCATGCAAAGCTGCCTAAAATGATGAGGAGCCCTGTTTTCCCTAAATATTTACATTTCCAACCCAGTAAATAGGAAGAGTTGAGGGGGCTTATCCCTGAGCGAAAGGGTGGTGAGAACTTGTCACACAGCCGTCAGGAGGCCCTGCTCACCAGCTGGCTCGGCCCGGGAGGGTAGAGGCAGCCACCGTGCCAGGCTCTAACACACCTTTCCCTCTGTCCCCACAGGTGTTAACAGAACTGAAATCCGACAATCAGAGGCTGAAAGATGAAAATGGTGCCCTCATCAGAGTCATCAGCAAACTGTCCAAATAGACGAGGTCAGATCTGGGATGAGGCGACAGCACTTGCTGCCTGCCCTTCGTTCCCATCTATGGCCTTGTGGCCAAAAGCAGTGAATGTTTCGGAAGAAGGTCGTCTCCTTCTGATGCTCCCCAGTCACCTGCTCTGCACTGTACACGTTCTCTGCACACTCAATGCCCCATCGCCCCTGCACCTCTATCCCAAGTCTTATGACAGTTTTAACTGAAGCGTGATTGTGACCATTTCAAGCAATCTGGAGAAAGCCTTGTGGGCTCAGCTCAGCTATGGACCCCCAACTTTCTGCTGCTTTGTCCACATTGGTTTCAGTCCAATATATAAGGCTTTGGCCCATAGCCTTTACACTGACCCACTGTACCTTGATATAGGTGAATCTTGTGGTGGCCACTCTGGGGTCCCATCTGGGGTGCCAAGAGGAAGGGCAGAATGTGGATTTGCTCTTTGGACTTCCTGCCTCTAGAGCTGTTTGCTTAGAGTCCAAGGTGACTGGCTCTGGCTGAGGCCCTGTGTTATTCACCTCTCAGGAACTAACTTGTTTTTACTTTTCTATCAATAACCTAGGAGCATCCCTGACTGGTCTTAGCCCCATTTCTCCCCTTCTGTGAGGCTTAGGTGGCCCCGGACTCTCTTGCTCTTTTTCTTTCTGTCCTTTTATGGTTTCTGCCCCAGGCCTGGTGGCATAAAAGCTGCAACAGAGCTCCTGGCCTCAAGTTGTTTGGGGATGTTATGGAAAACCATCCTTCGGTTGCCTTGGTGCCATGACCCCTGTCCCTGCAAAGCTAGAGGGTGGCTTCTGGGTCGGCCGACTGCTCACGTCTCCCGCTTGTCTCCTTACAAAGTGACCTGCTGGACTCTTGAAGCAGTACACAGTAGCTCACACCTACAGCCCCAGCATTCAGGAAGCCGGGGCAGGAAGACCAGGAGTTTGAGGCCAGCCACGTAATAGCAAGACCCTCCCAAGAGAAAGGAAGGCTGGGTACTGAGTGTTCCACTTTGCCTGTTTTCTTGCCCTTTGTTTTCTTCCCCACACAGGCACCTGCTCCTAATGAGAAATGAAGTTGTTGCAAGGAGGCCCAAGGGAGAGTGGGTGGAAGCTAGACTAGAGAGGACTAGAGAGCGGAAGCAGGCTAGAGACGGGGGAGAACATCTGAGGACACTTGGAACACTGCTCATATTGTGAGGATGGTGGTAACTCACTTCCTGGTAGGCATATCCAGGGGGAGAGATGTCCCCTTCTTAGAAACCAACAGGCGAAAGGACTGCTGGGTAGAGACTGAAGAAGACGAAGTGTAGTCATTTGAGAGTGCCAAGGCCCATAGATCATCTGGCCCAGGTCCCTTGTGTTGCAGGGACTCCGTCCCTGCTGCCAAAGCTTCGGCCTGTGATCAGTTTTTGGTAGCTATGTATTTATTACTTGAGGCTTGGGCCCCTCTAGTAGCCAGAGTTTTTACTAATAGAAGCTGAGGTCTGCTGCCTCCTGCCAGGACAGCACATTAGATATAGGTGGGTGGTGGTCTCCACTTCCCTGGTCCCTTCCTTCCCTCCTCAGATGTCGCGATGTTGATGCCTGTCACACCTTGACTACCATCCTCTAGAGTCTAGATGAAAGCAGCCCTTTAAATGATCATGCCTCGACCTGTACAGGGCACCCCATGGTTCTAGCACACAGCTAAACTGCTAGCTCTTGTTGATGTTCCAGCGCTGATGGGAATAATGTGGGGTTTGTAGGCATTTTGTCCTTTGGTCCACGCTAAAGGCAGGTCCTTTGATGCCTCATCTTTTGGGCGTGGCCAGTGACGTGGACCACCCTAACACTACCTCTGTTAGTTTCTTTCATAAAGACACCACCGTCCTTTTTGGTGGCCCTTGCAGTCTCCATGTGCTCTTAAATAGAAGTTGTAATTCAGGGTCGCACTCTGATAGACTCTGAGCACCTGCGCTTCGGAGGAGGCTGCGCTGGGCCGCTCTCCTACTGGGAAGCCCTGAGCCACAGGAGGAAGGACCTGCCTTCTGCTGTAGGAGTATTCCCTTCCTGCTGGGCGACGTTCTCCTAGCATAGCTAGGTTATCAGGAAAGAGGGGGTTTCTGTCTCAGAAAACGAGATGTTTAGGAAAACAGTTTGAGCCTCCTCCATACAAGTGTTTGCCTTTGAGGCAGGTTCTCAAAACTCACAAACTGGCATTACACCAGCCGCTCTGTGTGGCCGCCCATGTTAAGATGCCATCTCTTGCCAGGAAGGTTTCAGTCTCTGTGGCTAAGAACCCATGAGAGCACAGGCGATCCTAGGTCATTCCGGCATGTCCTTTGGGGCCACTAACTTTATTAGACAGAAAACATTGTGAATTTAGTCTCTTCAAAATCACATTGACTGAAAGCCCCCATGGAAGATCCAGGCCTTCTGATAGCCAGCTACCTCTGGGGGCTTGGCCAGCTACACACTGTGGGTCTCCCCAGTGGCTGCCAGCCTCACCTGCTGGCTTGTGTGTGAGTGAGCTTGCAGCTGGAGCTTACTGACCCACGGCAAGCAGCCAGCCACACAGGACCCTGTCACACTAGTCTTCCTGGGGAATTAAGACCGGAACAGGAGTATTCTCTTTCACTTGACAGCTTTCAATAGGCAAGCCGTCTTTGGGAGCAATGGCTGGCCCGTCCAGAGATTCTCTGTCTGGAGCTTGCCTATTTGACTTTCAGGGTCTTCTGAGCCCCAGCCCCATCCCAGTCTCTAGGGGAAGGGTTATTCACAGTTAAGGGTGTTGCCCCAAAAGCATCTGAAGACCAGCTCTATCTTGGGTCCACTTAGTACACTGAATTCTCAACTAGGCTGTTCTCGTATCCTAGAACCTCTTTGTCCCTGCCCAGCAGTGGGGGGTGTTCTCACCCCACCCTCCACCACCCCCCCTGCTTCTGCCCCCTAGCTGCAAGTATTGTTCTATGGGAGTGCTGGTGGCTTGCCCTCAGGCTGTACAGGAGCAGAGTCCGTGTGCCCTACAAGAGTGTATGAACCAGAGATGAAGGAGCTCTCCACGCCATGCCCTTTGCAGCCTTGCCTAGCAGAGACAGCTGTTTCCGCCCAGTGTCAACATACTGACAGTGTTAAGAGGTGGGCCCTGGGGAAGAGAGAACTGTAGAAAACATTTGTCAGCTGCTTTCAGACTGTTGTGCACCTTGAAAGAGAAGCCTCATTGGGCAGCTAAGTCACCAGGGCAGTTTAGTGACTGGCTTCACCCAGCAGGGGAGCTACAGCTTCCACTGTCACCTCACAAGGACACTGCTGCAGGAGCCCACTGTGTCCTCCCTCAGGACCACAGGCTCTAGTCCGTTGCTTACAGGCCTTTTCAGAGGTGTGCCCTGTCCAGATCCATGCCCAATTATAGCTACAGCTCGGTCGCCATTCTATTCTGAAGGTAGGTTCAAACCCCTAAACATAGATTCCCTTGACCCAGGAAGTGAGGCAGCTTTGAGGGCAGGATAAGGTGCCACAGGGAGTCCAGGGCCAACCTATTTAACCTCAGGCAAGATAATATTTAAAGTCCCCTTGGCTTAAAATTCTGTGATTTATTTTTAGGGAGATGAGGACTTTAGATGCTTAGATTTCTGCTTCAAAATCACTTAACTTCAATTTTTCAAGATCGGTCTTGCTTTCTTCCCAAATTTAAGATGTTTCGGATCAGTATGTCAAGGCTGACCCCTCCTTCATGATGGAAAGTTGATGGAAAGTGAGTTTAACATTGAGAGCTGTTGAATAGTGTTGCCACTGCTTTTCCTCCTAGGTGCCTAGGTGAAATCTCAACCAGCCTGCAGAGGTCGAGATTGGAGCTGGTAGGGGTGGAGAGAGCCGGGAGTTACAAGCAGCCAGTGGGATACACTGTGTCACTAGGAAACCAGCGGCTGCCTGTAGGTTTGCTCAGCCACCTCTCCCAGGGACCAGTGCCACTTTTCTTGAGCTCTGCCTTGAACAGCAGGAGAGCAGTCTGCAGTGAAGCCGGCAATCCAGTGGGCTGGCTTTGGCCAAGCTCTGCCTCTGACGCTGCTGCTGTTCAAGGTGCTGTTCAAGGAGCTCTTTTCACAGGAGACACCATGAAATGCAGTAGGTGTTTACAGACCCCACGGCTGCATAGCATAGAGTAGTGCCCAGCTCTGGCCAGGCTCCTTCAGTCGGGGCTTGGATGTGAGGAAAGGGCCAAACCCTGGAAGTGGGTGCCTGCATGCTGGAGTGGGTAAAGGCAGAGGGAAGGTCTGTGAATGTGGAGCAGGATGGAGGCCGCCAACCCTGGGAGAAAGGAGGCCAGGCTTCCGCACCTGGAAGTGTGTTCTGTTTCGTGAAGTTCACCCCTCAGCTCCAGCTGAGCGAGATTTTAATCAGCTTCCCTAATGGGTATTGACACTGCTCTGAGCAGTCGACTCTGTCAGGGACAACTATTGATTGCTTGTGTTCTGATTAGATTGGAAAAATAGATCAACTTCATTATAGCCCAGGAGCTGTCATTGTCACAGCTACAAAGGAATGTAGTGGTCTCTGGGGGCCGAGGAGAAACAACTAGACGCCTGACAAGCCAGAAGGTAGCTGAAAGTTGTGTGTGGCTCCTTGAGAGCTGTGGCTAAGGGTCACGGTTGTCCTGAGGTGTGCCTTGCAGCCAAGCCTGATGCCCACCGTGGCTCAGTGGTGGAGGAGGGAACGCCGAAAGCCCACGGCACTGGCCTTACCTCAGCAGACCTGACAAGGTGAGGGTCTCTTTGAGCACCAGGCTGGTGCTTTCAAAAAGAGGTCTGGCATTTTGATTAGAAAGGAGAGAAGGCAGAAACAGGTTTTATCCAAGTGTAGCTCCGTCTCTTTTGCTCTTCCCTACACCCTCCTAGTTCCCCAAAGGACGCCTCTCCCACTCATCTGCTTGCCCTCCAGACTGGGAACCTGCCAGAACGACATTTTGTTACTTCGCCTCTAAATTTTCCCCTAATGCTTCCAATGAAATTGTACTTGGGTGGCCCCTTAACATGTCCTCAAGATGCTAGCTTAGGCCCTTCCAAAAATAAGCACTCCATCTCCCTTCCTTCCCTCTCATCTCCCTCCTCAGCCTTAGGTTCTTGAGGGAAGAGGGTTTCCAGTAATCAGCCAGGAGTCCTGGAGGATTTTCAGATGCAAACAGCATGTCACCCAACCCCACTCCACACCTGCCCACCACCCACAGCCAGCCCCTATCCACTGTCAAAGCTCCCTGGCTGTGCTAACAGCCTTCAGAGACCAGGTCTGGCTTACTGGTGCAGATGACTCCCCTGATGCAGGGCCATTCCATCTTTTCTGGAAGATGTGACTGGTTGTGGCAGCATAGGGCAGAGTGTTTCCTCAGCACAGGCTGGACACCCAGGCAGGAGAGAAGACCCTTAGAGCCTCTGCTGTGCTCCTCAACCCAGAATTGGGGATCAGAGCAAGGGTCACTCAGGCCGGAGTAGCTCAGCTGTCTCCAAAGTGCAAGTGTCTGTGCTGTTCTGGCCCCTGCTTATCCTAGGCTGGGGAAGACTGGGTGAAAGGCACCAGAAGGCAGGTACAGAAGAAAGGATTCTGAGAGGGCACGCCTTTCTAGTCAGCATCCCTTAAGCAGCTCTGGCTTCCTCCTGCTTAGATCCTTAAACAGAGCCATGATTTCCCTGAAGAGGGGGGTGATGGGTGGGGGTACTGCTCATCAGTGTTTCAGAGCCTTTCCGGCTTTCTGGTTTTCTCCTAGTCGTGTTTCCCCTGCGCCAGTCTTGACCACCACTTCTGCACTAGCATTTGCATTTCCTCTCCCCACCTCACTCACGCTTAATGCACCGAATGGAACTGCTTTCCAGCTGAGTTGTGTGGATTAACTTCAGCCAACTGTAAATACACCTGGAGGAGGCACCTGAGGGAGGGCAAGCCAGACTGGCTTTGTGAACTGAATGTATTTTTATGCAATTTTGAGTGGCCTTTCAACTCTAAGATGGATGGATTTGTTTTGCTGGTTGTTGTTATATAGTGTTAAGTGTTCTGTGTTTGAAAGTTTGAGAATAATATTCACATCTATATGATGCCTGTAAACACAACAGTATTTATAAATGAGTAAATAAAATTGTTTTAACTTTGTGCCATGAGATTGCTAGAATCTTCCATTCACCAAGTAGCCCTGAACAGTCCCCACTGACTTAGAAGTCTCTCTGCCATGGGCTGCCATAGACCTGCCTGCCCAGGGAAGGTCTCTTGGAGCACCAACAGATTTCCTGGGTTGATTGGCCAAGGAAAAGCCCAGAGTGAAAGTTTGGAACAAGCCTGAAAAGAAATAAGGGTTCCCAGTGTCTAAGAGGGTGGCTATTCCTTTGAAGGTTAAAAAAAAAAAAAAGTAGGAGTGTATAGCCCCCCTGGAATACACCCTAACACCCACCCTACATAGGGAGTGCTGGTGGGGGTGCTGGGCACGTGCAGGCTCCCAGCACCACCCTCAGTCCTCCGCTGTGTAAGGGTTCCTGAGGTCCCTGGGACAGAAGATCCAAAACCCACTCCTTAGTGCCACACTATGCATCTAAAGCTAACCCTGGGGGTCACTAGAGGTTGAATCTAACTGACGGGAAGGCACCTAGCTCAGAGAGCTGCTGTGCAGGCTGCTGGCAGAGCTGGGGAGTGGGCAGCCAGGCTTTAGGCCTGCTGTCTGCCAAGTGGAAATCCTTGGTCACTGACTTGGAGGGAGGGAAGATTCTTTTCCCCTGCTGTCACCCAGCTGTTTGTAGCTCAAGCAGCAAGAAAAAAAAAAAAAACAGGCATGATGTCACAGTTGAAGAGTTCAGCCCTGGCCTTGGAGCTTGAGGCAGAGACAAAGATGACTGACAAAAGGGGCTCCTAGACCATAAACGTCCTTTCTCTGGGCCTCCACCCCCACCCCACCCCACCCCACCCCCACTGGCTGGGTAAGGTCCATGGAGCCAGTGTCATCTACTGGTCATGGGTGCCGGCCATCCTGGTACCTCCCTGCAGCAAGAGCAAGGTACTTGCATTCTCAGTCCTGTACAACCAGGCCACCTAGCCCATGGCCTCCAGCCAGACCGAAGTGGATCTGAGCCCCTGCCAGCGCACACAGGCACTCTGCCCATATGCCTTACTGCCCTTTGGCCATCTGGACTTTATGCAAAACACATGCCTAGTGCATGATGGTCCTAGACAAGTGTCACACATTATGAAGTGACAGACTGATGGGCTGACCTTCTTTGGGGCTGGGAACTAAAGAGTGACCTTTCCTAGTCTTAGCTATACTGCCCCATACTCGGCCCCTAAGTGTTCTGGAGCCTTATGGCCCCTGGTGTCTCTGCCTCATGAGTCAGACACAGGCAGCCTTCCTTACAGTGCAAAATTGAAGATTTTGTAGTTTCTACTTTTTAAACATTTACTCCTGGGACCAGCAGCCTCCCTGTTGGCTGGGTCAGACTGTGGCTGTCCCCTAAGCCCAGATCCTCTGGAGGGAACGTAAGGATATAGTCCTTGTCCTCCCAGGACAGTGGACCCCATGTGACTACGATCCACCAGGAACCCCCCATCTTTCCTCCCCCCCCCAAAAAAAAAACTCAGAAGAGAATAGGCTGTGACCCCTTCTAGGCTGGGCTGGAGGCCAGAGCCCCCTAACCAGCTCACCTTCCTGCTTGACCTTGCTAACCCTTAGGGACAGCTCCCTGCCCCCCTGCCCTGGCCCAGTACAATAATAATAATAATAATAATAATAATAATAATAATAATAATAATAATAATAATAATAATAATAGAAATGCTCCCCGCCCCCAGGTTGCTTTCAGCTCTTTTCTTTAATAAGGAGACGCAGCTCATTACAAAATAACAATTTGACAAGAGATCAGACAAGAACAACAGAGTCCACACAAGGGGATGGAGAGAGCAATGCCAAGCGGAGGGGGGTGGAGGGAGGGAGGGCTACACGTGTCCTTCTTATGAAGACGAGGGCTCCTGGTGGGTCCAGTGCATTCCAGGGGTAACAGGGGCACGCATAGGTTCTGCCCCAAGCCCTAGCTTTGAAAGTTTCTGGGCCCAGGGTTTTCAGAAAGCAAATCAAGGCCTTAGATGAGCAGGAGTCAGGGCAGAATGATCAGGCTTCCGGTCACTTCCCTAAACTCCTGGTTGCTGAGGGAAGCTGGGAGTGAGACTCTAAGGCCACACAGTGCGCCTACCACCTCGCCAGGCTGTGCTGCCACATTTCCCTGTTCCTGTGACCAGGCCTCACCAGCCCACGCCAGTCTACCCTGAAACTGCTCCAGTTTTGTGGTTTTTGTTGTTTGTTTGTTTGTTTGTTTTGCGCCAGTTGCCGCCTTCTTTATGTCAGGAGCACAGAGGTCCCTGGGACTAGCTCAGGCGTCATGATCTGTGAATGGCAGGAGCTACCTTGTTGCCTCTGGCCTTCTCCAATGCACTTGCCCAATTCTGCCTGAGGTCTCTGGACTAGTAACATGTGACTGCCCTCCTGGAGGGTCCTGTGGCCGCCCACGCCGCTTCAGCCCCGTCCACCCATACAGTTACTACTTGCCATGCTTGCTCGGGCTACCCTGGGAGCGAATGTGAGTCAGGTCAAAGCCCAGTGTCCCCTGTTTTGAGTCACCCCTTATCACTACACCTTCCACCTTACTCTCAGGGCCACCCTGCTCTTGTGGCACTGCCAAACCAAAGAGGGAGTGTGGGTGGCCAGTTCCAGGCTTTCCCTGTGGGTCACTCCATTGCTCTCTGTGGGCCCTGACAGCTCAGGGAGAAGTAGGCAGGGCTGGCCTTGTTCATCCCAGGCTGGGCTGCTGACTGCTTCTGAAAACCCTGGTTGCCTCCAGGCCTCTAAGATGATATCCAAGCCACAGAGTCACTCCCACTGGCCTGCTTATGGCCAGGGCAGAGCTGAGTCCCACTGTCAGACTTAGGCTAAGAAAGCCAGCCAGGGGCATCTCCTGAGACCCCACCAGAAGCCCTGAAACACCATCTGTCCTCATGACACAGGGCTGAGGGAGCAAAGAGGGTGACGGACAGGTGAGCCCTTCACAAGTGTTCTGTGGGGAGCCAGTTAGAGGGACAGGGGGGCTCCTGGGAGGAGTGGAGGGCAGCCTCCAGTAGGAGGCCCCTTTATGGCTTTTCAGTTTATTCAAGACAGTGGGAAGAAGGAACCACATCACACACACGGAACATAGAAGCAACGGGACACCAGACACCCGGCTAGACACAGTGCACTGGGCCCCAAGGGTTAACCCTGCAGACATGCAGCAGACCTGCTTTCAGGGCTAGTGTCCTCCAGGGTCTTCCCCGGGCAGGGCTGGCGCTGGGGCCAGAACACTGTCTCCCACTGCAGACATATCCTGTAGGGGAGGTAAGGTGGGGCTGAGGACAAAGACTTTACACAACATAAAATCAAGGAGCAGCCAGTTCTGTAAAAGGGGTTTGGGGGATGGGAGATCGAGGGGACTCTCAGCATTGCCATGCGGCTATTTACAGTGTAGACATGCATCTTGACTGAACAAGATTCTGCTCGTATGTTTATAGAGAGCATCTTCTTTTATAATATATAACTAAATGCACATGGAGGGGTCAGATGAGGCTCGATGGCTTCAGAAGGTTCCTGTTTTGTTGTTAAAAAATAAAGTATATTCATATATCTTCAAGTCACAGTGTCCCCTTCTCAATATCGCAGTTCAAAAAACAGGTTAAATCAGATGTGTGGTAACCAGCCTCTGGCCCCTGGGACTGAAGAAAAGAGGGGTGAAGTAGCCAGAGGGTACGTTGCCAGACTCAATATAGGATTAGCCAATTAATTTTCACATTAAACAACGAATCACTGTCTGTAGTACAGTATGTCCCAAATATTGCATAGGATATACTAATACTTCAAAATTATTTGTTTATCTGAAATTCAAGTTTAACCAAATATCCTGTGTTTGTATTTGCCAAACCTGGCAGCCACTATGGAGATCTGGGCCACCTGCTGCTGCTACCCAGGCAGAAAGACCCCAGCCAGCCTATAGTAGGGGGGACACAGAGCAGAAGGGCAAGCAAAGGATGGGGAAAATTCAATCTCTTCCTACCTTCGGGGAGACTGCTGCTAAGTAAACCCTCAAAGTTAGGCTGTCCCACACATGGTTGGGAGACCCAGGACTCTCAAGAACTGACATAGCACATAGGACATAAAGGGACAAGGGATTTCTCTTTGCTACCATCACCCACCCCAGCTCTTATGTGTAGTACGGAGGCATGCTTATAAAAGCTACTTTTATCAAGAGGCCTGTGGTAGCCTCCCACCTCTCTCACTGAATCTTGGGTCAGCAAAATTACCCCAGACCACTCCTACAGAAACAAAGCTATGTGTCGCCTTCCTGGGGAGAAAGAAGACCAGTGGCTCGGGCTGGGCATCACCCCTGCTTGTTCCAAGCACCTGCTCGAGTTGGGAGCCTCCACACTCCCCATGCCTCACTCCGCCTTTGTTTCTAAGTCTCAAAAAACTACCCACAGCACTGCAGAGCTTGCCTCTCTTCTGGGAGGACCATTTCAGGGGGTACACGTGCCCCCAGATCCTGATGGTGTTGGATTTGGGCATTCCTAGTCTTGAGCTCTCTAAAAAAAAAAAAGAAAGAAAGAAAAAGAAAAAAAGAAAAAAAAAAGCAAAACAAACTCTTAAGTACTTTCCTCTCATTGGTCCACACTTTGGGATAAAAAAACTTTGAGCCACACACGTATCAAGACTCCCTCACCAGTCACTCTACTTAGTGCTGACACCCCTGGACAACCCCCACCCCAAATAAACCCCCGTGGCAGTGAAGGTTTGAAATGCAGTGCTGGGGTTTGGGTCACATCAGCTCCCCTAGTAGAGAAAACCTTAAGCCTCAACATGTTCCTGCCAAGCGCCTGGACCTGGACAGGTGCCATCTGCTTGGGTGGCTTAGTTGGGGACCAGCCCTAAGCCTGCGGAGGAGCCACTCCCAGCATCCATGCTGGCTAAACTGGTGATCAGAGTCAAAAGAAGCCCTGGCAGGCTGCCCACAGTAATGAGCTCTAGCCTGCCTCTAAGACCAGGGACAGTCAAAGCACAGAGGCGCCTACCTTTCCTCCCCTCCTCAGCAGCAGTGCAGTAGGACTGTGGGCCGTGGGAGGGCTGACTGAGGCTCATAGGAGAGAAGCCCATGGTGAACTGGGAGAGGCTGGAAGAATACAGGAGGAAGGATAAGGGGAATTCCTGTGAGTGAGGTTTATAGAATGTGGGTGAGAAGAGCCAGTGCGGGGAGGGACCTTGGAAAGCACCAAAATTCCACAGAAAAGAATCCAGTGGCATCCGATGTCCATACCAAGACCCTGGACTTCTTTAACCAACTGAGCACACTATTGCCCTATTGCCTGACAATTTCTCACCAGAACTCTGGTCCCAAGGACTGCAACCCATAATCCCATCAGTCCTCTCTTCTTCGTGTTTGCCATAAACACACATACAGAGAGTGTATGAAGTCTAAAACTTCCCATGTACCAAGGGCCAATAGCAGAAGGGTGTCTAAAATACAGGCAGACCAAACCTCACACCACAGCCTGTTTCTGGTTACCTCACTCCCTACTTAAACCCAAAAAAAAAAAAAAAAAAAAAAAAAAAAAAAAAAGGCAGCAAAGTAAAGCAAACCCACATATCCCCCCCCCCCATTTTCATTAAAATTAAAAGATACCTCTGCACCTCCTTCAGGCTGGGTTCTCAAAGCTAAACTTTATGCCACCATCCATCTCTCAGACCTACAAGAAGTGGAAGAGCCCAGAAGGGGCAAAACAGAAGTTCTGCCACATTTGCTGTTGCTGAAGCTGACCTGCCCCGGCTTCAGGAGAGCTATGTATTTTTCTGTGGTAAGAAGACAAAGGCCTGAGAGATTCCAGGACAGAAACAAGACCAAGGGAACACAGCAGCCTCTGGCTTCACGGGACCCAACTCCCCCTGCCCAGGCCGAGGGTTCTGAACGGTACCCAATGCAAGCCTGACTAACATATATATGGCTTTTTTTTTTTTTTATCAATGCTGGGGACAAGTACAGAACAGGGAAGGGAAGAGACAACACAGGGTAGAAACCGGAGCAGGTTTCTGCCATCACCCATTTGAAATGAATGCCCTGTGTTTCCTAGCATTCAGAGAAAAGTGTCTCTAAGGAATGGAGGGATGGGGCCTCTCCACAGGTCTGCCTGGGCCACTCCAGCTACAGTCATAGAGAGCCGAAGGGTCCAGAGGCTCAGGAATAGGAGCTGTGAGGAGCTCAGCACAGCCGCCATGCTCCCCTTCCTGCCACCTCCTCCTTACCTGGACCTCAAGGGAACTAAACACTTAAGCCTTCCTCTAACGGGTCGCTGGCCCTGGCAGAGCACTTGTCTTCAGACAGTGTTTTTCCACTTACACGAAAAGGGAAACAGAAGCAAAAGCAAGATGGTGCGTGAATGCAAATGACCGCGCTGCTTGTACTCTGTAGAGGGGGGGGGAGCGTCTGCTTCCCACTGGATGAGGCAAAGATCCAGGAGCTTAATTTTAGGCTGAGTAATGGGACTTCTGTTTCTTCAGGGTTTGATGTTGTCAACCAGAATGCCAACCTGGGGCTGGCGGTCCCTGGTAGAGTCCGACCAATCTAATGAATAGTCTATTTTCATGAATGTCCCCAAAACCCCACTCCTGGAGGAAGAAGCCATGACTGACAAGAGGACGTCTGTGATGCCATCAAGGGCTTTGGTCCTAGTTCTGAACGCAGCCAGTACCACATCTTGCCACCTCCCGGATGGCCATTCACAAGGACTTTGAGAGCTCCCGTCACCTGACCAGGGCTTTGCGCTTTCTTCGCATGCTGACAGGCCCCCCACTCAGGCGATGGGCGTTCTTCCCCTTCGAGTCCCCGAAGACTTTCTCCTCTCACACAGCTTCATGGTCCGTGGCTCGTTCCAGAAATGAAGGGAGATACTCAAAGACAGAGGCAGGTGGGGATGGATGGACACACGCACGCACGCACCCACGCACGCACTCACGCACACATACAAGGCCGGCCATTGTGTTGCCTTCACAGTCAAGAAACAGAATGTGTGTTGCCATTTTGTTGGTCCAGAAACCCAGGAAAGCAGGACCTGCTTTCTGCCTGTAGAGGGCCTCACTCAGGGTGAGACCTGTATGAAGCCTTGACAGAGTGAGGGGAACCCTGACAGCATGCAACAAGGACAGCTCCTGGGACAATAAACAGAGCCAGGCTTCTCTTTCACATCTTAGGGGACTCTCTCTTCACGCAGCCACCAAAAGGAAGTTGGTCTTTAAAAAGAGAGAAAGGAAGGGGGGGGAGGGGAGAACGGGACACACCGCAAACAAATGAAGAAACCTCTAAGGTCGCATAACTGAGGTATTGATAGCTCTGGATCTTGTCAGTGTCCTCGGCAGGGGGTGGGGGCCATGCGCCCCCAGCTGCTGTTGCCTACTTGTTCTTGCCTAAGAGGGCATCCACTTCCTCCTCAGGTTTAAGAGAATGCCACTGGGCAATGGGCCTCCGGGGGTTGGCCAGCATGTCGGACCAGTGCCGCAGCTCCGTGCCTGTGGCGTTGCTGCCCACAAAGATCTTGCCGATAGCTTCGTTCTTGCCCAGCTTGTCATAGTCCAGCACGGTGACAACCACCTGGACTTTCTGCAAGGCAAGCAAAGGAAGAAAGGAATTCAAAGGAGAAGTGGGGACCCATGGCGTACTCTTCCCTCAGTCTATACTGCAAATGACTTGGAAAGGGATGCCTCCAGGTTTCTGGCTTCTGGCTTCTAGCTCCAGTTAAACGTCAGGGTACATGGAGGTGGAGGCCACAGGTGTTTTTGTTTTTGTTTTTGTTTTTGTTTTTAATACTTGTTTTTCTGCCAGCAGATATACTTGAGCCTACACAATGCTCTAGGCACGCAAGACTTTATGGGTTGGGAGTGGCCTCTCATGAGGTTAGTGGACACATAATAAAAAACACAAAGTGCTGCACAAAATGCAAAGCACACCAGGGTTCCTCAAATACATATGCCCCCTTTTTTTTTTAGATTTATTTATTTATTATTATACAGTGCTCTGCCTCCATGTACACCTGCAGGCCAGAAGAGGGCATCAGATCTCATTATAGATGGTTGTGAGCCACCATGTGGTTGCTGGGAACTGAACTCAGGACCTTTGGAAGAGCAGGCGGCACTCCTAACCTCTGAGCCATCTCTCCAGCCCACATATGCCTTTTTAAACTCATACTCTTTCCTCTGTAGGTCGATAAGGCAAATGATATGGATATACAAAAAAATATATGACTTTTAAAATTTAGTTCATGTTTATCTCTTCGGGTAATAGGGGCCCTTCAGACAAGTCCTCTGCAGAGTCCCACCTCAGCATCGCCAGACTCAGATTCTTCCCCACCCAAGTGTGCTTGTCCCATGTCTGCCCTCTCCCTCCCCCAGGCTGCTCTGGTGAGCTCATAGTCCTAAGGCCCTCAAGGCTTAAGCACCTGGATCTGCTCAAAGGGGATCTCGAAGCTGAAGGACTCGTTGAAGTAGGGGTTCAGGGTCTTCTTCTTCACCGTTGTCTTCTTCTTCTTGAGTCTCTTTCCATTTTGCATCAGGTGGATCTTCACATAAGGGTCTGCAGAGAGAGTCCCAGCCCAAGAGACACCTCAGCCCTGGCCAGTGGTCCCAGGTCCCTGGAAACAGAGACTCTGGGAAGCCCAGAGGAAGGACAGAAAGTCCCCAAAGCAGAAGGGTCACATCTGGGTCATGGGTGGCAAAGGTGTTAGGCCACCCTAACTGTTCACTTATAGTCTCCAGGGGAACTTCTGAGCTTAAGAAAGGCCTATGAGAGGAAGTGTGGGGACTTACAGGTCAGGTACTTGGGCTAGGCAGGAGTCAGAAAGGCGCGAAAGGCAAAGCACACTTCCGCGGAGTCCTGACCTGGCCCATCCAGTCTTCCTAACCTTGCTGATGAGAATCTGAGGACACAGGAGGGAAATGACCAGTCCAGCATCACATGTGGGGGATCAATGGCAGAGCCAAAGCCCAGCTACCAGGCTCACTGTCTGAGGAGGCGCTGCAGAGGTGGTAGGCTTTACCTATCAGCATCCTGTGGCACAGGCTAGCCCTATTCACTGTCAGATAAACTTGAGACCTAGATCATCCCTTCTGGAACAGAGCTGGCAGAGCCTACAGCCTCTCGTGGAAAAAAAATCCCCTATTCTGGTGGCATGACAGAAAGGGTGACTTTGGGCTAAGCCCTGCCATTTCCCATACTTCCTGGAAAAAAAACCTCCCGTATCATTAGCTCTTTGGAGAATTGAATTTCTTCTGTCTTCTCCATGGCCCACAGGGCGTGGCCAGAGAGCAATGGGAGAGGACTCAGATATGGACGGGCAGCATGGGAGAAGGGTGGCACTGGAAAGCCTGTGCCTTGCAACAGGTAACACTTTTTCTATCGTCAGCCCCAGGGACTCAGGGCAGAGAGACTGGCTCACTGGTGCCACACGCTGGCACCCAGAGGTTCTGCATTACCTGAAAGGCCGCCCACATCCATCTTCTTGAGGTTCTTGGCTTCCAGGATACAGACCGTGAGCTTCCCGGCAGTGGGCACATAGCGCAAGGAGGTACAGATGTCGCCTAGCTTCTCCGGCTGGCCACGGAAAGAAGCAAGGGTTTAGGTCACTTCAGCTAGCCCAGTGGCCTCTAGTGTGGCTGGCCCCATCTCGCCAAGACCAGCAAAGCACAGTGGTTTCTGCTTAAGTCACCAGCTCCCACATCCGTAGCTGAGACGGTCTGCAGCTTTCAACATCAGTATCTCGCACTGCAGTTCCCAGCCACGGCCTGGGAAAGCTGACACTCCCAGAAGCGACTAAAGTGGAGGGACCCGGAAGACCTGGCAGATCTAGGGTATGCTCAGATCCCCACCAAGCTGACGTGAGAAATGCATGAGGAGCAGGTGCTGGGAGGCCAAGCATTCTGGGAGCTTCTTCCCTGATCTGGGAGCTCCTGCCCGCTGCCATCCTTTCCCCATCAGCCACTGGGCTTGCAGCGTGTGGTTCTCAAAAACACTTTCCTTCCTTTTTATTATGTCACTTAAACCTTCTGTGTGGATAAGGCAAGAACTATTTGTAACCAACAAGAAACTCAGATTGCCAAGGGCACTGCTCCTCAGAGGCAGACAGCAGTGTAGCGCCGGGCAGCAGAGGTCCCAGGACTCCAGACTGAAGGCCTCTGCCAGCCCCCAGTTTCTCAGGCACTGGGCCCACCAGGGAAAGGGTAAGGCCAACCAATCACACATGCCCTCCTTCGGGTGTTCAGGGCTTCACCTCTGACAACAGGGCAAGGCCCAGCTACAGAAGGAGGCCTAGGGCTTTCATCCCTGCACCGTGTCAGCAACTCCAGGAGCCTGGCTGAACCAGGTCCTGATGCTGGCAAAGTAGCTGGAATGGGAGTTCTGGCCCACAGCAAGTGAGGGGCTGGTTGCTGTGGCAGTCGCTAGGAGGACAAGCCACACACCGAGAATCCTTTAGCATCACGGCTGGCTTTTTCTGGTGGGTAAGCTGAGGCCCGGAGTCTGATTGGCAGTGGGACCTTAAAAGGAACAATGACAATGGCATCCTTATGTCATGTCATGGTTTGCCTAATAGACACCAGGCCCTGTGCAAGGCACTCTGCATGGGCAGGTAATTCCCAGCTGGAAGCGTCTAGAAGAAGGCCTCAATTTAATTAGCTCCCCTTGGGTCAACAGTCAGGCAGTGGGGAGCTGGACTCTTCACCCAGCAGACCTGACTCCAACCACCACTCTTCCTAATATACATGTGGAGGAGCAAGCCTCAGTGAACAGTGAGAGGCCTGGCCTCTCCGTCCTTACCTCTTCCTTCTCCCCGCCCTGGAGGTCTCTCCACTCCTCGATGGGCTGGCCAAGGTCCACGGTGTTCATAGGCACCTTCACCTCCCCGATAATGTCATGCTTAGAGAAGCGGTCGAAGTCATAGATGGCCATCACCAAGGTTTTGCCTCCTAACTCCTGGTATGGCACCTGTAGGGCACAGATGGGGTTAGAAGGGGACAAAGCGGCTTGCTCACTTCCAGGGGATGCTGTGGGGAGATCCCCAGGCTCTGGGCTATGTTGCCCGAAGGGTATCAGGCAGGCTGTAGAGACCAGCGTATGGGATGGCAGGGAACCTACTGCAGCCTGCTACTGTGCCATAGTGGAACCATCCCAGGACCCTAGCTGTGGGTGAGGACCAGGGCAAGGTGCACAGAACCCAGGGGCAGAGGGAGCCGGAGTCTTCCTTCTGGTTTCCATCACCTTGAAAGTGAAGGTCTCGTTGAAGGCAGGGTTCAGCGTCTTCCGGTGCACCTTGGTCTCATATTTTTTCTTCTTGTCTGGGAGGAGGAAGACTTTGACATAAGGGTCTGAGGTGCCGCCCATGTCCAGGGCAGGGAGTTCAGCAGCCTGCAGGACGCCCACGGTGAGCTGTGGAGGAAAAAAGGGTGTCTGAGTCTCTGGATTGCTCCAGCACCAGATCTAGTCAAAATCCAGTCTCCTGCCTTCACCCTACTCCCACCCCAAGTGGGAATATGGAGGGTAGGGTCAGGCCAAGCTCAGCAAGTACATTACTAGCACAGTTCGTCTGATACCTTCCCCAGAGGAGACTTATGGCCAAAGGCAAGGTCAAAGTCAAAGGATATATTTGCGCTGTGGCTTCCAACTGCCCACTCCATGGGAGAACACAAGGCCCACCTGTCTCCAGGGTAACCACTTCCGCCCACATCCTGTCCCCTTTGCCCTGCCCCCACATACCTGGTTGGCCTGGAAATCATAGTCCAAAGAAAACTGCAATTTGCCCAGGTTCTCTGGCTCTTTCTCCTCCTCGCCTTCACCTTCTCCTTCGGTCAGGCCCGCCTCTGCATCGTCATCATCCTAGGAGAGCTGCAGGTGGGGAGAAAGGAGTTGAAAGAGGAAAAGCAGACCAGTAACGCTTCAAAAAGACAAGAAAAGCCAACCCGGAGCCTGACTCAGAGCACGTCCAGGGATGCTGCGGGAAGATGCCCCGGCTTGGGCCTGTCTTGCCCACAGGGTATAAGGTAGACTGCAGAAACCGACATGTGACATGGGAGAGTGGCTTGTGCAAGGGCTCGGCTCCCTCACAGCTCCCAGGACCCCTTGGCAGAACCCTTAGGCCCTCACTTGGAAGACCTGACTCTGGCTTGGGCAAGAAGCTTTCCTTCCTGTGGGGTCAGGCACCAGGCCACCAGCCATACACCAGCCTCTTGAGACAGGGGACTCACTTCCCTTGTAAAACCCTCTCAGTCCTTTGCCCAGCTCAGATTTACCCAACCTGGGAGAGACATACCAGGATTGCAGTCCAGGCAGCCAGGAACAGGGTGAGTCCAGAGAGGCAGAAAGAGAAGGGAGTGATATAAGTGAAAATCCTTCAGCTTATGCTAATCCTGAAGTCATGGCAGCTTGGTGAGATGAGGCTGGGTTGCACACACACACACATACACACACACACACACACACACACATACATGCACCCCCCACACACTTATGCATATACACAACAACACACATATGCACATATACATGCATATACACACTAGCACACATGTGCATAAATATATCCATGTGTGATGCACACATACATATACACACATGCATACATACATGCACACATATGCACACTGTAGGCTTTGAGGTGAACATAGATACACAGACAACACATGAACACTCAAAGGCCATCCTGACCCTGGCTGCCTATTGAGCTCTGTCCCTCCCTCCAGCTTTTATTACGATGCTTTGAGATAACTTCTCCTAGTCATTCCCCAAACAGACAACAGACTGTGACACACCAGATGCTAAACTTAGAGGGAGGGCTGATATGCCAAGGGACCTGCCACAACCAACACCAACAGGCTGGGCTCGATAGATCATTATCTGATAGTGATGGGTGCCGCATGGTCCTGTCTCCCTTCTCCCCAAACCCCCCATCTCATCTGAGCCCCCAACCCACCCACCTAGATATTATCCATCCTTCAGTTTTTCCTGGCAGGAAAATTCAATGTTACCCAATGGTGTCTTCCTGATGCCCATCATGGTCCTAGTGGCCTCCTTGGGAGTCCATAGATTGTTCCCTTGTTTCACCTTTCCAAGGGTGAGCTCATGGTGACCTGCGGGTAAGTCCCTGCCCTCCAGCTCGGGGAGGATGGTCTGACAACCATACATGCAGCCATTAGGGCCCATGCAGAGAGTGCAGAGGGGAACAGCTCAGGCAGAGGAGGGAGTGGTTTTGTTGTGGAAGCCCAGAAGCCTTTGCCTCACCTTTCAGCTCCGGGACAGCCGGGCAGGGCCCCTCCCCCAGCGTCCTACCTGGCCCCCTTTCATGTCTTTCATGTTCATGGCGTTCTTCATGCCTTTGCCCTTCTCCTTCTTGTTCTTCTTCTTCTTGCAGCAGCACTTCTTGCAGATGCAGAAGCAGCAGGTTAGCAGCAAGAGGCCAGCAACCACAGCCATGGCGATCAGAGCCCAGGGTGGCACTGCCCACACAGAGAGCCCCGGCGTCAACACGCTGAGCCTCACACGCCCTCATCCCAAGCACGGGCAGATGTGTGTTGGGGCCGTGACTCCCAATCCTCCCGCCCCACATACACACATACACCTCACATATAACATGCCTGCCCCCTGTGGTCACAGCCTGCTGGCTTTGCCCAACTGGCTCATCCTCATCACAGGCAAGGGGAGGAAGAGCCCTGTGGACCCTGACTCTGGGCAGTCTCAGAAGCAGAAAGGTTTCATGAACTTTACTTCCCCTGGAGGACTGGCCTTGTTTAACCAAAAGGGCTGGGGAGCCCCAACCCCCCCCCCAAGCCCACCCCTACCCCAATCCCCCTGCCCCCCCCCATGATGCTCTCCATGGTCCTGAAGCCCTGGCTCCCACCAGTGTGGCCTTCACTGCAAAGGGACTCTAGTTCCACACAGACATCCTTTTCCACTTGTACGGAAATAATAAAGTGGTTTCTAAATGCGACTGAAAACCTAAATAATGATTCCTATCCTATTTCTTTCGCCTTTTATTTTCATCTTTGGGGAGGAACTTGCCTCCTGTAGCTCAGGGCATGTAACATAACTCCCTTGGTGGGCTCGTGAATCCCAGCCCATGTGTAATGGGGGTGGGGGTGGGGGCGCACATCCAAACTGGGACCCAAAGAAAGAGCCCAGCCAATCACATCCCAGTGGCTCCCCCACCTCCTCTGCCCAGCCCTGTCATAGGCTGTAACCCTCCTGGCCACCAGGGCCACTCACAGGGGATCTTGTTGATCTCGTTGAAGAATTTGTCCTTCAGCTTGGCGAACATGTCTTCTTGGCTCTCCCCAGTGCCTGTGCTCTCTGTGGAGTTGTCGACAGGTGCGACAGGCATTGTGGCAGTGGTGGTGGCAGGAGCCACTATGGGCTCCTGGTTCCTCTTGAAGATGTTTCTCATGGTGGCAGAGGGGACAGCTTGCGGGTAAGAGGAAGAGAGAAGAGGGTAAACATCGCAGAAGCTCAGCCCAAAGGACCGGGAGACATTTCCAAGCTAACGGCTATGGATGCGTCTCCCTCTGTAGTACAAACATGTTGTTGAGCACAGTGTCCGCAGTGTGCGGAGACAACAGCCAGTGCAGGCATTCTCAGGGCTGTGACAGGTGCCTGCTGTGTGTGAGCTACTAAATCCAAACCATATTCCGAGGAGTGTTGGGTTGTTTGTTTCTTCTTACTTAACAGCTGGGGAAACAGGCTCAGAGAGCTAACCGGTCCTGGGGCCGCCCAGCTGCCAGTGGGAAGCCAGCCTGACTGATTCTGCCTCGCTCCAAAGGCCACACTGCTTTCCTATGCATTGCACATCTCACCTCCCACCGCTTTAGAAGGAGCAATGCTCTCACTTCCGCGGCTCAGCGGGCACTCTGCCTGCCCCCGTGACACAGGGACACTCCCATCCTCTTCCCTTTCTGTACTGGCCCCCTCCTGCACTTGCTCGGGATCTTTTCACACCTTTTCAGAGCCACATCTCTAGCCTTGCTCCTCCCAACAGCCCTAGAGCAAAGAGGTGACATTCTCTGGAGATAGGAAAACCAGGAGAGGGGGGAGGCAAGATGGAGGCAGAGACAAGGGGAGCCCCAACGATCCTACCAACCAAAGAACTAAGGCCCTGGCACACTTTGGGCTGGTATCTGTTCTGTCTTACATGTCTAGACCACAGGTGTGTCCAGGTGGTTTGTAATATCCCACTGTTTACAGTAGTACCATGAAGCTTTTACTCCATTAGTAATAGAGTTTCCATTGCTATGTGGCCGCAGGGCTAGTTAAATGGTAGCACTTCCTTAGCATGTGCTAGCCTAAGTTCCATACTCAGCACCACTACACACACATACACGTGTGTATAATATATATGTATCTAGCTACATATACGCATTATATAACCACACATGCACATATGTGCTATATATACTATGCATGTGTATAACTATAGCCACATATCCATACATACACGTCTACAACAAGATGAACATAAACCCTGGTCTTCGTTTAAAGCAATGCTCTTCCGAGTTTCCAAACTCGAACCCTGCTCTCTGTGCTCTGACGCATCTGGAAGGGGTGTGCACCTCTTTAACTCATGTCCCGACAGGACACAGGCTGTGCTGTGTTCACACTAGCTGACTCTGTGCCACACACACAGTCCTTAAGACACACGTTCTTGGCATCAGCCTTGTTTGCTTCTTTTGTTTGTTCTGAGGCGGGATCTCACTATACAGTACAGGCCGGTCTGGAGCTCACAATGCCACCTCCTCAGTCTCCCAGGTGCTGGAATTATATAGGTGTGTGCCGACATGTCCGCTTGTGACTGGCTTCTTTCACTTAGTGTGTAAGCTTCGTCCATGCTGTAGCCTGTATCAGTTCTCCATCACTTTTTTTTTTTAACTATTTATTTATTTATTGATTGATTGCATATTCAGTGCTCTGCCTGCATGTACACCTGCAGGCCAGAAAAGGGCACCAGATCTCATTATAGATGGTTGTGAGCCACCATGTGGTTGCTGGGAATTGAACTCATGACCTTTGGAAGAGCAGGCACTGTTTCTTAACCTCTGAGCCATCTCTCCAGCACCTCTCCATTGCTTCTTAATGCTAAGTGATATTCTACTATATGAGCAACACATTTTTATTTATCTATTTATCAATCTATGGACATTTGGGCTATTTCCATTTGGGGGTTGTTATTATTATGAATTATTATGAATATCCACATATGTTTTCACTTATCTTGGCTACACTTGTTCTGGGACACAAAGCCTGGACAGCAGGTGTACCCTGGACTCAGATCTGCACCTAAAACAGCTGGCAAGCCAGCCAGGAAGCAAGACCTGTGCTCTATCTTACTTTTGCCTTCCTCCTAGCTTTCCCCATTCATTTTGTCCAGAGCAGTGGAAGTGGACAGACTCCCACAGAAGGGTGGCATGGGGGTGCCTCTCCCAAGGGCCAATGATGTGCCTGGTCCTCCTCTCTCACGCTCCTGGGCTGTAAGTCAAGGCAATGACATGCACACTGTTGACTGCACAGTAGATCGACACTGCAGATTGGCTAAATCTGGAAAGTTCACGGACCACATGGGGAACCAAACAGGACAGCCATGCTGGCACCAACAAAGACAGTGCCACACTCACACTTTCCTGTGCTGTTGACAGTCACTCGTCCATTTATATTCTTCCTTCCTTCCACCTTCCCAGCACCCAGCAAGATGACAAGAGCAGCAGGTGGGGCTCTGAACAGGGTGCTGCAGTGGCTCGCACCCAAACCCTTATTCCACAGAGATAACTCCCCCAGGACCTGCACTGACTCTGTCTCCCTTAGGGTCCTAAAGCCAGCCATTTTCACATGCTGACCCCCAGGGGGCTCTTAGTTAACTATGCCTGCCCACATCCCTACACCAACGCCCTGTTTATTTCTCCATTATACCCTAACTGCATTCCATGTCTCTGTGGTCCTTTACTGCAGAATATCAAGATAAGTCCCCAGGTGACAAGACAGTCTTCTGAGTACAAGGTCCAGAGGAGGTGGGAAAAAACACCCATTTGCACTTTTAACCTCAAATTTAAAACCAAATAAAAAGGCCAAAGCCATTCATGTAACTCAACGTCTTCTCTGATACAGAAGTCTAATAGCCTGAGGATTTTATGAGCTCCTCCCTGTTTTGGGGGAAGAAGTATATTAATTCGCCAAGATGAAAGAAATCACCCCACAGGTGTCACAGCAGAGGCTAGATCACAGGAAACGGACAATGTAGAGATGGGTTCAGGCCCTGACAGGGGAGCAAGCAAGTACAGAAGAGCTGAGATCCTTGCCATGGCTTCTCTCAGGCCTGCCTTGGGACGCCTGGGTAACAGGTGATGGGGGGGGAGGAGTGGGGGGGGAGTGGGGGGGGAGAGAGCTCTCATCCAGCGGGTGTCCTTGAGGACTTGGAGTAGCCATGGGGGAGGGACTCTCCCCAGAGGCCCTGACACTTGTCTCTTCACTTAAGCCTGTCCCTTGGACTCTGTACAACTGGTCAGCCTCAAGAATTGGGATGAGATTTATCCTGAAAAGGTGGAGGGAAAACAGAGGCTGAGATCTTACTGTGACCCCCTCTGGCCTCGGTACAAGCTGAGTGATTGGGAAGCTCAGACAAAGATGGGAAATGAAACTACAGCATCACCCTACTGCTGGACCAATTTGGTAAGGACAGACAAAGTGACTGGAGAGCCTCTCATGGCTCTCCATCAGAACAGAGAGATGCCAAGGGAAGGGGCAACCTCTGATTCCCCACATATTAGGGTCCAACAGGATTTTGACAATACATTTTCTCCCACTCTGCGGAGCTCCAGGCCACCTTCGTGTCTGTGAGTCCGTGTTCCTGCTTCATCAGCAATATACGAAAAAGGCTGGGGTACTTCTCTAAGAACTCCCCACAACACGACTAAGAACCAGCACACACTAATGCCATGCCTGAGTCTGTATTCTAGCGTGTCTCTGGGCTCGTGGGGACTGATAACGACTCTTGCCTTCCCACAGCCTTCCCGGGTTCCTGTGCTCTCCTCCTGCCAAGCCTACTCGTTTCTCTTTTTACGGCCCAAAGACTATTCCTAGAACTCACTAGCCCAACTGAGTGTCTTAGCCCAAGGACACAGCCTTCTTGGTGCTCTCACTGCTGCCTGAAGGAAAAGACCCTGACGTGACAACCTCATAGGGCAGAACTCAAGGTACCAGAAAAAAAAAAAAAAACACTGATAGAAAACAAAAGCCACGTCACTGATGCCCCAAGAATTAACCTCTTTCCCTCCAAAGACAGAAAGAGAGAAAAACAAAACAAAACAAAAAACCTTTCCACTTCACTAACATAGTTGTGTCATGTGTGTTCATGGTTGCTTCCACTTGATTTCCCTTACGTTACTCTGTCTCTAGAATACACACATACACACACACACACACATACACACACACACACACACACACACACACACACACACACTTAACTGCGGAACAAAACCTATAGCTACTTCGGGCTTTTCCACTTATTTATTTATTTATTTATTTTAGTTTTTTTTTTAAAGATTTATTTATTTATTATATATATAGTGATTTGCCTGCATCTATGCCTGTAGGCCAAAGAGGGCACCAGATCTCATTACAGATGGCTGTGAGCCACCATGTGGTTGCTGGGAATTGAACTCAGAACCTTTGGAAGGGCAGCCAGTCCTCTTAACCTCTGAGCCATCACTCCAGCCCCTTTACTCATTTTTTAAATGTTCACTAACTTGACTTTCTATTTTCTCTTTGGGCATGCCTATTTTTAAACTCTGTGTGTGTGTGTGTGTGTGTGTGTGTGTGTGTGTGTGTGTGTGTGTGTATAAATACGAATGTTTGTGGGCTGAGTTAAAAGGTCCGATAGAGGCACCATGCCATAAGATCATAGGCATTCTCAACTTCTTTTTTTTTTCTTTTTTCTTTTTTTGTTTGTTTGTTTGATTGATTGATTGATTGATTGTTGAGACAGGGTTTCTCTTGTCTGTCCTGGACTCGCTTTGTAGACCAGACTGTCCTTGAACTCACAGAGATCCTCCTGCCTCTGCCTCCCAAGTGCTGGGATTAAAAGCATGCACCACCACCACGCCCGGCTCATTCTAAACTTCTTAAAACCTATTAGCATGGCATCTTTGGGTCTACTGAACATCTCATAGTGCTTTTTAAAATGCAGCATTTGTCTTTTGTTTGTGTGGCGGGGTGGCGCTCCTGTGTCAGAGCGCACGTGAGGAAGACACAGAAGCAGTCAGTTCTCCCCTCCTACCATGTGTGTTCCAGGGATCCACTCAGCTCGCCAGGCTTGCCAGCAAGTGCCTCTACCCGCTCTGCATCTAACTACCCCTCCTAAGACCTGAAACTGCTGATTGCATATATAAAATAATATTCACAAGTGTCATAAAAGCTCCATGAAATTTTATATTGGATACAGAGATTGCCTTCAAAAGCAGGTTCTAAAAGTAAACAATTCTATTTCACTATTTAAAATAGTCACGAATAGCTGGACACAGTGGCGCATGCCTGTAACCCCAGCACTCGGGAGGCAGAGGCAAGCGGATCTCTGTGAGTTCAAGGCCAGCCTGGTCTACAAAGTAAGTCCAGATCAGCCAAGGCTACACAGAGAAATCCTGTCTTGAAAGAAATAAAGTCATGGGTGACATAACAGACAATAAAGAATGGTTTATGTCAAAATACCTCTAAATAATGTACCTTTAAGATTGTTTTATTAGATTAACTGTTATAGATTTATTTTTCAAGAATTTTTTTTTTGTACAGAGGCTCAATATATAGCCCTGGTTGACCTAGAACTCACTGTGTGGACCAGGTTGGCCTAGAACTCACTGTGTGGACCAGGTTGACCTTGAACTCAGAGAGACCCTCTTGCCTCTCCTAAGGGATTCAAGAGCATTTTCAGGAACAAATGTTCTTAATATACAAGTGAGAAATATAAGATTTTCATTAAGGCTGTGACGTGTGTAAAACCATGGGTAAAATGTTTACCAAAGAGCTTTATGTTAAGTTCCCTTTTCATAATGAAAATTATAGGCAGTGAAATCCAAGCCAGTAGTAAATTAAAGTCTAGGTATGCTCACTCCAGATGTAATAAAAATGGCTGTTATTAAATCTTAAAGTAATATTAATGCTTACAATTTAAGCACATTTTAAACTTACACTTATGACATTAAAATATAAAAATACTGCCTGCTCTCCTCCTATGTGCTCCTCCTTCAGAATACAGGCTTTTCAAGACTCTTATCTTGATCAATTAAAAAAATAATAAATAACTTTAGAAGCTAGAACTGGTGCCTGCTCACTCACCCTGCTTAAAGCCCCATGTGACTTTAAAACCAGAAGCCTTCTATTTTACCTATATGAAAGTCACTTCTCTAAAAGTATAGATTTGGGATTAAGGATTGCTTATGCTATGAAAAAATGACCCAATTAAGGTAAACTTAAAGCTGACAGAAGGTACAAAGTCTTTGGCATTTCTAAAGCCTGTCTTCATACACGGCCATGTATACACTTCTGTAGTCTGCATGTGCTGGTGCCATAGTTTGAGCAGGACCTGTCCTGGACTCTTATTTGTAGACCAGGCTGGTCTTGAACTCACAGAGATCCTCCTGCCTCTGCCTCCCTGAGTGCTGGGATTACAGGTGTGCACCACCTCACCTGGCTGTGTATCTCCTTTTTATTTTATGTTTTTTGTTTGTTTGTTTGTTTTACAAAATTTAGAAAATATTTTTAATAAAACTACTTTGTATTTTAGTGAGCCACAGAAAGCTATATCTAAAATATAGGCAAAACATCTGTAGCAGGCATGGAGACAATACATAATTTTTTAACTAACAAATTTAGATGAGCCAATTTGTTCAAGATTTAAATATTTAGGAACTGCATTGGTTTAAAAACAAACAAACACACATCCATTTCTCATTTGGGCTGATGAAGCTCCAAATCAAGATAAAACTCTGGCCCTTTTCTGTGGCCTACCTGTGTACTTTTGCAGAAGAACATACTGATTATCAGGGAAAGCCGAAAGCTCAGGCAGAACCCACTGTTTCAGCTTCGGGCTTGTAGGACTAGCAGGGCCTAGAGAGCCACATGTCTGACGAGGGCTGTGCCCTGGAGCGGGAGCCCTCATTCTGAAAGCCAGGTTATTCATTCAAACAACAGTGACCAATGAATAGCAACTAAATTATATCCTGAGGGAACCTGTTTAATTACGTACACCCTTTACCTTTTGTTTTATAGTTTTAGTTATACTATAAGCTAAAAGGAATTTTGGCTAACAGCACCTTTGGTTTATAGATCACATGAGCAGTATGAAACGCTATGATGGTTCACTCCTGTCATCCCAGCACTCGGGAGGCAAAGGCAGGTGGATCTCTGTGAGTTCGAGGCCAGCCTGGTCTACAGAGTGAGTTCCAGGACAAGTCAGAGCTAAAAACAGAGAAAACATGTCTTGAAAAACCAACCCAACAAACAAACAACCCGGCCCCAAAACAAAACAAAATAAAACTCCTCACCAGCACATGCAGACAACAGAAGTGTATACATGGCACCAGCCAAGGATAATACGTGCAGTAAACTTCGAACCCCTACCCAGATCTAGCCAATGAACAGGACGTTCTTCACAGTTGAGTGGAGAGTGGGGACTGACTTTCACACGAACTCTGGTGCCCCATATTTGACCACGTCCCCTAGATGGGGAGGCCTGGTGGCACTCAGAGGAAGGATAGCAGGCTACCAAGAAGAGACCTGACACCCTATGAGCATATGCAGGGGGAGAAGGTCCCTCTCAGTCACAGTCATAGGGGAAGGGAGTAAGGAGGAAATGGGAGGGAAGGAGGAATGGGAGGATTGAAGGGATGGGATAACAATTTAGATGTAATATGAATAAATTAATAAAATATATTTTTTAAAAAAGAGTCCAGGACAGCCAAGTCTACGCAGAGAAACCCTGTCTCAGAAAGATGAGTCAGGGGAGAAGTGACAGAGAATGGGTCACCAAAAACCTAGGATATATGACAAATCCTTTGGAAATCCACTATTTGGTAGGCTTATTTAAAAATACAATTTTTAAAAATGGAGTCTGAGCACAGGTATCCTGTATAGGTAGACAGTGCTTCCCTCAAAAGACACAGTTATAAAAATAAAATCTTGGTGCTAAGTATGGGTTGTCTCGCTCGGTATTGCTGGTCAGGAGGGTCCCATAGGACCTCAAAACCTGAATCTATCACCATGGCTCTTGGTTCACCAGAACTGCATGGGAGGGGGCATAACACACCTGGGTTTCACGACAGAGGAATCAAGCTGGGAGCCACCTGAAAACATCCTCCCTAACAGCTAGTGTGATGCTTTGCATAAGCAGCAACCCCTATAGGCTATACATTTGAATCCTTGGTCCCCAGCTGGTGGAACTGTTTGGGAAGGATTAAGAGGTGTGGCCTTGTTGGTGGAGGTGTGTGTCGCTAGAGGCGGGCTTTGAGGACCCCAAAAACTCATGCCATTCCCAGTTAGCTCTCTCTGACTCGTGGTTGTATCTCAAAATGAGAGCTCTCAGCCACTGCTCCGGCACCGTGCCTGTCTGCCTGCCTGCTGCCATGCTTCCCACTATGATGGTCTGGAATCTATCCCTCCAAAACTGTAAGCCCCCCCCCCAAAACCTTTTTCTTCTACATGTTTCTTGCTCATGGTGTCTTAGCTAGCTTTCATAGTGCCACAATGTGCTATGCTACTGGGAGAGAAAAGCCTTAATGACTACATGCTATAGGCTAGAGAGATGGCTCAGAGGTTTAAGCACACTGTCTCTTCTTCTGAAGGTCCGGAGTTCAATTCCCAGCAACCACATGGTGGCTTACAACCACCTGTAATGAGATCTGGTGCCTTCTTGTGGTGGGCAGGCACACCTGTGGGCAGAACACTGTATAAATAACAAATATATATATATATTTTTTAAAAACCTGCATGCTACTATACTGACTTTCCAGGCATGACGTGCCCATTTGTGCAGTATAGGCGTGACAGTTACATGGGCAACCAACCAATTTTGGATTGGATTTGAGGTCTACTCTACAGGAGGAAATTCATCCCTGTTTCTGCAAAACTGGTCAAAAGTCGATCCGTAGGGAAGGCACAGGCCCTAGAGGGGACCTTACTGCTATTGTCTTACTTTATGGACAAATTATCAGACTACTTTCTAAATATTTACACTTACACACAGATTAGTGCTACCCTCAACGTTGGCCAGAGAAGCTGCTTTCTGCAGCAGTCAATGCGGAGACTCACAACTTACTGACAATAAGTTGATTACTGGGTGCTCAGCTCTAAATGGGACACCCCCACTTATATCAAACACCCCCCCAACCCAAGGCTCAGGTGCTTCATCTTGGAAGAGGAAGAGAGAAAGACTGTAAGAGCAGGACAGAGATAGGTGCCTTGACCTTCTGTCTGCAGGACACAACATGACCAGGGCACTCAGGAACCCACTGCAGCCGTGATTGCCTGCACAAGATCAAGCCAACAAAAGCAATCAATATTCCAACAGGTGGCGGCATCAACTGAACTCAGTGGGTCACAAAAAAGAAAAATGGGGGGGGGGCGGTATGGAGTGGGGAGGGATGCCTGAAGGGAGTGTGACAGGGCAGCTGAGGGTTGCCGTGACCAAGATACACTGTTTACATGTATGAACCTGTCAAAGAATGAATAAAAGACATTCTGTTAAAAAAAAAAAGATGAAAAAATCTTACAGATATAAAAAATATTTTTAAGGAAAGTTAAAGAGAAAAGAAAATATATTAGACAACAGAGGATTTTGTACAAAGATTCTGTCCAAAGGCAAAAGACCATCAGGAATAAAATCAGAGATTAGGATAAGACCAAACAGAGTATGTCACAGACAGCTTCATGGAGTTTAAAACTTACAAACAGTGTGGGTTTACAGAGACCTGCTTAAAGAACCAAGACTTTATTTTTATTAAGATAACTGCTTTTGGCCAGAGAGGTGGCTCAGCGGTTAAGAGCACTGACTACTCTTCCAGAGGTTATGAGTTCAATTCCCAGCAACCACATGGTGGCTCCCAACCATCTATAATGTGATCTGATGCATACTGTATACAAAATAAATAAATCTTTAAAAAAAAAAAAAGATAACTGCTTTCAGCTTCTAATTAGGAAAAAACATCCTTACAGGGTCAGGGCGTGTTTTTAAATGTCCCCGACAAGCTTTACCAGAGTGTTGCACAAAAGCTAAATTTTAAAGTGCAGTCCACCCTTCTATACTGGTGTCAAGAGCTGGGTGTGCAAGAGTCGTGCTTCGTGGGCAAAGCCAACAAGAACATAGGGGCAGCCAACATTTTATTCTACAGCATTAAGTATGAAAAATAAGATGCCAGGCAACAGCTATGACATGGAGAAGTTTATTATAGATGCATAGGAAAGCAGGGAAGGACGGGGAGGGGTGCCCCAAGGGCGGGGGGAGAGACAGACAGACAAACAGACAGAGGCAGAGACAGCGAGAGAGAGGAAGAGGAAGAGAGGGAAACGAGGTGAGTTTGCCTTTTTTTATATCCTGGGCAGGGGCACACCTAGTGGTTGGCAGGCAATGACATCATACACAGGTTGCTAGGCAGACTCGGGGCAGGTATGCTAACACCCAGTCAACTAGGTCTCAGGGGATGATGGACAAGAAAGAAATGACCCTGCAGCTCCAGTTAGTCACATGCCATGGCCTCTTGATCAGAGAGACCATGGAGACTCCAGAAGCCTGATCTAATCGGGTTTAATCTGTAAAGAGAGGGGTCAGCATGCAGGGAAAGGTCCTTAATGCTTTCAGGAAAAGCTACTTGGTCAGGAAGAGTCTGATGCATCCCAGGAGATAATGCCGGTGAGGGCGGGGCCACAAGGGGCCAGAGAGATGGCTCAGTGCTTAAGAATGCATACTGCTTCTGCAGATGCCCTCAGTCTGGTTTGCAGCACCCGAGGAGGACAGCTTACAGCTGCCTGTAGCTCCAACTCCAGGGGATCCCACACCCTCCTCTGGCCTCTCCGGACACCTGTACTCACTTGCATGTACCCCCACACAGACACATACATACAATTAAAAGTAAAATAAATCTTTTTTTTTTTTAATCCCATCACTACTTAAAGGAGACATGGGGCTCCTACCAATTCTCCAAGAGTAACTCCTAAGGAGCCTCAGCCGACTTTAGTAGTAACTGGAAAACAGTTCATCTGAGGCCACCTGCATGGACTTAAACACCCAGCAGGAAACCACAGCCAAAGAATAAAAGGACTGGTAATTATACACAACACACACACACACACACACACACACACACACACACACACACACACCTAAATTTAAAACTTTAAAAAGGGGACAAACAGTGCTCTTGGCCTTCAGGACCTCCTCACTAAACCTTGAGAATGGTGCTGGTGAGATGGTTCCATACGTAAAAGTGTCTGCTGCCAAGTGTGGTGGTCTGAGTTCGATCCCCAGAACCTACGTGTTGGAAGGAGAGAATCAACTCCTGCAATGTGTCTTCTGACTTTCACATATGCACTGCGGCATGCACATGCCCACATCTACACATGTCACACAAATACGTAAAGGTAATAAAGCACTGAAGCCCAGGGTATGGGCTCCTGTCAGCAGCTACGACAATCACAGCTACCAAACAGAGTGAATTCCATCCCTAAGCCTGAAGCTGTAGCCTTACTTTTTAGGTTTTGGATTTCTTCACTATCTCTCCTTTGGTGCTGTTGGTGCCCAGTGATTGCAATCTCACACACTCCTTGTTTGTTCCAATCTATTCCTTCGTTGGGTTTCTCCTAAAATAATCATTTTGGTATCTTGCTATATTCATATGTGTCTGGATGTTTGTTTGTTTTCTTTTTTTCAAAACAGGGTTTCTCTGTGTAGCCTTGGTTGTCCTGGACTCACTTTGTAGTCCAGGCTGGCCTCGAACTCACGGAGATCCGCCTGCCTCTGCCTCCCGAGTGCTGGGATTAAAGGCGTGCGCCACCACGAGCGGCATGTATGGGTGTTTCTGGCCTGCATGTATGCTTGTGTGCACCACCTGCATGCCTAGCGTTCATGGAGTCCACAGGGAGGCAGATCACCTGGAATTAGAGTCACAAATGGTTGTGACCAGCCATGTGCGTGCTGGGAATTCAACCCCAGTACTCTGCAAGAGTGGTCAATCATCTTAGCAGCTGAATCATTTCTTTAGCCTCTCTTGCCATATTCTTTCTTTCCCTTTTTTTTTTTTTGAAAATATATTCTTTTCTCATTACAATATATTGTGATTACAGTTTCCCTTCCCACTCCTCCTCCCGGTCCCTCCCCACCTCCCCTCCCATCCGGATCCACTCCCTTTCTGTCTCTTACTAGAAAAGAACAGGCTTCTAGAAGAGAACACCCAAACATAACAAAATCAGATAAAATAATAATAAGATAAAAGTAATAAGATAATATAAAAACCATCACATCGAAGTTGGACAAGGCAACCCAAGAGAAGGAAAAGAGCCCAAGAGAAGGCACGAGAATCAGAGACACACTCGTTCACACACTCAGGAGTTCCTTAAAAACATTAAACTAAAACCCATAATATACACCAAGGACCTGGTGCAGACTCATGCAGGCCCTGCACCCGCTGCTTCAGTCTCGGAGCTCATATGAGCTCTGATTTAGAGGGCCTTGGTGTCCTCCATCCTCTCTGATTCTCTAGACTCTTTCCGCCTCCTCTTCCACAGCCTACCATAAATGGAAAATATATACCAAGCCAGCCACAATACCTTTGATCTGCAGTCCTGCCTACAAAATGGGCTAGGGCAATGGTGGCACAAAGCTTGTGGGTGTAACCAACCAATGTCTGATTTGATTTGACTTAAGGCCCACTCTACAAGCTGGAACTCATACTCAGCACTGTGTGGATGACCAAGCAGCAGAGCATATAGCCCAGACACATAGGGTAAACCAAATACTACTGTCCTTTTCTTAAGTAGTGATAAAATGACTCCTAATGATATTCTGCTATACTCAAAAATCTTACTTAGTCATCATCAGACAAGCTTCTTCCTGCAGTAGATGGGAACAGATGCAGAGACATTACACACACACACACACACACACACACACAGAGAGAGAGAGAGAGAGAGAGAGAGAGAGAGAGAGAGAGACGCCTTGGAACACACAATTCCAAATAGGATGTTTCCATCAAAGCTCAGGGAATCTTGCTATAATTTTAATGTGTAACCCTCGGGGCTACATAGTAAGACCATATGTCCAAAAATTTTCAGAAAATAGAACCCACTCTTCAGAACTGCTTTGAAAATATGTGTGACCATAAATGGCATCTATTAAACACGGGCTGGTTTTGAAACTGAGCCATTCACCAGGGGCCTGGAAATGGATTTTCCATAGTATAGGGAAGAGATTGTAACAGAGAAAGGACTTCCTCTCAAAGAGCTGGTCACCAGGAAGTGTCCTGCACCTGAGCCACCTGGATAAAGAGTCCAACCTGAGATTGCATTGCATGTGGTAAAGGTGAGGCCACTACCAACCGAGACAGAAAGTGGGAGAAACTGTAAGTCCAAGAAGAGGGGCAGGTCCTCTGTGGAGGCACCAAGGCTGTTGTTAACCAGGAAGTAGACTCCTCAGGGAGGACAGGGAAAGGCTGGCAACCCAGACCCACAAGAGGCTGGCACAGAACGAGAGTGATTTGGACCCAGACCAGGAAGAATGTAGGAATAAACAGAGGCAGCAAGGTCAGGAGAGCAGCTCAGGGCAGCAAGGCCAGGAGAGCAGCTCACGGCGGCAAGGCCAGGAGAGCAGCTCAGGCGTGGCAAGGCCAGGAGAGCAGCTCAGGGGCAGCAAGGCCAGGAGAGCAGCTTAGGGGCGGCAAGGCCAGGAGAGAAGCTCAGGGCGGCAAGGCCAGGAGAGCAGCTCAGGCGTGGCAAGGCCAGGAGAGCAGCTCAGGGGCAGCAAGGCCAGGAGAGCAGCTTAGGGGCGGCAAGGCCAGGAGAGAAGCTCAGGGCGGCAAGGCCAGGAGAGCAGCTCAGGGATGGCAAGGCCTGGAGAGCAGCTCAGGGCAGCAAGGCCAGGAGAGCAGCTCAGGGGTGGCAAGGCCAGGAGAGCAGCTCAGGGATGGCAAGGCCAGGAGAGCAGCTCAGGGATGGCAAGGCCTGGAGAGCAGCTCAGGGCGGCAAGGCCAGGAGAGCAGCTCAGGGATGGCAAGGCCAGGAGAGCAGCTCAGGGCGGCAAGGCCAGGAGAGCAGCTCAGTGTGTGGGAGGGAGGTCCCTGGGCTCCTCCCTAGCACTGCAGAAGAAAACATGAACAAGGGTGTTCACTCATTTATTCCATTATGGACTAAGTTCATATTAAGCTACCTCTGTGGATCTAACAGATGGAAAAGTCTATGCATTAAGAAATTGAACATAAGCCAGGCGTGGTGGCGCACGCCTTTAATCCCAGCACTCGGGAGGCAGAGGCAGGCGGATCGCTGTGAGTTTGAGGCCAGCCTGGTCTACAAAGCGAGTCCAGGACAGCCAAGGCTACACAGAGAAACCCTGTCTCAAAAAACAAAACAAAAAAAAAAAGAAAAAAGAAAAAAGAAAAGAAAAGAAAAGAAAAAGAAATTGAACATGATTGAATGTAAAATAGTAATAGGAATGCACCAGTGCAGACAGAATGTGAGGGCTGAGGGTTAAGCCAAGACCTATCAGAAGAGTAGGGGAAAGATCAGGGAAAAAGTGGTGTTGACAGCACAGCGTGTGCAAGGATCCAGAGGTGGAGGGAGGTCTGAGTGCAAGAACAGAGGCAGCAAGTCCTGTGACCTCTCCAACTCGGCCCTGTCACTACCTGCTGCCACCTTCTTCTTCCTCATGCTGGACATTTCCTCTGTCCCTCTGGACCTTCCTTGCTGGGCTTCCAAAGTCACCTAGCCTGGCTCTCCCACTCCTCCCCCAAGGTCCTTTCTGAAGACTCCCCGACATACTACACTTCCAAAGAAGGTGACCATCACAGCCCCGTGACCTCTGTTTCCTTGTCCTCTCCTCTAATATGTTTCTTCCTTACCAGTCTACAGAAGCGGCTCTTGGTAGAATCCATGAGGGACCTTGGATCCAGGGGACATTTTCGTCTTCTTAACTTGCCCTCTCTGCTATGCTCACCCCTGGCTGCTTCCCTGGGACTCTCTCTCCCTGCACCCTCAGGCGCTCTGGATCTGCTCCAGGAGCTTCCCAGGGGGTGTCCCCTGCCCTGTCTTCAGGACTCCCTGTTCTCACCACTGTTTTATTCACGCCCCAAGCCCCAAGGCCCACCTGCCCCTGATGGAGCCACGGCCAGCGGTAGCCACGCTTGCTCAACCAGGTCACTTCTACACTTGCCACCAAAGCGCCTTTCATAGAATGCAAAGCCAAGCCACTCTTGTTACTACTGTGAACGGCATTCCAGGGACATGACCAGCCCTGTTCTGTATCCAGAATCATCTCTTCCCCTGGTCCCTTGCAACAACCGACCTCTAATGCAGCATTAGCCACGCCCCCCTTCCTTAGGGCCTTTGCACACGGCATACCACACCTCAGTTCTTTGAGTTTATGTTCTTACATCTCTGTCAGCCAAGCTCAAACAGCATCTCCTCCCGGAACATCTAGAGCTGCCACAAGGCCACCCTGATTCCTCTATCTCCAGGTCAAGGCCCCACTACCTGCTTTCATAACTCGTCTTATCCTCAGAGTACATGTACTGCAGGCTTTATCCTTTCGGCTTTACTGTGGCGCTAAGGCAGGGGTTGAAAAACCAAAGCCATAGACCAAATCTAGCCCACCACCCAACTTCTGAAAATCAAACTATGCCAAAAGATGATGCTTCCTTGTTTATATTCTTGCTATTCTTGTTTTTGTCCAAACAATAGCGTTTGTGTCCCGCTAACCTGTAACTGTCAACTTGACCCAATCTAGAATCATCTCAGGGAAAAGCGTCGATTGAGGAATTGGCCCGTGGGTGTGTCTGGGGGGGGCCGCCTTGATCACTGAGTGGTGTGGGTGGTGTCCAGCTCACTGTGGGTGGTGCCATCCCTAGGCAGATGGTCCTAGGCTGTATAAAAAAGCTAAGTATGAGCTCAGGAGGGCATGGGTCAGCAAGCAGCTTTCCTCCATGGCTTCTGTTTCACTGCCTTACTTCCCCCTCTGCCCTCCAACTTGCTTACAATCCACCCCCAGGGGCATCCATCATCCCTAGGGCCCCGCCCAGTCTGTTTTCTGTCCATCAGGCGAGGGTTTTATGTGATTAAAACAGAAAACCCCACAGTGCCATTTTTTTTTTTTTGCTGTTGCTTTTTTTTTTTTTTTTTGAGACAGGATCTTACTATAATCCCAAATTGGCAGCCAATTGGCAATCCCCCTGCCTCAGTTTCTCAGGTTCTGGGATTACAAGCAAGCACCACTTGCTTTTTTTTGGTTTTTTGATTTTCTTTTTGTATTATGATCATAGCCTCATGCTAGCCTCTGGGGTCATGTGCCAGGCCTGGCCCCCTCCCCTTCCTCTCCTACAGGTCTCCCAACCCTCCTTCCTGTGCCAACAGATACCCCAAACATGCCAGACACCACCTCGGGCCTTACAGATGCTGTTCCCACTCCCCCAAACAGCCTTTGGAGCCCATGTCCACATAGCTCACATCCTCAGATGGCAAAGGTCATCAGAGATAACTACATTTAAAACAGCATCGCTGTCCAACCCTGGCACCTCCCTCTCCCTCCCCAGACTCTGTTTCTACCACCTGCCTCCCCAGTGACACATTATCTATGATATCAACCCCATATGTCCATCTCCGTTCACTAGAATTCAATGTTCACAAGCACAGGGAGTTTGGACTAACTCTTAGTTAGGTGACAAGGACTGGATGGTGGCTCTTCCACCCATTAACTCTACACTTGCTCTCCTCCGATATATTGGTGTGAGCGGCTTGCCAAGCACGTCTACAGCACTTCAGAAAACCACCTTCCTCTCTGTCTTTAGAGGAGTGGAAAGACAGGTGTTCTCCGTCCCCACAGATCTCCAGAAGCCATGAGAGAAGAGGCTTGGAGACTCCCATAAGAAAAGGAGGCCCCGAGAGGGAAGTGACTGGGTCAGGTCACATGGGATATTAGCAGCATGGCAGCAAAATCTCTCTGGACCCCTAGTCTTAGGTCCTAACTCTGCCCTGTCTTACACAAGTGCACCCTCTAGTTTGGGCACGCTCTGGGATGCAGGGCCCAGCAAGGATCAGGAAGCAGCCAGCTGAGGAGTTGAAGATGATAAATGAATCAGGCTCCGGGTGCTCCCAGACCAGAGGAGCTCCTGCCCAGTTGGAATCACCTGACCAGGGAAGCGTGAAATGGCCCCATTAGGCAGAGGAGGCTCAGGCTGCTACAGAGGAGCCTGGCTGAGATGCCCTACTACAGGGCCTGGAGTCAAGACCTGGGAAGAAAAGACCAAGGAAGCAGATGTTTAGGTAAATAGATTGGGGACGGGTCTCCCAGGCATGGTCCCCATTGTGGCCCTGGAGATGGCTGGCATGCACTTGGCCCTTGGTACCCCCCAGCATCTGGCAATCAGGCTGCAGCGTTGCCTGGCAATCTGTACTGCAATTTTACCCAATGTCATCTGTCACAGGGGGTTAGGGGACTACACCTGGACTCCGAGTTTCTTGGTAATTTGAAAAGACCTACGAGAGAAACAGAGGCCAAGAGAAGTGGAGAGTGAAGGAGCCACCCAGGTGCCATGGCAGCAACAGGACACTGTGGCTACAGCAGATTTAGTAGCCACAGCCCACACTGTGTGAGGCTGCTCCCCCTCTGCCCGGGAGGACGCCAGGAATATAAGCACCGTTCACTAGTGCTACTGGGAGACAGGTGAGTAGCAGCCTGCCCAAGGTCACACTTTTGGCTCAGTGGAACAACAATTCGAGCCTTTCCACTCTGTTGCCCAGGTGTAAGGCTGGGGGTGCTGTGGGAGCAGGGGAACCATGCCAGGGGAACAAATACACTCTGGTGAGGACTGAACAGAAGAGAAGGCATGAAGGAGCCCTGCTTTCCCTAGCCACAGTGTTAGTCCCAATCCGTAGGGAAGCCACGGCCCCAGGCAAGGAACCACTTAGCAGATGGGCAGAGCCTGCATCCTAGCAGAGACTGTGACACCAGTCTCTGACCACCTGATACCCACTTGGGCCCCTACCTTCCTCCCCCCCACCCCCCCACCCCCCCCACCCCCGTCTGCTAAGTGTGGCTTGAGGTGGATGGGTGACCACCTGGTAGAAGACTCTTTGTCCCTCTTGTCTGTGGAGCAAACCAACAGGAAGCTACCTCCACGGACAAGAAGCAGGACTGTGGGTGGGCAGAGAAGGACACCAAGAGCAAGCCTAGGGAACCCCAAGATGGCAGACAGGGACACCCACCCCACCCCCATCCCTTGCAGCATCAATGGCACCTGTCTGCTGGCTCTCTGTACCCTTAGCACTTGAAGACTTGGTTGTAAACAGGAGGCGAGAGCAGTTAGGTATGAGGCAGGAGTGAAAGGCCTTGCTGCATTCACACCCGGCTCTCAGCATGTCCAGGAGGGTCCAGGAGGGGAGGCAAAGGCCTCCTAAGAGAGTCATCCACTTGTGTGGGACCAGCACGCCAGGTTCGCTTCCATGCAAGGACGTGGAGTGCTGTTCACGGAGACAGCATCAGAAACCGGGTGTAAAGGGACAGGGTATCTCTGGAAAGCACGGGTTGCCATTGGCCCTGAGGAGACCATGGGAAGGGAGCCATGCAAGTGTGCCTCTTTGTGTCTCTACCTTTTGAATTTTGAATGCAGTAATAATACATCTGCACAGATTCACCCTTTACGACCCAGGAGCTGGGACCTGCCTTCAGGGAGAACAATAAACAATAAACAATAAACACACTGCGGCCTTACAGCTAGAAATGTCACCAGGACCAGTCTCACCCCCAAGGGTCCCATTTCTCATCTGCCCTGCAATAGGCTTGTACCCTAGAGTTCCACCCTATCCTCCAGTATGGGGGCTCACAGAGCTTTCCTTCCATGTGTGACTCCAGAACAGGGTCTGATCCCCCCCCCCCCCGCCACTGGTCCAAAGTACCTGTGTGTACACACGCATACACCCACAACTTCCATCTCCACCAATTAAGTATAATTTCGGGACTATGGACTTCTGTGGATCATCCACTCAGCCCTGGCCTCAATTGAGGAAGATAAGGCTAGATTCTGCTTGTTTAATCTTTGCAGGCACTGTGTGTGCAGAAGCCAAAGTAACGACATGGAAATAGGCTAGCCAGAAGGGTGACTGTCGAGAACACCAGGCTCAAACAATCGGTAGTCAACGACAAATTCACAACATTATTATGTTTGCACCAAAGCGCCAGTCCAACATTTGGTGCTGGGAGGCAGCGAATAAAGTTTTAATGAGTTCATTTTCTAGCTCACATTGAAAATAAATCACCCATTTCTTTGAGTTGCTTGTGCACCGTGGCCTGGGACACCTTCCTGGGTCAGTTCACACGTACTTCTGCCTTAGAGCAGGGCTGTCACATCTCACACAGAGAAACAGGGTCTATTCTCGATCAGACTTGGGGAAGCTGCCCGCCCCAGGGTCCTAAGAATGGGGGGGTGGGCGGGGAACCTCCCTGAGTTTAGCCTCCATCTCTCCTGCAGCAGCAATACTCGCTTTTCTGCTTTTACATCTAGGCTGAGATCAGTAAATCTCAGGCCACCTGAGAGATGGCCTGAAGCCAAGGCTGCAGGCTGAGGCTGGGAATCTGAGGGCTGGGACCTAGCCCTCCCCAAATGTTCAGTTGCAGTGTGTGACCTTGGGCAGGACTGTCAGCCACCCTGGGCCTTAGCCCTTGCACAGCCCTGAGCGAACGTTAGCCACCCTGCTCTGCTGCTGAAGGGCAGCTGTGTTCACCAGGGCTCAGAGCTTTCAACCCATACCCAAGCATGGCTGTTTTTAAAGCTCAGACACACACACACACACACACACACACACACACACACACACACACACACAGGGTCTGAGCACTGAGGAGCCTCTCAGACCTTGCAACAGCAAAGCCTGCCTTTTGGATACACCCAAGCAGAAGCCAAACTCCCGCCCCAACCACTACACCAAATACATCTCATGGCTGACAACAGCAGTCTCCACAAAGTCACCTCTGGACCCCTTGTCCCTGCCCACGCCTTCCACTCCCCCACTGAGCCCTACCAGTGGGGTACCTACTGTAACCCTGACTATCAGGGTTGAAGGGTTAGCGTCCCATCAGGCAGGCCCTCTGCACCTTTCCTCTCTAACCCTCAAGCGAGGACCTCAGCTTGACTAGACAGAAGAAAAACCACCCCTTTGAGGACAGGAACAAGACTTCTTTGACCTTGTCAGCCAAGGCACTAAAGTTGCTGAACCACTCGCCAACCAGGTCACCTGCATCCCAGCTGCCTCCAGCCCTGGAAACTGCTTCCTCGGGACTCCAGAGAATTTCCCCATCCCGAACCTGCAGGCAGCTGTCCTGGAAGGAAAGGTGCTCTCCTCTCTGGGCATTGTGACACTCAGAAGGACAGAAAGGTGGAATCCCCACTCTTCATGTGTGGCAAAATGTGCGTGCATGCGTGCGTATTTGGGGGGGGGAGACTTGTTCCCAGCCATGCTTCCTTAGATTATGGGGTCAGCTAAGTGGGGTCAGGTAGAAGCTTGGGACCAGCTAGTGGGTTAGTGGAAGCAAGGGGCAGGGCACTGGCTATGGGGCCTTGGGAGGATTGGGGTGCATGTGCTCTGGGAGGAAAAGGGACAAGCAGGACAGTGGCACTATGCCCCTGGTCATGACCTAAGGAAAACACACACACACACACACACACACACACACACACACACACGCACACGCACACGCACACACACACACGTACACATACGTGCACACACACGCACACACACGTACACACACACTCACGCACACACACATACACACACACACGCACACACACATACGCGCACACACACACTCACGCACACTTTGCCACACACGAAGCACACTGTGCCTTCCAACTGTCCCCTGTCTTTGATATTAGACGCATATCTTCACTTTAAAATGGACGTTCCTCCTCGCTGACCACACAGCATAGGTGCTGAAGTCTGAGAGGCTCCTCGGTGCTCACTACCTCTGCTCTTAAAGCTTTGGGGGGATGGAGAGGTCTTTCAGGAGTGTGTGCACATTGAATGTGTGAGGTGTCATACGTGGTAGGCAGGTGTATAGCTGTGCAGTGTGAGAGCATGGCGTGAGGAATGGGTTATATGTGAATCAGTGGCATGTAATGTGGGGGTTAGGAATGTGTGCTATATATGTGGTGTGTAATGGGGCCTGGGGACATAGAACTGTGGTGTGTGGCGTGTGGTGTGTGTAGTGAATAGGGGCAAGAGTGTGAGGTATACGGTGGCTGGTATATACTGGACATAGTGGGCACATGTGTAGTGTGTACATATGTATTGCGGGTTATAGATATATGAAATTTAGCATATAGTGGAAAGCAAGGTGCATATAATAAGTAGGGGTGGGGTGTAGGAGGCAGGTAGAGGTAAGGGGTGGGGTGTAGGAGGCAGGTAGGGGTAAGGGGTGGGGTGTAGGAGGCAGGTAGAGGTAAGGGGTGGGGTGTAGGAGGCAGGTAGGGGTAAGGGGTGGGGTGTAGGAGGCAGGTAGAGGTAAGGGGTGGGGTGTAGGAGGCAGGTAGAGGTAAGGGGTGGGGTGTAGGAGGCAGGTAGGGGTAAGGAGTGGGGTGTAGGAGGCAGGTAGGGGTAAGGGGTGGGGTGTAGGAGGCAGGAGGAGGTAAGGGGTGGGGTGGGAGTCAGAGTGATGGGTGGTGGCTGTGGTGGTGTATATACAGTGTGCGTGTAGGAGGTAAGGTGTATGTGGTGTGGCATATGGAGTTGTTCTGGGGGTTATATAGAGTATGTGATGTGGCTGAGTGACAGGCACTGTGGCTGAGTGACAGGGGCTGTGGTTGGGTGACAGGAACTGTGGTTGGGTGACAGGGACTGTGGTTGGGTGACAGGGACTGTGGCTGGGTGACAGGGACTGTGGCTGGGTGACAGGCACTGTGGCTGGGTGACAGGCACTGTGGTTGGGTGACAGGCACTGTGGTTGGGTGACAGGCACTGTGGTTGGGTGACAGCGACTGTGGCTGAGTGACAGGGACTGTGGTTGGGTGACAGGGACTGTGGTTGGGTGACAGCGACTGTGGCTGAGTGACAGGGACTGTGGCTGGGTGACAGGGACTGTGGCTGAGTGACAGGGACTGTGGCTGAGTGACAGGGACTGTGGCTGAGTGACAGGGACTGTGGCTAAGCCTCCTCTGCTTGCTTCCTGCTTGAGCTGACTGTTTGAGCCTGTGGTGCCCCCTGCTGATTACAGGCCTAGGCAAGGCTCCTACTCAGGGAAGAAAACAATGGAAGCAGGAGAGAAGGCTACAGAAGGAAGCTATGACCAACCCCAGCTAGAAGAGGGTCTAGCTCCATCTCTCAGGCCCATGAAGGATACATATGTTATCAAAAGGCTGTGTGTGCACACACGCAAGTGGACACATGCATTTGAACATAAATGTGAGTATGAACATGTGTTCACAGGCACCATAGGTGCAAACTAGTGTGCATTGCAGCCCTATGTGAAACGTGAAAAACCCTGGGGCAGGGACAGCTGGGTTTCAGACTCACCTCTTGCCCAGGAAGCTATGGTCACAACAGAAGGCCCCACACCTAGTAATGAGGATATCATCTGACGGCTCTCAGAGAGTGTTCTGCCTCTTCCACGATGGCCCACAACCTCCAAGACCTGACCTGAATGTGGGACAGCTCAATCCTCAGACACAAACAGCACGTGCGCTGCAGAAGAGCCAGGACTGTGTTCTCTATCCGCAGGACAGACGAGAGCCGTGCGCTGACCACAGGCCCAGGCTCTGTCCAACAAAGCCAGGGCGACTACACAGGTACTTAGGTGAGGGGGTGGATGGGTGGTGGGTAGGTGAGTGGGTGGCAAGCTGCTACACAGGCAGGTAGCTGGGAGCCTACTTCCCTAGCTCTGTACATCCCTTCCCCAGGGACTGCCCACTTCTGCCTGGTGTCAGTCACCCGTGCCCACTGCCGAGCCCACAAAGGCTATGAGGAGGAAGCGGCCTGTTTCTTCCAATGTTCTCCTATTCCCATCCCAACCCTGCCCAGAGAAACAGCCAGGTAGCTGGGCCTGGCAACAGGTAACCCAGAAGGTGAGGTCTCACCAGGAAGGGCTTCTCCTGGAAACTCTGCCCCCCCACGCCAGACCCCAAGGCTGGAAGCCAAAATGGCCAATCAGTGGTGTGTGGCAGGCCTGCTACCCTGGAATGATCCACCTGAGGGGAGAGGTGGCCTACTGGCCACCACCCCCTTCAAGTCTGGCAAGGAAACCTATGACATGACTTTGCTCACGGATGCCTCCTTTCCCTAGCCTTGAGACTGACGCTTCTAAGTGCAGCTGCGTCGGGTCTGTTTTTTATGCTCATACTCACTCTCTTTTACTCCCTCCCCCCCCCCCCCCCCCGTGCCAGACCCTGTGCTGAAAACTAACCATACACGCTGAAGAAAACCCACTGCCGTCCCCAAGAAGCTCGCCAAGAAGATGCCAAACTCGGGGCTTCATGGCATGGTGGAGCAGATGTGACTCTAGTTGCTTGACAGAGGCCCCCAAGGCCCCCCCCTGTGAATCCCCGACGTCCTGGCATGGCCAGCCTAGGGTTCTGCTTTCCATCAGCCACTCTAAGCTTCTGAGGTGCCCTGAGAAGGCTGGCCTCACAGGGGAGGGGTGAAGAGGTGCCAGCCCTGAGGTGCAGAGACAAAGGAGCCATCCTTGCTGCACTCCAGAATTCAAAGCTGCACCTCGCTCACTCCTCAGCACAGATGGAGCTGTGATAACTCCCAGTAACAGGAGAGGAAATTGAGGCTAAGCAGGGTATGAAAGAGGGTGTCTGTCACATCGCAGGTGTCTGTCATATCACAGGTGTCTGTCACATTGCAGGTGTCTGTCACATTACAGGTGTCACATCTCAGGTGTCTGTCACATTGCAGGTGTCTGTCACATTGCAGGTGTCTGTCACATCGCAGGTGTCTGTCACATCGCAGGTGTCTGTCACATCACAGGTGTCTGTCACATCGCAGGTGTCTGTCACATCGCAGTCATTTTACCTTTCCCAGATGATAAAGAGAGCTGCACCCCCAAATAATGAGCCATGTGGTGGGTAAGAAGTCTAAGGACCCTAGTCTGTCCTGGTGCATGATGGGTGCTCTGGAATCCAGGGAAGGGTCAGCCAGAGAGGACAGTCTGGTCTCTCGGTTTCAGTATACCCTCCTCCCAGACACTGGTCAGGAGCAAGGACCAAGACGTGTCGGCCACTCTCCAGACGGAGATGCCCATTACTGCCAGCACCCCTGACATCTCACAGTATCCGGGAACGAAAGTGGGTCATGCCAAGTCCTGGGGGCATAATTAGAGTCCCGGAAGCCAACTTTGTCCCACATGACCTGGGGCTGGAACAGATATGGAAACGGGGCTGGGAGGGATGAAGCCTGGCCTCAGAGCACCATCAGGCTGCCAGAGAGAGCGGTGGAGAGAAAAGATGTATGCTGCAAAGCCCCACCTCAGGACCCAACCTAATGGTGAGGAGCCAGGGAAAGAGCAGATGCCACCAAGTGGGCTGAGCCAGTACCTGGCTCAGGCAGATAGGCCAGTGTGGCCACTTTCTTCAGCCACCTGAGCTTAGGCAGGTTGCTTAACCTCTCTGGGCCCTTTTCTTTCTACCTGCAGAGTGGTATCACAGCAGAGCCTGCCTCCGGGGGTAACAAGGTTGGGAACAAAGAGGGAAGTGGATGGCATGCCCAGAACAGGTTCTAGGGTCTTTGGAAACAGGCCTTCAAGGAACAGCTGCAACTGACCCAGCGGAGAAGGCGAGGTGCACTCAGTTGCCTACCATTTCCTAGGGTGGGTTTGGTGCCTTTGTTGTACTTTCTAGACCCCCTGTTTCTCAGCCTTCCTAATGCTGTGACCCTTTAATACAGTTCCTCACGTTGTGGTGAGCCACCCAACCATAAAACTGTTTTTGTTGCTACTTTCTAACTGTAATTTGATTACTGTCATGAATCATAATGTAACTAGCTATGTTATTCGGCAATCTTAGGAGACCCCTGTGAAAAGGTTGTTCAATAGCCCTAAAGGTGCTGTGACCACAAATTCAGGCTTTTGCCCAACCTGGCAAGCTTTCATTAGGAAACCCTCCTTTAGCGGGGTGCGGTGGTGCTGCACACCTGTAATCTCAGCACTCAGGGAGGCAAAGGCAGGCGGATCTCTGTGAGTTCAAAGCCAGCCTGGTCTACAAAGCGAGTCCAGGACAGCCTGGCTACACAGAGAAACCTTACCTCTAATACTGTTCCCCCCACCCCCAAAAAAGAAACTCTCCTTCTCCCATCATGCTTTCAGCTGATCTTTTGGGGGGCATGGCTTGCGGCAAAGCTCTACTCCCTCTCCCCTCTTTGGCTGTAACCCCACTCTAGCCTTTCCAGCATCCCTGTATCTCAACATCGGCAACCTCATCCACCATGGCCATTACATCTCCACTTGGTTGTTCAAGTTGTAAGTTCTAGGCAGGTTCTTACTGCATCTAAGTTAAGATGCAATTAAAAAAAAAAAAGGCAAGAAAAACAAACAGCACTCAGCTCAGTGGCTGGCATGGCTGGTGTCGCACAGCATCTCAGCTCTCCCCAGTGGCCACTCTCTAGCACCCCAGCTTGCCCAGGAGCTCCAGGATACTCTAGTAGGGGAATATGGGTGTCACCAAAGTACAAGCGAAAGGGTGCAGAGGCTGGGGCCCACCCTGGGAAGTTTCCTATGTTAGCCAAGGTTTTCAAGGAGATGAGCGGGCTCAGAGGTGGCGTCCAGTTGTGAGCAACAGGCAGATTGAGTCCACGTGACTGTCGGTATCTCATGAGGAAGAACCAAGAGTGTACTACTAGAGCTGCCGCCATGGATGGCTGACTGAGGAAGGTGATGATGTCATGGAGTACTGCTCCGGCTCTGGGTACTGCCACCTCCTCAGAGCCTGGCCTGGGGGCAGGTGACCCATCTAAGAGGCTTCTCTCAAGAGGTGAAGCTTCAATCTACGCTGGGGTCGGGATGGGGAGGTGAACAGGTAGGAACAGTCCCTCTCTGACTAGGAGAGAAATGCCCAGAGCTCCAGCCTCCCTGTCCTGCACCAGAAGGTGCCCACAGAGAGTGTGCAGAGGTCTATTCCTGTCACAGGTTCACTGAGGGCATTTCCCTACTGAGCACATCCCAGGTGCACACATCCACTACCTGGAGAGGCCCATGCAGCACTTTTTACAGCCCTCACTCCAGAGGATGTGACAAGCCAAGGCAGTGTGACAGTGACAGTGGAGTGTGGTTCCCAAGCCAGTGTTCTCCCAAAGCCCCCAAGCTTGGAGCAGTTCCAGTATTCTGGAGACCTTGTGGGGTGGGTGTGCAGTCACCTGACCCCTGGCTGAAACTGTCCCTGGAAGTCCTACTGTGGCTCCTCTCAGATCCCTAGTCCCTGGGGAGCCAGAATTTGCCTACCTCCATAGAGGCCACAGGTGTAATTCAACATTTCTAACTTCCCTGTCTCAGACCTGAGGACCTCCTCATGTGAGGCGGGAAGGCAGACTCATCTAGCTAACATCCTCTCAGCTCTTCCCAGGGGTCCACTGCCCAAGCCGAGTCCCCTCAGCGAAAGCACCTACTACATTGGTCCATGGCTGTGGCCCTGCCCAAGACTCCATGCTGTGGCTCCTTGTAATGGATGACTGGAATTTTCTCTGACCCCCACCTCTTCTTCTCTAACGCAGTGAGGGTTGGAGGTAGATGAACTCCTGAGGGAGGAGGAGGCCTTCCTTCTTTTGGGTGTGGGACCTCTGATTTAGACTCAACATGAACATTTTCTGCATAGTCAGCACTGTCCAGTGCTGGCATCAGAAAGCATCTCTGGTCGTGTATGTGCTCTGTCACTGAGGATGTGCCCAGACAGGAGACACGGGACTGGCCTAGATGATGTGAGGGTTCCCTTTCCATTCAACAATCTTTCAATCTCTGACATTACCGTGCCAGGCCTTGCTTCAAGTTAGCCTCACTCACCTAGACCATGCCACGTAGGTCTCTAATTTGTCCTCAAAGAGAAGTGGCTGCCAGTATGTTGGAGGCTCCAGTATCCTCTTGCAGCATGGGCTGACATGGGGGAGGAAGGGAAAAAAAACAAGACAGACCATAGTAGCATAAGGAGACAAAAGCCTTTCTCAAGGGTCTGAGACCTGCAGGCCACCCCCAGGTGAGCTAAGGGCCCACTGCAGTTGCTGGGTCCAGATGGGAGCCTGGCCAGCTCTGGCCTCAGATAGGCCCGAGCTGTCAGGTGTGAAGAGCCCGGGCGATTTCTGAGGTTGCTAGAGAGCAAGGTGACTGCTGAAGGTGTACAGCCGTATGCAGCAGCTCGTTAAGCCCACAGAGCTTAAAAATAGGGAAGTGCGCAGGCAGAGGGGGAAGGGAGCTAGGACAGTCAGCATGCCAGAGGCAGGAACAGCCTGAGAGAGGCCTCCAAAACCATGCCAAAAGCCATGTGGTCAGCACCAAGCCCTCTGAGAAAGATGCCAGGGGACCGCTCTCCTCCCATTAGAGGCCCGCAGCCCTGAAGCCTGGTGTGGTGATGCATACTGGGGGAGGCAGAGGCAAGAGGATCGTGAGTTCGAAGCCAGTTTTTGCCAAAAACCAAGCCTGCTGCGACAGTGAACGCCTGTTATCCCAGGACTTGGGAGGTGGAAGCAGGGAAATCATTAGTTCAAAGCTAGCCTCAGCTACATAGAGTTTAAGATCAACCTAGACTACAGGAGCCCCTGTCCCAGACAAACAAAACATATCAACAAACAAACCAGAAAAAAAAAAAAGAACAACAATATATATATATATATATATATATATATATATATATATATATAAAACCGAGGGAGAGAGTGTAGGAAGACTATGGCTCAGAAGAGGGCACTGGCAGACAGAGTCAAGTGGGTCCACTGCTTTGTTCAAGGTTAAAGAGACAGGAGCACTAGCTGAATGCAGAGTGGACCTGCTCAAAGATGGTGTCCTCGGGTCTTCCAGTTTCCGGTTGTTCCCCTTAGAAGCCCCGACACCACCCCTCTCAGCCTGGTACCACAGGCACCAGGACCAGATGGCTTTCACACGACTCGCCCCCCCCCCCTTGCCTACTTCCAGCAGGGTGTCCCTTCTCTGCCCTCATCTTGTTTCCTCAGCCATGACAGAGATATTGCACACTCTGTCACACAAGGCAAAACAGCAGCACCCTGCAAGTCCCAGGGAAACACAGGTGGTGAGCTGACTGGCAGGAGTGCAAAGGAAAGAGAGCACTTGGACAGCATGTTGGGAAATGCAATGTGGCCATGGCTGCCTTGCTTTATAGCGTACAATGCAATTCACGATTTCACTGGAAAGTTCGGCAAAGAGCCCTGGGGACCAGCGGCAGCAGCGACCACTGACTCAATATCGAGCCACACCAGAGTCAGCCAACACATGCCGGGCACCTGGTGACACTGAACAGCATACCTCAGGTGAACACACACTGGCAGCTGGGCCAGCCTCAGGAGGTGGCTGCAGCAGCTACAGAGGGAGCAGGCCTCAGGGGTAGGTACGGATAGGCAGAAGGGACCCCTCACCCCACGAAAGAGTATCAGGCCACAGAAGGTTCCTGCCTACAGCAAGGCTGTGATGGAAGGGAGGCTGGTGGTAGGTTCTGACCTCCCCTGCCTGGCTCCAGGCCTGGTCCGGCGGCTAGGGAGGTGCTACTGAGAGACATCAAGGCCCCAGTTGCTGGGAGAATGGAGCTCACCCAGGGCAGGAGAAACTTCAGCGTTGGTTATTCTACTGTTATGGAACAATGGGGAAACCCAAGCCTTGGAAACTCCTTCCCCTTCCGGGCTAGGCCATGTTCCAGGTGAGGCACTAAGGAAGGCAGGCCTCCATGACAGCGCCCTCTCCAGCATGCCTCCCTCCTATCGGACGCCAGGCTGGATGCTTTGTATTTCAAAGGGAACTGAACTGAGGCTCAAATAAGTTCCCTAAAACCACATCGTAGTCAGAAGGAGAAACACAAAGTGCCGGGCCACTATGCCAGGATTTAGCAGTGGGTGATGGAGTCCCTGCTCTGCAGGGGCCTGGCAGGGGCCAGCAGTGCTCTCCCTCTCTGCCTCACTCGGCCCAAAGAGTGTGTCAAGTATCGTAGTATGGCGACCTGAGAGTCTAGCGTCTAAATCCCGGCTCTGTTAACTAAAGCTCTTGCAAATGGTGCCTCAGTTTCCTCACTTGGAAAAAAGAAGATAACGGCAGTGCCTGTCTTGTGTTGACTAAGAAACTCATCCACATGAAGAGTAGGGCCTTAGGATATAAATACACCATGTAAGAATAAACCCTTTGATGCCAGGCGTGGTGGCGCATGCCTTTAACTCTAGCACTCAGGAGGCAGAGGAAGGCAGATCACTGTGAGTTCCAGAACAGCCTGGTCTACAAAGCGAGTCCAGGACAGCCAAGATAAGATAGAGAAACCCTGTCTCAAAAAACAAAGAAAGAAAGAAACAAAAAAACCTGGGCTGGAGAGATGGCTCAGAGGTTACGAGCACTGTCTCCTCTTCCAAAGGTGCTGAGTTCAATTCCCAGCAACCACAAGGTGACTCCCAACCATCTATAATGAAATCTGGTGCCCTCTTCTGGCATGCAGGTATACATGCATATAATAAATAAATAAATAAATAAATAAAAGATTTATTTTTTAAAAAAGAATAAATCCTTTGAACTGGAGCCATAGCTCAGTGGTTAGGAGTGCTTGTTTATCTTGTAGAAGTTACAAACTTGGCTTTCAATATTCACATCGGTCAGCTCCCAACTGCCTGTAATTCCACCTACAGGGGCTCTGTGCCCTCTTCTGGCCTCCACAGGTAAAACACACACACACACACACACACACACACACACACACACACACACACAAATACATATACACACATAAAATAAGTCTCTGCCAGGTATGGTGACACAAGCCTCCAACTCCAGCACTTGGGAGACAGAGGTGAGCAGATCTCTGTGAGCTCAAGGCCAGCCTGGTCTACATTAGCTCAAAATCAATCAATCAAACCTTTGGACTGACGGGATGCCTCCGCAGCTGAAGGTTCCTGTTGCCAAGTCTAATGACCCGACTTTGATTCCCACAACCTCGTGGTGGAAGAATTGACTCTTGCGTGTTGCCCTTTGACCTCTACATGAGAGCTGGGGCATTTGCTCCCCCCATAAAGAAATAAAGAAATGTAATAAAAGGTTTATTTTCAAAAATAAACAACCGAACACAGCAGTTCCGATGCTAGGTACATGGCCGAGAGGAATGAAAACACTGTCCGGACTGCCTTTTCCCCAGTGCTCACAGCATCACTGTGAGCTGTGAACATCAGCTCAAATGCCTGTGAACTGATGAATATACAAACACAGCGCCTGGCCATATCCAGATGCCATCCACTAGAGAGAGAGGCAGCCCTGGCTCCGCCCAGTGTAGGGCGCCTTGGAGCACTGCCATAGTGTGCCACTCTACTTATGGAAAGATCCAGAGGAGGCAAAGTTATAGACATCTGAAAGTCAGTTATAGCTGGGCGTGGTGGCGCATGCCTTTAATCCCAGCACTCGGGAGGCAGAGGCGGGCAGATCACTGTGAGTTCGAGGCCAGCCTGGTCGACAAAGTGAGTCCAGGACAGCCAAGGCTACAGAGAGACCCTGTCTCGAAAAACCAAAAAAAATAAAAAATGAAAGTCAGTTATTAGCTGGTTAGGGCTGGGACAATGGAAAATAAGGGAACTGCAACATATCTGGGGTTTCTCCAGGGGTTGTGTGGGAAAAAAAAAAATCTAAAACTGAGTGTGGTGGTGGTAAAGTCATCAAGGTGCGCATTTAAAAATGTGTGAAGTGTTTGGGATGTGAACAACATTTAAACCAAGCTGTGTTTTCAAAGGAGGCGGATTATTTAGAAATTTGTGTCAGCAGTGCCCATGGTATTTTAGAAACAAGGCTCAGAGGCTGGGCTGCAGCTCAGGGGTAGGCTGTTAGCCGAGCATGCCCAGGACCTGGCTTGGGTACTGTCCCCAGCACCATGTAAAACTAGGTATGGCAGGGCATACCTTAATCTCAGCACTTGGAGGTGGAGATAGGAGGACAAAGTCAAGGCCATCCTTAGCTACCTAATGGGTTCAAGGCCAGAAGAAGTACACCAACCTTAAAAACAAAGAACACAGAATAGAAATGAGACTCAAAGCCACGTGCCCAAAGCTAGTAGGTTCAGGACCTGATTTTGAATTTTTTTTTTAAAGTTTATTAAATTTATTTGTGTGGGCATGTTCATATATAGGGGATACACAAGCCATGGCGCATATGTGGAGGTCAGAAGGCAACTTGCAGGAGTTGGTGTCCCACCATGTGTCCCACGGATTGAGCTCACGTTGTCAGGCATGATAGCAGGCACCCTTACCCTCTCAGTTAAAACTGCAAGTCCAGAGCTCTTCTCTAAAGTTTCCCTGTGGCCTACAGCAGCCCAGAGTCACGGGAAACCACATTTGCCCTTGAACGTCCTTGAAGAGTCAGGCATGGTAGCTCCTGACCCTAATCCTGACACTGGGATGTACTGGAGGATTGTAGCAAGTCTGAAGCCAGCCTGGGGGCCACAGTGAGTTCAGTACCAGGCACATGGTGAACTTGAGACCATATGGACTATATGGAGAGACAGTGTCTCAAACTTTATATATATATACATATATGTGTATATGTACACTTATGTGTCTTTGTATACATAAATACATAATAATAATCAGGAGCCAGGTATATATGTTTATATGTAATATATATACATATATCTAGTGGAGAGAGCCTCTATCCATACCAAGGATGCCACAAGAGAAGGTCTACCTGTTATCTAGTCTAAATGCATCCAATTTACACAAGGATAATATATAGGGAGATTGAGGTCAAGACCAAGGTCACAGGAGACAAGCACCAGAAAAGAACCCCATGATACTAGCCAAAGTTGAAGCCTTATCTAGTGATGCTTGGGGAATGGTGCCGGTGAAACGCAGCTGACTGAACACCATGAGCTCATGGTTGACTTTAGAAGTGACCTTGGCCAACCAACCTCATATTTTGGGCTCTTGGTAAGATGCTATTTGGGGAGACATGTGGGCGACAATCCCTAGACATTTCTTTTCCAAGACCCTGAGCAGCACTGAAATAATGCACGCCCCTCTTCAAGCCTGCCAGTCACCCACATTACCAGGTGGAGAGTCAAGGGGCAGTGGGCATCTCCCAGTTGCTGGCTTTGGGTGTGCATAACCTGGTCATCCCACAGTCTTTGGTAGCTGTTGAGGATCTAGGAGAGGCCTGTGGCCTAAGGGTCAATTTTATACTGTCATCAGATCCTGTTGGCTACTTGGTTCACCTCAGGAAGAAGGAAGCAAGTGACAGGGCGCTAACTCTTCAAACAGGAAAGATGGTGGATGACGCAGGGAACCAAGATCCTGATTCTGGGCCACCTACTTTGTGCTGGCTGACAGGAGGGAAACGGCCGCTGCCTCTGACATCGCAGGAAGGCTTCACCTCAGCCTGTCTCGGGCTCTCAGCCAAGGAATTCTGGCTTAAAGCAAGACCCTCTGCCCTGCCCTCAGCTTGGCCACCATGGCATAGCAACACAGCAGTGCCCTGCCTTGGCACCTCACAGCACAAAACCACCAGGCCATTTCCCTGCCCAAGCCAAGACCAGAAGATGAGCAACCAGCTCCAGCCAAAGGCACCCAGACGCCAAGAAGCCTTGCTGGGAGGGCAGCCCACTGGGTCTGGTGTCAGGGGACTCAGCCAGGATGCCTGTGTGTGTCCAGAGAGGAGGCAGGAAGTGGCCACGCTGTGGATCTGCCAGGCCCGCTGGCCCTGCCAGACCATCATGCGCTGCAGCAGCTTGTCTACAATCACCCATGGGGGTGGGGGAGGGGAGCCATTCTCCAGATCCTTCCTGTCAGATTCACTCACGCCCCGCCCCACCCACTCCCAGCGCTAAACTTCTTTCTCTTCAGTGTGTTCCCTTCTGTTGTTATAAGAAACAACCGATGGCGACCATGAAAGCATTTTACTGCATCACCTTCACGGTCTCTAATATCCTCAAGGATCTAGGTAAATACGAATACATTAAATCCTCATGTCAACCCAATGGGTTTCAAACTACTTTGTTTTCACTTTCACACATAGGGGGACTGGGGTATTGATTGATTAAGTTAGGCAAAGTCACCCCCCTCCCCCACCACACACGTGACAAAACACTGAAGGACCTGGAATTTGCACCCGGGCCATCCTCCAAGCCCCTGGGTCCAGACACACTCAAGATGGCAAGAAATCTCATGGTTCCAGGAGTCACAGGGGCCAGAAAGGAAGTGTGTTAGTGCTAGGAGCCTCGTGCTGGAGAGAAGGCCAGGGGCCAAGCTACAGTCTGTCCCTGGCAGCTGGTACCTCAAGTCCAAGCTGAAGGTAGGCTTGGAACCGGCAGCTTCGACCACACTGCAACTCTGCAACACTTTTTTGTTTGTTTGTTTGTTTGTATTTTGTTTTTTGAGACAGGGTCTCTCTGTGTAGACTTGGCTGTTCTGGACTCACTTTGTAGACCAGGTTGGCCTCGAACTCACAACGATCCGCCTGCCTCTGCCTCCCGAGTGCTGGGATTAAAGGCCCAGCCTGTTGATGGCTTCTTGAACTTTCCTGCCTGGGGTTGGTCGCTGAAGCCAGTTTTATTCTTGGGCGTTGTCCCCTTCAGGGTCAAGCAACAATGCTGACTGGTCCTAAGAAAGTAAGCAAGCTCATGGGTGCCCATCTAGGCAGATTCACTAATGATTGCCACAATTACATCCTTCTTTCCACCTCACACGAGCCCATCCTGCTGGGCCAGCCCTGTTAGCACATAACACATCTGCCTCCAAATGTACCCTTCGTTAAGTTGCTAAGACAGGGTTCCATGAGCCACACAAGCCAAAAGAAGCCATTGGAACAGTTGGCAGGTACCATGGGTCTAAGAATGTCCTTTCAGTAGAGGGAGGCAGCAAGACCCTGCCCTCCCCCAGCCCCTCTGCAATTTCAGGACAGAGAAAATGGAACAAGAGTTTGAGATAGGGGGAAAAAAAAAGCAAAGGCGGTATGACCAAGGCAAAAAAGGAGCCTGCACATCTGTCCCTGGGCTTGGGGGCCCAGGTAAAGAAGCCTATACCTCTGTGGGCAGCTCAGCGGGCCATCTGCTGCTAGGCTTTTCCACAAAAAGCCTCAAATCCCATCTCTCTAGGGGGCTGGAAACTGGGGAGGCATCAGCTTACAATAAAGGGACTGTATTAGGGGAGAAGGTTGTAGGGAGGACATGTGCCACACCAGACCAGCTCAGGAGACACTCACACACACAAAGGGTTGACTCACTATGGGGACCCCAAAGGTAAGGTAGGGAGCAGAGCACTCGGTCCCCATCTTCACCCTCCCTGCCCCAGCCCAAGTCCTGCTGTCCTTTGCCGCTAGGCAAATATTGACTTTCTTTCACTCGCTGGCCAGTGGAACCGAGAGCAAAGCGCTGGCTGTTGTCTCCTTCCTCTGGGAGGCAGGGCAGGCTGTCAGCCTGTCAGCCCAGAGCAGCAGCCATCCCAGATGGGTCAAGAAATCAGAGCAGGTCTTAGAATCAGATGCTTGTCCTTTGGCCTTTGTTTTGTCTCCGCCCCTTCCTCCCTCCTCCTCCCCTCCCTCCCTCCCCTCCCCATTTCCAAGCCCACTGGAGGGGCTGCCACACGTTCAGATCTTATCTGGGTTGAGAGGAGCGGAATGGGGTGGCTGGTGTGCCTACAGAACTCTGACCTGACACGGAGGAACTCGGTGCTAGCTCTGTATTTTTCTAAGGACTCAGCATTCTCATCAGCAAAATGGGGCTGTAAGACTCAGAGAACTCTGTCTGGGTGAAGAGTTCTCTTCTCGGGACCCATGTCCTTCCTGCCACCAGAGCACTGCATGTACCTCGTGCTCTGATCCTAGAAGAAATTGAAAACAGCTGTCTTGTACTAACTGAGGAAGATGGAAAAAGCATTTGATTGAGAGCCCCAAAGTGCTGACTCAGCTCCATCCTGGTCCGAACACTGTGTCATTCTCTGAGTCTGTCCCCCTCCAATCAGAATTAAAGGAACTAAGGCTCCAAGACCCAGCTGGATGCCTTGTTCTGAGGTCTCCTCACCCAATAACCTCCAGCAGGCAGCAATGTCCCGGCCCCATCTGCATTTCCTTCAAGACCTCATTTCTCAGCCTTTCCTCATAGGGAGCCTTGGATGCTGTACCTCTGCTTCTCTGCCTCCAGTGCCCTCACTGGTAGCCTCATTAAGATGGCCACCCCATGGCTGAGCTACCCCCATACATGGCCAGGACATGTGACACTCCAGGATGCAGAGCAGGGTGACACAGGAGATACAGCACTCTCTTGGATGGCTGTGTTTGGGGGCAACTTCAAGACAGTGACCTTCCTCTGTATGACTGAGCACCCCAGGCAGCGATCACACTAGGAACACCTCAGATTTCAAGGGCTTTGCACAAATTACCCCCATGTGATGTTAAGAACCCTAAAAGGTGCTGGGCAGTGGTGGCGCATGCCTTTAATCCCAGCACTCGGGAGGCAGAGGCAGGTGGATCGTTGTGAGTTCGAGGCCAGCCTGGTCTATAAAGCCGGTCCAGGACAGCCAAGGCTGCACAGAGAAACCTTATCTCGAAAAAAAAAAAAAAAAAAAAAAAGAACCCTAAAAAGCAAGGAATACGATGATGCCCATTTCACAGATGAGATAAATGAGGCTCAGAGACATAAAAGAACTGGCCGGGAACCTCTGCTCTTAACCCTCAGTTCTCTCTGGGCATTGTCATCACCTCTCCCAGCCAGGCTGAGTCACAAGATAGACACCAAGGGACAGTGAACATTAGACGCCTGAATGATCTCAGCAACCTTCCCAACAGCCACCAGGGCCAGCACCGATCCTTCTAGGCTGGCTTTTCACTTCACATAGGAAGCTGAGAGCCAGAGGGGATACTGGCTGACCTAAGCTCACACAGCAACTCTGGGTAAGCCCTCGCCCGCCCTGCTTCCTTCCTGCACACAGGGTCTGGTGCAGCCCCAGAATCCTCAGAGTACCCCTGAACCTCAACTGGTCTCTTTGCTGTGGTCTACAGGCCACATACTGCAGAGACACCCAGCCTCATCCCACTCCAGTCACCTGTTGGCTCATTCCTGGATGGTCCAGGGAGTGAGGTAAAAGGCCAATTCTGTCAGAACCACAGAAGGGACCAGAAGTGGGAGCGGGTGAGGAAGGTGGAGCCGAGGAAAAGTTAGTACGAGAATGTAAGAAAGCCGGTCAGTGTCTCCCCCGCATGAAGCTCCTACCTGCACAGGGTCTGGTAGCCAGAGGGACAGGGGCAGAGACAGTGGCTGCTCTTATACCTCAGGGAAGCTTTGGTCCCCCTAGGGGTTGATCATACTGCAAGCCCCCAAGCTTTCCCTCTGTCCCCCATGGCCACTGCTCCTAGCTGCCCCACTGCTGATTCACCCAGGGCTTTGAAGGATACTATGAATAATGGCCGTGGCTCTTCTTGCTCCTCTCCTGGCTCTTCTGGGATCCACACTGTATTAAGCACTTGCCATGTTTCTCCTCTAATCTCCACAGGAACACTAGACTACCGCCGCCTTTATCACTGTGTTCTGACAATGAAGTCACCGAAGCTCAAAGATATAAAGGCGCCCACTCAAGGTCACCGAGCGGAAACCAGCACAGCCTGGGCGCCTGAGGTCTGACTCCAGGGCCGGGTGGAGCCTGGGAAAGGGTTCTACTTCCCAGAGCACGTCTGGAGGCATCTCTGGGGGATAGACGCAGGGAGAGGTGGTACACTGGGAGTCCCAGAGGCTGCCTGCTCCCACCGAACTCCCTTCTGGCACTCAGGTACCAGCCCTGACCTCCGGCCACAGGTCTTTGGAGATGGATGGGTTCTGGAGCATTCTCCAGGCTTGACGTTCTTCACATGCAGGTGAGGAGGGCAAGGGAAGAGGATTGCCCAAGGTCACATAAGGTCACGCAGGCGGAAAGCAGAGCCTGTAAATGCACCCTAACTCTTGCCTTCACCCAGGGGTCTTCCTACAGCACCCGAGACCCTCCCCCCCAAGCCAGGCTAGGGACTCATCTCAGCACAAGTCCCAACAGGTTCTCCCCCCAAGGAAGACCTCACTGAGAGGCCCTGCAGGCAGTGCAGGCTTGTGCAGGGAGCTGGTATAGCTCACACTGGGGAGCTTTCTAGGCAGGGAGGATTCTGGAGGTAGCCAGACAGCAGAGCAGATGGCATGACCTTGAGAGGCCTCTGACTCTCCAATCTACCCCAACGACCCTCTCTCCCCAGGGAGGTTTATGCCCTGTGCAGAGGGTAAGCGGTTCTGGGCTGACACTGGCCCGCCACCCTCCAAGTCTCTGTGAGGAACTTTATAAAGGGATAAACCATAGGCCTTAGTCCACATGGAGGTCCCCTATATACCCAGAGGCTAGCTTTTTGTGCCCTATTTCCCCTTCAGTTGGGACAGCAGGTGTCAGGCTCCGGGAGAAATTAGATCTTCAAATGCCCTATGTCCCAAACACCCATGTCCAGACCAAGAGACTAAGGCCCAGAGGGGTGGATGAGTTACTCAAGGTCAGCAAACAGGTCAGAATGGAACCCTTCTGCCTCCCCCTGAGGTTCTGGGTTCAAAGTTCCAGGAAGCCACCGTCCTCTCTGCCGAGTGTGCACAGTGCTCTCTGCAGAGGCCAAGAATCAAAGGCAGTGAATTCCCAGGCACAGAAGCTTGGCAGGAGAACTCATGGACTGGGCTGGCCCGTCTCCTCTTTCTCCCCTATATCGTTCCCATTCCTGGGTAGTGTCCATCATACTGAGACTCCCAGAGGTAGACCAGTTGTCCAAGGTCACGCAGCAAACCCAGCAGAGCGTTACTGCCCACCTTTCCCTTCTCCCGGGGCCTCTCCTAGGTCCATGGCTGCTTGCCAGGATCCATGAGAGCCCTGATTCCTCCAATGCACAAAGCCGTGACACTGGTCGGAGGATGAAAAAGTTCTGGGGAGAGAACGGGGCAGAAGAAAACGTAACCACAGATTCTGATCTGGATAGCCCAGGCCCATGAGGGGCACAAAGGACAGCGAGTCCTGCGTCCTGCTGCGGAGTGCCAGCACCCCCACTGCGCTCCACTCTGCACCAGGGGGCTCCAAAGCTCTGCGCACGTGGGATCCTTTAACTCGTCTTCACTGCGGCGGGGGCGAGCAGGGTCCCCCACACTCTGCACATGCTTCTCAACGCACACCCACTCCATCTGCCCTCCAGGGCACCTCTTCCCAACGTTTCTAAAGCCGTGAGTGTCCTCGCTGCCTAGCTAGCTCCCTGTCCCGGCACAGTGCGCTATCCTAGGCACAGCACTAGAATAGGTCGAGGTGGAGGGGTTCCTGGGATATTCAGGACATCTCCCCGGGGACAAACAAGTGGATTTCCGGAGCCTGATCTCACTCACTGGGGCTGGCCTGCACTTAGTTTATACCTCAGCAAGTGCCAGACCCAAAAAGTCATAGTCTCACTTGCGTGACCCAGCATCCCGGGGTCCAGCATCAGGCCCTGGGAAGCTGCTGGTAGTCCTGGGTGTGGCCTCACTTGGGACTGCGGAGCATGGGATGCTCCCCCACAGGGTGCCCTGTCTGGGCTCGCTCTTACCCAGGGACGTTCTGAGAGCCGACCGATGTGGGCTGGTGAAGAAGGCAGCAGGAGGCTGACGCCCCGAAGTCCAGGTCCCCTCTTCCCACTCCCGCGCCGGCCAGCGCTGCGGCTCTCCTCCCGCTCCCTCGCTCGCGCGCTCTGCAGTAGTAACAACCTGATCCGCTTCCCCCGCCCGCCAATTGAGATGCGCCTCACATCCGCTTGCACACGCGCGTGCGGCCCCTCAGAGGCGATCCCCCGATCCGGATCCCGGATCCTGGGGAGCAGAGATCTGCCCCGGCACCCCACGCCCCCTTCTTCAGCCAGGACAGCCTGCGGAGGACAGCAGAGAAGGGGTCGCCCCGGGAAGGTTCCTGTCTGGAATCACCCGGCAGAGAGGTTTAACCGCATGCGGACATTCAGAAGTTGCAGGCCGGGCAGCTCAGACCCCGGAACCGCATGGGGCTCCCCTGGCGCTGCGGAGAATCCCCCGCTGCCCGCCCGCGCAGTGCCCTCCTACGATACTCCCCCACCCGCCCCGCCACTGCAAGCTTTTCCGGGCTTCTCTGTGCTCAAGAGTGGCTGGGGGGAGGGGAGCAAGAGAGGGGACCTCCGCCTGTGGGAGCCGCAGGGGAGAGGGGAGAGGAGTGACGCGCTTCAGGGATACTGATTAAGGTTTTCCTGAGTCAAGAGAGAAGAGAAAAGGGAGGGGGAACAAAAGGCAGGCACGGGAAGGAGGGAAGGAGGGGGTGTTGTCCGGGGGGCAGTGCACCAGGTCTCTGGAGGGAGGAGTCAGGACAGGGTGCGGGGTCTTCCCATAGGTAACTAGGGGAGCGAGGACGTGGAAGAGGAAAAGCTATCCGCAAAAGGGTTGTATCCTGGAGCCCTCCCTGCTTGCCCTAAATTCCTGCTTTTTTTCTTCTTCTTCTAGGGTAAGGTAGGGTTTCCACAAACCCTTGAGTGGGGACACTGTAGGGAGTGGCAGGGAGGCTTGGAACCATGATGCCCCCCCCCATCCCCAGTGCCTTGGTCTTACCCTTGAGCCTCCTTCTAATTCCCTAAGTAACAGCCCTGCTGCTAAGACCTCAGGAGCCCCGTCCCCTAGTGGAGTGTGAGGCTTGCCCAGCCCAGCTCACGTCTGTTCGGCTTGCTCCACCCTCTGCGGCAGCACCTTTCACTTTCCCTCCAGTTCCGTAGACTCCGGAAACAGGAGTCAACTTCAGGGCCTGATGCGAGGAGACAGGATATTCCCAATCTACCGTCAACCCCTTCCTCCTCCCTTCCCGGTCCCCAGCCCCAAGACTGTCTGATCCCACAGCATGGCTGCTCTTTGTAGAGCTAATGCCTCCTGTCAGAATGGCCTCTGCTTGCTGAGGGCCCCTAGGCTAGAGAAACGCTGATTTGGGGGATTCCATGCAGCATGCCTGGACACCTGGCAGGGGCGGCTGCACATGGGTGCTGGGAAGGGTGCTCCCAGATGGCCTGAGGATGTCAAGAGCTCAAGGCCAGACTATAGAGAATACTAGGAGTCTTCCCATATCATACCCGTGCCTGGCTGTGCCACCCACAGAGCTGAGAACTGCTGCAGTGTGTGAGTGGGCAGGCTGAAGAAGGGTGAGGCCCGCCCGCTCCTCCCTCGGGATGCAGCGCCCCTCTTTGGATCCCACACCACCACCACCACCACCACCACCACCACCACCACCACCACCACCACCACCCACTACGACCACCACCAATGAATGACGAAGGCACAGCAGGTTGCACTCAGGATAGACTACAGGGTTTCCTTTAGCCAAGAGTACCCAACAGTATCCTGTCTTAGGAGAACCCTTGCCTTCGTGATGGGAGCAGATAGATGGGGCACTGCTCGGGATGGCTACAATGACACGGCTACATGAATTGAAAGGTGCCTTGAGCCTTACTCAAAACTGCTGCCTTATCTGTAAAGCTATGTCCACGCTTTCCTGAAGTACCTGCTTACATTTACAGACTGTCTCCATGTGCTTGTCACTTCTCCGGGGTGGAGGGACAAAGGGATTCTATTGGTGTGTGAACAGATCAGGTGGCATCTACACAGACAGGGCAGGTCCCCTGAGAACAGCATCTACAGCTGCCTCCCTTCCCTTAGCCCATGTAAACAATCAGAGAGGCTCCAGGGCAAGGCAGGGGTATTTCCCTGGGCCAGGAAGGAATACAATCCCCTAAAATGTGGGTGACACAACCAAGGAATCATGGGGCCCCAGAGCTGGTCTTTGTGATTTGGGATGCTAATCTTTCCTAGTCTGCATGGTGGGTTGAGTACACATCTATACCGTCCCCCGCCTTCCTAGGTGCTCCCCTCCTCCCTAGGTGCTCCCCTCCTCCCCAGGTGTTCCTTCCATCCAGTTGCCCTACTGTCTTCTTGCAAGCTTCCTGCACCAGAGTCTGCAGGTGCTGCTGCCTTGTCCCATCCTCCAGTGCCCTTGCCCACATCCCTGCCCTCAGCTGTCTACATTGCCCTGCACTGCCTGAAATGGCCACGTTCTGCCCTATCCCAGGACCTTTGCACACGCTGTTCTCTCAGACAGCTGGGCATTGATCTCTCCCCCCCCACCACCACCACCACCATCGCACCATGCCAGCCCCTCCCCCAGCACTGGCTCCCTGCCCCCCTCCTCTTGCCCTTTCTTGTTCTCATCCTCTATACTCTAACTGCCATTGCCATGAGAGGCCTTCCTGTTGGATCCAGCCTCCAAGCACACAGAAAACCCTCAGCAAGTATCCTGAGGTATCCTGAGATATCAAGACAAGTACACGATGCTACTTGACAATGCAACCACTTGAAGCATCTGGGAGTTTAACTATAAAACAGGGTCGTCATCCTAAGGATTAAGGGGACTAGTATAGGCTTCCACTCCCACTGGTGAAGGAATCAAGCTTTCCTCTGCTTTCAGCTTCTCTCTAGGACACTAACTCCTCACCTGCCATCTCACACCTCACTTAGTGGCTCCTGAGGCCCTGACTTCTGCTCTAGACCTCCTAGGGAAAGTGGACTACAGCTGGTACCAACTCATCCCCTCTCCACTCAGCTTCACCCCTCCAAGGCTGAGACCAATACTCCGTGTTCACCCTGAGTTGGCCTCAGTTGCCAACCCAAACCAACCCGGCTCCGAGCCGAGGTCGCGTTCCTTGGCTGACCCAGGAGTGGCCAGGGAAGGAGTGAGAGGGTCTTGTCCTCTAGGTGACCAAGGACACTTCCAAATAAATCCACATACTACGAGCAAAGTGTCCCACATCTCACCCCTGCCCACCCACCCTCTGCTTCCAGTCCAATGAGATGGCAGCTCCAAGTCCCCCCCACCCCCATACAGACAGGGTAGGCGCTGGCTCTCTGCATCTAAGCAGCACACCTCTGTGGTCACGCACAGAAGCGGTGCCCTGAAACCCACTCTGCATTGTCCCTGTTGCTGCTCAGTTGGCCTCCTTCCTGTCTGTGTCACCGAGCCGGCAGCTTCTCCCCGAGGCTTTACTCCAGGAACACCACAGCTGGTTCCCTACAACGCTTGCGACCGCTGAGTTGGTGTATGATAACTCTCCACTTTGACTGAGTCCCCGGCCCACTTCACGCCTGTCCGGATGAAAGAATAGTTCCGTTGCTTCCCTTCCAAAAACACGGAAATTAAGAGTTCCTCAAAGAACATCACCTGCTACAGATGCCACTGTGACCATCACCAGTGCTGACGGAGACTCTTTTCTCCTCTGTGTTGTCCCTCCTTCTGCCCATCCTAGTCACTGAGCCATCAGAACAGCGGGCCCCAGACCCAGAAGCACCCAGGCTTCACAACTGAGAAAATTGAGGCCCCAGAAAAGCAAAGGACTTGCTCCAGTCTCCAGAACCAGGGCTCAAAGTATTCAAGCCTAACCTGTGGGTTCTGACAGCCACCCACCTCCTGGGGAGAGAGAGAGGACTGCCTAAGACCATACCACCAGTTTTAGCATCTTCCCGTCGCAGCTCCAGTTCCAGCTGTACTCAAAGACAGCATCTCCATTTCTCCCCAAGGTTAGCTTTTCCTAAACATGAGTAGCAATTCCCAGACTACCTATGAAGAACGTGGGTTTGGCAGAGGGGCCTTGAAGAGGGAAAGGAAAATGGAGCTGCTGCACGCTGAGCCTCTCTCCAGAGAACTCAGGAAGCCAAGATAGCCTCCCACGGTTGTGTGAGGGAGGTACCTCTGTGAGGGAGCAACACACCAGGTAAGCCTGCCCACCTGAAGTGGAGAGCTCGCTCACACGCAGTGACCTCTATCGCCATCTACTGGTCAGAACACACACACACAGCCCGAACGTTCCTTCTAGTACAGTTGGGTTTTTCCTGCAGAGAGGGACATGCAGCCCAGAACTTTCTGTCCCACATTCTTCCGGAGAAGCGTTCCTGAGGATGTGCTATGCGTCACACACTCTACTGGGCCTGGGAATGACATGCTGGAGGTCAAAATCCCTACTAGGAGAGAGAGAGAGAGAGAGAGAGAGAGAGAGAGAGAGAGAGAGAGAGAGAGAAGAGCTGCAGGGTGGGGTGTTTCCCTGGAAGCAGCTGAGACTGGGGCCCGCACAGTGGAGCCTGCTCTGGAGAAAACTCCTGGGCTGTCCTCACGGGCATCAGATTCCACCTTCTGCTCTGCCCCAGCCTCGTGCACAAGCAGAAGGCACGAACAGGGTGGGAAGGAGCAACAGGACGGAACTCTGGCCTCATCGGGGCCTGAACTCAAAGGGCCTTAGAGATCAGGCTGTGAACAGGAGGCATTGTAGAAGGCTTACATCAGGGAGTCTCAGACAGAGCGGAACCAGTGCTGCATAGGTATGGGAAAGATGGTACGGGTGGCCCGTGGCAGCACAGTGCAAGTAGAAAGGCAGTGATGAGCTTGCACGGCTAGGAGTCTCCCTGCTGAGTGATGAGCCAGGGAGAGACAGGTATCCAGGCTGACTTCTGGGACTCTGGAGTGTACCAATGTAGCGCAGCAACAGTGGAGTCTGTCACCAGAGAGCAGGGAGACTGTGGAGTGTACGTTTGGCTTGGGACATGCCCAGTGTAGAAGCCTGGACTGCAGGCACTTAGACATGAAGATGCGGTGTTCAGAAAGCAGCTCTGGACAGGAGGCGGGCCTTTCGAACCCATCTACTCTTAAATCCTAGAGGAAAACCCGTGCCAGTAGCTGGACTCTATCCTGGATCACTGGGCTCAAGACCTGGCTAATTTTCTTTCCCACTACCCCTCCCTTTGAGTTTTGATCTCTCAGCCAGCAGTGCAAGCCCCTGTCTAACAATCCGTGAAAATATGTCCATCCCCAGTGCAGAATTTCCTTGTCTTTTTGCATCTATGGTGTGACATCTCAATGGCATCATTCTAACTGGGAACAAACAAACAAAAAACCCTAACACCACTCTCTCCCCAGATGCTCCCAGCCAATGTGCGTGCTGCTTTTGGGCGATGAAGGCCCTTCCACACTGCCCCACCCAATCACTCAGCACCCACGCCTCCTGCCCCAGCATTGCTCCCAAACTCTCACAGAATCCGCATTCCCACTCTGACCACTCCCCTGCACTGCCTCCTGGGACCCCCCACCCCTGACCCCCGCCCTCAACACCCAGGCCTCATGAACTTCCTTCTGAGCTGTCCTTCGCCAGTCTCCAAGGGCTTTGCTAGTGCATTGTGGGTTCTTTGCCGTCACCCTCCTCACCCAGCACAGCATAGGTACATGGTAAACATTGCGTCATCTTTGACTGCTGACCTTGTATCAGGAAAGCTGGGACCACAGGTTACTCTCTCCTCAGAGACATGGAAGAGGGAGATAATGTATGTCCAAATCCACTGCAAATAAGCACTGAACCAAACAGGGGCCGGAATCCAGAACAGAGACAGGGCCTCGTTTCTGGACATTACTCTAGGTGAGCCGTGCTGTGTCACGCCGTCACCATGGTGACCCCTGGCAGTGAGATGGGATCCGGCACATCCCTTGCTCCGACTTGCTGGGTAACCTTAACTAAGTCTTTCTTTCTTTGGGTCACATTTCAGCCTGTGGCTTTATGAGAAGGGTCTGTGCACAGTTGTAAGATGGCCACTGGGGCTTCCAGGCACTAGCAGCCTGCTTTTAGCCAGCCTCCTCCCACTCCAGCCTCGAAATGGGGAAATTAATTGACTGTTGACGCTTCTTCCCCAGCCCAGCCACAGCTGAGCTTACTGGGAAATTAGGGTGACATTGGTGCAAATAATTGAGTGTCTTTCCCAAAACGGTCTTCAGGCCCCGTTGCTTTAGCTGTTGCTTAAATAGATGAGCTAATTAACTTAACTAATTGCTCCCAAGGTCTAATATTTTCAGTCATGTGACCCAGGAAGACACATTCTCCATGGCCTTTCTGCTGCCCATACTCCCCCATTAATGGACCAGCCTCCTGTTGTGCTAGAGACAGCCGCTGCACCCTGCATCCAGGCCGGCTCTTATAGCTGGACTCTTGGCACCAGCCTCTGTCCACAAAGCCTGCCTCAACTGACTTGCCAATCCCCCCATCCATTCAGCAACTTACGGTGAGCGGCCTGCCCCATGAGTCAACTATGGTGCTTTGGCTGAGGTGCCGGTGTCCTTATGAAGCACTTGGCTTGCTTGCAGAGGTTATGCCAGCCACTGGCCACATACATATACATGCATGCCATTATATCTGTGATACAACCAGTAATATATATATATATATATATATATATATATATATATATATATATATATATATATATATATATATATGGGACAGTGCTGTGCAACAAAATTATTCAGGCTGTGTGTGGTGGTGCATGCCTTTAATCCTAGCACTTGGGAGGCAGAGGCAAGTGGATCGCTGTAAGTTTGAGGCCAGCCTGGTCTACAAAGCAAGTCCAGGACAGCCAAGGATGTATACAGAGAACCTCTGTCTCAAAAAAACAAAACAAAGTTAATCAGATTTCTCAGGAAGATCAAGGGAGGCTTCCTGGAGGAAAAGCTTGGCCTGATTTAAAGAGTGGGCAGATATTAACTGTACAGCGAGTAAGAAAGAGCACTCCTGATGACATGGGAGCAGGAGAGCGAGCCCTGCCCTGAGGACACTGGAGCAGAGAGCTAGCCCTGCCATGATGACACGGGAGGGAGAGAGCAGGCCCTGCCCTGAGGACAAGGGAGTGGGCCCTGAGCCAGGGCTCTGAATGAACCTCACCCCAACATCTACCCTATGTGTGACCTGCTGGAACACATGAAGGGGCCAGACCTACAGATTCAAAGATTAAGAATCTCCTTGACGGGCTGGAGATTTGGCTCAGAGGTTAAGAGCACTGGCTGTTCTTCCAAAGGTCCTGAGTTCAATTCCCAGCAACCACATGGTGGCTCAGAATCCATCTATAATGAGATCTGGTGCCCTCCTCTCGCCTGCAGGCATATATGCAGGCAGAACACTGTATACATAATAAATAAATAAATCTTTTTTTAAAATAAGAATCTCCTTGACACACAGCAACAACAGGATGTCCGACAACAGCCCCAGTGAGGATCCAGTAACGACAGTGTAGGCCTCCAGCCAGACCCATGACTCACAGCAATGAACATTTGAAAGTAAACATAGGTGGACAAAAGGCTATACTGCATGATACACTACAGCTTCTGTGACAAGATTTTTTGTTTGTCTGTTTTATTTTACTGGGGGGAGGAGAGGGATTTTGGTGCATGATGTGTAAATCATAGACATTCAATAAAAGTAAAAAAAAAAAAAAAAGAGCACTGCAGGCAGATTACTTAGACTATACATAATCTAGGAGAAATGTTAATACAGTGGTTCTCACCCTGTAGGTCACGACTCATTTGGTGTTGACCAACACTTTCACAATGTTTTCCTAAAATCATTTGCATATCATATATTTACATTACAATTCATGACATAGCTAAATTACAATTATGAAGCAGCAACAAAAATAGTTTTATGGTTAGGGGGTCACCACAACATGAAGGAGTCCAGCACTGGGAAGATTTAGAACCACTGTGCTAATAGCTGGACCAGGCAACTGGGGTTGGATTGGGAGAGTAATCTTGGCTGAGGAAATGTTCAGAGCACGTCCAGCTCTTCCAGGGGACTGGAGTGAGGTTCCCAGCACCCATGTCAGGCAGCTGACAGCTACTCTAACTCCAGATATAGGGGAATCTGACATATCTGACCTCCATGGGCACCTCCCCTACCCCACCACTGCACAGACACAAACGCATACACACGGATTACACAATAATAAAAATATTTTTTCAGAATTAAAGGACAGGGAGCAAGAGAAGAAGGAAGGATGCGGAGGTCCATGACAGCAAAAGGACAAGTTTGTGTCATTGCACAAAGGCCCCCATACCAGAGGGCAAAGGGGCTCTAACTATGCCCTGCCCACAACCCACACCGCCCACCCTATACTGGACAAATTCCTGGGATTCCCAACCGAGGGAAGCTGAAGGTCTGAGCCTGGGGCAGGGCCTGGATTTTTCCAGGGCTCTGAAGGTCCCACGGGGAGTGGGGGGGCACGCTACAGCAACCCTTGAATGACAGATGACAGAGAAGTGTTTTCTAGCACCTGGCCCGTGCAGTGAGTGGTGCACTGGGGAGAGAAGTGAGCTTTGGAACACTTATCCATGTGTACATTTGTGCATACAGGCACACATACACGCGTGTGCGCACGCGCACACACACACCTATGTGCACACACATTCATATTCACGTGTACACATCCCCACTCCCACACATACATGTGCGTACACACATATGCACGCACACGCAGGAGGTAGGGGGCACACCACACAAATCCTGTTATCACCTCCTCGCCTGCCGTGGACAGCAGCTTCCTGGATAACTTCATTAGTGAGTCAGGAGGAAGCTGCTGGCCCCTGCGGAGAGCCCTCTGGCTGGGTTTCCCTCAGCATTCTCCACCCCAGCCTTGCCGCTGGGCTCTACAACCAGTTCTGCTCCAGCTCAGTGACCCTGGCTAAACTAGGTAAGATGCTCTCTTAGCTCCCTTCAGTCCATGGGTTTGAGTCTCTAAAGCTGGGATACTGTAAGTGGCTGAGTAGAAAAGGCATTCTTCCCCCCACTTTGTCTTTTGAGAGACCGTGGAGAAAATTAAATGGATGTATATGGGTTTTAACTGAAGGTTCCCTGAGTACAAGACATGAGCTTGTCGACAAAGCTGGCCCCCAGCTTGGACCCCTGTGTGCTGCCCTCCCCCTCCTCAGCCAAACCATCCCTACCTAGGTCTCTACTGTTGCCTCCTGAGTTCGGCCTGGGCAGTCCATAGCTTGGTGGCAGGAGAGCTGGGGCCCCTTCCCCCCAACTCTAGGCTTCAGGGCTGTGACAGCAGCTGCTGGAGGGGGCGAGGAGGCAGCCATCCGGTGTGCTGGGAGAGTCCCTGTGCTATGCCGGGCAGCCTGCATTTCAGCCGCACTGCATTGCAGTGGTCCAATTTTTTTGTTGTTGTTGATGCTCGTTTTTATCCTAAAAGTCCTCATTTTCTGGGGGGAAATGTGAAGCCAAATGCTTCCAGAAAGGGGTGGCCAGATTGCCTGGGAATATGTCAAGTCTTTTCCATCAGGGATAGCAGCCTGTCAGTGAAGAGCCCCTGGACCCTGCTCTTGGTCAGAGGAACATAAAGTGGCTTGTTTTCCCTTGCTAAAAGCCAGGCAGAGTCTGAACATAAATGTTTGCTGAATTGGAGCACTTCTGAGCTTCTGGGTCCCAGGGGGTGGGGGGTGGGGGGCCGTAGGTCAGGCTTGAGGCTCCTCAACACCAAGGCTGGAAGGTGGTTGGTCTCCAGGAGGGTCAACCACACTCTTTATGCTAATGAACCTTTGTGGGGGGGGGGGGCGGCCAAGTCTTCTTCCTCGAGTACCAAATACTACACTGCAAGCTGCAGGGTTTGAAGAAGGGAGCGCACCTGGAAAGCACCTTCCTCTCCTCCACAGCCTGGCATACTAATTCCCCACTCAGCCTCTGTGTTCTTCTGGACTTAAGTTTCATAGTCAGATACTGTCAGGCTCTGCATTTCCTATTAGAAAGGCCGTGACAATGCAACAGAGGCCTGTAGTGCCAGTTCCTAGCCAGTTGAACCACAAGGATCATGAGTTCAAGACCAGCCTGGGGCGGGAGTTGGGCGGGGGTGGGGGGGGCGAGGAGGGGGAGGGCAGAAGCAGACATAGCTGTCCTCTGGATTCTTCTTCTCCATCTCCCTCAGAGAAGGGTTTCCAGGGACTCTGACTATCGTGGAAAAACACCAGGGTCACTTAGCTAACAGACAGAAAGCCACAGAGATGACTTGGACGCAAGGTTGGGCCAGTACCACTTGGCTAGATACGTGCAGATAAATGGCATTTCCAGCTCAGAAAAGGCCTCACATTCCCAGCTTTGTGTAGGCCCCAGGTACCTGAACTGAGTACAGCAGGTATAAGTGCTACAAGATCCCAAACTCTCTCCCCACAACGTGGAAGGGCTGGGAGGGCCCCGGTCTGCCCTTCTGTGATGTTCAGTCTCTCTCAGGCACAGATGGCTGTAGCTCAGGGGCAGCCAGGGTACAACTGAGCCAATCTGGGAACAGCCCAGGGAGGGATACTGCCAGCCGGCCCATCTGCCGAGCAGGTGACAGATGCTGACATGTAAGTTGGGGTGAGGGACAGGAGTCTGGTGGATGGGGTCAGGGCTGCTTCTTATAGGACCTTACCCCCTGCTCACAGACTCCCTGGGCACTGTGCCCAGCATGTGAAAACAGACCGATGCCTGGCTGCAGAGAGAGGCTGCCCCACACGTCCTACATGTCTGTCAAAACGGGCCGAGCACAAGGTCAGTAGGGATGGAAATGGCGGCTCTCCCCGCACTGAGAGGCTCTAGTGGGATGAGGGTTAGTGGTGAAGGGGACACCCTGAAAGAGAGCAGAAGCCATATCAAGAAAAGCCCAAACCGTGTCTTCCTCCTCACTGCAATGTCAGAGCCTCAGTTGCCTCAAAAGACAAGAGTAGCAGCGCCCATATCTCACGAGGCAGGACTGTGTAACAAGGCATGCCCTTGGTGAGCAGAGGGTACCACCAGCCCACAATAGCAGAGAATGGCAAGAGATCTCTTTGCAGGTAGCCATAACCCACTGGCTCCTAGATTTTAAGAGGCATTAAAGAAAAAAAAAAACCCAGCGGGTGTGGTGGCACACGCCTTTAATCCCAGAGGCAGGCAGATCCTCTGTGAGTTCCAGACCAGCCTGGTCTACAGAGAGAGTCCAGGATAACCAGGACTGAAAACCCTGACTCGAAAAAACAAAAAAGCAAAAAACAAAAAACAACAAACAAACAAAACAACTCCTGGGATTTTCCATAAGATGCAGATGCCCAGGCTCAATTCCAGATTCTGCTGCAGTAAGGGTGAGTTCAGTCTTACCGGAAGATTCTGAGCTGGGAGTCTATTGGGCTGCATTTTGGTAACCATCACCCCCAAAGACAGGAGAAATTGCCCCGAGGCCACTGCCAAGGACTGTATAGCCTTACTTGCAAGGAGCAGAATTCTGTCTCCCAGCTCCCTGCCACGGTCTCACGCCTTTGCACCTACTTTCCGCAGTCATTTAAGCTCATCAGCAAATACTCACTGAGAATGTAAGGTGTCTGACACCGTTCTACATGCAGGGCAGACAGAGGAAGACACAAAACTCCTCGCCAGGCTTGGTGGTGCACGCCTGAAACCCCAGTATTTGGACAGCCGATACAGGAAGATCCTAAGTTTAAAGCCAGCCTGTGCTACACAGCAAGACTGTCTCAAAACATAAGAAAACAGCCGGGCGTGGTGGCGCACACCTGTAATCCCTGCACTCAGGGAGGCAGAGGCAGGCGGATCTCATGAGTTTGAGGCCAGCCTGGTCTACAAAGTGAGTCCAGAGCAGCCAAGGCTACACAGAGAAAAACCCTGTCTCAAAAACAAACAAACAACAAAAGAACATAACAAAACATCCTCGTCCTCGTGGACCATATAATTTATAGAATTACTGGCATCCATTCAATAAATATCTACTCTGCCAAAGACTGTGCCAGACACTAGGGCTGAATGCAAAGACACTTGTCAGAAGAAAGGCAATGGGGAGAGGGGCCTTAGGGACTACCCAAGTCCTGTGGGCCTTCAGCTCCAAACCCTAAGGCTTGGGGCAGTGTCAAGCTAACTGCCTCCCCCTAAAGGCCACCTGCTGGCCTCACCAACTGCAGCTCGGCAGAAGCACCTGGAAGAGATGGAAGGCTTGGCCTTTCTCCCTGGCTCACTTACCATCACTGCTCAGTACAAACTATTCCTTTCTCCCTCCACCCCACCCCACCCCCATCCAACTCTGTCCCTTTGTATAATTCTATGCCTCGTAATTACATGTGAGGGTAAACGAATTCCCCAAATGCCATGTCAGGCCATCAATAATATTCCCCCGTGGCTGCCTTACACCACTCTGCAGCCCTTGAACTGCCTGGCAGGGAGAGCTCAGCCCATGGCCTCAATTTTTCATGCCAATCCCACATCCATCACCAGGCCTGCCAGCTCCGCTCTGTGCTCTGAGGGGGCAGGTGTTCAGAGAGCACACTCTGCAGGCGCCCGCCTGCTCCACCATCCCGGATAGCGTGCTTACTGGAAACTGTAAAATCTATTTCTTGGTGCTGGGAACTGAATCCAGGGCCTCGTGCTTGCTAAGCAGGCAACTCCCCTGCTGGGATATGGGGTTTGTGAACACAGAGGGAGCTTTGTGGTTTGGAAATACGGTGAGGCACAAAAGAGGCCCTGATTTGCTCAAAGTTGGCCATTTAAACTAGTCATTTATTTCATCTACGTACTCTCTCATTAGTTCACTTGGCAAATACCTCAGGAGTACTCAGGACACCAAAACTAGTGTTTTGGCACCACAGGCACCAGTAGGACAAATGGCATTAATCAGTAGCAGGTGGAGATGAAAGGCTGAAGGGATCCTGGGGTCCCCCCTTCTCTGAGCTAAGTATGCACACTCTCAGGTTCTTCAGACACATGCCACGTTCACCCTGAGATGTGTCCTGGGGTCCCGAATATGGGCTTTTGGCATGACACAAAGTTTTGTTTGATCATTAGCTCAGCCTTGACTATCTAAGGTAAAAGCAAGCAGGTCAGAAATTCAAGGTTGGGACCACTGAGGTGGCACAGCAGGTAAAGGTTCTTACCAGCAAGCCTAATGACAAGTTTGAACCTTAGGATTCCCAGAATAGGAGGACAGGCCCCTGAAAGTTGTCCTCTGACCTCCTCTCTCCCTCCCTCCCTCCCTCCCTCCCTCCCTCTCCCTCTCTCTCTCTCTCTCTCTCTCTCTCTCTCTCTCTCTCTCTCTCTCTCTCTCTCTCAACTTTTAAAAAGAATGCTAAAGTTGTCCAAATATTGGGATTACAGTCTGATGGCACATGCCTTCAATCCCAGCACTCAGGAGGCAGAGGCAAGCAGATCTCTGTGAATTCGAGGCCAATTCTGGTCTACATGGTGAGTCGCAGGACAGACAGAGCTACATAGTGAAATCCTGTCTTGAAAAAAAAACCAAAATCACTAAATGAGGAGAATGTTAAATGTGTTCAAGGCCAGCCTGGGCTACAGAAGACCCATGTCTCAAGTAAAATAATGACAGCAAAGTGTCCGGCACACAGTAAGTAATTGTCTGCAATGACAGTGGCACCGGGGCCAGGGCTGAAGGAAATGCTTGCTCTTTGCCCATGGACAGGGACAGCAGCAGGACACGGTCGGTGGATATATGCCGGGTGCACTAGCTGAGTTACTGAATTCTGCGTGGCATTAGCACTGGCACAACTCCTCTCGCACATTTCCTTTGAATTCTAGGACTGTGGCACAGCAGACGGACCAGAATGCTGTAACACCACAGTACTACTACCACGGGCCTTTAGAACACCTTCTGATACCAGCAATTTCGCTGCCTGATGGCTGGTTTTGGGCATTTGTCCACTTTCTACCCCGTGACGCTGGCATGGGGAGCTGTAATGCTTTTGGACCCCCTGAAACTCCGCTGCCTTCCAAGACTTACAGTCTCGTTCTAAAAAGAGCTAACTGTAACACCCAGTGTGGGAGCTCATTTCCCACCTCCTCCAGAGAGGCTGGGAAGCCAGTTTTGTGCCCAAGCCACAAGCCTCACCCCCAAAGCGAGGCAGACAATGCCCAGACAAACCCACAGGAAGTGGGGCCCATCGGGCTCAGAACTACATGTTGGGGTTCTGGGTACAGCACTAGCACACGGCAGCCACAGCAGCCACAGCAGCAGGAACCCAGAAAGAAAAGAGTGCCTGGTTCTTACAGGGGTAGAAATACAAGATATAGGTCCCTTCTCAAAGGCTTTCTCAGATCCCAGCTGCCTGATCTCCTCACCCCTGCTGCCTTCCCAGCAAAACTCCCCAGACAGGCTGAGGTATCCATGCCCTAGCCAGAGAGACTGTGGGGATCTAGGCAGGCATCTCACCAACATCAGTTCTCGGGAGAAGCTGGGGAGTGTATGTCAGCTACCCGGGGTTATACTCTTCCACCATCACATTTTCCCTTTTTATCCAACGCAGGTAGGAATGGTGACTTCACTCATCATGTGAACCTAGGGTTCCCCAAACAGAAGGTGCAGGGGAGGGTGGAGCGGGGGAGAGCCTTTCCACTTGCAGAATGGGAAGACACCCTGGTCCCTTTCCAACTGCCCAAGAAGCTTCTGGAGTTTGGGGATTTAGCTTGGGGGTAGAGGGTTTGCCTAGGAATAAGCCCCTGGAAAATCTAGCCCCAGGTCCCCTGGCTGGCCCATCCTTAGCTGGTCCATCCTTAGCTGGCCCATCCTTAGCTGGCCCATCCTTAGCTGGCTCATCCTTCCTTAGCTGGCCCATCCTTAGCTGGCCCATCCTTAGCTGGTCCATCCTTAGCTGGCCCATCCTTAACTGGCCCATCCTTAGCTGGCCCATCCTTCCTTAGCTGGCCCATCCTTAGCTGGCCCATCCTTAGCTGGCCCATCCTTAGCTGGCCCATTCTTAGCTGGTCCATCCTTAGCTGGTCCATCCTTAGCTGGTCCATCCATTCTTAGCTGGTCCATCCTTAGCTGGCCCATCCTTAGCTGGTCCATCCTTAGCTGGCCCATCCTTAGCTGGCCCATTCTTAGCTGGTCCATCCACCGTTAGCTGCAGGGAAGATGTTTCATCTTAGTCCCACTTAGGTTTCCTGAGAGTGTGTGGTAGCCGTGGGTTCCCGCTTCCTTTGTTGGCCCTATTTTTGTTTTCCAAACAACTGCACTGAGGTACAATTACAAACATAGAAATTTGAGGGCTGGAGAGATGCCTCAGAGGTTAATAGCACTTACTGCTCCTCCAGAGGATCAGGGTTCAGTTCCTAGCACCCACATCGGACAACCACAACTACCTGTAACTCAAGTTCCAGGGGACCTAACATGCTCTGGCCTCCACAGGCACCTGAACACACATATGGTGCACATAAACTCATACAGTCTACACAAAAAAAATTAACAAATATACATATACATATATATGTATACTTATAAATAGTATATATACTAATATGTAGCATATTATATACATATATGTATATACTATATATATATATATATTAACTTAAATGTTCAATTAATGAGTTGTTGGTAAATATAGAGCCACTTTATCACCACCTCAATCAATAAGCACAGCATTGCTATCACCCAAACAGCTTTCCCACGCTTCTCTGCCCTGACACACCGCATCCTCGTCAGTCCCAGGTTATCATCGATTTCTTTTTACTACCACAGATTCCATTTGCCTGGATTTGTCTTGTTTTGTTTTAGTGCTGGAGATAGTCTAGTGTAGCAGCCCAGGTTTGCCTCGAATTCACTACACAGTTCCGTCTGTCCTTGAGCTCCTGATCCTCCTGCCTCACCCTCTGAGTGCTGGGATTACAGGTGTGCACCACCACGCCCACCTACGTTTGCAGTTAGAAAGCGCCCTGTGAGTGGAATCATACAAGCTGCACTCCCCTGGGCCGCTGCCTTGGGCTCAGCGTGATTCTTTTGCAATTTATCCATGTTGTTACAAGTAATCATAGCTCAGTGCTTTTTTACTGCTGGACACAGTATGCCTTCTATGGGGCATCAACTAAACTTAATTTTAAAATAGCACTGAAAGCTATTCTTACTCTTCCCGCCCACAGGCTCCTAAGAGACTTTACCACATTCTAAAAAGTCCGTTTGTCCCTAGAATGGAAGTGCCAGAGAGGAAGAAGAAAAACAAGAGACAAGGAGAGAGGATGTAGATGTCTTCAGGCGGTAGTGTCTTTGCCTAGCGTGCAGGAAGTCCTGGGCTCCATTCTCAGCACCACATAAAACTAGGCATGGTGGTGCACACCTAGAACCCCAGCACTTGGGAGGTAGAGGCAGGAAAATCTGAAGTTCAAGGTCATCCTCAACTACATGGTGAGTTCAAGGCCAGCCTGGAGTATAGGAGACCCTGTCTCAAAGAAGACAGATGTGACGTGGGGGAGGGAAAAAGGTGGCGGGGGGGAGAGAAAGGGAGGAAAGGAAAAGGGAGGGAAACGGAATGAGAGAGACCGAGACCGCTTGCTATCATGTCTTATGTAAATATGAGATCAGAGGCTACGTTGCATCCAGACTCTGTACAGACATCTCACACCTTTTCGGCATTCAGATTCTCTTTCTGTGACGTCATCTCACACACAAAAATAGCAGCGCATCTTACGTGCTGATACTTGGGCTAAATACACTTGACAGAGGTCCTTCCAGGAGGCACGTGTCAGGGAGCTGGCAGAGGAGCTTATGACTGTGCCCACACAGGACCAGAACCATCCAGAGAGAAATCAGCCGGGCATATACATCTCTGCTTCAGAGAGGCCCCAGCCACCTGAAAAGGCATTTGTGGTGCAATCCCAGAAGGCCAAAGAGAGGGACCATCACCTCAGGAGTGATACCCAGTCTCTTCCTTCTCTCATTTTAGGGGTCCACTAGGATCCCTGGGCTGATGGGGGGTGGGGGGCCCTCAAAACCCCTTCTCTCCCCAGCTTGTCCTTTCGTCCATCTTCTCTCTCTTCTTAGTTGGTCATCAGCACAAAGTGCATGTTTTATCTGTGATGTTTATTGAATAGAATTTTAGATCCATAATTGCTCATTTAAGAAGCAGAGAAAATGGGCATCAGTTTATTTCATTTAAAAGTCAGCAGCTCTCAGTAGAAAAAAGAAAAAAAAAAAGGTACCTAGGTTGTCACGGTGCCCAGCAGTGACTTAACTTAAACTTCCCTGGTGACCTACCACTTCAGCTGCTTCGGCAGATCTAGAGCCAATCTGATTGTCAAAATGCCACAATGCTAAGTACCAGGAAAAGTTTCCCATCCAGGAAACTGGGACAAGCTAGCATCTCACAGAGCAGTTCTGGCTGGCTCAGGACGCCTACAACTCTGAGCCCTCTCCATGGTCCGTGATTAAAGGGAGGGCTTGAGAGCCAAGAGTGGAGGCACCTGGGCACGCCAAAGACAACACTCCACAGTCTCTTGGGCTCTCAGAGAACATCTCAGTCTAACATGATGTGAATCTTAGCCCATGGTTTTTACCATTGCCGTGTGTATGGGGGAGGGGCAAGTGAGTGGAAAGACAAACCCACTCCAGGTAAAGCGAATGACTGATTAACAGAGAGACTATGAGAAATAGAGAAAACAACAGAGAAGACCCAACCCAAAGAAAGGCAATGGCAGGAAACACATCACCTCAGGGCTGGAGGGAGGCTGGGGGCTGTCTGATCAGGACGGGCAGAGGCAGGGAACATCTACTTAGGAACTGGTGACTAGGAGGAATAGAAGCTGCTCCCAAGAGGCAGCTGGGGACCAGACAGGAAGGGATTCTTACCTCCAGTCCCCATAGTAGTGTGGATCTGTGGCCCCAAATGTTCAGCATCCCATTGGCCTAAGAGCTTGAGGAACAAGGTTCCCTGTGGTCAAGCAAAGTTGGGAAGGAGATGGCAGACAGAGAGCCAAGGGCCTTCCAGAGAGAGGTGGTGATGTTATGATGTTGTGTGGCGTCCACTGGAAATACATCACATGAGAGTGGCTAGCTGAACCCTGAGCAGGCTTCCCAGTCGCTTTAGCTGCTTTCCCTACCAGCACGGTCAAAGCCCATCAAGTAGCTGAGGAGAAGCGGATGTGGGGACAGAAGTGGAGGCAGGGACAGAAGTAGAGGCAGGGACCCTTTTGGGGAAAAGAAGAGATGCAATTTGAAGTGCAGTAACCCACAAAGGCTCTAACAACCGCTACCCACTGTCACAGACACACAATGACTGTCTGCTCACATCATCTCCACACTCAGATACATGCACAGGATGCTGCACCGAGGACGCACAGCATCTGCCTTCAGTCTCTCATGCAGCCTAAACCCCGAGGGTGTGCTGTGGGAGATAAGTGGGCGACGCACACGAAAGTACTTTAGAAAGTCTATAACGTATCAATCAAGCAAACACTAAAACATCCTTGAGATTGTGCTTATAGTCCATATTTAGTTATGAGTGGAAATTGATAGTGATGTCTGTGGGTGAAATCGTAAGATTTGTGAAGGCTAGAGACTGGGACAATGGGAGGGGAGCCTTTTATTTGGAAGAAAAGACCATAACACCAACGACCATCTGTGGCATGCCTGTTCTGTGCTGGCTGTTCTGCACGGCAGGGTCCACTCGGTCCTTGGAGAACTTCTGCAAGGCAGATGCTTCTTCATCCATTTTCAAAGGAAAAGTGGTTAATAAATTTGCCCAAGATTGCACAGCTGCTACGGCCCAGAGCTAGGTTTGAGGCTGGAGTCTGTCTGACTCTGAGCCCACTGGTCAGGGCATCTCTCACAGAACAGGGAAGGCAAAGATGATGGAGGGCATCCACTTGGGGTGTTGATGGTCTTTGCTTTGATGCCATTGGCATCTCTTGAAGTAGACACCAAGCAAAGGCCAGGATACATGATGCGTGGACCACTGGGGGAGGGGGGGGAGTGATGCGTGGACCACTGGGGGAGGGGAGGGAGTGATGCGTACACCACTGGTGGAGGGGAGGGAGTGATGCGTGGACCACTGGGGGAGGGGAGGGAGTGATGCGTGGGCCACTGGGGGAGGGGAGGGAGTGATGCGTGGGCCACTGGGGGAGGGGAGGGAGTGATGCGTGGGCCACTGGGGGAGGGGAGGGAGTGATGCGTGGACCACTAGGGGAGGGGAGGGAGTGATGCGTGGGCCACTGGGGGAGGGGAGGGAGTGATGCGTGGGCCACTGGGGGAAGAGAGGGAGTGATGCGTGGACCACTGGGGGAGGGGAGGGAGTGATGCGTGGGCCACTGGGGGAGGGGAGGGAGTGATGCGTGGGCCACTGGGGGAGGGAGGGAGTGATGCGTGGGCCACTGGGGGAGGGAGGGAGTGATGCGTGGGCCACTGGGGGAGGGAGGGAGTGATGCGTGGGCCACTGGGGGAGGGGAGGGAGGGAGAGACCTGTGGCACTCAAGTGTCTAAACTTCAATGTTGTCTAAGCCTCAGAAATTTGAGGACACGTGGCTGATTTCAAAAGTCTGGGGTTCATTTAAGAAATCTATTACCCATCAGTTCCATACAAGCCATAAAAAACACGGTGGCTAAGCAGCTACTAACACAAAAGGAGGTTCTGGGGTCACCCCACTAGTCAGTCTCTGGAACTCTTTAAACAAAATACTGCTCAGAAATCCCAGCCAATAACTCTGGTTCTCCCTTATTCGGCTACTTCCCCTTGGTGGGGAGGCCTGGTGGCCCTCAGAGGAAGGGGAAGCAGGCTACCAGGATGAGACCTGCTAGGCTGCAATCATATGGTGGGGGAGGAGGTTCCCTTCTGTCACAGACCTAGGGGAGGGGATAGGGTGAGAGGGGGAGGGAGGGGAAACGGGAAGATACAAGTGAAGGGATAACAATTGAGATGTAATCTGAATAAATTACTTTAAAAAAAAAATCCCAGCCAGCACGTATTTCTTACCTGTACTAGAACTTAGAACCATGGTTGAACAGAAGAAATGAAGCCTGACTCTCTCGTTCATTCAACCCACCAGAGCCTGGGCTTCTTAGACCAGTAGTGACGGAGACACTACCCTCTGCCTGGTGCCACGCTACCATAGTGGTGTGATAAGAGGACTGATGAGAATATGGACCATGGGTCCAGACCCAGCCAGCCGTGAGGTCACACACCACCCAAGCATTCACACCACCCAAGCATTCACACCACCCAAGCATTCACACACCAAGCATTCAACCACCCAAGCATTCAGCAGTACCCACTGCCTCCCTGACATGTACACCTGTGGTCATGGGGGGAAATAGCTCATCACAAGCCAAGAGGGAAGAGGAGAAAGACCCCAAGAACACCCCTACTAATAGGAGCCAAGTGAGGGCCTTTCAGCATCCCTCGGCAACATATGAAGTTCCAGAGGACCCCCCCACCTGAGCTTGGGGGGCAGGCAGGAAAAGCTAGAGCATGCTACTGCTCTCGGGACTCAGGAACCGAGACTAGGAGGGGGCAGGATGAGAGACCCGAGGGAGGACCAGTGTCCATCCCTTTAACATCTATGCAGTACTATTAGTCTATCTGGAAGATGGTGAGGCTCCAAGGCACTAAACTATGGTATCCCCACCCCAGTCTCCAGCTGCTTTCTCTAGGAATCAACCCTTCCTTCAGTCACTTACTGTGTAGACAATGAAGGAGAAGGGGAAAAGAGGACACTACATTGGACACTAAATCAAGATTAATGAAGTCCCTGATAGGATTAATTACTGTAGTCCCTAGGAGCAGAATGTGGACCTGGCCATCCATAACGTCCAATGCCAGCTCTGAACAGCATGGGCAGGACGTGGCGTGTGACTCACTCACCCTCTGCCTACCTAAGGAAGGTTTGAAGGCAGCTGCAAAGGAAGCCGTGTGGCGAGGAGGCTCCTCCCACAGCCCCAGTCACCACTGCGCATTAAATCCATCCTTCATGTGTCCTCATCCGCTATGATCAGCACAGGCTGACTAGTCAAGCACAGACACAGCGTACCCTTGATGAGACAAGAGGGATAACTTGTCAATGACCTATGGGTAGCAGCCAGCTTCAAACACGGCTCTTCACAGTCTCTTCCCAGTTCTGGATCCTAACTCCATTCTGCACTGAGGCTCCCCAGGACCTAAGGGCTGGTGGGTCTGGTCTGTCTCCCGGTCCATGCTGAGGTATGGGAAGCTGGTGAGAGGAACAGTCCAGATGAGCGTGGTTGGTGGCCCGACTGAGGCAGGCGGGCTATGAGTTTCAAGCTAGCTCGTGCTATGTAATGAGCTCCAAACCAGCCTGGGCTATATAACAAGACTGAGACAAAGAAACAGGCAGAAGCAGGCCCATGTGGTGAACAGCACACTATTTCTGTTGGCCATCAGCTGGCCCAGTGAGCAGTGAGATCAGCAAATAGGTGGTACCCGCTGGATTCCAGTAACTTTTACATCACCCCTACCGATGCCCAACCAGTGTGACAAGAGACCTCTACTGGGAAACAAAGTCATGGCCCCTCTCTCTCACCTTTGAAAGCAATCTAACAGCGCTTTGAAGAATGAATGCTACCCAGAGCAGCCCGTGGTTTGCCATGCCTTGAGTCAGAGCCAAGGAGAAGCATCACTGTTCTGCTTGCCTAGGCCAGGTTCACAGCTCCCGAGTCCAGCACCAGGGCTATAGGTGGCCAAGCACACACCTGCCAAGGCAGACCCAGCAAAGGTGAGTCAGGTCACGGGGACTGGCCCGGCAACGATTGCAACTGACTAAAGAGGGGATCGTAACAAAGCCCCAAGGCAACAGTGGGTCACTACACAGTGGACAATGAAAACCCAGAGCTGTAGGTCCAGACAGAAAGGCATTTTTGACCAAGCAGTGGTGGTCAAAAATTCCCAGCACTCAGGAGGCAGAGGCAGGAGGATCTCTGTGAGTTCAAGGCCCTAGCCTGGTCTACAGAGCAAGATCTAGGACAGCCAGGGCTACACAACAAAAGCCTGCCTCAGGAAAAACAAAAACAACTACAACAAGCAGGGCGTGGTTGCACGTGCCTTTAATCCCAGCACTCGGGACCGGGTTAAATTCCCAACACCCACACACTGTCTGTAACTCAAGTTCTAAGGGATCAGATATCCTCTTCCGGCCTCCTCAAGCACCAGGCACACACATTGTGCACAGACATACATGCATACAAAATATCCATACACATAAAAATAAATTTAAAAAATCAAATTAAGTGCTTTCTGAACACAGTGATAAGAACATAGCAGATACAGATAAAGAATAAAGAGCTGGGCAGTGGTGGCACATGCCTTTAATCCCAGCACTCAGGGAGGCAGAGGCAAGAGGGTGTCTGTGAGTTTGATGCTACCCTGGTCTACAAAGAGAGTCCAGGACAGACAAGGCTACACAGAGAAACTCTGTCTCAAAAAAAACCAAAACAAACAAACAAACATAAAACCAAAGGGGGAAAAATAATAAAGAGTAAAAGATTCAGAAGGATTCTGTGAAAAAGAAGGCTCATATTTAATTGGAATTATAAAACAAGAGGAAAAAAATCGGGGATCCAAGAGAATTCTTGAGGAGATAAAGACTGAAAAGATTTCCAGAGGTGACAAAAGATATCAACTCATACATTTTTAAAATGCCAACAAATCCTAAATAAATAGAAACTCATCTCCAGACACATCATCTAGGAACTGCAGGAAAAGGTGAGAAAGCCTTCTGCCCACCTGTAGAGCTGCCCATCAGAGGGCGACCCGGGTTCCAGGAGACAGGCCATCCAGATGTGTGCCCGTGTGTGAGCGAGTGAGAGCGCTCTTCACTTCCTCTCCCAACGTCTGGGCCTGCGGCCGGGATGCAGGGAGTTAAAAGACTATTTCTGAGATGAAGATCTAACAAACGAGCTGTCACACAAGTGTAGACATGGGCCTCGATTTATTAGACACTAATTCATCACTGAGAGGCAGGAACTGAATGAGCCATGCGTGCTAGCCACCCTTCCTCAGGCACCGAAATGAGATGCCTTCTGGACTAAACAGTAGGCTGGTCACGCAGGACTGGGTGTGGCGGGTCAATTTCCATGACGAGGCTCCTGAGAACAGAAGGAAGTGAAGGGGCAGGCAAGGTGGGGAGGTGGGGAGGTGGGGAGGTGGGGAAAGGCGCTTGCCACCAAGCCTGATGACCTGAGTTCAATCCCTGTGATCCACGTGGCAGGAGGAGAGACCTGACGCACACAAGTTGTTTTCTGACCTTCACACATGCACTGTGGCATAGGCACACTCGTACACACAAAGACAGACACACACACACACACACACACACACACACACACAATGTTTTTAGTTAAGTGAAAAGCTGAGGCTGTGGCTCAGTGGCAGATTCAATCCCCAATGTCAGGTTTTTTGGTTTGGTTTGGGTTGGGGTTTTTTTTGGGGGGGGGGTTATTTTTGTTTTTGTTTTTTGTTTGTTTGTTTGTTTGTTTATTTTTTAAGAAAAAGCGTTGGACATGGTGGCAAATGCCTATAATCCCAGAACTCAGGAAGCTGGGGCCAGGAAGCTGGGGCTAGCCTGGTCTACATATAGCAAGATTCTGTCTCAAAAAAAAAAAAAGGTAGTGAAAATGAACAATAATATAATAAAACCATGGGCCTGAGACAGCAGTTACATGCAAGAAGGAATCATCAATCTGTATCTAAATTCAGTGCAAACAAACCAAAAACCTATTGACTCTCATCTCTGTCCTCTAGAAACAGTTTGAATGAGTTCAATTCAAGGGTCACTTTTCCTCTCAGAAGGAACCAAACAAGACAAATGCCCTTGCGCTGCAAAGACCAGTGCTCGCCCTATCCTCGGGAGGAGGGCGGGAGGTCCCCAGCTGAAAGGACACATCAATCAGGAAGGAGGCCATAGTTACCTTGGGATGCCCTCAAGGTGGGAACCACACTCTCTCTCCCCCACCTGCTCCTGAGAAAACAACAGGCTGGACCACTACCCCTGCACAGATTTACTACTGTCTCCGCCACCATCGCCAGCTGCCGTGAGTTTTCCAGCCTTTAATGCATTTTCTACATCTGTACAGGATTTATTCGAGGCAGGAAGATTTATTTAGCACATTCATGCTCAGCAGAGAGGGCAATCCCTCGCGGAGCCCTGATCTCATTTGCTCTTAGGCGGCTGTGTGAGAGTGGCAGACGTTGGATGGTTCCTAGCAGGAATGGTCGTGCACATTTTACACAGATGTGAAGCTTGTGGGTGACACGGGCAGGTGCATGGGCAGGTGAGCGCGTATTTTGTGTGGACATATGTGTGAACCTGAAAACGTGATAGCAGAAGAGTCATTTCCCACACGCCCAGACATCAGCTTGACAATATTGGAGCGAGTGAACGCCTGTGGGAGAGTCTGTGCTATGATGTACCCGTGCACACAAATGTAGGAGAGTGAGCTGTGGTAAACTGCGCGTGCACGGGATCGTGCACTCATCCAAATCCACATTCCTGTCAGAGAGCCAGCCACTGTCAACCACTCTTCAGAAACAGCAAGCAAACTGGCTCTCCTCAGCTAAAAACAGGCCAAGAGCTCTAAAGGGCTTAGTGGGGAATGCCCTGACCTCCTGGTCCCACTCGCCTGGCCCCGACCCCTTGCTGATCATAACTCCAGCCTTCAGACACTACTCTGCTGACCTGGACCATCCTTGTATGTCACATCCATCCACCATGCTGGCTTCTGGCAGAACCGCCCTCTCCCAGCCCGACACGCTCTACCGCAGGTCTTTGACTCTTCTGGTCCTTGTAGTGATCTGTGCTCACTCAGGTGTTTCCTCCAAGAAGCTCCCGGAATCACCTTGCTTGTCTGCATGTGCATTTGTTAACCGCATGCATGCAGTGCTCAGGGGGCCCACAGGAGGGCACCAGGTTCCCTGGAAAACTGGTGTTGAGGGTTGTGAGGCCCCACGTGCGTGCTGGGAATCAAACATGCACCCTCTAGACGAGAAGCCGGTGCTCTTGACGGCTGAGCCATCTCTCCAGCCCTGTCTACCTGTCTTTCTTTCCTTTTCTTTCTTTTGATCCTCGTATGCTAACACAGTGCAGGACAGCAAACCCAAGGCCTTGTGCTTACGACAAAAGCTCTCTATCTACCGCTGAGCCAGATCCAAGCCCCTCCACTCCCACGCTCATCCTTTGTATCTTGATGGGTTTTGTTGTCTGTTTTAGGCAACTCTCACTATGTAGCCCAGGCTGGCCTAGAGTTCCCTAGCCTCCTGCTGTGGCCTCCATGCACTGAGATGACAGGTGTTGGCCACCACACCTAGTTTTCACCTTGGTTATCATCTGCTGGTGTCTCCTAAGAGAAATCACAGGATCTAGGCCACCATCTTCCTGTTTAATTACCGGGTCCCCAGAGCAGTTCTGTGAGAACCTGTTAAATAAGGATAGTTTATGTGATGTGCACGAAGTACATTGAGAAAAAAAATAGGATGCAGTGAGAATATCTGATCATGTTGGGCACATGAATTTGAATGAGTCTGATGGCTGCACATTCGCCACACGGTCATCCGTTCAGCCAATGGCTGCGCCTCACACACTAATGGGCTCTGCTCTCAGAAAACTTTCAGAGCAGTGGGGGGAAATACACCAAATAGCCAGAACCACGCAGAGGCATGAACAAGAGCTGGGACTGGATTTGATGAAGGATCGGGTAGAGTTACAGGCTCTGCAGAGAATTTCCAGAGGGGTTGATGCTGGGGAAAGTTGGGCTTTTCACATGCAGCCTTCATGTGTACACACTCACTCACAACACTGACACTAGAAGTCCTAAATCCCAGCTAGAAGCACCTCCAACTCTCGGTATAAAAAATATGTGCTCGGGCTGGAGAGATGGCTCAGTGGTTAAGAGCACTGCCTGCTCTTCCAAAGGTCCTGAGTTCAATTCCCAGCAACCACATGGTGGTTCACAACCATCTATAATGTGATCTAATGCCCTCTCTGGTGTACAGATGTACATATAGACAGAACACTGTATACATAATAATAAATAAATCTTTTTTTAAAAAAACACACATGTGCTCACTGTATTTGTCTGGTTTCCCTGTATCTCTCTCTTCCTCTGACCCACCCCTCACACCCAAGGCCTCCAGGTAAATGAGCTTACACCACCTAAGGGCCGAAGGACAGCTCCCCAGCTGATCAGCCAAGGCACTTGACTAGCCATTGCACACCTCTCTCCAGGCATCCTGAGAATCAGGCGTAGCTAATTTACATCTCTTCCTTGAGGCGTCATAGCTCATTGGGCTCCCCCCCTCCCCCCGCACCTCCCCACCTGCCGCTATGCTTCATTCACAACCAGGAAAACTAAAACCTGCCCCCACCCCATCTCCCCAGGAAGCCTCCCCTCCCCCAGAGCATGTTCACTCCAGGGCCTTTTCACCCCACCAGCCTTCCCAAGAGCCACCACGCAGGTGCTCAGGTCCCTTCCACGCCACCCAGAGGCCGCTGCTGCCCTGCTTCCACAGTCAGTGCACAGTGAGTGAGTTATGTTCCCTTTAAGGATGGAGACATGAGGCTCAGGGACGCCCTCCAGGGCTGAAGGCAGGTATGAGGCCCAGCGTCCTCTCCTCCAAAGCCAGCTAGCTCTTCATGCTCAGCCACGTGCCCCATCTGAGCCACAGCCCCAGTCTCTGCTCACCACCATGCTACCAGCCACAGGCGTCTCTCTCCCCTGATGGGTCATCAGCTTCTCAAGCATACAGCTCTGGTGTGTTTCTCTTTCCTGGAACTTCTGCGTGTAACACCACTGGCAGGGAGCGAGCTTCTCTCCTTTCATCTCATACTTCATGTCAGACGACAGGGCTTGGATTTGTGGGTGTGATTGCATGGACCAATTAGGAGCTGTCTGAGTTAGCATGTTACAGGCAATTCTCTAATACCTAGACCAGGGCAGTAGCTACGCTGTGCTATGTATGGTAATGTGCTAAATACCATGAGCATCATGGTAAGAGAGAAAAGGTAAGCTGGAGAGCAGAGGCTACACACTGTTTATAGAAAACTCTGAGCCATCCGGGTAACAGACCTTTGCCCTTGTTTTAGGCCATGAACATCAGGTGGTTTTTTTGGGGGGGTACTCTGATATACCAGATAACTGACACCCTGTATAAAAGCTAGCATCATCTGGCTTACAGTTTGCGGACAGCATAGTCATCAGGGTTCCTTCAAACACATGGATGGAATAAGATTGGAGGTGATTCCCAGTGGAATTCTAGCTCCACCTGGTGACTTATCTACCTACATTTTTATAAAGGAGGCGGGCTGCATGTATTATTTGTACTATTTTTTTTAACTTATCTGCTTGTATGTATGTAAGTATACACACTATGTGCATGCAATAACCACAGAGGCCAGAAGAGGGCACCATACCCCCTGGGACTGGACTTCTAGATGGTTGTAAGCCCCTATGTGGGTGCTAAGAATTCTAGGTCCTCTGGAAGAACATCCAGCGCTCCTAACCACCAAGCCAACTCTCTAGCCCCTGTACTGGCTTTAAATGTATAGAAACCCAGAAGCTAAATCCCCAACCAGAAGAATATTAAGAGCAGGTAATAATTCTATTAAAATGGATGTTTATATATGTACCTAATTTAACTTTTTAAAAACCACACACTTCATTTTCCCCTTCAGTTTTGGTTTGGTTTTTGGTTTTTGGTTTTTTGTTTGTTTGTTTGTTTCAGTGCTGGGAATCAAACCCACAGCCTTGAGCACACAGTGCAAGAACTGAGTTCTACAGTCAGCTTTGGTTTTGTTTGGTCTCCTGTGGCCCAGGCTGGTCTTGAACTCTCCTGCCTCAGCCTCCCAAAGTGCTGGGATTGTAAGCATCAGCCATCATGGTGGACTTTGGGGATTTTTTGTTTTGTTTTGTTTTGTTTGGGGGTTTTTTGTTTTTTGTTTTGTTTTGGTTTTGATTTTTGAAATAGGATCTTGCTGCATAGCTCAGATTGGCCTCAAATTCCCAAGCTCCTGAGTGCTGGGATCACAGGCATGCACCACCATGCTTGGCTCCAAAAGTTTTGACTATCGCCATGGAGATCCTTATCCTAGCTGAGCATGGAAACCAGAAGAGGGATGGAGTCGCACTCAGTAGTGAGTCACGTGACAAGTGACATGAGTGCTGGGCACTGAACCCTGGTCCTCGGCAAGAGAAGCGCCCACTCTTACCTGCTGAGCCATCTTTCTCTCCAGCACGGGTCTGTGATTTGATATGTTCTTTCTAGGTCTCTCCAGCCCTCTACTTCTCCCTCTTCTCTCTCTCCATCTCAAGGCTCACAATATTCTTGTGGCCTCTGGGATCCTGCTCTCTTTCAACACCCTTAATGACCGCACCGTTCTGGAATCTTCATTCTGTCTTTTCCCAGGGCTCTCTTTAGTCCTGTGTCACGTCCATCCCACCTCCTTTAGGACCCGGCTCACCTACCTGCCCCATTTCTCTACCTTTCATCTGTAGAATCACTTGTTTATCCCATTTGCAAACTAAAACCTCTAGCTACCTGCACATCTATCTTCCATCCACACAGAGCCAATTCTGTTGTCTCCGCCGCCCAGGCCACAGCTGCCCCACAGCCCTGCATTTGATACATTTGAGGCTGGTCCTTCTCACCCAGTGAAAGGACTTTCCATGAGGTCTCAACCACCTCTGGAGCGCTCCTCTCTTGCTGCACGGCGACAAGGGCCACAGCCCCTCTGGCTTGCCTCCCTGCCTTGGCCTTCCTCTGCTGGCCCTGCATGGCTTGACCTACTGACACCACTGGTACCCCTCAGGAGTCTCTGTCCCCAGTCCTGCCTGCCCTCCCAGCTCTTCTGTCCCAGCTTCCCCGAAGAGGAAGACCCCTAGAGCCAGCCTGCTCTTAAGCACCACACCTACGCCTATAGCTATTCCCAGGCGAGTCCCACGCGGCTACTGTGATGGGCTCACTGTGTCCCCAGTGCAACAGTGTGGGAGGAGGTCAAATCCTGAGAGCTCTGCCCAGTGAGTGGATTAATTCCATGTCCCTTGATCTTTTGCTCTCCATGCTCCATCTTCCACTATGGGATGGCAGGGCCCAGCACCATGCTTCTGGACTCTGTGGCCTGTAGGACCGTGGTCCAAACCAATTTCCATTCATGATAAATTACAGGCTCTGCCATTGTCCCTGCAGCAGGAAGCAAGACAGCCAGCCGCCCCAGAGGTACCTCAGACTCAGTCGTCTGTTCTGAGGCTTAAGAGTTGTCCCCGAGCTGCCTTTTCCCCTCCCTCTCTCTCGCTCTCACTCAAGACTGGTTATTAAGCTTGGTGCGTTAGTCTTCCTAATTATCCTCCAATGCAGACTCCGTCTCCCAGTGGTCCAGGCCCGCATCGTTTCATACCTAGATTCCCCAATTAACTCTTAACCACTTTCCGTGCTGTCTGCGCTGCTCCCCTCAAAGCAGGAATCACATCCCTGACCAAGTGAGATTTCCGAACCACACGTAAGATCATATCCTACCTACTTAGTTGCCCAACATTCAGAAGACCTGGGCATCCACCATGACCAGCCACGCCCTAAGCAGCCCTTCACACAATTTCTCCTGTGTTTATCTGGGCCTTCCACCTGCCCCACCCCCGTGTTCATCCAGTGTGTGCTACACTCCTCGGCAAGGCACGTCCCACACATGACCTTGATCTGGCTAGTGTTTTGGTCCCCTGAACTTCCTCTTCCGAAGCAGGCTCAGTCCCCGCCTCCCCCCATCTCCTTCCCCCCTCTCCCCCCCGCCCCAAGATGTCTGCTGTCTTAACACGAGATCTGGCTATCCATATCTGCACATCCAAACCCACCTGCACGATGCCTGCACTTTGGGGTCCCATCCATCGTTTTGACTAAAATATGAAGCTTCCTAAAAGCAAACCTGAAAATTCAGTGGAATCCAACGTATCTAGGCCGTTACATAACTGTTGCTGAAGTAGGGAACGGGAACGAACGCACCAGTGCCTGCCTGGCCCCTCGAGCTGGAGCCGAGAGCATCCGCCCTTGGGACCTCCGTGGGCGAGTCTGCCTCCCGTGCGGTACAGGTGGCAATTACATCCACTGCTGAGGTAGCTAATATGAGAAGAAAACAGGAAGAGGCGGACAGCACGTGTGAGGGGCAAGGAAAAGAGACCCCAGACCTGACTTGAACTCGCAGTTGGTCATCACCCCCATTATCTCCAAACTACAAACTACTTCCCCCTCATCCCTCTCTGCCCTTCTCCATCTAAACTTTCCCTCTCTCTCTCTCACTCTCTCTCTCTCTCTCTCTCTCTCTCTCTCTCTCTCTCTCTCTCTCTCTCCTGAAGCCCAGCTCATATCAGACCCACAGGTGCTCCAGTAGCAGAGACTTGAAGGCATGTAGAGGGGCAGGCAGTGGGGGTGGGGGATGGGAGGGAGGGGGGAGGGTTGCTATGAAACGTGCAGCCCTGCCCTGCCCTGCCTGCCGGAGGCTGTGCACACGGAGGGTCCTGTGCCGGGTTAGTTTTCGGACTCTCCGCACAAACCTAAACATATCTAGGAAGACGAATCACTGAGAAAATGCCTGCATCAGCCTGTCTTATGCATATGTCTGTGGGGCATTTGCTTGATTAGTGACTGAGAGGAGGGCTCAGCCCACCGTGGGCGGTGCTGCCCCTGGGCAGGTAATCCTAAAGTGTGTAAGAAAGTAGGCTGAGCAAAGCCGTGGGGGACAAGCCATAGGAAGCAGCTTTCCCCTATGGTCTTTGCTTCACATCCTGCCCTGACTTCCCCTCAGACAGACTCTAAGCTCTAAATTGAAATAAACTCTTTCCTCCCCACATTGCTTTTGGTCCTGGTGTCGATCACAGCGATAGATTGCAAACTAGACAGCCGGGCTTAGCTGTGGGGAGTTGGGGAGCAAGAGCAAAGCTCTGAACAAAAACCCAGCCATTGCACCAGTACTCCTGGTGCCTGGGAGGGACCCAGGGGTATGGCTGGCTCTGGCATAGGTTCCCCCATGTCCTGGCTCACAGTCTAGCTATAATCTCAGCGAGGTTCTAAGTCCGAGCGCATCTGCCAAGGCCCCTGGACAGTGCTCCCAGGCCAGCCGTGCTCAGTCCACCTTCCCTAGCTGTCCACAATCATAATCTTTTACCATTCTGAGGCTCCCCAGCCTAGCTCCTGCCCCCTAGGCTGTCCAGGGATCTAGCCTCCTGGCCAGTGACTACAGGGAAGAGAAAGGTAGAAAGAGTCCCTGGGGTGAGAGCCTGCAGCCTCGAAGACTCTTCCACAGCCCGACTGGTGTCTCATCTTATTTAAGTGGAGAGTCCCCAGGGCAGGGTCCTTAACTCCTCCAACCTCAGCAGACAGCACTGAACACTCGGGAAATGCTAAATGGAATCTCTGAGAGACTCCGACTGAAAGCCTTTCATTTGCAACCCTGGAAAAAAAAAAAGCTTCAGACAAAAGTCCAGGCCTATTCAGTCAAGAGCTAAGCCTCCCAAACTCTCAGGATCAGGGCAGGCAGAGGTGTAGCCTCTGGGAAGGGGCTTTGGGGCCTCAGGCCACCACTATAATGGCTATTTGTATCAACACAGAGAGTGACAGAGAGCCACCCCCAACACACAGGGCTAGCAGTGTCAATAAACAAGCTGAGCAGTGTGTGTGTGTGTGTGTGTGCGCGCGCGCGAGTGTGTGTGAGTGTGCACATGTGTGAGTGTGTGTGTGTGTGTGTGTGTGTGTGTGTGTGTGTGTGTGTTTTCATACCACCTCAACAGAGAGGCAGGGAAAGCGAGCCTTTGGAGCAGAGTGAGCCGTGCTTCTTGCTTGAGAGGCAGGAAGATCCTTTTGAGCAGGTCCAGCCTGTGACCTCCCTCATCAGCTGCTTCAGCAAGCAGGCAGCCAAGTGATTCCAGCGCCATCCGTTATGTGTGGGGCCACAGACACCAATATGCCTGGTCTACATCTCTGAGGTCTGCCGTTCTAGACCAGCCTGGCTGCTCTGCCCACACTTACTCCGCTGGTCACCCCTGTGGCTCCCATCCACGGCTCCTCAGAGGAGTGGCCTCTTGGAAGGTGAGCAGCACCCCCCTGCTGCCTTCTACCCAGCTCAGCATCAGACCTCAGGAGGCACGCAGGAAGTCACCTGAGCCAACTGAACCTGCTGTTGGGCAGGTAGAGCCTGTCATGGCTGCCCTATGGTGGGTACCTGAGGGTCTCTCTCCTTCTGGACTCAAGCAAGTACACGGAGTGGGAACAGAGACCCCATCTACCTGGGAATGGATGGGCCTCAGCACACAGAAGTCAGAGCACGAGATGAGCCAGCAGAGAAAGTGATCGCTGGCGGACTCGCAGGGCAGCAGCTCAGTTGGTAAGAGCGCTTGCTGCTGTTGCAGAAGCCCCAGGCTTGATTCCCAGAATCTACATGGTGACTGACGACCATCCATAACTCCAGTTCCTGGAAGTCCAGCATCTTCTGACTTCTATAGGTAGCAGGCATACATAGAAACACATACAGGAAGAACACTCACACGCATGAAAAAAATAACCATGGGACAGGATCTAATTGATCAAGGAGATCAAGGTCAACAGACAAGGAGGAGGCTTCCAAGCCAAGGAGGTGAGGCGCGGAAACAAAGAAAGGCTTCCAGCAGGAAGAGGGCTTTCATCCAAACCCAACGACTCCTAGACATCACGCCAGCTGGACAGCACACCTGAGCAGTGGCATGGAGGAGGCAGAGCATACCATGAACTTAGGAGCTGCATATGGTCCCACCTGACCAAGGCGCAGGCCTTCGGAGGGCGCTGAGCACGGAGAGACATAGGATGGAGCACCAACCCAGAGCCAAGCAGGGAGCAGCCTCCCTGCCACGCGCAGAGCTGGTGACTGCAGAAGGCAGGTCCGAGCAACTAAGCAGCTAGATCCCGGGTGCGACACCACCCAGCCCTTCTGCTTCCGGAGGAGAAGCAGGAGCGAAGAACCGGGATGTGGGCCTGCAAGAGAGGTGCCTCCGTGCCCGCAAGTCACTAAGAAACTGACCATGAAGTAGAAGGGTAGGCAGGAGGTTTAAATACTACCTTCAAAGGGGGTGTCCAGAGCTTGGAGAGATGGCTCGGTGGTTAGGAGAGCTTCTGGCTAAGAGTGCTTCCTGCTCTTCCAGGGGTCCCAAGTTTGGTTCTCAGCACTCATGTGCAGCGCGACACAGCTGCCTGAGACTCCAGCTCCAGGAGGGCCTACAGCATCGTGAATCGTACTGCACTAACCATGGGAGTCACGCAGAGCTCTGTCTACAAGGACTGCCTATGGGGCCCTGCCTATGGGGCCCTGCCTATGGGGTCCTGCCTATGGGGCCCTGCCTATGGGGCCCTGCCTATGGGGTCCTGCCTATGGGGTCCTGCATTCCGCCTTGGCCCTTTCCTCTGTGTATTTGCTCCTATCTGGTTAGTAAACTCCATCTTTGAGTCCTGTGCTCTGACTTTGACTTTACGTGTTTCTCAGCATGTTGCTAAACTTACCTTCTTTTCCCCAAGCCATGATACCTTGGGAAAGTCCTGTCTGCCCAACCCATGCCCTGCTGACTCTCTTGCCCTGCCACTGACTCCCCATCCTCTCTCTGGCACCCTAACCACACTCTAGGGCACAGCCTACAGTGGAGGCAGTGAGACATGATCAAAGGGCATTTTAGGGATGTTCACAGAACCTCAGCAAGAGAATGCAGTGCGGAGAATGGGCCCCACCTTGATTCAGACTAGGAGGGTGGGAGCTGGAAAAGGAGAGAGACGGAGGGGGAGGGGGAAGTGTGGGATCTAGGACAACCTACCAAGTGGGCTCCCTGGAGGAATCTGAGGTCACTAGGCAGGAGTTAGCCCTTGGCAGAGCCAGGTTTTAAGTGCCCAGCCCTGCCAAGCAGCATGCTGAGGAAGTGGCTGCCTGAACAAACAGTGCTTTCACCACCCAAGGAGGAAAGGGTTAAGCACCAGTCTACCTCGGGGTAGACTATATAAGCTTAGAGAGGCCAGATCTGCACCCTTCACTCTGTGCCTCCAACTCCCTCTACGCACTAACGGGGCTCCACTAACAGTACAAAGAATAAGTGAGGCCTCCTCGCTCCAGCCAGACACGGAGGGCTATGAGCATTACCTGTTCTTGCCTTCAGAGTCCAAAAGTCACCATGGGTCCAGAAACCTAAGGCTTCAGGTCTCCTGGTATTTTATCCCTCCCTTGACCATCCCCCGCCCCCCACCTCAGGAATGGCCACTGTCTCGTCTTACCTCAGCATATACAGGGATGCTTACACAGAGAAAAGAGTCGGGAAGCCTGAAGGCTGGTGTGGGGGTGACATGGGCCACACTATGCCTCCCTAATTCTTTCTTGCAACAAGCCCTGCGTGTTTTATTTCAATCCGCAATGAGGTATATTTCAGGGCAAATTTCCCATCGCCTGTCACAGCTCAGGGGAAAAATGAGTGCACATTTCCCCAGCTCCATTAACTGGGAAACAGGTTCCCATTGCTAGCAGGCATGCTCCCTGCAAGCAAGATGAAGGATGAGATCATCAACATCCCCCTAGTCCTGGGCACGGGTGGCAGGGGAAGGGTCTAGCTCCACAGTCCTGGGGGCAAGTGCAGAGGCCAGGCAAGCCTGCCACGGGGACTGTCTGCCCAGGAGAACACAGCCTAGTTCCTAGGGGGTCCGTGGGTCCCCACTGCTTCCTGCTTCAGCCTGCTTTCTTGTCCTCATCTTAATCTCAGATAGACAGTGTGTGTGTGTGTGTGTGTGTGTGTGTGTGTGTGTGTGCACATGCACACGCATGCACATGTGTACACATATATACATATATACGCACGCATATATATATACATACACACATATATACATATGTGTATATATGTCTGTGTGTACATATATATATACGTGTGTGTGTGTGTGTGTGTGTGTGTGTGTGTGTGTCAATGACTTCTCTTTCCTCCTTGAGTTGTTCTGCCTCCTGGTGCCTCCACTGGCCTTGAGCAGAAGAGGTATGGCCTGGGGCATGGCTCCCTGCTCTCAAGTCAAGGATGAGCCATCTTGAAATGCACTCCCTATGCCCTGCTGAGTGTAGACAGAGATCTGCTTCTGCCCTGCCCAGCTCCTGACATGTCTGAGGCTACAACCCTCAACCCTAGCTTTCCGCTAGTCCCCCTGCCCCTTTATCTCCTGAGACCAGGTCTTATGTAGCCCTGGCTAGCATAAACCCGCTATGTCACTCAGGCTAGCCTTGAACTCACAATAGTCCTCCTGCCTCAGCCCCCTGGGTGCTGGGATAATAGGCATGTGCTACCAGACTCAGCGAAGTGTTTTAGTTCCTGGGGGGTGGAACCCTTGGCCTCATGTATGCTAGGTAAGTGTCCTCTGACTGACCACATTCCAAGTGCTTGTTGTAAGACCAGATCTGGCCACATAGCCCAGGCTGGCCTTGAATTTAAGATCCGCCTGCTTCTGTCTGACTCTCCTTTGGTGCCTACTATCTTCAGGCCATTCTCCACAGGCTGTTAAGGCCACAGCCTCACTCTCCTTCCCTCACTGCCACTAAACATAGCTTTGGAAGCTTTTCTGGGTCTGGCCATCGCCTCTCCAGCCTGCTAGCTCCCTGCCCCTTTTTAGCTGTTGCCTTTCCTCCAGCCTCAGAGTCTCTGGGTGCTGCTCCCTCCTAGCTCCAAGCCCTCACCCTTACACGTGGCTCCCTTCCCTCCGCCCATGTGGAAGATGCCCACTCCTTCCACAGGCAGTAAAACTAAATCCTCCTGTCCCAGGATGTCCCTTCTGTGGCATTTGAGGACTGAATCCTACTTCCCCTGTGGCCCACACACTCATAGTAACACTGGCCCTTCTACACTGAAAGTACCCACGGCATGCCAGTTGTGGGATCATGGAGGGCAGAGGCAAGCCAGGCATCCTTACAACCCCAGCACTTAGCTATGTGCCGACCCCTGAGAGTATGCAAGGTCACTAAATGGATGACAAAGGGCTCTGAGGCCTTGCCAGGCATGTGACCAGACTAAGAGCCCTCCCCCCTGATACCCCTCAACCTGAGCTTGGTCTCCTCATGCTCTTCAGACTCTCAAAGCCCATTGGGTGAGCCTCTTCTCATGCCATCACCAACTGGCCACGTGGCTGACCTACTCAGCCTCAGTGACTGAGGGTGTGATGGGCAGAAAGAGGGCTCTGTGAAAGAATCTCCCATCCACCCGAACCAGAGAGTCTGGAAAGAAAGAACCCTACAGCCCAGGTGATGTGGGACACACCTGTAACCCCAGTACTCAGGAAGCTGAGGCAGGAGGATTATTAGTTTGAGGCCATCCTGGGCTATTTAATGGCAATATATCACAGAGATGCAATCAAAGCACGCCCGTGAGAAAAGTCCACAAGTTTCTCTGTCTTGCACAAGCATGTGTGTGTGCTTAAGAATGGATTGTCTTCCACACTCTTTTGTGTGTGGGGGGGGGGGGTGTGGCAGGGAGGGTCCTAGAACTAATTCTCTGTAGACCAGGCTGGCCTTGAACTCAGAAAGATCTGCCTGCTCTGTCTGTCAAATGCCGGGATCAAAGGCGTGCATCACCATACCTGGCTTGCCTTCCACACTGTTAGAGTTTGGACCCAGAATGTCCCCTAAGGTTTGTATGCTAAACCCTCAGCTAGTGGCACGCTTGGGAGGTGGTGGCAACTTTAGGGGTGGAGCCTAGTGGGAAGTCCCTGGAGGTAAGCGCATGAAGGGGGCATTAGGCCCATAGCCTCTGTCTCTTTCTCCCTCCTTCTTTCCTTCCGTCTCTTTCCAGCCACCATGAAGTGAGCATCTTCGGCTATGTCCTCCCCACCACGATATACTACCTTACCCAGGCCCAAAGGCAACAGAGCCAGGACACCATGAAGTGCAAGCCAAACAGAACTTCTCTCCTTCATTACCTGGGGTGTTTTGCCATGGTCACAGAAAACAAACACATAGCATTGTAATTTATTTTTCCCTTAGAATCTGGATTTTTAAAAACTCACCTTTTCCTCCCTCATCCCTTCCTAACTGCCACGTTCTTTGTGCCTACCACTGAACTGAAATCAAATTGAGCAAGGGAAAATGGCTTCTCCATCACACAACAACAGAGATGTCTTAGTTACTTTTCTATTGCTGTGACAAAACACTATATGACCAAGGCAAACTTATAAAAGAAAGCGTTTAATTGGGCTTACAGTTTCAGAGGGCTGGAGTCCATGGTGGCAAGAATGGATGAGGCTTACATCTTAACCCACAGGCAGGAGGCAAAGAGGGCACACTGAGAGCAGTATGAATCCCTTCAAGTCCTGCCCCGAGAGACACACCTCCTCCAACAAGGCCACACCTCCTAATCCTTCCCAAAGGGTTCCACCCACTGGGGACCAAGCAGTCAAGCCTATGAGCCTCTGGGAGTCATCCTCATTCAAACCACCACAGAGGGAACACCTTCCTAGGATGGGGACATGGGCCTGTTCTGCCTAACCCACTTAGGTTGGAAGCCCTCCTGTAGCCGAGGCTAGGCATGTGAGGCCACACTGGTATAATGAGCCCGGCTTCCTGATCACTGTTGTTCCTTATAGAATCCCGTGCAGAACAAAGCCCAGAGGCCACTTCCACACTCCAAGCCTGGTATGCTCCTTCATTCTGTGTGTCTCATTTGTCATCTGTCAAATGGCCTAATGTGATCTGCCACAGCACCCTGAGTCCCCGGCCAAAGATCGCTAAGCTTTCCCACATTCCTTAGCAGGGGTGACCCTGGGGGAGTCTGGAAGGAGTTGGACAGCATGCATGAGAAGACAGCCTGGTTCTCGCCGTCTCCTGTGAGGGTGTTCTGCCCCAGCATCCTTGACAGGGCCCAACTAGTGAGAGGAGAAAGACGTCAAGTTGGGAATGACTGATGGCCACAGAGGGATTTGGCTGTAAAGTCCAAACCCCGAATTGCATTATCCTCTCTCTTAAGCAGACATTACTCATCCACCTCCCACACCCACGGTGCTACAGGAGACCTCGAGGGACAGGAAGACATATTTGGCTGCAGCTGGAGGACCTCAGACTAGAAAGCAGGAAGAATTTCCTGACAACAAAAGATGCTCGCGATGGTCGGAGATGGATGGGGGCTGAGGATCAGCCATTCCTTGGCACCTCTCCAAACTGGGGAGAGGCCTGAGGTAAGTTGTTCAGCCTTTGATGAGGGGTGTCCTCAGGTGGCCTCTTCACTCAGCCTCCAGCAGCCATGGGAGGCGAGGTGTGAGGGCAGAGTGGCAGAGGAGCAATCCAAGCAGACAGTCAAGGACGTATGCACTCTACACAGGGGCTGGAACTCGGCTGCAGTAAATATGTACTCGCAGAATAGCCCACAGGGCCACACACCCAGCAGGAAAGCCTTCTAGAGCCCACCAGGGAGCCTGGCTGCTTCCCTCCATGTTCTTGGGTCTTCGGGGGTCTTAGTGGTCAGAGAAGAGGCAGCTAGACCACACTTGGTCTACTGCTCCCTAAGGAGGGGAAGGAGGCTAGCATACAACAGCCTCCAGAGTTCACAGATAAGCATGCCACTAGACATGTGTAAGAACAGTGTGCTCCCAGTGTGTAACACACACACACATACATACATACGCATATAAACACACATATATACACATATGCACACACACACATATACCCATACACATACAAGCTTACACATACACATACACATACTTACACATACTTACACACACACACACACACACACACACATATACCCATACACATACAAGCTTACACACACACATACACATACTTACACATACTTACACACACACACACACACACACACACACACACACACACACACACACACCCCAAGGAGCAGTCAGCCTTCCCAAGCATATGGTGGCTGTGGCTGTGGCTGTGGCTGTGGCTGTAATTCTATCCTGGGATCCCAGTGACATCATTTCCACAGGGTCGGCAGAGAATGGGAGCAGGGAGACATGGGAGTTGGGTGAAAGAAACCCACAGACTGCTGTAGCCGGTGCTATGGGGTGGCACCCTGCTGGGAGAAGCCCTTCCTCGGTGGCATAGCAAGACTGTTTAAGGAGGTCTCAGCACCCAATGGGGGCCAGCTGGCATCACACTAGGCATCCTAGGACTACACGAAGACCCTCGGCTTCCACCTAGCCCTCCTGAGAGTGAGTCCCCTGACATCCTCAACTTTGAGCAATGCCAACAGCCCTACACAGCTGGCAAGCCCAGGCCCTGGAGTCATGGACTATGAGTCCCCACCTTCTCTCCAGTTCAGTACCTCAGAATGCTGACTCACAGGCCTCCCCACCCCTCAGCCCCCCAGCCCCGACCCCCAGCACAGTCCACTTGCCTCAGAGAGCTGGGCCTCCCACCTCAAGAGCACCACCCACCAGGAGGGTGACACCTGAGTCCACAAACCTGCTAGAGGCTGACTGAGCACTCCCACAGGAGCAGGGAGCGATAATTCAGTATTCATTATTCATCTCCCCCAGTCAGGGGCAGGAAGGCAAAGAAGAGCAGCTGGAGCCGGGACCTCCACCCTCTCCATCCTCTCTCCCTGCAGACACTCAGCCATCTCACATGCATGTGAGTGTGTGAGCACACACACACACACACACACACACACACACACACACACACACACACAGTAACCACCTCTAAAAAGTACATGTGGGAGGCCCAGGGCCATCACCCCACTGAACAGACGTTAAGCAAGTCACGGGCCATGCTGAGATGGGTACACATGAGCCTCCCAATGAGGATTTCCAAGAAAGGGAAAAGTGCTCATTTTACCCAATTTGATAAACACACTTGGTGACAAGCTGGGGTAACAGGCAGATGGGCGAAGGGCACCAGACTGCTAATCCCTGAGTAAGGCTTCCATTTCCAAGTCAGCCACAGCCGTGTTTTGAGGCACCTTCTCTTCAAAAGGCGCTACAGAATTACAGGTTTGCAGAGCCGTGCCGTCAGTGCCGCTGGAGACCTTCCCACAATGTGACAAGTAAATGGTCTCCTGGCCTCTGCTGGGTTCTGCCCAAAGAAAAGGCTTTCCCCTCGAAATGACAGGTAAAAATCTCTCCCTATTCCCAGGTGTCCGCTAAGTATCCTTGTCCTGCTGGGGACCCAATGAGATGACAGCTTCACAGCGGAAGTAGACGACGGTCTGGCTCTGTTGGAATCATCCACTTAGCAGTGGGTCAAGTGAGGGGCTGGAGAAATGGCTCTGCTGTTAAGAGCCTCTGTTGCTCTTGCAGAGGACCTGGGTTTGGTTCCCAGCACCCACGTGGTGGCTGTCTTAGTGAGGGCTACCATTGCTGTGATGAAACGCCATGACTTGGGGGAAGAAAGGGTTTATTTGGCGTACGCTCCCACATCGCTGCTCATCACTGAAGGAAGTCAGGACAAGGGCTCAAACAGGGCAAGAGCTGATGCAGAGGCCGCGAAGGGGGTGCTGCTTACTGGCTTGCTCATAGTGGCTTGCTCAGTTCTTTTTTATAGAACTCAGGACCACAAGCCCTGGGGTAGCACCACCCACAATGGGCTGGGCCCTCCCCCATCGATCACTCGTTAAGAAAAGGCCCTACAGGCTTGCCTGCAGACTGATCGTATGGAGACATTTTCTCAGCTGGCCTTCCCTCCTTTCAAGTAACTCTAGCATGTGTCAAGTTGACATAAAACTATTCTGCACCGTGGTTCACAGCCATCCTTAACTCCAGCTTCAGAGAATCTGATGACCTCTTTGGATACCAGGTACACACATAGTACAGGCAAACACCCATACACTAAAATAAGATAATATAAAATAATCTAAAACAAAAAAAAGTGGGCTAATGGTCAGATAGGTTGTATTCCCTGGGCCTTGCGGGAGATGCGAGGTGGAATCAGTTTTCCTCATGGCTCAAAGCCTTAGGCCATGGCAGCGAGGCTGTGAACCGAGCATGCTCTCCAGGGCTCACCCTCTGCCCTTGAACTTATCTCTTATTTTGGCAGTGCTTTTCAGGACTGGGCTTGAGCAATAGGTAGCCCTGGTATTAGGGGTGTGGGCCCCCAGTCCCTCCCTCCCAGAACACTGTAATAACATGCATGCACATCTTTTGTGCTGAGCATGTGGTCTGTCCTCACTTTCCCTAGTCCCACTCACCCCAAGAACTAGTTTGGAGTGAGGTAGGGTGTGAACAGCAAGGTGTTGTGAGTGGCTCTGGAAACCCTTCCTAAAGCATATCCCCTGACAATCCTACCACACCTGGATGTCACTCCCACTCAGCCAGGTGTTTTCAGCTGGTGTCTTCTGGTGGAAGGAGCCTGCCGGGGGCTGCACAGTGAGATGCTGGTCCCAGGGATGGGGGAGGAAGATGAAGTAGACATCCGCATGGCAACAGGTGCACTTGGCATCCCTGAGGAGCGCTTAAGTGCAGAAATACCACCTCAGGTGCCTCAGTACCGCCTAGAATTTCCCTTGGTGTCAAGATGACAGAAATAGTTCCGCCTTGCATCAGACACCTAAGGACTCAGGAGAAGTTAGCATCTGATCCTCTCCCCCACTGTCACCTCACAGCCCTGGCCTCTGAAGTCACCTCTTCTCCTAGGAAAGGCTGCTGCGCCCACTGCTGCCCAAGCCTTCTGCTGAGGCAATGCCACTGTGATAAGAAGGGATGCTCGCTCTGCCCAGCCTACCAACTCTGCAAGGCCTGGACTCTTCCAATAATAGTAGTCCCCTCTCCTCTGGAAGTACCAAGCCTAGGTGTTGTGTTACCTCAGTCATTTTTCTCACTCTTGCCTCCATCTCCCAACGTGGAAGTCAGCCTATGACCAAAGTTCAGAGGGCCGGCTGGCCGCTGTCCGTGGTGCTGAACACCCTGAGGCACAGCCATGGCTTGTATTTTGTTTGTTTGTTTGTTTGTTTTGTTATTTGTTTTAAAGCCTTCTGGGACTTCCTGCACTATAAGACACTACAGGGAATTCCAGGGAAAGATGGTGGCACAATCCAAGAGACGACTTACAGGAGGGAAGCTGAGGTGAATTCAGGTAGAATAAACAGGCAGATGTCAAGACCACAAGGAAGGTGAGTTTCAACTCACTGTTCACAGCAAGCTGGCCCTACAACTCAGTCAAATGGATCCTGCCATAGGAACTGAATGTGAGAGAAAAGCCAAGCCGAAAGGTACTGCTTGGGCAGAGAGACGCTCTGAGGAAGAAAACCACTAGACTGAAAATTTGAAGAATGTAAACAGAGCAAGATTTGTGGTTCGGAAAAGGTTTTTTACCTAGAGACTGGAGGTTTGGTCACATTTTCCCAAAGCCCCAAATCACCACTGGGCCTGTCTCAGTCAGTGTTCTACTGTTGTGAAGAGACACCACGACCAAGGCAGCTTATAAAAGGAGACGTTTAATTGTGGGTTGGCTTTCGGTTTCAGAGAGTGAGTCTATGACCATCATGGTGAGGAGCAAGATAGCAGGCAGGCATGGCGCTGGAGCGGTAGCTGAGAGCTCACATCCGATCCATAAGCTGGATGGGGAAGAGAAGACTGGGCCTCTCTTGGGATTTTGTAACCCCAAAGCCCACCCTAAGTACCACACCTCCTTCACAAGGCCACATTCCTAAGTCTTCTGTGATGGCTATTGTTTGTCAACTTGTCTGCATCTGCAATTAACTCAAAAGCCCCAAAATGGAGAGGCACACTGGTGAGGAATTTTTTTGCTTAATTTGAGGTGGGAAGATCCACTTCTAATCAGGATCTGTGAGGTAAGAAGACACACATTTAATGTCCTAGAACTCAATCTGTAGACCAGGCTGTCCCAAAACTCACAGAGAGCCTGCCTCTGTCTCCAAGTGCTGGGATTAAAGGTGTGTACCACCACTGCCCCAGCTAATTCAGATTTTTTGAGGAGAGAGGACCCACCTGCTGTTTGGGCCACACCTTCTGCTGGAACCTATATAAGGCTATGAAGGAAGGAAGCCTCTCTCTTTGCTTGCTTGCTCTCGTCTCACTGGCAAGTCCATTCCTTCACTGGCATTAGAGCCTACTTCTTCAGGATTGTGGCATATACTGAAGGCCAGCTGCAACATCCAGCCTTGTGGACTGAACAGCTACTGGACCCTTGGACCTTCCATTCATAGGCAGCCATTGTTGGACTAGCTGGACCCTAGCCTATAAGTCACAAGTCATAAGTCACTCTAATAAATCTCTTTTCAGAGAGAGGGGGGGAGGAGGGAGGGAGAGATTCACTCTCTAAGTTCTGTTACTCTTTATAACCCTGACTAATACACCATTACAAAACAGTTTTACCAACTAGAGACCAGGCATTCAAACATATGAGCCCATGGGGACCAGGGCCATTCAAACCAGCCCAAGAACCTTCTTGTGGGTCCTTGCCATCAAGTTTGGAAGATAAAAAGTAACAGACTAATCTTATTCTGTAGATGGTAAAGTAGTTTTAGATGCTTTGTGCATTTTTACATGTGTGTGTACATGTACATACACACACACACACACACACACACACACTTACTTCTATGTACAGTCGAATGTACACATATGTGGAGGCCAGGAGTTACCTTTGGGTGTGACTCCTCAGGAACCATCTACTTTGTTGGGGTTTTGTCGTTATTGTTTTTCTGAGACAGGGTTTCTCTGTGTAGCCTTGGTTGTCCTGGACTCGCTTTGTAGACCAGGCTGGCCTTGAACTCACAGCAATCGGCCTGCCTCTGCCTCCCAAGTGCTGGGATTAAAGGCGTGCGCCACCACCACCCAGCTTGCTATAAAGGACTCTTAATTATCAAGTTTTCCTTCCCTAGTGTCTATCCTGCCTCAGACCTTCCATGGAGGGAGACAGCCTCACCACCTGCTTGGTCTTCTGTGACAGCGCCTGTGTTTAATGTCTGCCAATTCCTCTTTAGATGCTTGAGGTCTTTCGTGCAATAGATTTGTCACCAACTTCCTGACAACATAAATCATTTGTACAGGTGCACAGCATGGGCTTCTGCAGTGGTGCAGCTGTGCATCCTTAGGCCTTCCAGCAACTGCAGGTAGACAGACCCATGCACACACAGAGAGCCCAAGACTATCAGCAACAATTAAAAAAAAAATCAAGGACAGAAAAGGCCTCTACAGAGCATCGGCTGAGCTAAAAGATGCTATCCCCAGAGAGGACAGCAGCACAGGCCACCCAGCCCCACACCCTCAAGGAACTCGTCTGCTGCCCTCGTCCCTGGGTCTGAAACATAAATCTCTCTCCCCACTGCCTCCAAAAGCCAGCTGCCCCAGCACCCCCCCCACCAGCAACTAATACACTTCTCAGACACCATATCACAGCAAGACAAGAGAGCAAAGGTGTCATTGGGTTCTACTTGACTGATGTGACAGCTGCAGTTAGCCACCCTGTCACCAAGAGATGTGAACTTGACAGTTTATGCTAAAAATCTCGCTGCTGAGAGGACCTGACCCCTTCCTCTCACAGACATCCGGACAGCAGTGACCTCAGCTGTGAAGCAAAAAGAGACTCATGGACTTGTCTGAGGGAGAGCCTTGTGAGGCCATCGCTGCCACGGCCACCATGCAAGAATCTCCCCCATAAATGCTCTCTCTGCTTTCTGGAAACATCTAGTCAACACCACCACACCGCTTTAACCAGATTCCTTAGTGCTGTAAGGGAGGAAGTACTGCCTCATATCTAACCTGACCTCTGATTGTTGCCATTTGAGGCCACTGTTCTCACTCCATCATAGAGCAAGCACAATCCTCCCCGAATCCAGCCACTCTGGGACCCACCTATGACGGCATCGTCTGTGCACTGTCAATGGCGTGTGATTCTCTAGCTTTGAGCTGTTCTCCTCCAACTCGTTAGTGCTCTGGAGTGACAAGCCAGTTCTAGAACTCCTCTCTCGGTGTCGTGGATCAAGACCACAGCTGGCCCTCGGAAGCCTGTGACATTTTCTGGGACTCTGGGGGAAGCACACCGGGGCCTTTCTACTTGGATGTCCTCACAGTGGTGACAGCCAGAAACTCTAGATTCTGCAGACAGATCCTGCCTCTGAACTCAGCACTTCCAGGAATCCCACCTGAGGGAAGGCTAGGGGGTGCCCGAGGCCCCTCTCTGCCTCCATTGGAAACCCTGTAGTTTTTGTTTGACATTTTGTGTTTCTCGAGCCTCAAGGACCACCAGGCATGGCCTCTCCGAGCTATCTTCTCTCTGCTCCCCCCTCACCATTTCCTGCATGGAGGGCTGGTGTGGCGACTGCTTGAGCAAGTAATCAAGACCTCTGGAAGGGAATTCCAGGGGACTGCGAGAAAAGCACAGAACTGGGATCCTGGCCCTCAAGTCCTGGCTCCACCAGTGAGACAGAGAACAAGGAACAATACAGAACTGTCCTTCTCTACCAAATTTTGGACACAGAAAAGAAACTTTCTGCTGTGGGGCAAAGCGCAGGAGGATTAGATAAGCCTGCTCTGCCAGAACAATTTCAGAAGCCCATACACCCTCACGGTCACCTCTCCCCCCTCTAGTCTCCTCCACCACTGCTGCCACCAGGGCAGTAAAGGGAAGCCCCAGGCTTGGGTCCCCCACCACCTCCCACAGAACTACCATGGACCCCATCACAGTCTCCAAGTTTTCCACACTAAAGGGTGTAGCTGAGCAAGCTCTAGGCACTGGCTCTTTAACAGCAGGTAACAGTTGTCACAGAGTCTGGGGAGGCAGCAATGGCTTGTGGAGACCCAAAGGTCCCAAGTTTACAAGGAGTCTACAACTGCCAAATGCCTAAGATTTCTGCCAGAAAGTGGCACATGGATAGGGAAGGCTGTGTGGGACCAGAGAGTAGAGATGTGCCTGAAGTTCAATGTCATTGTCACTTTGCAACAAGTGTTAGAGGAAGGCGCCACTGCCCGTGGGCACCCTGCCAAAAGCTGTGCCGGCGGCGTTTGCTAGCTTCTGTGTGCAGATGGATGCCTGCCTGAGAAAGCGTGACTCTCTCCCCACCTAATGCTGCTGGGTACCACGAACCAAACAAGAACTTGCTTTCAGAGAAGGTGTGGTTGGGCCACTACAAGGGGCTGTTTCGGGACTATGTCTGGCTGGTTTTGGAGGAAGGTCAAGAGCCTGGTGCCACAGAACTGAAAGTCTCAGGGACACCACAGGCACTGTCATCTGTCCCCACAGGATCACCCTTATGGCCATGTGTTGATTCATGTTATGGTGATAAATGTCACCAATGTACATTTATACCAAGTCATCACACACCATGGACATCTGCAATGTTTGTCAACTTTGTCTCAGTAAAACCAGAAAAAAGTAAATTTTAATTTAAAAATAATCTGTCCTAGTAAGACTGCCTGCCTACTGCCTGCTTGCCTCCCTGCCTCTGAGAACTTTGAAATTCACTAGTGAATTCACAAAAGGCTTCCAGGAGAAAGGAAACATGCACTGGGGTACCAAAAAGGAGAAGACTCAGAACCCCAAAAAAGGGACAGCATCCGGGGTCTCAGTACCCCTCCCACAAGGCAGGTCTAAACCACCTAAGGCAGGGGCTCTCAACCTTCCTAACACTGCAACCCTTTAATATAGTTCCTCATATTGTGGTAACCCCCAACCATAAAGTTATTTTTTTTAAGATTTATTTATTGTATATGAGTGCTTTATCTACAGAAGAGGGCATCAGATCACATTACAGATGGTTGGGAGCCACCATGTGGTTGCTGGGAATTGAACTCAGGACCTCTGGAAGAGCAGGCGTTGCCCTTAACCACTGAGCCATCTCTCCAGCACCCCATAAAGTTATTTTCACTGCTACTTCATAACTGTAATCTTGTTACTATCATGAATTGTAATGTAAATATCTGTTTTCCTATGGTTTTAGGTGACCTCTGTGGAAAGGGCCATTCAACAACATCCGCCCCCGCCCTCCCCCCACTCCCCCACCAAGGTTCATGACCCACAGGTTGAGAACCACTGACCTAAGTGAGCCTTGTCACCCAGAGAAGCAGCCCTCCCCTCGTCTTTTGTTATGTCTTTGTCTCTCCCCATTCCTGACAGCCTTCAGCGCCAGAAAAAGTCCCTAGAGAGGCGCACTGAGGCCGGGGCAGCAACTGCCAGGCTGGGCAGGAGCCATGAGGCAGGGCAGTCAGCAGCAATGGCCCAGCCCTGTGCTGAGCACCAGAGAAAGGCACCTTCCCTTTCGGTCACGCCCTCACCTGCATAGCATCTCTGGGCCCAGAGCCACAAATGCCACAGGAGAGACATGAAGCCTACCTAGTCTTCTCATGGTAAGAACAATTCTGTTTGAGCCCCAAGGATCAGGAAGTTAAAAATTTTCCCCCTAAGATTTATTTATTTATTATATATACAACATTCTGCCTGCACGTGCACCTGCCCGCCAGAAGAGGGCAGTAGATCTCATTGTAGATGGTTGTGAGCCACCACGTGGTTGCTGGGTCTTGAACTCAGGGCCTTTGGAAGAAAATGCTAGTGCTCTTAACCTCTGAGCCATCTCTTCAGCCCTAGGAAGCTAAATCTTAAATTCAACAGGCACATGGATGGCCAAGTCCGGCTCTCAGCTTTTCCCACATACAATGGCTCCCAGCATCTCCAGGTGGGAGGGAAGAAAGGGTGAGCAGAAAGAAGAAATGAGTATTTGGTGCAGAAGAAAGGCAGCTAGACACAAGAGAGAACTTCCCCTCCATTCCAGGCTACCAGCACACCCTAGATGGATTCTAGTGCCTGGGGTCTTACTTCCCAGGCCATCGGGGTCTATTTGAGAAGGCACTTTGGGTTTCCTGTAAGCCAGGCCAAAGGAAGCACCGTAAGCCCATTGATGGAGCCTTACTCCTGAGACGGGCTGAGTTCTGGTTCCTGTCAGCATCCTCAGAAGTGTATGGAGAGGACCTACTCCAGACAGGGTCCTGTGACACCAGCCTAGGGGTGGAGTGGCATTTGTCCACAGTCCCCAAGCAAGAGATAGCCCAACCTTCTCTAAGGCAGGCAGCTAAAACAGCACTGAGGGTGTCTCAGTTGACTTTGGATATTGGTCTGGAAGCTGTCCAGCAGCAGGGTGGCCTGAGGGACCTGTTTTACCTTTTAGAGACTGTCTTCCTCTGTAAGTGAAAGATCACGGGGCTAACACTGGATTGTGATGGCTGTCCTATGCCATCAACATACTAAAAGCTATCGAACCCAACACTTTAAATAGGCAGAGCTGGGATCTGTAACTGTTACCTCCATGGAGCGGGGGCGTGTTACAAAGACAAAAAAAATAGGAAGGGCCTTTTGTCCTGAGTTTGCTGAGTTCCCAGTGTGCCAGCACCCAGTGTCATAGCTAAATCTCCAGCCACAGCAGGCGGCCTTCTGGGCATCTGGACCGCATCACTGTGTGTATGTGTGTGTGTGTGTGTGTGTGTGTGTGTGTGTGTGTGCGCGCGCGCGCGCGTGCGCACCTTCCCCCTTTTGTTTTTTGTTTTGATTTGATTTGATTTGATTCAGGGGCTTATCATGTAACCTGTGCTAGGCTAAAAATCACAACCGCCCTGCCTCAAGTACTGGGACTTGGCCCTGGTCTTTAGAACAGACATGCTACAGTATATCCCCCCTGGATACCCCTCCCTCACTATAAGGATGAAGCCTGGACCCCAGAGGCCAGCTGAGGCCAGCGGGCTGGATGTCCTAAAGATTTCCCAGTGCTGGCTGGCCATGTCTCTCCATGCAGGCCACCTAGCAAGACTACCAGGTGATTGGGACATCTGAGACACAAGAACACCCTGACTTCTACTCTGAGGTACTAAGTCTTGGGAAGCTCTTCCCATGTGTGTGTCGACCTCTCATGCTGGCGACCCCACCCCAAGGACAGTGGCTCAGACCCGCCTAGTGATGACCCACTTACAACATGCACTTACGTGGGTTGGAGTTACCATACCAGAAATCCAGACTATTCTATTATTGGCTGACAGAAACAATTCAATATATGTGAGCACACTAGATTTCAATAAAACCTATTTTCAAAGCTGAGAAAAAAAACTAGATGTGTTATCTCATAAGAAATATGTCAGCAGGGCATGGTGGCGCACCTCTGTAATTTCAGCACTCAAGAGGCAGAGGCAGGCAGATTTCTGTGAGTTTGAGGCCAGCCTGATCTACAAGCAAGTCCAGGACAGCCAAGGCTACACTGTCTTGAGCCAAGAAAAACCCTGTCTTGAAAAACAAAACAACAACAACAACACACACACACAAAGAAAGAAAGAAAGAAAGAAAGAAAGAAAGAAAGGTGTCCAAGTTTTTTCAATGCCTGGTTTACTGAAGGAACTGGAATCTCCCACCTCAGACTGTGTTCAGTCTATCATAGTGAGGGAGTGTGCAAAGAAAAGCCCAGACTCACAGAGTATTTATTTTACCTTTATTTATTGACAAAGATGGTGCACACAGGATGGACAAAGCAGAACTTTCAGAGGTTGGGTCTCTCCTCCACCATGGGGTCCCAGAGATAAAACTCAAGTCATTAGGCATGGTAGCAAGTACCTTCATACACAGGGTCTCTCTGCCAGTCATATATATATATATATATATATATATATATATATATATATATATATAATATTTGATAGGGTTGCAAGTATTCAGGCTGTTCCTGAACTCCCAGTCTTCCTGCCTCCACCTCCCAAGTGCCGGGACTGCGGGTGTGCACCACCACACCTAAGTCTTCCATATTCCTTGATACCGACATCAGACTTTCCCAGTGGTGGTTTCTAGGGTCACTGAATATGAACTCTGCAACCTTGCACTCAGTGGGAGATTAAGGCTGCTTCTAGACTCTAGAACCTAGAGCTTCATATTGATTCCTGATGACAGCAGCTTGCTCAGTTCTGTGGCTCTTCTAAATACTGACAAAGTTCTCTAACATGAACAAAATCCCCACGGATCTGACCTGGACAGCCTTTCTCATGACAAGGATTATGCTTTCCAAAATTCTGACTTTTGCTTGAAGGCTTGAATTTCACCATTGGCGACAGACAATGCTGGGTGTTTTTCTTGGAAATAATAAGTAGACCAACTCCATTCTTTTGTTTGTTGGTTGGTTGGGTTTTTTGTTTGTTTGTTTGTGCAAATGTCTACTCAGCCTTCACTCAGAATGACTGTTATTTGTCAGTCATTTTCTCAAATGAAAACATTAGTCCATGAAAGAAGTGGTTAGTTCAGCTTGTAACTCAAACAGATGCTCAGGCACTCAGGCTTCTGGTACTTTCTACCCATTTTTGTTTCAGAAAACATTTAAAAAGATGTCTGTTCATTCCAGGGCCCAGGCTCAGTGGGCTCAGTATTTTCACTGTTTCACCAAAGACTGGTGATCATTTGTTTAGATGTCCTGGGGAAGAGCGCAATGGCTGGGCCAGTTGGTGCTGTGGCCTTGACTCACGTGAAGCATCAGCATCTTCGCCCATCACTGCCTTGGCATCAAAGCTGACTCCTGTGAGCATGCTAAGCACTTCAGTGCTCTTGCTGTAACTGTCCTGACCTTAAGGAACCCTCTTGGGAGCTGCCTCATGGGGCATACTTTGGGAACCTTGTGTAATCATCCTGGGGGTAACAGCCCCTGTGTGACTAGCCCTATTCTCTAAGGAGTCCCCCTGAGGCTTCGGAAGTTTAACTTGCTGTCGGACACACACAGGCAGCTCCCCACCCCAGCCCCGACTCCTAGCCACATGTGTGTTCCCTTTGTATTGGATCCTCAGAATGTGCAACTCTTTCCCTCTTTCCCATTACCCCAAGCTTGGGAGCTCACACCTACTCCAGGGAAATCCCAGTAGCTAAAGCTTTGGCTCCTCCCACCCTCCACCCCCTACCCCCGCCCCTGGCACACTGCTGCCCCCACCAACCCACCCCCAGCAGAAGACTAGGTGGGATGGAAGGAAGCCAGGTATGTATCCTTGACAGCCTCAGACCTCTTGGACAGGTTCCGTCCTCCCTTCTCTGCATCCCATCACAGCCAGCATGGTTCCCAGCATCAAAGAGCTAATCCAATTTCACTGCTGTGTTTCTCCCTTCGCCTCCTGCAATGCCAGGATTGATTTGGAACCAGGGCGGCCTTTATTAAAGTGATGCTTTTTCTACTCGAGGGAGACTAATGCTGGGAGAGGGAGCCCCTCCCCCACCAATTAACTCCACACTGCCTGCTCACTCAATTCCCAGGCCCTGCCCTTGAGGTTTGCCTCTAACTTCTCTGGGTTCCAGGGGTGAGGCGGGACCTCAGTCCTGATAGGTTTTCGCGCAGCCTCCCTCCACGCCTGAGCTGTGATGGGATGATGGCTCTCTCCTCCCTCAAGTCTCCGTCCCTCCCGCCATGTGATCTTAGGCTCCTCCATGGAGCCTGTGGCTGCTCCAGATGTGTGGCACCAAGGGGTCTCCATGGGTGACTGTGAACTTGGGAAGCCAGGCCCAAAGAAGATGGAGATGAAGGGCTATGTGGGTTTTGGTTTGTTTGTCTGTCTGTTTGTTTGTTTGTTTGTTTTTTAATATGCTTCCCCCTAAAGGAGAGAGACAGGGAGGAGCCTTGTGAGGCCCACTCTTCAGGGGCCCTGCAGCAGCCTCCAATGCTCTTCTCTGCTCCGGGAAGCTATGACGGGCAGAAAGGAAGGCCACATATGACAAAGAACTTCTTTTCCATACAGTCATTAAAACTTCCCCAGTTACTTCTCAAAGTAGATGTCCAACACATCTGGGCCATTAGTTCAGACCAGTCAATGATAATGGAAAGCTGTTTTTCTTAAGTTCTCCAGCCCTTAGGGCGCAGGGGCTGTCTGGAGGACCCAGGTAACATGGACAACAAAAAAATCCCAAAGGAATAATAAAGTCTGAGGCAAGTGATATGCCAGGGATCTTTATCTGGGCGTCACACTTTGTAGGGTGCGTATGTTAAGAATCTACACTGACCCCGCAAATATGTACAATTGTTTTGTGTCAGTTAAAAATAGACATTAAAAAAAAATAGGGTCTCACTATGTAGTCCAGGCTTGCCTAGAACTCATTATGTAGACCAGGCTTGCTTCAAACTCACAAAGATCTACATGCCTCTACCTCCTAAGTACTGACGTTAAAGGACACCATATCCAGATATATGTGTGTGTGTGTGTGTACACATATATGAGCCCAGTGATGGCTAATACTAAAGAGGCTGAGGGGGGAAGAGTGGCCAGTTTAAGACCACCCTGGGATATTCTGCAAGTTCCAGGCCAGCCTGGGCTACACAGTAATACCCTATCTCAATGTGCACATACTCGAGAACATGCGTGCATGTACACACACACACACACACACACATGCATGCACGCACTCCCAAGGTAAGCCTGAATGGTTGGCCTCAGTTGACTACAATGCAGCACACCAAAGGTCTCCTGGCCCCAACTCTGCATCACCACCACATCCCCCGCTTGGCTGACCCAAGTATGGGAGTATGGAAAGAGTTAAGCTTCTCCCTCCTAAGCCCATCCCACCCTCAGAGTGAACCCCCATCCCAGATCCCAGCCTTTCCTTCATTTCTGTTTCCCATCTCCCTAGTGCCATGCTCACAGACACAACCACCTGCACTCACTATTAAGAGGCAGGCAGTGGTAATGGGAAAATTCCACCTCTAATTGCAGTATTCCCTAATTGCCGCTCCAGAGCCACCACATCAGCCCAATTATAGGCCGCCCAGACAGGGTTCTCCATGGCCGAGGACTCCCTGCCCCGCTCAGAGGCGCCTGCCCTTGCAAATGTCATAAGGGAACCTCCCTGACTCCAAGGGGCCCAGACTTCCCAGTGCTAAGTACTTGGGCCCTTCCGTTCCTGATAGCCCAGGAAGGGTGGCTATGCTTCCAGAGCCCGTGTTGGCTGCGTGCCAGCAGCAGCTTCCTCAGTCCTTGAACCTGCTCCCTTCCTCTCTACCCCCAGCACAGTACCAGATATCAGGAATGCTCCTCTTGTGTGCTAATGGATCCCCCAGAGTTCTGAGATCTTCCCAGCCTTGTGTCTTTCAGAGAGTTGCTTAGTCCCTCCAAATAGGAAGTAGAAGGAAAAGAGCTCTGCTTCTTCATTGTAAAACAGGGCCATCGAGAGCTGCTCCAAGGAGGAGGGACAAGAGTTATACAAGTCCTTTCTGAACTGCTGTATTCGAGAGAGCAGGAGGTACGTGGGGCTGAGCTCTGCCACCTCCCACGCGTGACCCACCCAGGCTCTGCCTTGTCATATAACTCTTTCCACAACTGCAATCTTGAGATGCTCATAAAATGGCCAACAAAAAATATCTGGGGGGCTACTTGGAAACCACACTCTGGGTGCAACTCACACCTTGCTCCCCCATGTGGCAAGGGCTGGAAGGGCACCCAGAGTTCAGGACCTCAGCAGCAGGGCCCTGTGCCAAGGTCTGCAGACCGCCCTGGGAGGAAGTTTCCACAGCTGCTCTTGTTCGCAATGCATCTGAGGAGCCCTGCTTGGTTTACTCTTGGGGCTAGCAGCCGAATGCTCCCCACAGCCCAAATTCAGATACCCGGGTCCTCAGAGCTGGGATCCGGTCACCCGTCAGCCCAGTGACCTCTTCAAATTGCCCAATCCGGAGGTGGAAATGACGGATGGCTGGGACAGGTCTTTCCCAGAAACTAAGCTCTGGTAAGAAACAGCTGACTGGCCATCAAGCAGAATTGTCTGGAAGTCGGAAGGCTGAGGTTCAGTGAGCACGCACTCTGTTTGTGGACAAGGATGGGACACTACTCACTTAGCTCTTACCCAGGCTGTTCCGGCACGTCCAGGAACTCATTCACTTAACGCTCCTCCAAACAACCCATGTTGGGGGCAGACAGCTTAGCTCCACTCCACACACAGGATGACCGAGAATATGAATTTTGATTAACAATTTGCCCGACACTGGAGCGTGCGCAGAACCAGGCAGCACCCAGGCAATCTGTCCATCATCGTCCTACTGCCTCTTAGGGGGGAAAAATGTCATGTGGCATTTCTCCACTTAAACTACGTCGTTCACTACAGGCCTCCTGGATGCCAAGAGAGCCCAAGGCTAAATCTCCGTTTCCTGGCCTGGCTTCCGGCAGAGCAGATGGTGACTCATCAACCAGTTGTGTGTGTGGCTATTCACATGTCAGACGGCACCAATCCAGGGAGCCGTGGACTACTGTGTAGATCGTATTAACAGTATTTACACAGTATACCCTGCACCTGTCCAGACACGAGCCCTGTTCAAGGCACCACTCACAGGCTCTCACAAATGGCATTCGTCACAGCCGTCACGAGTCCTCTGTGATTACTTTTTCACTTGTCAGTGATCACCAGTGCCGAGTGCTTTTCACCCAGCACGGCACACGGCAGACTGTCAAAAGGTGATGGCTGACTGTTAATCCCAGCACCAGGGAAGCAGAGGCAGGCAGGTGTCTGAGTTTAGGGCCAAGTCTGGACTACAGAGCGGAGTTTCAGAACTGCAAGAGCTACACAGAGAAACCCTGTCAAGCGGTGTGGCACCCACCTATAATCCCAAGGAGGCTGAGGCAGAAGGGTCATGAGATGGACCTTAGCTCTATAGTGAGTTCAAGGCCAGCCTGGACTATATAACAAAATCCTGTCTCAAAACAACAACAAAGCCATAGTTAATGCCGAATGGTTGTGGAAACTGATAAAGTAGCTTAATAACTTGCTAAGGCACACTGGGGTGCACTGTACAAACCAGGTGTAGTAGCACATGACTGAAACCCCAGCTCTCAGAAAGCCAAAAGTAGAAGGCAAAAGGATTGATCAAGATCACCCTTGGCTAAACGGGACCCTGACTTTAAAAAAAGTTTACTGCTGTCTGTTGTGTTTGTTACCATGTCCACAGTGCCTGGGACAGTGGCGGGTGGTGGTGGTAATGTACTAATAAAATACTTGTCACATGCATACATAAGGCCACACACTACATAATTAGTGTATTAGCTATAACCAAATACCTGACAAGAAGTAAAAAGGAAAGAGGTGGGGGTTGTTTGGTTTGTTTGTTTGTTTGTTTGTTTTGGTTTTTTGGTTGGTTTTGGGCTCTAACTTCAGGGGCTAGAGTCCACTGTGAGGAAGGCATGGGGACAGGAGTAGCATGGAGCTGTCCCTATGAGAACACACACATGGGCAGATCAGGAAGCACAGAGCAGGGGAAACGGTGGTGCCTGGTTGGCTTCTCCTTTTTTTCTTTTAATTCAGTCCAGAGCGGTGCCGTCACATGCAGGCTGGCCTACCCCTTCAGGGAATCTTCTTGGGAAAAGCCCTGGTCGATAGCAAAGGTGAAGGTCATTGATGCCCTAGGTGTTTCTTAATGCGGACCAGCCGACCATTGAAACCAAGCATTACACTGGCCCCAGGGATTAGCGCCCGAGTCCACCTGGCTCTGCCTTGCCCTTCCTGTTCTAACCACCCGCTGAATCAAAGCCTTCGTTTCTTCCTCTGGCTGGCCACTCCAATCCCTCAACGATTTCCTCCTACCCTGCACACTCACCTGCGATATCTCGCTCAAGACGAGCCAACTTGGCTAGAGAGCCAGAGCCTGTCTAGCCCGGGCAAGTCTACCTAAGCAACCCCAAAGCCAAAGGAAGCAGGATTCTACTGTCAGCCATGAGTGTGCCTCAGCCCCAGGCGTCCCCTCATTGCCTTCTCATGTGTCTGCTTCTCACACTGCACAGGTTCAGCAGAGAGGAGAGGGAGGACTCCGTCAGGGTAGGACAAGGTGAGAGCCACTCAAGGTCAGATGTGCCCAGACCCAGGAGGACTCAGGTAGTCATCCTGCCCCCTGGCCCCATCTCTGCAGTATTAGGGGCAGGCAGCCTTGTAGCGTCTACCTGGAAACGGCCTGAAGGGAAAGAGCTAAAACCAGCTGCAGCTGCAGTGTGGTCAGGAGAGCCTGCCCAGCTCTGGAAAGGTGCTTTGTGACCAGGATAAAACCAATGCTCCTCACAGGTGAGGCCAGTCGGACTCCAGCAAGGAATCGGCAACCTACAGACAGCCAATCCTTCTCGCTTCCCCAGGCCCCAAGACAGAAGGAAATGTGTTTGTACGTGCCCCCCCCCCAAAAAAAATAGGATCCCAAGCTGTTTGGGGAAAGCTTGTGGAGTGCTGGAAAAGCAAAACAAAACTGACCTACAACAGAGGGGACTGGCCCCTGCTCCTCCAGAGGGTGACTAGACACCTACCTCTGTGTCCTCTCCCTCCACAGTCCTAGGGTCCCAGGGCCTCCACAGGCCAGGTGCAGAGGGTAAAGGATGAAGATTAAGTTTCTGTGACCCTAAGAAAAAAGCCCCAAAGCAAAGGGAGTCCTATGGGATGAGGCCAAGGCTGTGCCAAAGAGCAGAACAGGGCTGAGGAGAGAGCCCCGGTTCTCATGGCGTTTGTTGGCCATTCTCCAGGAGCTTAGGAATGACTGAGACTACATCCCCCAGATCAAGCCACGGTGTGCTGGCAGGCCCCTGAAACTGCCTCACCTCTGGGGCCTGACACAAGCCGAAGCTCGCAGTCTGGCTAGCCAGGACACAAGGCACGTCCCATTGCATCACAGCCGCTGTGGCCCTGCCCTCTGGTATGGTCTGAGGAGTGTCAGACATGTCCACTTCTTCATTCTTAAAGTAGCCCAATGGCTGGACTTGATGTAAACTGAGGCTGGCGGTGAGGTGGGGTGGGGGGAGGGTAGCTGAAAGGATTAAGGGCCTCTGGTCCTGCTTCTCCTCAGCACCTGGGTGATGAAGTGCCCAGGTTTCTGTCAGCTAGAGATTGGACTGAGGACAATCTATCACATTGGAGCCGCCTCCCGCCCACAGCGGGAGAGGAGGAGAGAACCTATCCCAGGTTCCTCCAATCTGACCCCAGTCTTCTTTCAAGTGTCCTCTGAAAACCTAAGGGTTTTCTCCCCTTGCCCACCCCATTTCCACCCTCTCCCTCCCTCTGCCCTCTCCACACTGCAGTGGTCCTGCTGGGCCAGCGCCGCCTCTGTCCTTGTGCTGGCTTCTTCCGCGACATGCCAAGGAAAGAGACCTCCACCCGCACGTCAGGAGTGGGGATGTTGAGAGGGAGACCCCGTGCCGCTAGAGGCACCTGTGGAATGTAGGAAGGCAGGAAAAAAACAGAGCACCTGGGTTAACGAGACGAGATGGATAAAGATGAGGCCTCTCTCTAAGTTAAAATAGAATAATTCGTGGTGGTGGGAGGGGAAAGTATGAAAGGCAAATAGAAGAGTCTAGAAAGAGGAATGGGCTTGTTTGGCCCTGAGGACCAGAGCTGGAGCAGCGACAAGCCGCCCTAGGTGATGCTGAGTCATGAGATTTGAAGGGACATCTCCATTTCCCCGGTCGCATCCCAGACTGCTCCCCTGGACCCTCACTTCCAGAGTTCTTCTAGTCTGGGCCCCCCAACCTCGCACGCGCGACCTTCCCCTCTCCTCCCACGACGGCAGTGCCGCAGATCCCCGAAGCTTGACCAGGGGCAAAAGAGGCAAGCTGGAGACGGCGCAAGCAGACGGGGGATGGGCGACACACGAGTAGGGGCGTCCAGGGACAAGAAACGCCAGCAATAGAGCGAGAGGATGCAAGGGACCCTCGGTCCTTCCGCCTTGCAGCTCCCCGCACAAACCCGCAGAGGAGCCTCCTTCTGGGTCCCGGGCTCCGGTTCCCCCAAGCCCGTGGCGCGGCAAACTCCCCGCAAAGGACGGTGCGGGCGCCTGGTCTCCTTTGTCCCAAACTTCCGCGACCCCACCCACCCTTAAGAGACCGATGCCTTCAGCACCTGGACTCAGAAGCCGGGATGGAGAAACTTTGGAGGGGGATAGGACTCACCCGAGGGCGACCCCGACGCAGCAGGAGAGATCTGCGGTCCCCGACGGGAAGCAGCAACCGGCTGCAGAGATGCGGCGCTGGCGACGGTCCAGCGGCGGCGGCCGTTCCCTAGGGGCGCGGAGTCCCCGCTCCGCCCCGGGCCCAACTCCGCTCCGAAGTGCCTTTGCCGCAAGACTTGCTGAGCTTAGCAGTCTGCGCCGGGGCGGAGGGAGGGGCTGATCGATGGGCGAGCGCGAGCGCGGCGAGCGCTGCAGTAAGGGGAGGAGACCGGGCGGGCGGCGCGGGAGGGCGGGCACGCGCCGGGAGGTGCGGGGCGGGCCTGCCTGCGGGACTGTCCTCGGTGCTCAGATCGCTGGGCGCCGCACCCCCGCCTCGCCTCCCTTCAAGGTCAGGGAGGCCGCTCCCGGGACAGGAAGAGGAGGGCAGGGAAGGGGGCCTGATCCCCTCCACCCCAAGTGGCTTGGCTTTCTAGAGCCGGCTTCCACCTGACCTCAGCAACCGCTCACTGCCACCCAAGGCTAAGTAGTTGGGCGCAAGAGGGCCCATAGCCATTTTGGAATTGATGGACCCCTTTCCTCTCCCCTCCCCTCGCAGGAAGGCCACCTCCACCTAGAGCGGTCCCTGGGAATGGTAGGGATACTGATCGTCATAAAAGATACATGAAGAGGAGAGTCCCTAGAAGAGGGAGGCGGGCTGTGGGCTGTGGAAACAGGGTATGGAGGGCTGAAATGTACTTTAAGGAGGGGAGAGATAGGAAGACAACTAAATGAGGGGTTTTTCACGCATTTGTTTTCTCAAAGTGTAAGACGTTGCTGGTGGAGAATACCGGCTGGTTGCTGATAGAGAAACAGAGGCCCTGAGCCAAAAGCAGCTTCCTGTGCCATAGTGCCTGGGGAGAAAGGATTGCGGCACCGCTAACCTAACCAGAATTGCCGGGGCACTAGGAGAATTCCTTGCTGCAAAATCTACTTTAAATGGTTTTAAAATTGCGTTTGTTATTTATTTATTTTGGCACACACACACACACACACACACACACACACACACACACTGAAGTCAGAGGACAATTTGCAGTAATTATCGCCCCCTTCTACCATGTGAGCCCTAGGATCCAAGTCTAGTAGTCAGATTTGGCAGCCCACTGAGGCACCTTACAGGATTCTTTTGGAGTTTACTTTTTCTTTTCTTTTTGTTTGTTTTTGTCTGTTTGTTTTGAGACAGGGTTTCCTCTGGGTAGCCTCGGCTGTCCTGGACTCACTCTGTAGACCAGGCTGGACTCAAACTCACAGCGATCCGCCTGCTCCTGCCTCCCGAGTGCTGGGATTACAGGCATGGGACACCTCCATCAAGCACGGAGTCAGCTTTTATAATAGCAGCACCCTGCCTTTCTCCTGCATGTCAGACAGAGGACCCGAGTCAGCCCTCAATACATATTTGCTCTTTGAGAAAATGGGAGGTGGGATGAATGGAAGATAAGGGGGATGCAGAGAACGGGGAAGGACTCAGGGCTGAGAATGACAAGAGGCAAAAGAGGTCATAACCCCAGTGACGCCAGAATTCTAAGGCCATCTCAAGTCCCCTTACTTGAAGGGAGCAGGTGCCAGCTCCTTAGAGGCTGCCATGAGACAACGGCCCCACCGTAGCCTCCACAGGACAGTCTGAAGGAAACGCACAGGAGGAAGTGAGGAATCTTAGGGATGAAGTGCGACTGGGTGCCATCATGCCGCCCTTAGCCCAGCCAGTCAAGCCTTAGCTGTGTTTGAGGACTTGCCCAAGGGGCAGGCTCTGTCGCCTCACTCCTAATCCCTGTCCAGAGCATGGGTAGTGTGCATCTACAGGATCCCAGCAGTGCTGGCCTATTCCACCTCTTCTACGGGGCTGGCAATATCCAATCAAAGGCCACGTCAGCCTGGCACCCCAAGTCCTCGCAAACACACCTGAGAGCTTAAGGTTAGAGGAAGCCAGACTGCTTTCCAAGACTATTGGGAGAGCCGGTTCTTCAGTCAGTTGGGTTAAGTGGAAAGTGCGGTGCTACAGCATTAATGGTTCTTTTCTATTCATCAGGATAGAGAATGTCTGGGTTATAAACCTAGTCAGCTTGGTATCCCTCTTGCTTCATGACTGGAAGAGGGAAGGATTTAAGAGGCCTGTACCCCCTCCACACCCAGCGTATTACTAGATACTCCACTTTTCAATTGTTCGCCTTGAGAAGATAAGCTCTGGCTGCTATTACACCACTATAAACCCACCGCTTTCCCATCCCAGGGCTACGAGGCAAGGCTCTACGCTGAGAGGAGAGGGAAGTCTGCCTCCCCGTGGCTACACGGCTTCTCAGCTTTCTCCCACTGCTTCCCTGAGGTCTCCTGTTCTGGTTTTGCCTAAATAGGGAAGAAAAGCCAGCAGGGAATTGCAGCTCTCCTCCCCTGCCCCCTACTTGTGACAGGAAGCCTGCATTTTTGTCCTTCCTTGCTTCCACTCTCACCCTGCAACACTTGGCCTGCTTCGCCCCCTTTTTCAGGGAAGATCCTTGACCTTACACAAGGCTGTTCAAGAGCCTTGGTGTTGTCTGTTATTACAGCAAACAGGACAAAAGCAGGAAATGGAAGTCCCCATCCCCCACCCCCCACACACACCCCAGCACACACACCCTGGGACCTTACTCTTCTTGAGTGGTTTCCATTATTGTTGACAACTAAGCAGGCACCAGCCGGAGCGACCCTGAAGTGCCTGCTTGGCTAGTACAATAGAATCAGTGGGCTCTTCTCAAACGCACCGGCGACGCCTGTCGTCTCCAGTGGACTCTTCTCAAACGCACCGGCGACGCCTGTCTCCAGTGGTCCTGGATGACTTATCGTCGGATTCTGTAGACATGTCAAGCTCAAGTGCATTTTAAATTATATTTTATTTAAGGTAGTATGCTTATACTAGTCTGCTTCATTTTTAGATCTCCCATAAACATGCTTTAAATACAGAAGACATTAACTCATCAAATGGGGAAGAATAAAACACGAATTAAAATAAAATGAGACACCATACAATCTATATGTTATCTTAGATTTTAATTAAAATGAAAGTCCTGGGGGCTGGAGAGATGGCTCCGTGGTTACAAGCACTGTGTGCTCTTCCAGAGGTCCCGAGTTCAATTCCCCGGCAACCACAAGGTGGCTCATAACCATCTATAATGTGGTCTGATGCCCTCTTCTGGCATGCAGGTGTACATGCAGACAAAGCACTCATAAAATAAATAAATATTTTTAATTATTAAAAAAAAGTCCTGGCTACGTGGTGGTGACATACCTTCAATCCCAGCACTCGGGAGACAGAGACAGGTGGATCTCTGTGAGCTTGAGGCCAGCTTGGTCTACAAAGAGAGCTCCGCAACAGTAAAGGCTACATAGAGAGACCCTGCCTCAATCAACCAACCAACCAGTCAATAAATTCTGGTCTGACAAGTGGCAAAGGCCAATTCTCCCAAGGTGGACTATAATTACTTATTTATCATGCAACAAACAAAACAATAAAACTTTGCTACTGTGGCTGGAAAGATGGCTTCATCAGTTAAGAGCATTCACTGCTCTTGCAGAGGGCTTTGGATTTGGTCCCAGCACCCACATGGTGGCTCACAACCATCTACAAATCAAGTGCCAGGGGATCTAATGCTCCTCTGGCCTCCAGCTGTATCAAGCACACAGGTGGCACAGACATATATGCATCCAAAGCTTCCATACACATGAAATGATCTTATAGTAAATTACTACCAAGCTAGGATAAAACTCTTGAATACTCCAGAACAGGAGCGAGCACAGAAGCCCTGCATAACTTTATGGCCTGAGAAAAGAAGCATCTTCAAGTTTTCAGTTCTGTATCTAGCCTTTGGAAGAAACTTGTTAAGTTACAAATAATGACCACAGGTGTATCAGATCCCAGAGAGTGGAGAAAACTGGAAAGACGCTGTCTTTCACGGTGCTCTTTCACCTATTTGAAACAACACCTGACTGTCCTCCTCAGGTGAAAAACAAGCAGCGCCCTAGAACTCAGGAGCAGACAACTGTTCCTCGGTGAAGCTCCAAGCTTTATGTCACACTGAGCTCTTTGCCACAGACAGTTGGAATGAGCCCTGGCTTTCCTTCACCCCTCTGAATGCACAGGAGAGGGCTCTGCATGACTGTACCCACCCACCCACTATGCCAAACACCCCTAGTGAGCCAGCTCAGACAGAGAGACCCTCCACAGAGGGAGTTTGTAAGCTTTCCGGGACATGAAGAACAAATGGCTCAGAATTAATGATGGTAAAAGGCAGGCATCGGGGGCTGGAGAGATGGCTCAGAGGTCAGGAGCACTGGCTGCTCTTTCAGAGGTCCTGAGTTCAACTCCCAGCAACCATATGGTGACTCACAACCATATATAATGAGATCTGGTGCCCTCTTCTGGCATGTAGGTGTACATGCAGATAGAGCACTGTATACGTAATAAATAAATAAATAAATAAATCTCTAAAAAAAAAAAAAAGGCAGGCTTCTTTTCTTTTCAGAGGGTGCCCATGGGCTTTGAAGCTTGCCACCATGACGAGATGAAGGGCAAATCAGCTGAAACCCTTTTGGAACAATTAGCCTTGGCACTTTAATATCCCAGTGCCCATGATCCGCCATACGCTGGGGTTGTGTCATAGAACTACCTTCAGATAACCCCTAGCTGTGAGGCGTGAGCACCAAAAGCTCCAGCGGAGGACAGTGAGGAAGAAAGCTGAGGCCCACGTTTCCCAGGCCCATCTACCACCCTTCTCTTCATATCACCAGTAAAGGTGGAGCAAGTCTCTTGAGTCCTTTATCTGCCTCTGTAGAAAAGATCTCCCTCAGGGATGCAGTGCAGAGAAAAAGACACTGATGGGACCGGGTGGTCACTAAAGAGCCTGAGCAGGGAAGCAGGACAACCCTGTGGCCTCACTGCACCCTGCTCCTTTACTGGCTGAACAAAGATTTTCACCACCTTAAGAGACTGCTCTAACTAAATAGTTCATGGAGCTGGAGTGGTGGTTCAACAGTTAAGAGTGTGGGCTGCTCTTCCAGAGGACTCTGGTCCAGTTCCCAGCACCATGATGTCACACAACTGTTTATAACTCTAGTTACTGGTGATCTGATGCCCTCTTCTGGCCTCCACGGGAACTGCATGCACATGGTGCGCAGACATGCATGCAGGCAAAACACCCATATACATTAAATAAGTCTAAAAAATATTAAGTAGCTCCCTCAGCAAAAGGTAGCTACTACTGGCATACTAGGAAAAGAGAAAAAAGGTTTGTGAGGCCATGATATAAGGTGTATTTGGGAAGCCTTGAAATGTCAGAGAAGCTAGGGCAAGACCATGCTAGAATCCACAGACCAGATTTTTCTAGGGAAGGCAACTGAATCAGAGGCACTGAAGGAATTGAGTGCTGGAAAACTTATCTGGAGTTACCCTGAAGGGCTTGTAAGGTCCCTCCCGCTGCTGGCCTCTCCAAAGAGGCCATATGGGAAAGCAGATGTAGCTCAGGGGAGCATCTTCTCTGGTAAGACTTGGGCTTGACCCTCCAACACTGAAAAATTACAAGCTAGGAACGGCAGCTACTCCTGTGATTCCAGCAGCGTTCAGTACACTGAGGCAGGAGGATCTGAGTTCAAGGCCAGCCTGAGCTACACAGTAAGCTGCAGCTTGGGATACAGAGGGAAATTCTCTCTCTAAAAACAAATCAAAATTCCCCCAGGTGGGGGTGGGGGTGAGGTGGGGGTAGGGGTGAGGGTGGGGTGAGGTGGGGGTAGGGGTGGGGGTGGGGGTGGGGTGAGGTGGGGGTGAGGTGGGGGTGAGGTGAGGTGACTCACCAGTTTCAATTCTGGAGCCTGTCTGCCTGAGTTTGAATCTCAGCTCACCTCTCAATCTGCGAGTCCTTGAGTAAACCAGTTCATTTAGAATTGAATGCACACCTTTAATCCCAGTAGGAGGCAGAGGCAGGCAGATATCTGAGTTTGAAGCCAATCCAGTCTACAGAGTGAGTTCTAAGTTGGCCAGGGCTACAGAGACACCCTGGTAGGGGGGGATGGGAAGGGCGAGACACCATGTCTTACAACTCTCCACATAATTTGCCTCAGAGAATTTGACTGTCTATTCTAAGGAAAGCCACTGAGTCTAGCCACTGGCTAGGGAAAGACTAAGGATAGGAATACCTTGACCTGGCTCCCAGCTCCTCCCCTCAACAGAACACCATATTTATATGGCTGTGTGTGCAGCTCAGACCCAGCAGCACTGCAGCCTACAAGGTCTCCTACCTGGATCTGGAGCATTGACAAGGTGCTTGTGCCCCAGGAAGATTCTGTCACAAGAGCAGCCTATTGGAACCCCGTCCCCTTTGCCCAGGCAGCCTTGTCACCTTGAGATTTTCCACTTCTACTTGGGCAGATCCTTCACTTAAAGGGCTTCTTACTTACACTGATTTGCCTTTTTGCCAAAAACTCAATGTGCCTGGCTAAACCACAGCTGAGGGGACTGTGCTTACAATGGTGTGGGTGTCTGGGAGCTGAAGGCCAGGGAAGGGCTGCCAGCCATCTGCCAGTAGCCCCAAGGACAGCATGCGACCCACCCTATGAAGCAAGGCACCCAGGCCATACAGCTCTGATTTTGAAGTTCATTTCCAGCGTGGCTGAAATAGCTCATCCAGTTAAAAAAAAAAAAAAAAAAAAAGATACAGGGCTGGAGAGATGGCTCAGAGGTTAAGGGCCACTGACTGCTCTTCCAGAGGTCCTGAGTTCAATTCCCAGCAACCACATAGTGGCTCACAACCATCTATAATGTGATCTAATGCCCTCTTCTGTCTTACAAGCAGAGTACTGTATACATAATAAGAATTTAAGAAAAAAGAATACTCCCTCAAAGATGGGTATAAGCCTTACCCATCAAGGAGTGGGGAAACCACTGCCCCAGGAGAGCACCAGGGCTTATTGCCTTGGAGTCATGTTTCTCAGAGGCTAGCCTCAAGAGGACTCAGTGGCCATCTTCTGCAAAGACTCAAAATCTGGACCTGGGGTCTCTTGCTCCTCTGTGTACCTGCTGGGTGGCCTTTCCTCTGCTTCTGGCTGTTTGTGTTTAGAGGTGATCTCACAGTGTATCCCAGGTTGACCTAGCACTCGTGATCCCCTTGTATTGGCCTCCCCAGCACTGGCCTTTAGCCCTAACTTATTTATTTATTTATTCATTCATTTATTTATTTATTTATTTTTAGCCCTAACATTTGATGCCCAGTCTCCTTGTCTAAAGACTAGAGAATACCACATTGGAAGCCATGCAGATTATGATTGGGTTAATATAGGCAGGGTCGTCACCACACTGCCTGCCACACACGGCCTGCCACACACGGCCTGCCACACACGGCCTGCCACACACTGCCTGTTGTACTACATGTATCTCTCACCATCTCTACACATGCCATTTCAAATGCTTCTTCCTCAGCCTTCCCCAAATATGTACTGTGTTCCTGGCATTCCCTTATGAGTACTGAGCAGGCTCATGAGACCACCTCCGTGTTCTCTACTCCTGTTATCTGGAGGGTTGGTACCCAGTCTCAACATCAAAGAATCCTACTGAGCCAAGCAAGGCCAGTCCCCACACAGAAAACACCTGTACGGAAACGATTTGTTGTCAATAGCTCTGATCTGAAATGGTAAAGGAGCCACAAGAAGCTGACTTTGGAGGAGGACAAGCAGATGAAGACAGTGTCCTTGCGAAGGTTTTTGTTTTTGACACAGTCCAGGCCGCTTTCTATATGTAGATGGATGCAAGATCAGAGCTGCGGTCTCCCTGCCTCAGACTCTAACGTGCCTGGATTACAGGCATATGCACCACCTATGGCATCTCCCTGAGGGTCCTGTGCATCAGTCTCACTAGTGTGGCAGGCTCCCATCCTCAGCAAGGCCACACAGCCAACTCAGCAGTGACACAGTTCATGTCAATTCAATCATTTGCCTTTTCAAAGCCTTGTTCTTCTAAGCCCCATTATGTCCAGTACAAGAAAGAAGCAGGAAGAGCCAGGCGCGGTGGCGCGCACCTGTAATCCCACCCCTCTGGAGGCAGAGGCAAGCAGATCTGCCTCAGCTCGAGGCCAGCTGGGTCTACTCGGGCGTGTTCCAGAATATCCAGGACTACATACACGGAGAACACGTTTCAAAAACAAAACAAAAACCTCAAATGTCTAAGATCTATTTGCACAGTCCCTCCCGTGCTATAAACCTTGAGCTCCATGTTCTATAGAGTCCACGAATCTATGTAGGTGTGCAGCCCTGAGAATCGAGATGCCTAATGTGCTGGGTACATAACAGCTATCATCATTAGCTGACCAACTGATTTCTACCAAATCCAAACCTTGACCTTTAGTCTTAGTTCTACAATGCAATCTCCTCCCAAGCAGCAGGTTGGATGAACTTAAGAACCCTGGGAGGTCAGCACTGCGGGAGGCAGACCCTGACGTCCAGCTGAGAGCAGAGGACTGCAGAGTGGCCTTAGGTAGCTAAGTCCGTGCTGCCTTCCCTCCAGTGGGCCCAGCTGCTGCCCTGGGAACAAGGAAAGTAACCCAGTCCCTTTCCTCTGCCGCTCTCTTCTGTTGTGTGCTGAAAGTTTCCTGTGACTTCTTCAACGGCTGGAAAAAGCCCCACTCTTCTCCAGTCTCCCATCCTGCCCAATGGTTTCACTCCATTACAATTAGAAATGAGGAAATGTAACAGTGGCTGCTGCTAAATTCAGACTAGATAAGGAGCCAATATATTGCTGAACAAGGGAGGAAAAAAAGCCAATTCTTTGGAGATGGAGCTGGCCTGCATGTGTACCTGCCCACCAGAAGAGGGCACCAGATCTCATTACAGATGCTTGGGAGCCACCATGTGGTTGCTGGGAATTGAACTCAGGACCTCTGGAAGAGCAGCCCGTGCTCTTAACCTCTGAGCCATCTCTCCAGCCCTTAGAGACGGTTTTTAAGGAATCCTTGGGGCTGGAGGGACAAATGGCTCCTTACGCACGGAGTTACTCTTCACTAGCCAAGTTCCAGTCCCAGCACCCATGTGAAGTAGGATTTCTCCAGGACCCACACTCAGAGACATGAACACACACATAATTAAAAAATAAAAAAACACCTGGGCAGAGATGGCCCAATGACTAAGAGCACTGGCTGCTCTTCCAGAGGACACAGGTACAATTCCCAGCACCCGCATGGTGGTTCACAACCATCTATAACTCTAGTCCCAGGAGATCCAACACCCTCTTCTGCCCCCCCCCTCCCCAGTTAACAGGCACACACATGGTACACAGACAAACATGCAAAGCATTCATGCACATAAAATAAAAATAAAATTTAAAGCCAGGTGGTGGTGGCACATGCTTTTAATCCCAGCACTCAGGAGGCAGAGGCAGGTGGATCTCTGTGAGTCAAGGCCAGCCTGGTCTACAAAGTGAGTCCATAACAGGCAAGGCTCACAGAGAAACCCTATCTCAAAAAACAAAAACAAACAAAAAAGCCCAACAAAATAAAATTTAAAATGACCCTCACAGGAAAATTCTATTTTGAATTAGAAGGATGAATGGTGCAAATCTCTAAAAATCGCGCTTGGTAGGCAATCCTACAGTAGTGTTTTTCTAAAACTCAACAAGAGCCAATGAGATGGCTCAGTGGGTAAGGAATTTGCTGTGTCTGCTGACAACCGGTTAGATCCCTGGGGCCAACATGGTAGAACCACCTCCCCAAGTCGTCCTAACTCCTGTGACCCCTCACTCATGCACTCACACAAATACAAAAAAAAAGGTCATTGGTCATGACACAATGGAAAAGTCAAGTAAAAGCACAGCCTGGGAGTTGGCTTCCCGCTGCACACAGGTTCTCTGTCCCAGTTCATGTCACACACCTTCACAATGGCTTCCTCAACAGTCACTACAAGCTGGCCAGCAAAGAAGTGCTCACCTCCTGTCTGCATTCTTGAGATCCAGTAATTCTGGACCCTCAGAAACTGTCCACTGCCCTCCATCCTTCTCCAGCGAAGATGGTTGGGGGGGGTGGGGGTGGTTTCCTATGTGCATGCCTTAGCCTGACCAAAGCCAACCGCCTACAAGGTAGTGCTCTCATCTCTCACCTTTGTTCTTCCTGGAGTCAGTACATGACCTACTCAAAGAGAGGATTTGGAGAAGGCAGTTATGATGGCTTAGGTATCAATTTGACAGGAGGTAGGGCCACTTGGAAACAAAGCTTTGGGCATGTCTGTGAACCAAACACAAGGGAGGCACTGGCACTCCTCTCCCTGCTGCCTGGCTGCAGATGCAGTACCAGCTGCCTCAGGGCTGCCGCCGCCATGGCTTCCCTGTCATCATGGGCTGTACTATGAACCTTCATTCGCTCACGTCAGGTATTTAGTTGCAACAGGGCAAGGAGCTAATCAGTGCACAGTATTTTCTCCCCTAGAAAGAACTGGACGTCCGGGTGGTGGTGGTGCACGCCTTTAATCCCAGCACTTGGGAGGCAGAGGCAGGCGGATTGCTATGAGTTCGAGGCCAGTCTGGTCTACAAAGCGAGTCCAGGATAGTCAAGGCTCCACAGAGAAACTGTCTTTAAAAGCCAAACCAAAACAAAACAAAAAAAGAAAGACATGGAGCCTTCAAAACTGCTGATAATCTTATTGAAGGTTGCCTAAATTCCCTAATTTGTTTCTCTCCTTTAGACCACTAAATAGGATGAACCTAAATACAGAAAGGTCCATAGCACAAGGAAACAAAACAGCGCTATCTGGTGGCCAAGGATGGAGTAGCAGTCAGAGAACAGGCTGGGTCAATCTGGAAAAAGAGCAGTTGAGCACAGGGCTTATCCAACTCACTGGCCCATTCCTTCTCCAACCCCACCCATCACACTTTTACTTCAGAGTAGTACTTCACACTACTCCACTTGATTTCTCTAAACCAGGTATGGTGGCAGCACTCGGGAGGCAGAGGCAGGCCGGTCTTTGTGAGTTTGAGGCCAGCCTGGTCCATAGATCAAGTCCAGGCCAGCCAGGGATACTACACAGAAACTCTGTCTCAAAAACTAATAAAACTATTTCTCTAAAAGGCCACACACAAACTTGATTGTACGCTGAACCCCAGGGGCATAGGCCCACCATATTCAGAGACGAAGCAGGCTCACCAAACCTCACGGACAATGTTCTTAGTTTCTCTGGAACCTGCATGAAGTCCTGGGGAAAGAAGTAGTGGGAGAAAGCAAAATGCTCTTAGAATAAATCCCATTCCCAAAGTTCACCTCTGCTAGGACTATGTTAATCTCTTTGGTTTCCACAATTTGAAACGTTTTTCCTTACACTAGTTTTGAGGGTAGTGCTAAGTGAACACCAGCTTGTGCATTAGTTTACTCAGAAGAGCTTCAGGTGACCAGCATGTCTCCTCAGAGCTTCGGATGCCTTCCTTGCAAGGTTTGACTGGCTTGGAACCACCAGACAACTCTTAGCCAACTGACTCCCTGTGCTGCCACCTCTGCATTCTCCCGGAAGACTATGGTCATGCGTCTTTGCCTAGACAGCACTTACAGCCTGCATAGGCCCTCACCTCATATCAACTTCAAAGTATAGTGAATATACATGGTTTTGAGTTAAAATTAGATGCACATTTCTCCTTTTATCTTTCACTGTTAGACCAGCAGCCCAGATCATATGTACAAAGACTTTCTTTTGTGCGTGCTGACATCAGAGCCGAGACCGTGGGAAGGCACTGGCAGGGGCAGGTGGCAGGGGCTCTACCTCTTCTAGCACGAAGCTTGCCAGGAACTAACGAATTGACAGGCAACCTTAAATTGGAAGCAAATTTTTAAGTAACTTACATTTCTGCATCTCTGTAAAATTGGAAGAACAGCCCTGTGCTCTCTACTCACCTGAGACAGACCAAGCAATTTCACTATTCAAACCCTGTATTGCAAGGCATATAATTCAAGGCAGGTTATCCTGAAAATTCAAAACCTGGCCTCACCAGGTAACAGCCCTCCACCCTTTATCTTAGAACTCAAACCGGGAGTAGGGCTACCACTTCTGCTATTGGCTGGCTTGAGATGTCTCATTTATGCTGATGAAAATGTACAGGAACATTCTTACGTAGTATTTAAACATGAAACTTTGTTTACATAAGTCTACAAAGAGTTAAATATACGTTACAAATTGATTATGTCTTTAAAACAAATTTACAACAGTATTGCTTTATACCATTTTTGTTTAAACCTTTTTAAGCAGCATTTTCTTTACAAGTCACACATGAAACCTCTCAGACAAAGTTGAGAAACTTGAGCCACATGCAAAGGACTGAGGACAGAAGGCCACCAGGGGAGAGGCCATCACTCTGCTGTTTCAGTCACTGTTGAGGACACCTCCACATGCAGCTCACAATAGGCCAATGATGGGGTCTTCACTGCTCTCTTCCACAGTTCAACAGGCAATAATATTCCAGATTCAATATGTCTGCAGTATTGTGGCAAGAAAAAACCTTTTCTTCTGATGTTTCTGGAAGCCAAACTCTGGGCCTCACTGCCCCAGCTAAGCATAACATTTTAACATAGGCTGATGTGTAGCACAGACTAGCCTGTCTCAGTTGTTACTGAATGACCAGCTCTGGCTCAATGCTTGGTGATCATTTGAAACACATGCTGTCTAGTTCGCCTCCTGTTACAGGTATAGAGGACTCTATTCCAGTCAGGGCAGAGCTGGGCCCAGGAAAATACCCACGAGTACCCAACACCTCTCCACGTCCATTCCAAGACATAAGCAGGTCTTAGAGAACTGCCAAATACCCATCCTGATACAGTGCGGAGAGAGAAATGTGGGGATCCACTGCAGACACCTCAGGGCTAGAGGTGGCTCATGGGGAAAGGTGCTTGCAGCAGAAGCCTGGCAACCTCATCTGACGGCTGAAACCCAGGTAAAGGAGGAGTGACCCCACAAGACCTTCAGAGTATAGCCCTGTGGAGAGAAGCCCAGTTCCAACCACTGCCAAGGAAACATCTGCTCTCTCCAGCTAGCCACTCACTAATACCCAAAAGCCACATTTTACTTTTCACTTGGAGGTAGTCTTACTGAGAAACCCAGGACGGCGGCCCCAAGCAGCTTTTAACACTGCTTCAGTGGTGGGCAAGCTAGGTGCGTCTTAGCCATGTCTACCAAACCAGAAGGTATCAATTTCTCTTTTGTTTTTGTTTTTGTTTTTGGACAGGGTCTTCTTACTAACACAGTTGACCTTGAACCCTCTTTGGGATCCCATACATACCACCACACTTGTTTTCTGTTGTGTGGGGTGTGTGTGTGTGTGTGTGTGTGTGTGCGCGCGCGTGCATGCACATGATATATATATATATATCAAGACCACAGTTTCACAGATCATAGGCAAGTACTCCAACAAACTACGTTCCCAGCCCATCTCATTTTCTTAAGCCGCAGTGACAGATTTTTGTATTTTTGACCACCACTGAAAGAGGCACTTCACTCTCCCCGACCCAGGTGAGCCTTTGACAGCTAGGCCAACTTATACTTTCTCCAGTGACTGGCTTTTATAGAAAACAGCCCTTTATTCTGCCTAATAAACTTCCCAGTAACAGTCATGGGGGAGGGGGAGAGAGGGAGAGAGGGAAGGAGAGTACACATTCTGTCCCGGCCTTTGCTGTTTGCCCCCTGCCCATCCTCCTCCTGACTCAGGCTCTGGCTCCAGCCTTCTCGCCTGCAAACCCAGGACTGCAGGTCCACTAAGATGAAACCTCATGTCAGCGGCCATTTTATCTCCTTTCCCCACATATCCAACATTCCTCTGAGGCAGTGGTTCTCAACCTTCCTAATGCTGCAACCCTTTACTGCAGTTCATTATGTTGTGGTGACCCCCAGCCATAAAATTTTTTCATTGCTACTTCATAACTATAATTTTGCTACTGTTATGAATTGAAATGTATTTTTTTGGAGACAGAGGTTTGCCAAAGGGGTCACAACCAACAGGTTGAGAACCACTATCACCAAGTGTCTTACACATAATAAAGTGTATTTCTGACAAAACCTAGTTCGTAGTTAGGCATACAGGTAGATTAAGTTGGAAGCTGAGTGTCTCCAGCATCCGCAGTGTTTGATATTGCACCAGGTAGGATGGATGAGAACACCTGGACAACTGAAGCCATCCTAGGTGTCATTTGGTTTTGACTCATAATGATTTTGTGCAGCTGACACCAGCTTTGGTCTCAACACACATTAAAAACAAACACCTGATTCCCACTTAGGAAGAAGACGGTCCACGTCTGAGTGAAGTGGCTAATGCCACAAGACTGCTAATATCAGAGATTGTGCACAACATACACAAGAAGAAAAGCTGCTGAGGGGCGCACACATAGCTCACTTGATAAAGTGCTTACTTGGCACACACAAAGACCTCAGTTTGATTCCCAGCACCACATAAATTGGGCGTGGTGGGGCACACATTTTAGCCCCAGAACTTAGAAGGGTAGAGGCAGGACAGTCAGAAGTTCAAGGTAGCTCTTGGTTACAGAACTAGCCTGGACTCCATGAAACTCAAATGAACAAATAAAACAACTATTAAGAGGGAGCCAGGCAGGCAGTGCTAGTGCACACCTTGAATCCCAGCACTCAGGAGGCAGAGGTAGGTGGATTTTTTTTTTTTTTTTTTTTACAGATCTGGTCTACAGTGTTCCAGAACAGCCAGGGCTACAGTTGTCTCATAGAACAAACAAAACAAAAAAGTCAGATTTGGTTTTAGCACCAAGCCTTTTTTCTTTGAACCAGGGTCTTGCTTATACAGGCAAGTGCTCTATCACTAAGCTGCACCCCTGGCCTCAGTAACACCCTTCAAAGCTTACTTTCATCCCAGACAAGAAGAGACATCACAGCAACTGCAGACCACTGCAGACCACTACGAGTTATTCTTAAACAGATTTAATTATCTGGATTGCATAAAAGGGACAGTACATTTACATCTCTGCTACGTCACAAAATGCTTTTTGATGTTTTGTTAAAGGTCTACTAGTTCTACCCACCATCAGGCTTATGGCTATAGACAGTGAGAAAAGCAAGAGTTTGCAACAATTTAAGAAAAATAAACAGGAGCCTGTTGTTTTGCTCACCAGAAAGCCTTCCCTTCTGTAGGACAGAGGGGAACAGCTAAGGGCTGTCCACAACCAGTAAAGGTGGATGGAGTTACAGAGTTGGGAAAGGAATCCCAGGCAGTCAGGGGTGGTAGTCCCAAATTCCCCTCAACTGATACAACAGAACCAACCCTGTAAGATGATGAGTCCCAGCAACTTAACTCTCAACCAAACTTCCCTGGTAATGCAAATACGGTGGAAGCATTCCGCAGGAGATCTGACTCAAGTCTGGAGTGGCTCAGGGCACCCCAGCATTCTGAGAGCCTCTTTTAAAAGCGCACGACTTGAAGGACTGGCTCTGATCTTTGTGGACAGGGGTTCTTTATTAGTGGCCATGAAGGCACAGCCCACCTAAAGAACCATGCTGCAAGGATCTCCTCAGCCTTGCAGGCAAACACACTTCTGCTACAGCCTGGGAAGAAGCAAAAGCAAGCAGCAGCCCTGCTGGTCCTGCAGGCCCACAGGGGGGAGGGCACAAGAAGCTGTAGTCTAGTGTTATAATAGGACCAAGGATTTATTATTCCACAATATAAACTGCAACATTTGATACAATCTACCAAAAAAAGGGGGGGGGGAGGGGGAGGGGGTGGCAGGGAGAAAGCCAAAATACAGCCGTGTCGATTACTTCCAGAGCAGTCTCTTTCTACATCACTAGTTCAGTGACACTAGAAACTAGACATTTGCTTTCTGTACATAAACCAAATGCTAAAGCACCAACACACTGTTTAGAAGTTTGTTTTGTTTAATTCCAGCCACTGAAACCAACATAGAAGTTATTGCTCAGATAAATAAACCTAGTCTACCAGAAAGGAAAAGAAGTAGAGAAAGAAAGGAACAAAAACCCCAAAGTGAAAAAACATAAAATCCCAATGTGGTAGCGGAGTAAAGGAACGGCTGCTCAGTGCGGGCCACTGGGATGCGGCCTGGAGCCCCGCCTGGGCTCTGACTGAGTTGGGTTCTTAAGCCGGCCTATCCCAGGTAGAAGTGCAATGCTAATGCTGTACACAAAAGGTGCAAACCCCAATGCCTTCGAAATCGCTAGAGACCCCTGCAAAAAACAGTCAGCATTTTAAACTTCAACAACCACAAACAGCTCAAGGAAAAAAATACAAAAAGTGTCAAAAAATTTTTAGTTGTTTTTTTTTTCTTTTTTTCAAAGAGTTCTGGAAAAATGATCCCGTAAGGAATAGAAATAGCACCGAGTACAGGCTGGCTTGATTCCAGTCCTGTAGCTTTGCTGAGATTGAGGAAATCTTCTTTGCTGGAGTCCTGAATTACATGAAGTGGGTATGTGTTTAGTTTTTACTTTCGGCTTGGTGCGTCCTTTCCAGTACAGCGCACACAGATGTAGTCTTCTTTCTCTGCCATCTCTGGAGAGACACCAACACAGACCTGGTGAAACCACTGATTGCAGCTGCCATCACACTGGACCCAGTCCACCTGGTTACAAAGAGCAGGGAGATGGGGTGTTCAGAGGAAAAAATGCCATTCAAAATTGGGCAGGCCAGCCTCAAGATATTCAGGCCGTTTGCCACTAACGGCCACTGTCCCAGCACTGGGGCCTCTGGCACAACAGCTAAGCACGGGACCGTGGCTGTCCCACCGCCAAAGCCAAAGCAGCCGAGGCCGAGTCACTCTTCAAGTTGTGCCTGCTCTGGGGAGGCAGTGCTGCCCTGTGACCGTAAGCAAAAGGGCGCTCCATCAGCATCCCTCCCACCTTCTGAGCGCCAGGACGGTGAAAGCTGGAGGAGCGAGAGAAGGAAAAAGGGAAGAACCAGAGTTTCTTCAAGAAAAGGAAGGAGCCCCAGGACCGGTGGTTAAAAGCAGAGATTTCAGTAGGGGAGAACTGAGCAATCCATTCAGATCAGCTCAAAGCAGACAAGCAGAAGAGACAGACCCAAGGAGATGAGGTCTAGCTTACAGGGTTTCTGAGTTAAGGGAAATCACGTCCTCTATGGCCCAAACCTCACTGACCTCATCTCCTTCTGGCTGCAGGCAGCTCACAGCTGGGCAGATGGCGTCTTCATCCTCAGAGTCCTCCTGTTCGGAGTAGGATGTGTCTGAGGGCAGGGAATGAGTTTCAGCATTTCGGACTAAGTCATAACTACGCTCTCTTTCTAATTTGAAATTGTTCATGTCCTTGGGGTGACTCAGTTTCATTTTCTTCTTCTGGGGGGTCCGCATTTTTTTAACTCGATCCCACCGTTCACTGGGAAGGCCTTCTCTTTCTGGACGTCTCTTCAGTTTTCTCTCAAGATTGTTAATTCCATCTCGTTTCCCTCGAGGGCAATCACTCTGGGTGAGAGATGCAAACTCAATTTTAGCCTTCAGTTTACCCATTACAAAAACTGACACAACTAAAGAAAACACAGAAATGAGAAACCAAATGATCTCTCAGGATACACTGCATGCTGACCAGTAGTACTATCATCTCTGCACCCCCAGTCCTCCAAAACCACCAGCTTAACTTCCTACCCTCCCCACTGTCATGAGCAGGAGGATGCACTGGGAAGGGTGTTATCGACACAACTGGCCTTAAAGGTGGTAGGCGGCAAGAACTGGGAGAGAAAGACATAGGCAGACCCTTCTCTTCACCAAATCCCTAAGTGAGCAACTGGCTATTCTAAGTATTTGAGAAAGATATTTATTCCAAGTCTGTGATCAGACTTCATTGCACCTTTCTTAAGGATCTTTTTCCATATAGCTTCCAGACTTCCTAGTAGGTTTGTTTTTCTTTCCTCTTCTTTTTAATCATAATTACATTCTCAGGGCACTGTGTGTGACAGTGCCTCACAGAGCTGGAAGGGAGCAAAAGCTTCTTGACTGTGCTGAGACACAAGACTTTACAGCAACTGTGAGATGGCTCAGCAGTTAATGTGCCTGCCATGAAAGCAAGAGGACCCCAAATCCACGTCACTACTCAGTGGCTGTGGTGGCTTGTCTGTGGTTTCAGCAAGTCAGAGACAGGATGATCCCTAAACAAGCCGGCTAGCAAGAACAGCTTATCTTCGAGCTCTGAGTCCAACTCAGAGATGCAATCTCAGTGATTCAGGTGGAGACCAGTCTAAGATTCTGACATCAACTTCATGAGCCACATCACAAGCATACACACATTCACCTGTACATACACATGTGAAGGCATATACACATAAACATGCACCACACAAAAATACACATGAAAGGGCACAGAAGACAGGACACAGGACATTATAGAGTATCTTTCAGGATCTAGGATAAGTACCCTCAGCCTCTACATCTGCAGTTTTAGCCTCCTGGTTTGGAGGAATACTGAAAAGCATTTGCTATCTAGTATCTTTAAAATCTTGCCTAACAAAGGGCCCTTTCAGCCACAATTATATTCTCATCTTTATAGCATTGCTTCCATAGAGAAAAATAATCTTACTTCTCACTATTATCACAAATCTAAGCTGTGACACCCAGCTGCTACAGATGGTGCTCAGTGACCTGCAGAATGCAGTTGTGAGGTCAACAGTTTGCATGCTCCTATGGCTCAAAGACAGACATCTTTTTCACCAAATCATTAAGCAAGGTGACATTAAAAAGTGCAACGCCACTACAGATCTGCTTTCCAGAAAGCTCTCACTCACCTTTTCACTACTGGATCTAACTGGTGAGCCTTGGTCAGCTTGCTGAGCAGAGGTTGGCTTCGTAAGTAAAGTTTGATAAAGCTCCTGAATTTCAGGAAGGGACACCTGGAGCAACTGGGCTTCCATCAGCAATTCATTCACTTCTGGACTCATACCTGTTAAAGAGCACACCCAGTCAGAAAGGGGACAGAGACATTTAGTACATGTACATGTAAGCCTGCCCGGGCAGAAGATTGTCCCCACACCACTCCCCATCTTTCCTCCTTTAAGTGCAGTTTGGTAGGTTTACTTTGTGTGCCTAAACCACAACATAACAGAGAGGCTAATGTAGCTTCCCTAAGACTTCTGGTTACAAGGGAAACACTACTCCATAAGAATTCATTCTTCCCTGCTCAAACTATGGCACCAGCCAAGGACAATATGTGCAGCAAACTTCGAATCCCTACACAAGATCTAGCCAATGGACAGGACACTCTTCCCAATTGAGTGGAGAGTGGGGTCTGACTTTCACACGAACTCTGATGCCCCATATTTGACCATGTCCCCTGGATGGGGAGGCCTGGTGGCACTCAGAGGAAGGATAGCAGGCTACCAAGAAGAGACCTGATACCATATGAGCATATACAGGGGGAAGAATCCCCTTCAGTCACAGTCATATGGGAGGGGATTAAGAGGAAAATGGGAGGGAGGGAGGAATGGGAGGATAGAAGGGATGGGATAACAATTGAAATTAATAAAATATATTTTTTAAAAAGATTTCTTCTTCGTGGTGGCACACGCCTTTAATCCCAGCACTTGGGAGGCAGAGGCAGGGGGATCGCTGTGAGTTCGAGGCCAGCCTGGTCTACAAAGTGAGTCCAGAACAGTCAAGGCTACACAGAGAAACCCTGTCTCGAAAAACAAAAGAATTCATTCGTTACCTATTGTTAATACCTTGACAGGTTTCACTGCCACAGAAGACACTGTTGGTGTAGAGCATAAACAATTAGAGTGGAGCAAGGAGCTCAGACCACGTGACTAAGCACTCTCATAAGGATGCCTAAGGATCAAGAGCCCAGTTGAAACTTCAGGCAGAACTAAGAGGGCTATGAATGGTGATACACACTTATAATCCCAGCACTTCAGAATTGAAAATAGGAGGGTCAGGAGTTCAAGTTCATCCTCAGCTGCATACAGAGCTTGTGGTCAACATAGGCTAATGAAACCTCCATATCCAGCACGCGCTCGTGCACTCACAGGCACAAGAAGAAAAGGGGAAACAGGTGTGATAGCACAGGCCTGTAAGTGGACCCTGGTGCAGGAGTTCAAGATCATTTTCTGGGGCTGGGGAGTTGGCTCAGAAGTTAAGAACACTGGCTACTCTTCCAGAAGACTTGGGATCAACTCCTAGCACTCATATGGAGGCTCACAACTGTCTAAAATTCCAGTCCCATGGCATCTGATGGCCTCTGTAGGCACTACATACACATGGCACAGACATACAGTCAGACAAAACACCCATACACATAAAATAAAAATAAATAAACAAATGTTTTGTTTTCTTTTTAATGAGATCATTTTCAACTAAACATTGAAATTGAGGCCATCCTGAGCTTAATGAGATCTTATCTGAAGAGGAGGAGGGGGTAGAAGGTACTTTTGTTTGTTTTTGTTTTTGTTTTTGTCTCTCTGTGTAGCCTTGGCTGTCCTGGACTCACTTTGTAGACCAGGCTGGCCTCAAACAGCGATTCGCTTGCCTCTGCCCCCGAGTGCTGGGATTAAAGGCATGCACCACCATGCCCAGCTTCAATTATGAGATACTTTTAATACCCTCCTGAAATCTAAAACAACAAGGTAGTATATGATTTAGCATCTGCCCTAAATACATGGTGCTAGCTGGTATAGGATTAACCCTTATCCCTAAATGTAATATCCAATGCATTTCTGTATCATTTGCATTAATAAATCTTCAAATATGACCCTCATTTCACTATTTAGAAAATGCATAATAATAAAAGTCTTCCCGGTTTGGGTTTGTTGTTTTTGATGCTGATGTTATAGGCACGTGACACGATGCCTGCAAGGAGCTCTTTAGGATACCAGATCATATATGCCAAAACCTAGGCAAGACGGCCTGTTACGTGTAGGAATAGTGTACAACAAAATACAAACCTTGAAGGGGGATACAACTCTGTCCAGTAGAGAAGGGAGAATGTAAATACGAGGTTCTGTTGTCCCAGTCATCTGGCAATGAAAAGGATGCTGTGCCAGGAGCTTGAGACACCTAATGGAAGAGAAACCCCATTTTACAAGGTGTTTACAGGTTGAAAATACTACTACTAGTCCAATCAAAGTAGCTTCTAGAATAAGACTTCAATTTTTCCAGGCAGTCTCCTCTGGCATCTGAAGCCTGGCCAAACCACACAACTTCTAAAGACAAGCCACACAACTTTACTCAGACTGACCTCACAGACCTGAAGAACCGGGGATTAACCCTTTCTCTGCCAGCCAAAAGGACACACCTCCATTCAATGTTTCTTTTGTTGTTGTTGTTGGTGGTGGTGGTGTTTTTTGTTTTGTTTTGTTTTTTCCCAAGACAGTTTCTCTGTCACCCTGGCTGTCCTGAACTCACTTTGTAGACCAGGCTGGCCTGGAACTCAAAGCAATCCACTCGCCTCTGCCTCCTGAGTGCTGGGATCAAAGGCATGCGCCACCATGCCCAGCTTTTTTTCTTTTTACTGAAGGTAAATTACTCTAGGGGCATGTGACAGTTGTGCGCCAGGCATGGTGGCCCACACCTGTAATCCTGGGGCTTGAGAAGAACAGCAGGAAGGTCAAGAGTTTGAGGAAACAACAACTCTGTCCTTTCCCTCTATAAGTAAAGTTAAACTCTTAACACACCCTTGGTAAAGGAATATAGTGACCCTGCTGTTGGCTACCCAAACAGCAGCAAATATTTAATCACTTGCTATTTCAGAAGCCCAAAGAGGAACAAACCAATGAAGTAAAACAGGCCACTTTTCAGTCCTTTCCTGTGCTCTGCTGAGCAACTAACTCCTATGAATCTCTCCTCCTCCCCTCTCCTCTGTGCTCCTGGAGGTCACACTCCAGGCAAACACAATAGGCCATACCCACCCTCAAGTTGTTTAGAGATGGGGTTTTTCTAGCTTAGCCTAGTCTAAAACTCCTGTCCTCAAGTGATCCTACCTGTCTCAGCGCTCAGAATAGCTAAGGACACAGGTGAGTACCATTGTGCCCAGTTTGTGACTATCTCCATTACAGAAATACATTGCGGTGGAGCTCAGCAGGTAAAGGTGCCTGCCACTAAGCCTCATGACCCAAGTTCCATAATGAGGAGACTCACAGGATAGAACAGATTCCTGCAGGCGCATACATACATGTAATTGTTAAAACACACACACATGCACACTAAAGGGGCTGTAGAGTTAGCTCAGCAGTTAAGAGCACTTGGTTTTGCAAAGGACCTGGGTTCCATTCCCAGCACCCACATAATTCCAGGAGATCCAGTGCCCTTTTCTGACCTCTTTGGTGGCACCATACACACATGTAGTACACACAGGCATATATGCAGGTAAAGCACACATACACATAAATAATACATCAGAAGGGGGGTGGTTAAATGCAAAGGCCGACTACAGGCATTCTAACTGTACTTGCTTTAGCTTCACATTCTTCTCAGTCGCCCAGAAGCTGACCACCTGTGCTAATGATGGCAGAAGAGTCTACCTTCTGATACTAAGATGCAAAAGCATCAACCTGAGTCTGACTTCCAGCACCCACACTAACGGAAACAGATGAAACAGTGAGCATGGTAGCATATGCTGGTAACCCACCCGAGCACCAGAGAGCAGGGCCCAGCAGATCCTGGGTTCTAGTGAGAAACCTGTCTCAAAAATAAGGTGGACAGCTAAGGGACCTGGCCAAAGGCCTACATACACAACACACACAAAAATGTGCAAATGCATGTGAACCCTTCAAGCACTCTTCCTTAGAGGCTAAAAGGACAAGCAAACTGTGGTTCCCCTGTCTACATAGTGACTTATACAAAAGGAAAAAAAAAAAAATGAACCAAGCAAAATTTTAAAATAAAAGTACACATACACAGGTTAACAGATGCTGAAGTATAACAATGATTTGTATATACAAAAGGGACACACGTGCACAACAGAAACAGGAAGCCTCCTCACAGCGGGGGTGAGTTTGTGCGACTAGTAGCATGAAGCCCTAGTTTCAGTTCCCAGAAGCACAGTCTCACACGCCCACAGCCCCAGCACTCAGGAGACAGAGGCAGGAGCAGCTCATGATCATCCTCACAGACAACGGGTTCAAAACCACTCTGAGCTAGCTGAGACCTTACCCAACACAAAAGGCAGGGAAGCAAGATGGCTGCGCAGGCCTCACGACCAGAGTTCTCAGAAACCACAGAAAGGTAAAAGGAGAGAACTGGTTCCACAAAAGGCCTTTGGCACCCACGCATCCTGTGTGCACACACATAATAGTAATAGATAGTAATAATTTTAAAGGCAACCAATGAAAACTCCTGACAATTAGGAACAGAGAAAAGTAACCGGCAAAGCAGAGGTGACTGGCCCCTAACGAGGGAAGTGATAATGAAGTGCCACAGTGCTAGTGACAGGTGAGGGGTGGTCTCAAGACCAGCAGCACCAGACAGAGCTGCAGAGCTATGTACACAGTCAATACCCCACACGAGGCAGGCTCACCTTGCTTGTCGCTGATGCCTGTCCTGCTGAGGCTTGCCATCTGCTAAACAACAGTCCGGAGCCCGCTTGGTCTTGCACAAATTTTACATTCCCTGAAGAAAGCAGTTGCTGGGCTCTATGTTGCCAGTTCACGGTTCTTTCAATCATATAGCGAAGTGCATCTCCTTCAGGAAGACGAACTCGTATACGCTGGAGGGAGGCCAGCAGAGGCAAAATTTTCTCTAATGGAGGCTTCTCAGACCTCCGACAATGTGGACAAAGCCAGATTCGGGAGCTCTGTGGAATACTGGTTACCGCCACACAGCTAGTATGGAAGGCATCCCTGCAGAGTTCACACTGGATCATGGGAGTGGCTGGAGTCTTCTGACATAGGCAGACTTTCAGCTCCACATCTTGGACAGGTGACAGCAATTTCTCTTCATTGGCAAACCTGAGAGACTGCAAAGCTTCCATCTCCCTTAGGCGAGCTTCCCCAAGAGTTGCCATCTGAAAAGGAGTTAGCCATCAAGGGCATGTCACAGAGAATGACGCTCCTGCACAACTCCCAGTGCTAAAGCTTAATTAGATGGGCCCCAGAGCAGATTATCTGATTTTAAATCCAGAGCAAGCTCTGCCTCAAGCTAAGCTACACGTCACTAGGGCTAAATTCTGCATGCACAAAATGCACAGGGCAACAATATGTTACCAAACAAGGTCTATGATGAAAATCACAGGAGACACGGGACAGAACATTCTTTGCTTTGCACAAAGTAAATACCTGTGAGCAATTACTTAACCTACACCACTTCTTAAAAGCTCAAATTGCAGATTCATGGTCTACAATATTTACTTCTCTGAAAAGACTGGCACTGCACTTTATATATGCACATTTCTGACCATCTCACCTAGTATTCGTTCCCTAAAACTCTGTAGTCTTCCAGAAAGGCACAGGAGACAGATAGTCTCTTGGGCCAGGTGTGGTAGCTCAAGACTGAAAGCATGGGACCTCGGAGGCTAAGACATGAAGACTGAGCCCAGTCAGAGCTTCAATCCAGCCAGAGCTACAATGGGCTGGAGGTGCTCAAGCAGTCACTACACAGTGGCTACTTTATGTCTTACTGTTGTTCACTACTGTCATCAATATGTGATGAACACAGTAATAATTAATAAGCTATAAAATAAGTCTCTGACAAAAACCTTAAAAAGAAAACCATCTGGGGCTGGGGTTGTGGTCAAGGTTTCTTAGTTAGCATGCATGAAGCACTGCCATCCACCCCAGCACTCCCTAAGTTGGACATGGTGGCACACACCTCTTGACCTTATGAAGAGGTTTGACAGGATCAGCTTGACAGTCGTAAGACTGGATGATATGTTGAACATATTTTCTCTAAACACCACTCACAAGCTGTCCATAAGTGGAACGTTTATACGGTCAGACTAAGCACTTACTAGATAGTAGGGATCTTTCCAGACTGACTAGCCAACTGTCTCAAGAAAAAGGACAAGGAGAGAACAGACACACAAGGAAAACACATTTTTTCAAGAACCAAGCTAGAGCCGGGCATGGTGGCACCCGCCTGTAATCCCAGCACTTGGGAGGCAGATCTCTCTGAGTTCCAGGTCAGCCTGGTCTACAAAGAGAGTCCAGGACAACCAGGGATACACAGAGAAAGGCTGTCTTGAAACAACAACAACAACAACAACAACAACAAAAAGATCTATTTTTTGTTCCTATATGCATGTATGTTATGATAACAAGTTCTCCTCCTACAGCTTAGCAATGGAGGCAAAGGACTGACTACAAGAGAGCCCCTGTCTCAAAAAACAAAAAACAAACAAACAAAAACAGACTATATTGTCTACTGCCATTGAGATTTATTAGTTTGTATCAATTGGTCTGACATAAAGTCTAAACTCACCAACAATACATTTCCCAGAATATATCCCATTATTAAGTGACAAATGACTATATTCTTTTTGTTGATGTCTGATTTTTCAAGACAGGGTTTCTCTGTGTAGCCTTGGCTACCCTGGACTTTTGTAGACCAGGTTAGCTCTGAACTTACAAAAATCTACCTGCTTCTACCTCCTGAGTGATAGGATTAACGGAGTGAAACACCACGCCCAGCCTATGTCTATATTCTTAATAAAAGAGGCAATGCTCCAAATTATAGCAAGGGCCTTCACCCACAGATCAAGCTCATCAACAGAACACAGCAATGCTCTGTGCCATTAAAACCTCTGAACCACACAGCTGTACTCCTTCCCCTAGACACGCTCTCACCTTTTTGGTGCTATCTTGAACAAACAATGATTACAAAATGTAGGCCAAACTCAAATATTCAGTATAATTTGGTTTTAATGCTTTTGAGATAGGGTCTCACTACACAGTGCTCACTAGCTGCCCTGGAACTCACATGCACCTGCCTCTGCCTCCCCAGTGCCACCTAACCCAGATCCAGTTTACTTTTTTTCTCTCTGTGTGAAGCCCTGGCTGGCCTGGACTCACTTTGGAGACCAGGCTGACCTCAAACTCACAGTGATCCACCTGCCTCTGCCTCCCAAGTGCTGGGATTAAATATGTGCACCACCACCACTACCACCATCATCAGTCTGCAGTATACTTTTTAAGTGTTTCCTGTGGTACTTTCACCTTTCTTCCAGCTGTGATCTCCTAATATTTCTACATAAATCCATAAACATTCTCAATATCCAAGACTCAGATTTAGCTAGGCATGGTGACGCACACATTTAACCCCAACATTTAGGAGGCAGAAGCAAGAAGATCTTTTAGTTCCAGGCCAGCTAATGAGTTCCAAGATGACAAGGGCTACGTAGTGAACCTGTCTCAAACAAAATATGAGAGAGAGAGAGAGAGAGAGAGAGAGAGAGAGAGAGAGAGAGAGAGAGCAAGCGCCTCTGACTGAGAGACTGACTGACTCACACTGTGTGTGGCCTACTTTTTGTAGATGTTTTGTCTATTATTTTACAGTCTCCAGGAACTCATTAATGGCAACCCTAACAACTAGCTTTAAACTCAACAATTTTCAAAAGTTCTTTTAGCAAACTTGAGCATTTTTCAAGTTATTCTTTTACCCATGCCGATATGCCTACCAGACCCTCAAAGGGGAAGAAACTACCCTCCCCCAACAAAGCAGCAGAGCAAACCCCACTACGCACAGCAGCCGCGGCCTCCTTGCTCTCAGTCAGGGCCCTCTCCAGGTCGCTCAGACTCTCCAACTTGGTGCTTTTCTTCTTCCCACTTGGCAAGGGCTCCTTCAACTTCCTCTGTTTCCTTTTCAATCCCAGAAGGCCAATATCACACCGAGGACAAAGAACCTAGTGTGAGAGAAAACATAACTATCGGTGAAAGAAGCTTCAGATTAACTTGGGTAAAGCCTAAGTAGTGGGCCAGATACACATGTCTTATCATCTACCATTTTCTTTGAAACATGCTGCCCCTAAAGCTGAAAACTCTATTCATACACACACATAAATGATTTTAAAAGTGGGGGAAAGGATAGGAGGGAAAAAAGCAGGCTCAAAAACAGACATTTAGCAGGTGTGGCAGTGCACACCTTTAATCCCAGCACTTGGGAGGCAGAGGCAGAGCAGAGGCAGAAGCAGGTGGATGACTGAGTTCAAGGCCAGCCTGGTCTACAAAGCGAGTCCAGGACAGTCAAGGCTAACATAGAGAGACCCTGTCTCAAAAAAACAAAATAAACAACAGACGTTTATTCCAGATTTAATTAAATAAGTGAAAATATGACATATGCTAACTGATTTCAATGATAATACATAAGCAACAGAATAGAGAAAATATAAAAGCCACAGCTTAGGCGGGCATGGTGGTGGATACCTTTAATCCCAGCACTCGGGAGGCAGAAGCAGGCAGATCACTGTGAGTTCGAGGCCAGCCTGGTCTACAAAGGGAGTCTAGGACAGCCAAGGCTACACAGAGAAACCATGTCTCAAAAAACAAACAAACAAACAAAAAGCCACATCTTAAGCACTTCTTATGAAAAGTTGGTGAAGTCCTTCATCAGTTTTACTAAAAATGCAGGAAGCAGGGCTGGAGAGACGGATCAGTGCTTAAGAGCGCTGGCTGCTCTTCCAGAGGACTGGGGTCCAATTCCCAGCACCCACATGGTTCAAAGCTGTCTACCTCCAATTCCAGAGTATTGGACTTCCTCTTCCTTCTCTGATTTCCATAGGCACTGCATACAAATGGTGCACAATATACATACAAGCAAACCATCCATGTACATAAAATAAAAATATAAAACAAAAGTAGTGAGGCATAGCTGGGTTTAGAGTCTACTTTTCCCAGTAGGTGTGGTTCACACACCTGTAAACCACAATGCCAAGTGCACCTGGCAACACAGTGAGACTACCTCACACTAATAATACCTAATGGAAAACTATTCTTCTCTAAATAGTGACTATGTCCTAAACGAAGCCAGAAAAGCTTTAAAGATTGCTAAAAACAACTCAAAGGAGGTGGAACCACCAGTGAGGTCACTTTCGCATGCTATGGATTGTATTCAAACTACAGATCAAAGTTCCTGCACACATGCTGTGTGCAGACTCACCTCTAACAGAGAATAGGGTGAATTCTCAGTCAAGAATGTTTTAGAAGCACATTCTTTCCAAGCCTGAACCTCAGCTACCAGCATTTCCAATCTTGGTAAAGGATTCAGGTGTACAGGGATAGATCGGCCTCTTGCAACAAGTTCGATGAGTGCTTCTAATACTGGCACACGTCCTCCTGCCTAAGAAATTAAGAAATCTTCTATGTAAAATAAGTAAAGCATAATTCAGTCAAGATCATCATCAAAGACTCCAACGTGCTAACTTCGCCAAGGGTGGGGGGAGGGGGGAGAAAGCAAAAACTGCTTTTTCATTTATCAATGTTAGGTTCCATGCACTCCTTTAATCCCAGCACTTGGGAGGCAGAGGCAGGCAGATTGCTGTGTGTTTGAGGCCAGCCTGGTCTACAAAGTGAGTTCAGGACAGCCAAGATAACATAGAGACACCCTGTCTTGAAAAACCAAAAGAAACCAAAAACAATGCTAGGTTCCAAAGGATTTAAAAAAAAGGGGGGGGGGGAACGATACATAATTTTATCTCTTATTTGGTTACTTATACCCACCTATAAATTTATACTTATTCCCAAAGATAAATTCACATTGGTCTCTATAAACAGTATCAAAACTAAGTTTGCACTAATTCAAGACTTTGATGTGCACTTTAGAAAAGATTTTATTCCAATTCACTTGCGGGTGATGACTTACTAAAATAAACCAGTATTAGATTATTCAGGAAATTAAAATGAGTTAGAAAGTCTGATGTTTCTTATCATTTTAGCACATAAGGGTCATGTGGAAAGCCCATTGATTTACAGTTTTCTGGTTCCCTTCTATCCCAGATATTCTGACTCAGTAGATCAAGGATAAGTCCATGGGTTAGAAAGAGAGGGAGGGGCTGGAGAAATAGCTCAGTGGTTTAGGAGCGCCGCCTGCTCTTCCAGAGGTCCTGAGTTCAATTCCCAGCAACCACATGGTGGCTCACGATCATCTATAATGTGATCTGATGCCCTCTTTTGCAGATAAAGTACTCACATACAATAAATAAACGAACTAAAAACAAGTAAGAAAATGTTTAAAAAAGAAGAAGAAATAAAGGAAAAGAGAGAGGGAACATGAAGAGGGGACACACTAGAGGAAAAGAGAGGGAACATGAAGAGGGGACACACTAGAGGAAAAGAGAGGGAACATGAAGAAGGGGACACACTAGAGGAAAAGAGAGGGAACATGAAGAGGGGACACACTAGAGGAAAAGAGAGGGAACATGAAGAAGGGGACACACTAGAGGAAAAGAGAGGGAACATGAAGAGGGGACACACTAGAGTTATCTAAGTGGTAGAAGAAGGAAATAGGGGAGATTTTCAAGAAGGAAGGATAGTTTATAGGACTCGGCTGGCTCAGCGGTTATAAGAGCAGTGCTTGCTCTTAAGCCAGAGGAGCCAGGTTTGACTCCTACCACTCACATGGTAGTTTACAACCCCCTGTCAGTCCAGTTTCAGGGGATCCAACACTCTCTTCTGACCTCTTTAGGAACCAGGCACACAGAAGGTACTCAGACACATACAGACAAAATATTCATAACATATGAAAACTATATCTAAAAAAACGTTTTAAGATATTTTATGAGGGGCTGGAGAGATGGCTCAGAGGTTAAGAACACAGGCTGGTCTTCCAAAGGTTCTGAGTTCAATTCCGAGCAACCACATGGTGGCTCACAACCATCTATAATGAGATCTGGTGCCCTCTTCTGGTGTGCAGGTGTACATGCAGTCAGAAGACTGTATACATAATAAATAAATACATCTTTAAAAAAAAAGATATTTTATGAAAAAGAATACAAATAAGTGAACAGCAGTTGAGAAGTAACAATAAAGACTGTCCTCAAGCCGGGCGGTGGTGGCACACGCCTTTAACCCCAGCACTTGAGAGGCAGAGTTGGTGGATCGCTGTTGAGTCCAGGACAGCCAGAGGTACACAGAGAAACCCTGTCGTGTACGTACACACACACACACCCTCAAAACAAAAGGAAACAGAAAGCTGAGGGCATCGGGCTCTAAGAGGCCCAAGAAGAGAACCTGAAAACCATGGCCACTACATGTCTGAGAGCTGTCACACCCTGTGGTTTCAGACCCCAGGCTGATGTGAGCTAAGAGCTCAATTACAAGAGGACTGACCCCTGCTCCTGCTCCCGCCTCTGTCACTGCTGTCCAACACTGAAGGACAACGGAGGCTGCTGAGAACCAGCAGTGCAAAAGCTTCTTCCCTATTTATGGCCTGTCCAGGTAGAGAAAAGCACAGCTAAGTGCACTTATACACTCAGGACTTTTTTTTTCCTTCTTTTTTAACCAACCTGTAGTGCATCTACATCTTGAAGCCAGTCCCTGGCTCTCTGCACAGATTCCTTCAGGACTGCGCCATTGGGCAGATAGGCTGGGATCTCCTCCATCTCCTTTACGGCCGTAACAAGGCTACTCAAAGAATGCCGTGGTCTGCAAAAGCAAAACCCAGAGACATCAGAACTGCATTTTTCGTTTTTTGAGGATTCATTTTGTGTATGGGTATTTTGGCTGTGTGTGTGTGTGTGTGTGTGTGTGTGTGTGTGTGTGTGTGTGTGTGTACACCACAGGCATGCCTGATGCCATAGATCCTTTAAAGTGAGTTATAGGCAGTTGTGATATGGGTGCTGGGAACTGAACCTGAGTCCTCTAGAGGAGCAGCCAGTGCTGCTCACCCCTGAGACATCTCTCCAGCCTGGAACTCATTTATCTTATAGTTACCCAAAGACTAGGAAAATCATTTCCAAAGAGATTCAACATGTACTGATCACTACATATCAAAATAACTCATTACAAATGATTAAGATTTAAAAGCAAATAAGGTTCTGATCATCTGTGTGTATGTGTGTGTGTGTGTGTGTGTGTGTGTGTGAGAGAGAGAGAGAGAGAGAGAGAGAGAGAGAGAGAGAGAGAGAGAAAGAAAGAGAGAAAGAGAGAGAGAGAGTGTGCCTGCAGAGGGCACCCGAAACCCTGGAGCCAGAGTTTCAGGTAGTTGTGAACTTGGTACTGGAAACTGAACTGTGCCTGCAAGGACCCTCTCTCCATCCCCAAATTCTAAAAAGGCATTCTAGTTGTGTTAGGGATTTTACACTATAACAAAGTTCTGCTGCATAAAGTACTTTGCAAATACATAATTAGTAACTTCTATTGTTTTTGTTTGGTTGGTTGGTTTTTCGAGACAGGGTTTCTCTGTGTAACCTTGGCTGTGCTGGACTCCCTTTGTAGACCAGGTTGGCCTCAAACTCACAGCAATTCGCCTGCCTCTGCTTCCTGAGTGCTGGGATTAAAGGCGTGCGACACCACGACTAGTTTAGTAACTTCTAATTTTAATCGAGATAAAATGTCAAGAATCAGATAAACTAAGAAAACTTAAATTCTCTAAAACATGAACACACTCAAAGCGCAATGTCGAAGAAAAGCCTCACACCCTCTCTGCTCAACGACAACTATTGACTTTTAATGCTCATGCTGTCTACTGAACCAATAAAGATCTGCCACAGGGAGGCGAGAATAGGAAACAACTTCATCCTCACCTCTGACTCAGATGGCTAACATCCTGTCTTAGCAAACAACAGCAAAGATACAGTTGTCTCTGCAATATCGCCACTGCCCAGAATGGATACACCATTGTCTTGTCTTTCACAACTCTGGATTTTAGTTACTAACTGTATACTTGAATAGTTCAATGTTTTTGTAAATTTTTTCTTCTCCCAAAGGTAGTATCATTGGAGAATATAGGAAATTTCACTTAGCTTTATCTTCAAAATAATCATTTCCATCTAAATCATTTACTTCATAAACAGCAAAATAAGAAAATACTAATTTTCTTTCAGTCGTTGTTGCCTGTTTTGTTTTGTGTTGTTTTGTTTTTTGAAACAGAGTCTCCCTAAGTAGCCCTGTCTGTCCTGGAACTCACTCTGTAGACCAGGCTGGCCTCAAATTCCCAGAGGCCTCTGCTGGGGTTAAAGGTGTGGATCATGAACCTTGGATAATTTTCTTTACCCACTGTTTCAAAGCAGGCCCAAAGAGATCAGCTTTTTGCACAAGTGTTCTATGAGGACATATGTAATATGCATATGTATACATATATATGCAACAGTATATGAACACTGGCCGCTGTGCTCTACAGTTTCAAGTTCACCTGTTTCCAAATTTCCCAGGGAGAGACTATGTTTTGTTCTGCTTTACCTAGCTTTGAGAAGACCCTTGGCTTTGTCATCCCAATGTTCAGACACTGTAAGCAGTTCTTGCAGGCGGGCCATGGCTTTTTCCACTGCAGAGTATGGAGCCAGCCCGACTCCTAAGTCTATGAGCCGTCTCATATCATCCAAAGAAAGGGAAGTGGAGTCCAGGCAAGCCTGCTGCACCTCTTCTAGCCAGCGGGCCTGCTCTAAGCGAATACGCATCTCAGCAAGCTGTGGAAGGTCAACATCAAATTCAAAGCTGACGTCCAGCAACGCCTGTAGGTCAGCAGCACTAGGCATTTCCTCAGATAGTAGTTTCTGGCTTTGCTGTTGGAAATCTTCCACTCGATTCAAGAGATCCTAAAAGCAAGCAAGCAAATAAAGTCAAACAATAGAAGTCACACCATAAATAACACTTGAGTACTTGGCTTCTTTCAAACTTAAAATCTGAAGTTCATCTAGGCAATGGTAGCCTACACTTTTAATTCCAGCACTCAGGAGACAGGCAGAGCTCTGCGTTCAAGGCCAGCCTGGTCTACAGAGCAAGTTCCAGGACAGCAAGGACTACACAGTGAAACACAGAAAATTAAAACAAAATAAAAAAAAGAACAAACAAAACAAATCAAGAGATGTAGCCCTCTTCACCAAGCCATGTTGTGTCAGTAATATGAATAAATGAGGCATTATATATTTGCTGGTGGTGACTCTTTCCTACTTTAGTTTTGTTTTTAATTTTTGTGTGTGTGAGAGATTATATACACCTATGTGAGTTGATGTGCATATGCATATAGCGGGTATATGCACCTGTTGATGCAGTCTTGCTTGTGATGACAAGAAAAGGGCATTATGCATGCTTTGTATCTCCAATGTAGGCTCCCTCCCTGAACCTGGTGCTCACATTTCTTTTTCTCAGCTAGGAAGCCAGCAAGTCTTAGCAATAATCCTGTTCTGGGCCCCTTGGAATTCAGGCTAGAGGCAGGTATGTGCAGGAAATCCAACCTCTCTGGTCCTCATAGTTATATAACAAGGTCAAATAACCATCTCTCTGGCTCTTGGGACTTACTATGAAGCTGAGGCTGGTATCATATTTCTGACAGTCCTCCTGTCTTGTGCTCTAAATGTAGGGATTACAAGTGTGGATCACCATGCCAGCTCAGTGGTAACTTTCATAGTAAAAATCTCCAACTTTATCTTTCCTCCATTTTAATCTCCTTATACCCACCCACTATATCCACAAGCATTAATGCATCATTAAAACACCTGCAAATTACTGGCCTGGAGAGATAATGGGTCAGAGGTTAAGAATACTTGCCACTCTTCACAGGGAACAGAGTTGCAGTTCCCAGACCCATGTCAGGTGGCTCACAACCACTGCTATTTCCAATTCTAATGTACCTGATGCTCTTTTGGCCTCTGCAGATACACACACCCAGACACACAAATCAATATACCAATTAACCACCCAAGAGGATTACTTAATAGTGTCAACTGAGTATACAAAATAAAGGATTTACCCGAAGTCCACTGCATATCTTTACATGGTTACCTTTAGCAATGGTGTCTGACTAAGGACACATGGAAGAGCGTACAACTGTGTGACAAACTGTCGGAGTTCATTCACTGTCAGCTGATTCTGAGACTTTCCTCCACCAGACCGATACCTATAAAGACAATGGCCCGAGGAAGCCATGAGGACACATGTGCCAATATCCCAGAAATAAGCTGTAACAGGCTTCTAGGTTCAAGTGCCACAGATTCCAGTCTCAAATCCTCAGAAGGACATACCTTGTCTGCCTTTTGCCATTAAGCAATTGCTGGGCAACAGAAGCACACTTTTCTGCATCCTGTGTGACTAATCGGAGGTGTCGCAAAAGATCATTGTCTGGGAATTTCTTTATTTCTGATTCTTCAATTAAAGCTTTAAAGCTGGCAAGACCTAAAATGAAGAACAAATCGTCACTCCTGTGACCCGCCATGTTATGGTCACTGCTACAGTCTGGCCAATTCTTATACATAAGTGTAACATTAAAACTGTTACATTTAGACAATATTTTTCTGATTTTGTGGGGGTGGGGAGAAGCTGAACAAGTAGTACTTAGAGTTGGTCTTCAGATAGAAATGTTAAGAAATAATGGGTTTAAGTTTTGTTTGTTTTATTAAAGATGTATTTACTTATGTATGTATGAGTCCTCTGTCTGCATGTACACCTGCATGCCAGAAGAGGGCATCAGATCACATTGTAGATGGTTGTGAGGCACCATGTGGTTGCTGGGGATTGAACGCATGACCTCAGGAAGAACAGACAGTGCTCTTAACCTCTGAGGCATCTCTCCAGCCCCTTAAGATTTTTTTAAGTGAAATTATAAGCTGATTTGTGAAAAATAATAGAGAGATCTTATTGTGGCTTAACCTTCTTTGTAGTCCTTTATTTCACTTTATAATTGACAAGAAACTGGTGATATTGCTCCCTTCCACTACATGAAAAGAAGGAGGTGACTTGCGGATCTACAGAAGAGCAGAAGTACTGAAGGGAACAGAGGGTAGGCTCAGCAGCCAAGAGTATGCTGTTCTCCCAAAGACCAGGTTTGGATCCCAGGACACACATAGTGGCTCACGAGCGTGTAATTCTAGACCGAGGGATCTGGCACCTTCTTCTGGCCTCCGTAACCACCGACACAAATTCACAAAAAATATAATCTTAAAAGGAAGACAGTGGCTGTAGAGGTGACTCTGCAGGTAAGAGCACTTGTTCTTAAAGAGGACCCAGGTTGTTATGAGCACCCACACAACTTGTAACCGTCCTTAACTCCATCTCCATGTGATCCAGAGCACTCTTCTGGCCTCAATAGATATGAGGCATGCACGCAGACCCATCCATGCACACACGCAGGCAAAGCACACATATAAAATAAAAATCTTCCATTTTAAAAGAAAGAAAAGGTAACTATAAATGCCAAGGACATTAAACTTTGATTAGAACTAGAAAATATTACGCCAACATTTAATAGAAATCTAATTAATATTATACTGCATTTCAAAACAGCTTTCAACAAAATACATTAAAAAGTCTGGACTGGCCTCTTCCTCCTGAGTGCTGGGATTAAATATGTGTGCCAACACACCTGGCTTGATTATTTTTATATGCATGACAATTTTGGCTGCACATAAGTCTATGTACCACATGTATGCAGTGAATTCAGGGGCCAGAAGGGGGCACTGTGTCCCCCGGGACTGGATAGTTACAGATAATTGTTAGCTGCTATGTGAATGACCAGAATTGAACCCAGGTCCTCTGAAAGAGCTGCCAAGGCTCTTAACCTCTGAGCCAACTCTCCAGGTCTATTTTCTTTAATAAAATAATTTTTGTTCTTTTTTTTTTTTAATGGAGACACACACACACACACACACACACACACACACACACAATCTCTCCTTCCACCTTACTGGGTCCCAGGGATCAAACTCAAGCTCACTGGGCTTGTGTGGCCCAATGTACATTTAGCCACTGAGCTATCTCTCTGGTCCCCAAATCATCCTCCATACTCTATACGGGCAGACTTTACTTAGATGTTGAGACCATCTGCCTCATCCACTTTGGCTTAAAACCTCCTCCAAGGATGTGGAAACCTATTCAGACATAAGAGCTAAGAATAAAACCAGACTGTGTTTTAGTCATCTATTTTTCAGAGACAGGGTTTCTCTGTGTAGCCCTGGCTGTCCTGGCCATAAACTCACAGAGATCAGTCTGCCTCTGCCTCCCAAGTGCTGGGATTAAAGGAGATGCCACCAGGCCCGGCTCCATTCATTTGTTTTGATGAAAACTTAAAAGTTGGCTACAACAAAACTCCAACTGCCCCCTGCTGGCTCGCAAGTCACACTTTGTGCATTACATACTTTTCTTCTTATTGACCTTTGCTTCCAAAGCTTCGTTCACATCTAAGGCCCATTCATTGTAAGACTCTGCGCGGAGCTTCAGTGCATTCATCATGGGGTAGAGGTCATCCAGAGTGTATCTATACCTGCAAACACAACACAAACAACAGGGGGACGGTAACTGGAGGAAGGCAGTGTCTTATCGTCAACATTTCAGAGACCAATAATAGAGATGTCTTTGGACTTTTTAGTAAAGACACAGTGCAGCTACGGAAGATGATCAACAGGTAAAGCACTTTCCTTGAAAGCTAAGAACCTGCGCTCTAATCCTTAAAAGCCACGTGTGTGGTCGGACTAGGCATGGCCACCCTGGCTCATATATTTGAAGCTTGGTCACTAGGGAGTCTTGCTACTTGACAGGGATTAGGAGGTGTGGCCTTTGTTGGAGGAAGTGTGTCACTAGGGGTGGGCTCTGGGATTTCAATGATCAAGCCAGGCCCACTGTCTCTCTTCCTACTGCTTCGGATACAAAACCGCATTCGCACATGAATGTGAACACACACAAACACTAATGCAATAACACACACATAAATACACATGCACACACAAGTACACACAAAGAGAGAAACAAGGGGTTTGATGTTTTCCCTGAGGGAAAAAGCCATCCTCCCTACTTACCGCAGGTTATACTTGTGAGGGTGGCAAGAACACAACTGGTTTACATGATGTAAGCAGACAAGCAGGCCAGGTTTGCAGGGGCAGGAGATGGCAGACATGAAGCATGTAGTTTTGCACTTTATACACTGTCGCTCATCATCTGGCAACAGCTCAAAATCCATTCTTTCTGAGTCAATTACACCCTAAAATGAAATCTGTATTAGAGGCCAAATTTGGAAGGATAACACAATATAAAGGACCCAAAGACAAGTTCGCATTGAATTAAAAACAAACAAGCAAAAAACCACTCCCACCTTAAAAGTAAAATTTAAAAATGCTTATAAAAAAAAAGAAAAAGAAAGAAAGAAAAAGCTGGGCAAAGTGGCAACATGTCTACTAGCACTCGGGAGGAAGAGGCAGGTGGGGCGCTGTGGTCTACAAAGTGAGTCCAGGACAGCCAGGGCTACACTGAGAAACCCTGTCTGGAAAAACAAAACAGAAATGTATTTCCAAAGTGAACATTTCAACTGTATTTTATCCCATCTGACCTCTAGAAGGTCCTTCTGAGATTTCTTTTGTCACTTAAAACCAAACTCTACCATCTTTTCTCGTCTGCATCCAAATAAATCATAAGAAGATCAATTCTGATTAACTCAATTTTGAATCATTAGACTCCTTTGTTTTACCTTAATAGTTTATGCATTTCCGACAATTACAAGTTAGGTCAACAAAGAGAAGCAAAAGTTAAAAATGCTAATGAACATATTTTTCATTTTATTCATGATCTGGACTTCTTGGGCTGTAAATAAAAGGAGACCAAAGACCAAAGACCAACTCTGAATTTGCAGTGAAAATATTGCAAAAGCTAGCTACTATTATTTGTTATGTAACACTTTTAGTTTCAGAGTTTTCTATCTGTATATTTTAATTACATCTACTCCACTACAATGCCCTCCCAGCATCCCCTTCTCAGTTGTTGTCCTTTTGTTTGTTTTTAGTAACCCAGTGGGTCCCAGATGTACATGAGCATGGGCCCCCCAATGGGCATAGACACCCCCTCACTGGTACACCCCTAAGAAAAAAACCATGCTGCCCCCTCCAGCAGCTATCAACTGCTGACAGCTCTTCAGCCGGAGGTGGACTCTACTACACCAGGCTGAAATCCTGGTCCTGGGCAGGTCTTCTGCAGGTCATCACTAGCTACTTTACTGATGTAGACCTTGGCACATCGCTTAAATCCACTAGGCGTGGCTTCTCCAACTATAAAATATGAGGGGACACTTGATGTTGGTGGCCCGTAATGAGCTCCCAATAGACAACATCCCAGTATTCTATCCATAGTAGCATAAAAAATTATTTATGTATATAGCTGACCCAGAAGAATCAATTTTTAAAATCTACTAAATCAAACTCTTAACAGGAAAATGCAAATGAACTAAAAAAGATTAAAAAATAATAATTTTAAAATAAATAACAAAGCGAGAGGTTAGGATTATAGTTCAGTGGGTAGATAGCTTGCCTTATCTGCTGCAAGGCCTGAATTCCATTTCAGCACTGAATAAAACTGAGTGTGTGCTAGCATAAATGTATAATCCTAGGACTGAGTGTGTGCTGGCATAAATGTATAATCCTAGGACTGGGGAAGTAGAAGCAGGAGCATCCCAAGTCCAAGGTCATCCCCTCAAGGCCACCCTGCTTTCTAAAAGAAACTGGGATGCTCACACTGTTATTTCAAAGACGTTTAGAAAATTAGAGAGCTGGAGAGATAGCTCAACGGTAAGCACTTGGATCTTGCCAAGGACCCCAAGTTCAGTTCCTGGAATCCATGTTACAACTGTGCTTATGACTATAACACCAGCTCCAAAACATCTGACATCCTCTTCTGAACTGTGTGGGCACTGAACTCACATGCACAAAATCTATCCCCCCCCATACACAGATAATTAAAAATAAAATGCAGTAGTAAAGACCATTTAGTATTAGCAATAAGTTAGATGCACAGGCTTTAAACAAAGGTACCAAGACAATTCAGAGAGAAGTTGAATTTTAAGAAACTGTGAAGGGAAAACTGGACATTCATTCATATGCAAAATAAACAAGGACAAAAAAACAACAAGCCCCAAACACTTCAGACTTTTGTTGTTGTTTTGTTTGTTTTTCGAGACAGGGTTTCTCTGTGTATCCCTGGTTGTCCTGGACTCTCTTTGTAGATCAGGCTGGCCTCGAACTCAAGAGATCTACTTGCCTCTGCCTCCCAAGTGCTGGGATTAAAGGCGTGCGCCACCACGCCTTTAGCTTTTGACTTTCATTTTATACAAACAAAATTTACTTAAAATGCCTCAGAAGACATTAATACTTAAAAGTATGAGTTACTGGAGAACATCTTTGTATTATGCACAGATGTCTTAAGACGAACAGAGTAAAATGAATACAAGAGGCAAGCTTGTAATCTAGCATGTAGAACTCTGGAGATCAGTAGAATTCAAGGCCATACTGGGGAGGAAGGGCTGGGACAGAGGGAGCAGCATTACTACAATATTATAACTTTATAATTAAAAAAGACAAACCTTTTGAAGAGATATTTCAGAGAAATAGTGATACACAAGATAAAACAGTCAATACAAACAAAAAAGTATAGCTACCTATCAATTAAATCAGCTTTTGTAGAAATGAAATACAGTAAGGAATGACTTTCTAAAATGGTAGTAAAACACCCAAGAATAAGCCAGGTGTGGTGGCACAAATCTTTAATCCCTGCACTCGGGAGGCAGAGGCAGGCAGACCTCTCTGAGTTCAGGGCCAGCCTGGTCTGCAAAGCCAGTCCAGGACAACAAGGCTACACACAAAGATACTCTGTCTCAAAAAACAAAAAGCAAAGAAAGAAACACACACACAACACAGGAATAAATTATAGTCAATGACATGGAATTTGATTTCCAGAAACCTTACCAATTTACGGACAGTTTCCCTTAAAGCTTTTTCATCCTCAATCATAATCGCCATGTCCTTCTGAACAGTTGATGCCACCACAACGTCTAGTACATCAGCCTTGGAAGCCATTTTACATATCATCTCATCGTGGGAAAACACACAATAGCGGTGCAACAAGCGATAATGCTCCACGCACTGGCGGCCCAAAGGTAGCTGTGTCACAAGGCAGAAAGGAAGGGCTTATTCATCTTTTCTTGAAGTTCCAAAACATTTTGACTTACAATATGGTACTACCAAACAATGCAATCTAGGTCAAAACATCTATCAAATGTCAACCCTAAACTGGACTGAGATTCCTAGAGCCCTGGGCCTACTCATCTTTGTGCACTAAAGATCTGGCGCATTAGGTAACTTAGTTGAAAACTGGTTTAGAGAAAAAAAAAAACGTACTGACAATGTGAGTAATACGGAGTATAACTGAAAATATTTGTACATTTCCTCAATGTGCGGACCTGGAACCCTACCTACAGTTTCAGACTGGAGTGTGTGTTACCAGTCTGTAAGCTTTAGTAGCATCAGCCGTATCTGAAGTCACTGATGCTGTTCTTCAGGAAGTCTGGCTACAAGTTAGGTTCCCCAGAACCTGCTGAAGCAGAAGGATGGTTTGCAACAAAGAGCTCAGGTCTAGCCTTGGCAACACTAGAAAAAAATAAAAACAATTCTCTATCCAGAAACTTCATTTAAAACTTATACAATCTGGGCCTAGAGAGATGTCTCGGCAGTTAAGAGCACTGGCTATTCCCAGCACCCACACGGCAGTTCACAACCGTCTACAACTCCAACACCAGTGCATCTAACCCACTTAGGCAGATATACATGCAAGAAAAGTGCCAATGCACATAAAATTAAAACAAAAGAACCAAAGTTCTACAATCTGAAGTGTCTGGGGGCTGGAGATGTGGCTCAGCAGTTAAGAGCAAGTGCTGATTTTTACAGAGGCCAGAGTATAGATCCTAGGACCCACCACTGTTCATAATCATGCCTTCTCTGGCCTCCACTGGTCCTAGCACATGCCTGTTTGGTTGTTTGTGCAGACACACACATACTTAAAAAATAATAAATCTTGCCTGGGGCAGTGGGGTACGTCTTTAATCCCAGCACTCGTGAGGCAGAGGCAGGTAAATCTCTTGAGTTCAAGAGGCCAGCCTGGTCTACAAAGTGAGTCCAGAACAACCAAAGCTACACAGAAAAACCCTGTCTCAAAACACCAATAAATAAATAAATAAATCTTAAAAAGAAAGTGAGAGGTCTTACTACGAAAGAAATGTGAAGTAAATTAAACTCAGCAGTATGCTCATGTCTGAGTTGTCAGGCCATGTGCTATAGTGTTCTATCTCATTGTAGACTGGAAAGGAATTTCTATTATAATAGCAAGATGAACATTTTAAAAAGCATTATATGCTATTTCCATAGGAAAATGGTAGATTTGGTAAAGCTCAACCCATACCCAATTAACTGGGCGTGGTGGTGCCCACCTTTAATCCCAGCACTTGGGAGGCAGAGGCAGGCGGATCTTGGTGTTCAAGGACAGGCAAGGCTACACAGAGAGACTCTGTCTTGAAAAACAAGAACAAAACAAAAACCTCAAAACATACCCAATCAACAGTGCAGAAGTTAACAGCCTCGGCAAAATTAAAACCTTGGTTGAAACCACTGTGGTAGGCTCTTGGAAACGTGATCACAAACTCCCCAGCACACTGATTCGTTCGATAAACCTACAGAAACAAGGATGAGATGTGAAGGTTGTCCAGCAGCATTCTCAAAGACAGTGTAAGAACTATTACATGATTCTCCAAACACATACAGATATATAGATAAGATATATATACACATACATACTTTCCATCAATTAACAGAAAAAAATTACAGTGATAGACTCAGCTGATTTCTGCCACTATATAGAGTAGCACACCAGACTAACAGAAGACAGTGCTCACACCACAAAGATAGGCCCCTCCTAAGAGGCAGGACAGGTACCATCAGGAATGTCCTAAGTCCCGTGATAGTGAAGGGGAAACTGTGAGGCCAGTTTGAACAAGTTCTAGGCCAGAAAGGAAGAATGTTCCATTTATTTTCCTAGGTCCTAAATATAGGGCCTATGTTTTATTCCAATTTTGACAAACAGGAAAAATCCAACAAGAGAAATATTAACAATGAAGACACTGTTTTCGGTAATTACTTTCAAGTTATTTCCATTAACACACACTTAATGGGTCTGAAAATCGTGGCCCCTGAAGAACAATAGCCAAAAGCAGATATACATCCAACACCTACAGGTGTTTATGGTGTGTGGGTGGGTGGGGCAATAAGCAAAGTGCAACACTCAGTTCCTGCTGGGAAGCCGGATCAGACGAAGTACAAGCCTAGTGCTCCCAAAGCCCCAAGTTCAATTCCCAGCACCACCATCAAAATAATCACTCCTACTGAGCATGCTATTTTGGTTAATCATTCAAAACTAAGATCATGAGATTCCATAAAATTCATTGTTCCTTCTTTACAAAGTGTTGGGAATTAAACCCAGGATTTGTTCATATTAGAAAAGCACTCCACTGAACAACATCCCAACCCAAATTCTTCTTGTAAGTAAGAAAAATGCATAAAAGATTCTGACACCAACAGCTGGAAATGGCTCTAAGTTAAGAGCACCTTATAAACATAAATATTTTTGTATTTATAAATAAAATTATAACAAAATTTATATTTTTAAAAGGATGTTAAAACTGGAGTTTCATAATAAACTCTTTTGTATTGTCTAGTAACTTTTTATTTTTTATTTGTTTTGTTTTTTGAGACAGGGTTTCTCTGTGTAGCCTTAGCTGTCCTGGAGTCGCTTTGTAGACCAAGCTGGCCTTGAATTCAGAGATCCACCTGCCTCTGCCTCCCTAGTGCTGGGATTAAAGGCATGCGCCACCACGACCCCAAACTAACATTATTTATTTCTTTATTATGTGTACAGTGTTCTGCATATATGTACACCTGCAGGCAAGAAGAGGGCACCAGATCCCATTACAGATGGTTGTGAGTCACCATGTGGTTGGTGGGCATTGAACTCAGGACCTTTGAAAGAACAACCAGTGTTCTTAACCTCTGAGCCATCTCTCCAGCCTCAACTTTTTATATTTTTGTTGAGTAAAGTTATAAACAATTTATAGTACACAAATCATTAAGGGTAATAGTTATACACATCCAACTATGTTGAACTGTACACTGTTTGCAAAGCAAGTCTGTTCAGTAATGTAGGTTCTGTAGTATAAGTATCTGGCCCACTGGATTAGTGCCAAACAGCTGCTTCTGTTATCAAGTCATATTATGAAAATATAAGACCAAATATCATTTTAACAAGAAAACAAAAAAGGTAACAGAATAGTGAGTAAACGGAGTAGCAGGAGGGTTAACTCAGAACATACAGGCACTTCATGAGTCATCAGAGTGTTGGGGTTCATGATGGTCACAAGCTGGTGGAGGAGATCCGGCTGGGACACAAAAAGCTCTGGAGCTAACTTCTTCATTACATTTTCCAGCTGCTCAGCAGCATATCCTGGGACTCCATACCAGGTTTTTGGTTCACCCCTAGAAACAAATTATAAGAGACAATCATCCATTTGTAACACAACACAAAATGATGTTAACCACTTCATACTTTTCTGACTCGGCTCTTTTTTCCCCTAAGACAGGGTTTCTCTGTGTAGCCTTTGCTGTCCTGGATTCACTCTGTAGACCAGGCTGGGCTGGAACTCACAGAGATCCACCAGCCTCTGGCTCCCTCAGGGCTGGGATTACAGGCATGCTCCACCTCGCTGGCCTTGGCTTTGCTTTTTAGACTAAGCTATAAACAAATGCTCAAATCAAAGAAGTAGCGTGAGAAATATGAGTGGAACGTGCTGAGTGCATCTTCCCTCGCAGTACCCAGATGAGACTCTGTACCTGAGGCCCTCAACCCCACTCTGCCAAGGTGCAGGTGTCTAGAGTTTCTAAGAATACAAACAATCACATCTGCTACAGGACAACAGTAACTGCAACTCCCTTCAGCCACTGAGCAGGAGTGACAACCTTCTACCTTTCTTGGACCTTGCCCATTCTAGTGGGAAAAGTTTAACTCAAACACTAATAAGGCAATGAGCATCTTGAAAGAGCTCTTATTCTTCAAAGGCACTTTAAATTGTTAACCAGTTAATGTGTGCCATCCCTGTGAGGTACGAAAAGCATCATCTTCCTGTTATGGCTGGGCTATTGCTAAGGGAGGCAGAACCATGCTGCATATCCACATGCCAACCTCTTTCTTGTGGTACATCCTCAATATTCCTCTGTAGGGTTCGGGTGGGTTATGAATTTCAAAATATTTTTTGCACTTCTAAGTAGGAGAAGTGTATATGGGAACAGATGTAGGAAAAAATGGCTTTGGGTGAAAAGTTCAGATAGTAAAGTTCAAATGTCTGCATAGATTAGAGAGATCTACTAAGTGTTGTGATGTCAGAATTCAGCACAACAAAGGAAACTGATAATCCCAAGTACCAGCTCCTCCCCAAAGGGATATGTGGGTCACCATGACTACCAAATGAGATTTCCTGTAGCAGGAGGAGTGGAAACTACAATGCCTCTTGCCATGTTAGGAACCACTATTCCTAGAAACATGCTATACTTGCAAAACAGTGTGTGATTTCAGAGGATTTTGTACAAGTTTTGTAAAGCACTCTAACCTGATAGGAAATGCAATCTAAAAGAAGCTAAAACACAGAACCTGTACCTTTGGGCAGGGGCAGCACATATCTGAGAGGGGGAGTGTTCCTCCCCAGCTCACTCAGAGGCTGCACACACAGTTCTCACCAGTGCAGGTAGTTGATGGAGTAGCTCCAGTGGTCCTCAATATGCCAGCAGAAGGAAGAAAAGCACATGCCCACATACAGCCAAGGCAGTTTCATGCCGCATATGTCAGCAGTAATATGAGCAAGGACAGACTGCTCCATCACGGGCATGTTGTTCAAATTCCAGCCACTATCAAGATATTCCTAAAATGAGCCAGAAAAAAACAGATAAAGTTTTAGCTGTATTCTAACACTTTTGAAAATGTGTCTCCGTTCTTGTTATATTTATTTACATTTTTACTTGTGAGTGGTGGGTTGGTACATGAATACAGGTACTCAAAGAGATAGAAGAGGCCATCAAATGTTTTGGAGCTAAGAGGCAAAGGCAGAGCCAGGCTTGGTGGCACACGACTTTAATCCCAGCACTCAGGAGGCAGAGACAGGTGGATCACTCTGAGTTCCAGGCCAGCCTGGTCTACAGTGTGAGTCCAGGACAGCCAAGGCTAACAGAGAAACCCCGTCTTGAGAAACCAGAAAAAAAGAGAGATAGGCAGTTGTGAGCAGCCTTACCCGAGCCCTCTAAAAGAGGAGCAAGTGCTCTTACAACTGTTGGTCCAGGCCCTAGAATTTTACTGCTACAGGTTATCTACAGAGATCCTTCCAAATAAAATACAGGCCTTAGGGGTTGAAGTAGAGGTGCCACTAGGACGTTTTCTAGTTCTATCTGGCTTAGACTTTAAGTGGCCTGAACTATACACATGCTGCCCTTTCTGTTTAGTTTTAGGACATAGAACATAAACTAAACATAAACATGAAGTTCACAACCAGGAAAACAAACCTACATCTTTAGAAGCTGGGATAGTGAGCCAGGCAGTGGTGGTGCACACCTTTAATCCCAGCACTCCGGGGCAGAGAAAGGCAGATCTCTGTGAGTTCGAGGCCAGCCTGGTCTACAAAGTGAGTCCAGACAGGCAAACCGTGTCTTGAACCCCACCCCCAAAAAGAAGCTGTGATAGTGTAAGATAACAGGGGCTATGCTGAAGAAGTAGTAATGAAAATAAAAAGGCAAAGAGGGAGTGTCAGCTGGGCTGTCCTATTTTCTTGTTTACTGTTGATTTCCCATATGTTCAAGTGTTCAGTCTGTGGAGATTAGTCAAGCTATATACACTTATATACTTCTCTGCGTGGATGTAAAATGTAAAATGAACACCATATATATGGTGGAGGGAACGCGACACTGTGCTGAAAGTAACTGTAAATATTTCAAACTAATGAAAACAGCACTTTAGTAACACAATTTCTAAAGCACTTAAAAGGGCTTTTATTTGTCACAGTGAGGATGCCACTACTCCAGGACTCTACCCTTTAGACTAAGGTCATGCTTTCAGGTACAGAGCTCTGTCTCAGGCAACAAGTCCTACAGATGGAGCTAACCTCTTCCTCGGGGGAAATCTTGATTTTCCCATCTCGAACAGGAAAGCCACTACCAAATTCTTTTGAAGCAATATCGGCTCCATACTCCACTGTGACATCTTCTTCAATGGTGCTTACCAGCCGCCAAAACTCCTTCTCCACCAGCTCTGTGGGAACCATCTGGAAGTACAAAAAAATTCAGTATTTTTTTTTCACTCATTGACAAACTGACTAGTTAATAGATGGGAATTACAGATTACCCTTCAAAGAAAATTTCTATCCATAATTTCTCTGAGTCAGGCAATAATTCTATTTTATTTCTCTCGTTCTTTCTTTTTCTTTTTTCTTTTTTTGGTTTTTCAAGACAGGGTTTCTCTGTGTAGCCTTGACTATCCTAGACTCACTTTGTACACCAGGCTGGCCTCGAACTTACAAAGATCCACCTGCCTCTGCCTCCCAAGTACTGAGATTAAAGGTGTGTGCCACCATTGCCTGGCTTAACAATTCTATTTTCTAAAACAAATTTTATAATTAAAAATTCTAAAAATGGGCTGGAGAGATGGTTCAGAGGTCTGGAGTTTAATTCCCAGCAACCACATGGTGGCTCACAACCATCTACAATTTGATCTAATGCCCTCTTATGGGTGCAGGTGAGTATGTGGGCAGAATATGTAGAAAACAATAAGTAAATAAATCTTTACCAAAAAACATCAAACAAACAAAAATTTATAAAACTAAGAATTCATGTTCCTTGATAATGAACCCAGACACAACTACAAAAAGAGGACAAAGAAAAGTAAAATAATGTTGTTTGTTTTGTTTTGCTTGTTAATACTGAGAAGTACTTTTGTATTTTGAGAACTATAACACCTAACTTGGTTAATAAAAGTTATTCTTAATACATTATTTGACTAAACCTGGCAGGAAATAATACAAAAAAATGTGAATGCAAAAAATAAAAAAAGAAGGCTAGAGATGGTTTGGTCATAAAAAGCACTTGTTGCTCTTGCAAAGGATCCCAGCCGCATGGGAGCCACCTATAGCTCCAGATCCAGAGGATCCCAGGTGCACAGGAGCCACCTATAGCTCCAGATCCAGAGGATCCCAGCCGCACTGGGAGCCACCTATAACTCCAGATCCAGAGGATCCCAGCTGCACAGGAGCCACCTATAGCTCCAGATCCAGAGGATCCCAGCTGCACAGGAGCCACCTATAGCTCCAGATCCAGAGGATCCCAGCCGCACAGGAGCCACCTATAACTCCAGATCCAGAGGATCCCAGCCGCATGGGAGCCACCTATAGCTCCAGATCCAGAGGATCCCAGCTGCACAGGAGCCACCTATAACTCCAGATCCAGAGGATCCCAGCTGCACAGGAGCCACCTATAACTCCAGATCCAGAGGATCCCAGCTGCACAGGAGCCACCTATAGCTCCAGATCCAGAGGATCCCAGCTGCACAGGAGCCACCTATAACTCCAGATCCAGAGGATCCCAGCTGCACAGGAGCCACCTATAACTCCAGATCCAGAGGATCCCAGCCGCACAGGAGCCACCTATAACTCCAGATCCAGAGGATCCCAGCTGCACAGGAGCCACCTATAGCTCCAGATCCAGAGGATCCCAGCTGCACAGGAGCCACCTATAACTCCAGATCCAGAGGATCCCAGCTGCACAGGAGCCACCTATAGCTCCAGATCCAGAGGATCCCAGCTGCACAGGAGCCACCTATAGCTCCAGATCCAGAGGATCCCAGCCGCACGGGAGCCACCTATAACTCCAGATCCAGAGGATCCCAGCTGCACAGGAGCCACCTATAGCTCCAGATCCAGAGGATCCAGTGCCCTCTTCCGACCTCCATGGGCACCAAGCACACATGTTCATCCACGCACACAAAACAGTCCCACTTAAAAACAAAACTGAAGCCGGGCGTGGTGGCGCACACCTTTAATCCCAGCACTCGGGAGGCAGAGGTAGGTGGACTGCTATGAGTTTCATGCCAGCCTAGTCTACAAAGTGAGCCCAGGACAGTAAAGGCTACACAGAGAAACCCTGCCCTGAAAAACAAACAAACAAGCCATTCAACATGACTAATTATGCAAAAACATAAAAATAAAAAGCCTGAGGAGTCAAAATAAAATTTCAAGTAGAATATGCATTAAAAAGAAAACATTTTGGGTAAGCTAATGTTCATGAAATAAAGGATTATCAGGTTCATTAATCCACTGGTGGAATTCTATAGGGATCAAAACTCTCATCTAAACCTTTATGTGTGTGTTATCACCTGTTTATATTTCTAGAGTAACAATGGAATATTATGTAAGGTTTACAATCTAATGATTAGACAATAAAATGTAATAAATATGGTGGGTTTGTTGTTGTTGTTGTTATTGTTGTTTTTGGGTTTTTGTTTTTTGTTTTGGATTATCCTGGACTTGCTTTGTGAACCAGGCTGGCCTCGAACTCAGTGATCCATCTGCCTCTGTGTCCCAAGTGCTGGGATTGAAGGCCTGCCCTACCACTGCCAAGCTAATGAATGTGTTCTTAATACTGCAAACAGTGCATTACTTGGTACATAGTAATCTTTCAATAAATTTTGTATTGAAACTGTTGGACTACAAGAACTGTCCTGTTTTCTTCATTGGTGTAGGCTGTTATTACTGACTAACAGAAGCTACATAATTGAGGTTCATTCTCAAAAAAAGTAACATAGTTCTTAACCCACAGCTGGAGAGAGCGGCTGGGGGCACATACTTCCAAACCTGAGGACTTGATTCAGTCCCTAGAACCAACACAGTGGTTAAGCTGTCTTTGATTTCCACATGTACATACAGTGTTGCCTGAGCACCCTTGAGACACACATAAGCAAAGTAATTAATTAGTAACAAAATTTTTTAAATTCTAAATCAAACTAGTATAAATCTACATACATGGACTGGCATGTTGAAGTAATCAGATTTGAAAGCATCTGCCATTTCCCCAAACGTACGTAGAGTATAGTCCCTTGCTGCTTGTTCAAAGCCAAATGCTTCTTGTGGCTTGCTACATTCCTGCATGGGAACAAGAAAATTTGTGTTCCAGGTGACATTTTAAAAACCAAGTGTATCTAGCCAATCAATACTCACAAAGGTATTTTTCTAGGATTTTTTTTTCATTCTGTTAGGTCTACATTAGAAAACTCAGCATGTTCCCAGAATGAGATTGTCCCAATGAGTAGATAAAATAACTTTTAGTTGGTATTTAGCAAATAAAATACCATTTTAATTATTTAACTTTCATTTGCTTTCAGGATCAAATGTTTCCAGTACTAAAAATGAGAGGAATAATGTTCAAGCGTTTAAACTATAAAACCAACTTAGAATATATCAAAATAGAAATCAATAACTAGATGGAAACAAAATAGCTTTCAGAGTGTAGATACTTAATGATAACTAAATAATGTTATCAAAACCAAAAACAAAACACTAAGAGGTTCCAGAGGCTTATAGAACTCTCCTACATAATGGAGTCAAATAGATTTGACTATTGAGACCTACTTACAATGTCATCTCTATTGAGGTATTGCATACTTAGACATTTAAATACTAGTATTTATCTAATACTATGGACCTTTTCTCAGTTCATGTCCTGTGAGGCCATCTCATGTTACACTATGGCTATATATAAAACTGAGAAACCTCTTAGGTGTTATAACCTAATTCTAGCACAAACGGTAATACTCCAATAACCGAATGCTTCCTTATAGGTGTCAGCAAATTCTGTTATATTTTATTAAAATATCAGCCCTACATATACTACACTGAAAATATTTAGGTTAAAAAGTAAATTAGTAAAAGTAATTGTCTAATATAATTCCATTCATTTAAAATAGAAGAAATATCTGGAGCTAGGAAGGTAAGTCAATAAGGAACATGTCACACAGGCATGAAGACCTGAGTTTGTATCCTAACAACTCAATTAAAAGCCAGGTCTCTTTACCAGGAGGGTAATGGAGACAGGGAGATACCAGAAGCATCTTGGCAAGTCAGTCAGCTATAACCAGCAGAGACCTGTAACAGATGCAAAAACATCCCTCACCCCAACACACACACACACACACACACACACACACACACACACACACACAAAAATAAGCTGTCTGGATGAATACAGACTAAGACATCAATAATGGTCAGTAGCCTTGTGAAATCATCGTCTTAAGTTGTTAAGTGCTTATACATTCCTACAAAGAGCACACAGTTTTACAATGAATTTGTTGGTGAATAAATAAAATGTAATTTCCTATTAAAAATGTTTTCTGCCTCTGAACAACACATACACACTGTGGAGCTTTGTGAGACCTTTTTCCTACTTGCTTCCCAGCCTCACTTTGTTCCTAGATGTTATTGTTATTGTGAAATCTAAAACCCAGAGGCAAAGAAAACAGTCCCGAAGTAGTTTTCTTTCCCAGTCATTGATCCTCACTTGAGCCAAACACTTTGGACACCTCCAGTCTCCCTTGGGAACATCATGGAGAGGGGGGATCAAGCAGAAAGTGTGGTAACTATCGTCACAGCCGTCACACAGGAGCAGCCGGTCCTCATCGTTGCCGCTGCCACACAAGAGGCATACATACAGGTCCACCTACAGAATAAAATAAACATAAAACAAATGAGCATAAGCTATTATTTGACTTGTGAACTTTTTTCTTTTCTTTTTTAAATCTTGTTCTGACAAGGTCTCCACATAACTTAAGTGGCCTCTTAATTGCTTAGTTGAGGATGACCTTGAATTTCTGATCCTGACTCCATCTTTAAGTGCTGGGAAAACAAGCATGCATGCAGTTCCATACCTGGTTTTCATAAGGCTGGTCAAGCTACGAAAGTATTCTAACAACAGTCATGTGCCAACTCACAAAAAGGAAACACACACACACACACACACACACACACACACACACACACACTATGTTTTAATTTACACAATTTGTGGATGTGTGTGTGTGTGTGCGCGCGCGCGCGCGCGTCTGTCTGTCTGTCTGTCTGCATACATACTACAGTCCGCATGTAAAAGTCAGAGGTCTCTCTTTCTACCACATGAGTTCTAGAGATTGAAGTCAGATCAAGTCCGGCCTGAACTACCTAATGATCCATCTCTGCACCTTCTAAGCTAGGTGGTGGTGGTAGTGGTGGTAGTGGTGGTGGTGGTAGTGGTGGTGGTGGTGGTGGTGGTGGTGGCGGCAGCGGCACAGACCTTTAATCCCAGTGCTCAGGGGACAGAGACAGGCAAAGCTCTGAGATCAAGGGCAGTCTGGTTTACAAAGCAAGTTCCAGGACAGCAGGAGATATACAGAAAACTGACTTTAAAAAGCAAACAGCCAAAAAGAGTTCTGCAGCCTTTATCAGGAGAACTTCATAAACACATGCACTCCCAATTCTGAACTCCAAGCTCTATCAAGTACATGTTTAATGTTCTCGTATAGTCATTTTAGTAAGTTTAAGATAATCCTCATAGGTAATAAATTCTCAGCCAGACAACTACAGTAAGCAGCTGCTCTAGAGCAGGGACAGTGCAGATGCCTGTGGTCATGACACCAGGAAGCTATTGTGGAAGACTAAGATTCCAATGCTAGCCTCAGTTCCAGAGAGACCTGATGAAAGAAAAGTGAAAAACTAAAGCCTCAGAGGCAGGTGTACCTTGAATTAGAAAGAGAGACAGAGAAAGACAGGACAGCCAGAGACACTACTTTTAGTTCAATTCTAGATTTGAGATGGGTGCTGCCTGCTCGTGGTAGTGCAAACCTGTAATCCCAGTACTTGAAGGGGGGGGGGGGGCAGGGGGCGGTGCAAAGACCAGGTCAGTTGCATGAGCCTGTTTCCTCCCCATATACCCAAAGGTGGGGGGGGGCGGGGGAGGCATATATGGGCTGAGCTGTCACACAGGCACCCAATCAGCAGGAGAAACCAACCCTGCCCATGCCCTGAGTTTATATCCTGGAGAACTATAAAACACCATTGTAACTAAGAATTTGGTGGTTCTATCTTAATGGTGGCACTCTCCATCCCCCACCGCATCCAGTATATAAACCTGCTAACAGGAAGCTGAGAAGTCAACTAACAGGAAGCTTCACTGTTTATAATTAAAGGAAAAAATAATGGACTCTGAACATTTTACGTATTTTCTTTTTTGTATGGTGGGAAGGAGCAGGGAGAAATGATTCCTAATTTAAAAGACACTTCTGTCAGGATCTTACAGTATAGCAGGGGAGGTCAATCTGATACTTTCTAATATTATGAGAGAATTTTTGTTTGTTTTTGGCTCACGCTGTAACTCCTGAGGACCACGACTGCCGCTTGAGCACACATGCAGCACAGCGTAACTTTCAACAGGCGTCCCATTCCTCAGAGGTCACCGCTCAAGGCCCCACCCCTGATTATCCAACTCCTTTCTCTTCCTCTTTTCTTTCTTGTCCCCCCCCCCACCCCCCTTGCTGGTTGACTTTTGACTGACTCTTCATCTCAGCTGCAGGTAGCTAGAACAGTTGCATGCACCTTGTTACTACTATTCAGTACAAACTGAAAAAGACTCAGAAAAACCACTGGCAATGCTTACTAGAATCAGGTATCTCGTTACTTATAAGTTGATTAAACAAACATTAAACTATGCTTCCTTTGTTAATCCTAAATTAATCATTACTAGTATAAGCTTGTAGGTAGAGGCATTTTCAAAAAGGGGGTGGGGTAGTAGGCTAGGGATGAAGTTCAGTGGTCGAGTACTCGTTTGGTATATACAAGGCCTGAGTCCTGTAACAAGTATGCTGCTTACTCCCCAGAGCTGGGTATGTAGCTTATGGTGCAGTTCTTGCCTAGAATATGCATGGGTGGGGTGGGGGGGGTAGGGGGGGCTTCTACAGGCCCAGCTACTCAGGAGGCTGGGACACAATTATGAATCCAAAGCCACCTTGAATATGGAGAGATCGTGTTTCAAAAAGGAAAAAAAAAAAGAGTAAGTAATTGAAAGAGAAAAACACAAAAATGGGGGAAAGGAGGAAGGGTAGTGTCAACTCACAGAATTGGTGGTTTTCTTAGAGCGGCTCTTGGGCTTTTCCTTCTCGCTCTCGAACACGCAGTCTTTCTTGTCGGTGGGTTCTTGCTTGATGTTACTTTTCATTTCTTTCTCTGAAGGAGGCAATCCAAAGTTAGTTCTTTCTGTGTGTACTACGCTTATCTCTGCTTCCGATCTCACCTCATCCTCTTCCTCCTCTCCAAGCATAAACTATGCATAAATGCAGTTCCATGTTTTTCATTTAACAACACCTAGTGCTACTACATACAAGAGCTCAGTACTGATTGATCAAATACAATTAAATTTTAGCATGTGCAACTATTATGAATATGCTGTTTACATGTGTATGTCTTCAAAATAGGAGCAAAAATGTTCTTCAGTTAAGAACACAATATGGGTGGGGGCTGGAAGGATGGCTCTGTGGTTAAGGACACTGTCTGCTCTTACAGAGGTTCTGAGTGCAAGTTGCAGCAACCTCACAGTCATCTATAATGAGATCTGGTGCCCTATTCTGGCCTGCAGGCCTAATGCACACAGAGCATTGTATACATAACAAATAAACAAATCATTAAAAAAAAAAAAAAAGAATATGATATGGGGAGGTAAAGAGATGCTGAGAGGTTAAGAGCACTGGCTGCTCTTTCAGAAGTCCTGAGTTCAATTCGCAGCAACCACATGGTGGCTCGCAGCCATCTGTAATGAGGTCTAATGCCCTCTTACTAAATTTCAGGTGTATATGCAGACAGGCATTCATATAAGTAAATGCATCTTTAAAGAAAAAGAAGAAGAGGAAGACATGACAGCAAGCAGGGCAGTGATGGCACACACTCTTAATCCCAGCACTAAGGAGGCAGAGGCAGGCGGATCTCTCTGAGTTCCAGTCCAGCCTCGTCTACAAAATGAGTCCAGGTCAGCCAAAACTACACAAAGAGATCCTGTCTGAAAAACAAAAAAAGAGTAAGTCATGTGTTGGGAGCGGTAGCACACACCTTTACTCCTAAACTCAGGAGACAGAGAACAATAATCTCTGAGTTCCAGGCTAGCCAGAGCTACATGGTTGAACAGTGTCCCAAAAAAAAAATTAAAAGAATGAGGGAGGGAGGGAGCAAGAGGAGGAAAAAGAAGGAAAAATAACAACACATACAAGCATTATCAACTCTACTTCAGACTAGATAATGTCTCTATCTGGTCCGAAATAAAAAGGAACCCATACTTTTCAAACCATTTTTAAGTAAATTTACTGAACTGAGTGTCAAACCAACAGCTGGATGTAACTGAGAAATTCGCCTATATTCCAAATATGAATATTTTTCCATTTTTGTCCTACTGCCTATTAATTACCAGAATAAACACAATATATTAAGATTTTATTTCTCAAACCCAGCCAAGTGACCAAAAAATAATTGTTGCTATCACCATTACTTTTTTCTCTCATTCATGGATAAACTTTCTTACCGTTTTCATATTTTGGAGTTGGACAACCCATTCGGCGTCTCAGATTATGAGTTCTGGCTTCTGTTGCCTCTTCTGGTTCTATTTTAATATTCATAGCCTAAAAAAATTGTCATGTATATGAATATTTTCTTCTGTCTGTTATTACTTAGTAATTCAGAAGACACTTTCTTCTTAGATCACATTTTTAAATCATTTTAAACAGAAATTAGAAGATGTACTCTCCAATAACTTGTTTGAAAACAAAAACCAACAAAAAGGAACCAGAAAAACTGGGATCTAATTGTGAGCTGTTTTACTACCCAAAATGGACATACGAGGCCTTACTTTCTCCTTTAGAAATATTGCTTTAAATATTACTAAACCCAAAACAATTATAAAAATATCAATTTTATTAACTTCTAAAATTTTGCCAATCTCTTCAAAGGTCTACCAGCATCTGTGGAAACTTAAGTCTCCCCAATCTTCAATGATTCTTTAAAAGACAGGGTGTCAGCCAGGAGTGGTGGCGCATGCCTTTAATCCCAGCACTCAGGAGGCAGAGGCAGGCAAATCTCTGAGTTTGAGGACAGCCTGGTCTACAGAGTGAGTTTCAGGTCAGCCAAGGTTACACAGAGAAATCCTGTCTCAAAAAACCACCACCAACAACAAAAAGACCGTGTCACCAGCTCTTCTGGATTCACCTTGTAGAACAGACTGGCCTCAACTCAGAGATCCACCTGCCTCTGCCTCTGTGCTGGGATTACAGGCATGCGCTGCCACACCCGGCTTTGCTTGTTTTTTTGTTTGATTGTTTTTTGTTTTGTTTCGTTGTTTTTTTAAACAAAGGTTTTTATTTTTATTTCTATTTCTGTATAAATAAAGCATGGCCATATGTCTGGAGGTCTTGTCATAGACCAGGAGAGCACCTCAGATTCCCTAGAGCTGGAGATATAGGAGGGTAGTGAGCTGCCTGACGTAGGTGCCCTGCCAGAGACGTATGCGTATTTACCAAGTGAGCCACCTCTCTAGCTTCATTAGTGTTTTAATTACTAGGATTAAAAATTAGGACCTGAATTTAATCCCAATCACCCACATGACAGCTAGCAACCATCTTTAACTCCAGTCCCAGGGGATCTGACGCTCTTCTGGCCTCCATGGCCACTGTACTCAAACGGTACACAGGCGTACAGTCAAGCAAAATACATAAAAATAAAACTTTAAAATCTCAAGCCGGGTATGGTGCATGTACCTTTAATCCCAGCACTCGGGAGGCAGAGGCAGGTGGATTGCTGTGAGTTCGAGGCCAGCCTGGTCTACAAAGTGAGTCCAGGACAGCCAAGGCTACACAGAGAAACCCTGTCTCAAAAAACCATTTATGAAAAAAAGCCATATCTATAGCACTTCTTACGAAAAAAACCAAAAGCTCAACCACATGGAGCATCCCTTTATAAGAGGTGAACAGCCATTAGTGCTAAACTCAAGAATTCTAATGCATCCCTTGGAATACTGACCTCTGCTCTCATGCGCTTTGCCCGGCGGGCTGGAGGACAGGTCTCTGAGGGGGGCACAGACTGCCTCTGAGGAATATCATGGGGTTTGTACTCCTTGTCCTTTGTGTCTGAGGTCAGGTTGGGCTTCTGAAGACACTAAAAAGAAAACAGTCCTTCCAATGAACTTCTTTTCTCATAATTTTTTGTATAGTTAACAAAACATCTACTTTTTAAAAATCTAAAGAAATACAAAATCCAATCTAAAAATAGCAATCATATACATGTTTATGTCTTTCCTATAAAATTTCAAATAATTACATTTAAAGAAACATTTATTTATTTTTATTACCTCCTCCTAACTTTTCCCATACTCAGCCCTATCCCTCATCTCCCTTCTCCTCCTAATCCCCCAACAGTATGCCCTTTTCTTTCAGTACACCCTTTGTATTTTAATTTATTAATCCATAGACTATAATTCGTGCTGTCCATGTATTTTTTGGTGCAGCGTCACGCACTTGTTACTGGAATGTAGGGTGGGTGGGTGTGTGCCTGCACGTGTCTCCAGAACTAAAGTACCATACCCATTAGGACCTTCGCTGTAACCAACATTTTCCTTTTTAAAAAATTTTTATTTACTGACTTTACAGCCTGATCCTCAACTTCCAGTCCTGCCCTCATGCCGTCATTCCCTCCTCCCCTCTGTTCCCCCTTATCCTTCACAGAGAAAGGGAGGCTCCTTTATCAACCCACCCTGGCAACTCAAGTCACAGCAGGACTAAGTACATCTTTTCCCACTGTTGTTAGACAAGGTAGCCCGGCTAGGGGATCCACACACTTACATTTCTAATTTCTTTAAAGCTTAATTTTTTAACATCAAGTTTCCTTTTACTTTCTTTGTTTTCTTTTCTTTTGGTTTGGTCCTAAACTGACAGATTATTTTAATTTTACATTTATTCGAGTGCTTGTCTCCTCAGTTTCTTTGGGTTTTTGTTTGTTTTTCTCTGTGTAGCCTTGGCAGTCCTGGACTCACTTTGTAGAGCAGGCTGGCCTCGAACTCTCAGTGATCCACCTGCCTCTACCTCCCGAGTGCTGGGATTAAAGGTGTGCGCCACCACCGCCCGGCTTCTCCTCAGGCTTTAAAAAGCCTTAGCAGATGAGGCTAGGTGATACACATATATAATGCCAGCATTCAGGAAGCCTAGGCAAGAAGAGCTTGAGTTGTGAGAACCTACGTACGAAGCAAAATGACCCATGAATGCAATAATTTCTTTTAGATTGTTATAATCCTGTAGAATCTGACATGGAAAACAGCGCTATAATCAAAATCATCCTGAGCTGAGAAAAAGAGGTCATCTGACTGGAAAGTACTTTCCTTCTAGGATTTCCATTTATTTCATATGTCCCTGCAAAGTCTAATGTCTTAGACACAAAAATTAAGAGGCACTCCAAACCATTTGGTTCTTGAAGGGCACGGTGTGATGCACACCTTTCACCCCAGCAACTGGGAAGCGGAGCTCTATAGGCCAACCAGGTCTATGTAATGAGTTCCAAGCCAGCCAAACATTCATAGGCTCTGCTTCAAAAAAGAAAGATTGGTTCATATAAAAATGTCCCCATAGGTTCCTATATTTGTAATACTTGGTCACCACTGACAGCACTGTTTTGGGAGGTTGCATGGTAGTGGGGGCCTACCTGGAGAAAATGCTGACCACTGGGGAGAACCACTTAACTCTAGACCTGGTTTCTCATTATAACCTATGCCACAACTATTCCATACCACGTAGCCACAGCTAGACCATGCCTGCCTCGCCCGCATGCCACACCGTCACCAAGTAAGTCCTTCCTCACTTACTTACTTTGCTTATTGTTGGGTATTCAGTCACAGTGACATGAAAAGTGATACAGTTCTGATCAAAAAATTTCATTATTCTTTTTTTTTTTCAGTTTGATCCTAAGCTGACAGGAAGATGATATTTAATGCCAAAACACAACACAAGAAATTACTATTACTAAAGCTAACATGAATTTCTCAAGTATGAACTTCTTCTTCATAAGAGGACAACAAATACCAAGAGAAACATTTTATAAAAGTTTTTTTTAATGTGTTGTATGAGCATTTTGCCTGTGTGTATGCATGTATACTGTGTACATGTCCAATGCCTGAGGAGGTAAGAATAAGGCATTGGATAAACTTAAACTGGACTTACAGTTGGCTGTGAACCACCATGTGAGTGCTAGGATCCAAACCAAGGTCATCTGCAAGAGCAGCAAGTGCTCTTAACCACTGATCCACTTCTCCAGCCTCAGGAGAAGTGCAATTACCTAAAGGACATCTGGGTACGCCATCATTTATACTCAGCATGAGATACATGAAATATACTGTCAACTAGGGATGCGGCTCAATAAACTTTTCTGTACATTAATTTTTTAAAGGCAGGAGTAGAGGTGGGGCTGAAGATGCAGCCAGTTAACACGGTGCTCCCGTAGCATGCTTGCGGTCCTGGGAAACCACAGCAACCATGGATTACATGTGGTGGTACACACTTATATTCCTAGTACTCAGGACCTGGGGGCAGAAGGATCAGAAGGTTCAAGGCCATCCTTGGCTACACTGTTAGTTAGCAGATAGCCTAGGATACATGAGATCTTGTCTTCTAAAAACAACAACAAAAATCAACTTATACATACCTTTACATACTCTATGAACGTTCTGAAACAAAAATTATGTGACTTAAGGTTAAAATTATGTGGGATTAGGCAGATATTAATGACCTGATTCGCATATTCCATCTCACATTTAGTCTCTGTTTCCCACTAGTCTAGGTGGTTCCATATTCATGACTCTATAAAGACTTTAGACATACTACGCAAAAGCAAGTTTGGCAACTTTTTAGAATACATATAAAGAGTTTTATCTTTTGTTTCAAACAGTAACACAAGCCTAATACATTAGTTTCATAACTAACAAGGACGTTAGCCTCTTCTTGAAAAATAGGATTTACAAGTAGTTGGTATCACTGTAGACAATCACCTCATCCACAAAGACAACCATCCTCCTTCAGGGTAGCCAGCCAACATGGCGATGCAAGAGTAAGCCTGTGTTCCATTATGTCGGTGCACTGTTCACTTTTTTCAGGGGGAGGAGGGGAGAGAGATGACAGTCCATGGAGTCTAGGTAAGCCTTGAACTCTCCATGTAATCCAACAATAACCTTGAATTTCTGATCCTCCTGCCTCTGCCTTCTGAGTGCTGGTATTACAGGAACTTGACACCATAACCAGCTTATGCAGTGCTGGGGACTGACCCACAGCTGTGTACATGTCAGATAGGCACTCTACATGTAGGTCTCGGCAGATACTTGAGTTATAAGTGCCGTGTTTATGAAATACATCTTTAAACCTTTACCCTTTGTTTACTTGACCAAGATATTTACCACATCATCCTGGGCTTTTATAAGAACTCAGGATTCCCTTGCCTCAACTTTTGCTGTCCTAGGATTACAAACAGTAGCTGCCAAGTGTTTGTTTTCTTGTTTTGTTTTTAACTAAGCTGGCTCTCTAGGCAACTAACAAGTTTCTAAAAGGCTGCAACTCAAATTAGCTAAGATCTTTGTTTCCCTTACTCACTAAAACATCTCCAAATGGAATAAACTCAAAAAGGGAAAAGTTAATCTATACAGGGTAACTACTGCTTATAAGGTATAACTATAAAACAGAGGCCAAAGTCTAATGCGTGGGAAGCTGAGACAGGAGAGTCTCGTGTTCAAGGGCAGCCCACACACATGGAGATGGTTGATACAGACTTAGAATCACCTAGGAGACAAGTGTCTGGAAATTCTGTAGGGGAAGAGTCAAACTAGCTGTGGGTGGCAGCAGCCCATGGGTGCATAAAATGAAAAGGCTAGATAAGCCCTGGCATTTTTCTCTTGGCTTCTTGACTGCAGACCATGTTGACCAGCTGCTTCACGCTTCCAAGGCCATGTGTCCCGGCCCTGAGGGACCGATCATAAACTGAAACTTACCTAAGTCGCTTTTGTCAGGTGTTTTGCTGTAGCAACAACAATAACATACACAGCAAAACACTGTCACAAAATGAATTACATCATCCACGGCTCACTAAACATTAGCACTTTTTTTGGTTTTCCAGGACAAGATTTCTCTGTGAACAGTACTGGCTGGCCTCGGAACTCAGAGATCCCTCTGCCTCTGCCTCCATGAGTGCTGGGATTACAGGCATGTGCCACCACACCCAGCTTATCATACATGTTTTTAAAGTGGGGAGACAATGGGGTGTAGGTCCACTGGTAAGAGTGTATGACCAGGGTCGAATCTCCAGCAGTGTATAAACTGAGCGTAGATGCAACTACGATCCCATCACGTGGGAGGGGGAGGCAAGATGACTAGAAGTTCAAGTTCATCATTGGGTATACAGGTTGTGTGTTACAAAATACAAAGCCACGACTGGTAGCACACACCTATAGGAGGCAGACAGGCACAGCTCTTGTGGGTTCAAGGCCTGCCTATCTTAAACCACAAATTACAGGACAGCCAGGGCCACACCGTGGGTAATACAGACAGTGGTAGCGATACCTAGCTTAAAGGAGAGCTTGAGAGTTTGGCCAACAGTATGCAAATATACAGAAAATAAATAAAAAGCTTTCTAAGTGTCAGTTTATCGGACCAGCCACTTCTTAGTCTAAAATATAAGCTCAAGAAGGATAAAGAAAAGAAAAATACTATGAAAATATATAGGACTTAGCATTATTTGCTTTACTGGTCTATATTATTAGGATAGCTGTGTTATCAACCTTTCCACAGTACAAAAATAGTTCAAGTTACAGGTTATTGCTCTACTGAATAGTACGAAAGCAGCTAATGGATTAAGACAGGCCTTTTTACCAGGGCCTTGAAACATGTGGGACAGCTTTACAGCATTTGCCTGAAGTTGAAGAGGCATACAGAGAGGAACTGCTGGGGTGCTTTGCAGGATTAAGTTGCCTCCCATTTATTTGTTTATCTTTGGGTTTTTGTTTTGTTTTGAGAGACAGAGTTTCTCTGTGTAGCCTTGGCTCTATTGGACTTGCTTTGTAGACCAGGCTGGCCTCAAACTGACAGAGTTCCACCTGCCTATAGCTCCCGAGTGCTGGGATTACAGGCATGCACCACCACGCCCTGCTCTCCTCCCTTTTGTTAAATATTCTGACAACCTCCTGGGAAATCTCAGTAGGCAAATGTTAGGCCACTTAATTCACAGATTATACTTTTCTTTTTTTTTGTAGTCCATGCTGGCCTCGAACTCAGTGATCCGCCTGCCTCTGCCTCCCAAGTGCTGGGATTAAAGGCATGCGCCACCACGCCCGGCTACACTTTTCTGTGACAAGCAGGGATGCTCTAAATAGTGTATCTAATTTTTTAAAAGTACATAATAATAATCAACTCCTACAGTGAAGTAAACACAGATTTTTAGCTGTATTTGGCAGTAAAAAGACATTTTCTTTATAATCATCTTATTCATCTAATACAAAACTTTCAAATACAGTTGCTCCAAAATCAAGGTACTAGATTTTTTTTTCTCAAAAAGAAATTCTTTAAAAATGTTTTCTAAGCCAGGCGTGGTGGTGCACGCCTTTAATCCTAGCACTCGGGAGGCAGAGGCAGGCAGATCGCTGTGAGTTCGAGGCCAGCCTGGTCTACACAGAGAAACCCTGCCTCGAAAAATCAAAAACAAAAAAACAAAAAAATAAAAATAAAAACCAGTTTTCTAGCTGGTCGTGGTGGGTACACACCTGTAATCCCAGCACAAGGGAAGCAGAGGCAGGTGGATCGGTGTAAGTTCAAGACCATCCTGGACAAGCCCAGGACAGCCAGGGCTACACAGAGAAACCCTGTCTCAGGAAAAAAAGAAAAACCAAAAGCTGTCTAAACATGATTAAGACTGTCTCATCCTCCTGAAGACAATATATCAACAAATAAGCAGTTAAATAAAAACAGGTCAAGGATAGCTCTAATACTCACCCTCAAACTGTCTCCAGACAGAAATAAATTGTACGGGTTGAGGATTCGTTCATAATGTCCTCTGATATGTGAGCCCACGGCTTTACCAGGAGCAAAACCCATCTTGGTGGCAATTTTGGTCCATTTTCTATCTTTGCAAACAACTGCAAACCCTCCTTCTTCTGCAACTAACTGTTAATGGCAAGGAAAAAAAAAAAGAAACATTAGAATTATTTCTAACTCCTTCACACCTAAGAAGATCCTAAGAACAAAATTCCCAGCTAGAGGTTTTGTTATTGTTGTTTTGGTTTTGTTTGTTTTTCACGTCCTGGGTCAAAGAAAAAAAAAACAGCGATTAATTTTATACTAAAAAATTAAAGCAGCTCTTTTGACAATGTGGTCCACAAAAACTTCACCCCTCTCAAAATACTATTCAGTTCCCCAAAGAAGAAAAGATTAACAATTAAATCTTTACTAAAGTAAAGCACCTCATGCTTGGTCCTGCCTTGTTACCCTTAAAAGGCTCTACATATTATTAAGCCATCATGTCTGGTAGAAAGAAGTGGAACACAGACTTGAATTATGTCTCAGCGGTTTTAGCTTCAGTTTCTTCAGGTTCCCTGAGTCCTAGGCTCTCCTTAACTAAACTAAAATGGGAAGGAACCCTTTGCAGTATTGATACATTTTAAAAGAAAGATAAATTGTAACAAACATCTATAAAATGAGGCTTACCAACTAGACCGATAAAGCTCTGATACTTAATACACTTAACTTAAAAAAAATACTAAAAACATTTTACTTTTTTTTTGGTTTTTCAAGACAGGGTTTCTCTGTGTAGCCTTGGCTGTCCTGGACTCGCTTTGTAGACCAGGCTGGCCTCGAACTCACAGCAATCCATTTGCCTCTGCATCCTGAGTGCTGGGATTAAAGGTGTGAGCAACCACACCTGGCTCATTTTACCTATTACAAAGAAGTAGCTTCTTTGTAAGGTTGTTTAAAAAAATGTGTAGCTGCACCTACACTGTGCTTACCTTATTTAGCTGGAACAAGTCCAAGATCTTTCTCTCCACATGTGGAATCTTCAAGGTACTTCCCTGTAGCTCCCAATACTTTGCAATCTGGTCCAGGAAATTCAATTTTACACGAGTTTGGGCCTAGATGTCAAAGAAATGCAATTTTAACCTCACCTATTTGTGTTTCTTCCCTGTGGCACAAGGGAAGAAACTATTTTGTGCAGGCTGAGCTTGATCGCACAGCATGAACCCTTTCAGCCGACTGGCTCGCACCACTGGCACATACAGACACACATGTGCACTTGGAGCCTTGTTCTGAAGCTCCTGCCTATTACCTTGTGCTCTTTTCACTCTTCAGACTATTTAAGGGCTGGAGAGACAGCTCAGATTAAGAGCCTGCTCTTCCAGAGGTCCTGAGTCCAATTCCCAGCAACCACATGGTGGCTCACAACCATCTATAATGAGATCTGGTTCCCTCTTCTGTTGTACAAGGGTACATGCAGGCAGAGCACTCTATACATAATATCTACTTTAAAAAACAAACACATGAATAAATAAAAACTTCCTATAGTATAAAAACAAAAGGACAAGAAAAAAAGCTTTATGTGCTTTTTAAGTGTGATTGTGCCACACTGGTCTTTGGGAAACTGTTACTAACTCACGTCTGGGTTAAGAGAACTGGCTGTTCATACCGTCTATAACTCCAGTCCCTGGGGAACTGACACCATTTTCTGGCTTCCAAGGGCAACCAGGCAGGCACATGGTATATAAACATACATGCAGGCAAAACATCCAAACACATAAATATAAAACTTTGAAACTTAAAAATTAAATCTAAGTTTTGGACGTATAAGAAAATTAGGGATAAAACTTTTCCTACTGCAGTCTTTTTAAAAGTAAATTCTTTTGGCTGGGCATGGTGGCGCATGCCTGTAATTCCAGCACTCGGGAGGCAGAGGCAGGCGGATCACTGTGAGTTCAAGGCCAGCCTGGTCTATAAAGGGAGTCTAGGACAGCCAAGGCTACACAGAAAAACCCTGTCTCAAAAAACCTTTAAAAAAAAAATAGTTTGCAGGGCTGGAGAGATGACTCAGCAGATAAGGGTACTGCCTGGTATTCCGGAGGATTGGAGTTCAAATGCCAGCACTGACATGGCAGCTCACAATTGTCTGTAACTCCAAGATCTGACATTATCACAAGGACACAGATGCAGGCAAAACAACAATGCACATAAAATAAAGGTCAAAAAAATGAATAAGTAAATATAATTCGTTTGCTACAGTGGTCTAATTGCCAACTTTTTGCGCCATAATTATCCATTATTGGCCATGTTTTCATTTCACTAAGATTGTAACATTAGTGACAGACAGAACATTACCTCAAGTTCATTTAGCCTCTGGATACGTGGGGTAAAATGAAGTTTATCAACATCACAGGCAAATGGTGGCTGCCAATCCTAGGAGAAAGCAAAAGCTATTAGATAGAATTAATTACTTAACACTTGAAATTATTTTAAAATTAAAATCAAGGTTCTATAAACTATTTCTTACCAGTCAAACAAAATATAAGTGAAGCAATTTTCCAACCTGTTTTCCACAAAAAAATTAGGAGTATGTAATAAACCCCCTCCCCCAAATATTGGTCCATTTGGCACACACTTCTTTGTCCTGATCTAGCCCTAAGCTCAGCCTCTGGTTGAAAAGGCACTAATTTAGGTAAAAATGATTTTGAAGTATCTCACTACAATACAGCATAATGTCAAGTTATCTATAGAATTTTTACATATTTGATCTAGTCTTTTAAACTGAAGGAAAGAGAAAAGCCAGATGTGTGACTTATGCCTGTAATCCAGCATTCTGTAGGCAGAGGCAGGAAGACTGCAACAAGTTCCCTGCAACCTGGGTTCCATGGTGAAATTCTATCTCCAAGAAAGGAGGAAGAGTAGAGAGGGCTGGAGAGTTGCCTCAGTGGGCCTAAGGCACTGAGCTCAAATCCCTAGAAAAACACAGGCATGTACCTATATACCCACAGCTGGGAGAGCAGACAAAGGGGGAGCTTAACGGACAACTAGTGTAAGAGACAGTAGAGACTGTCTCAAAACCAGAGACAAAGGTAAAGGGACTGGCAAGATGGCTCAGTGAGTCAAAGTGCTTACTACCAAGTTAGAAAATCTAAGTTCGATCATTATATACCACCTAGTGGAATGAGAGAACAGACTTCTACATGGGAATCGTGACCTGCATGCAACCACACCCACATGTATACTCTAAACAAATACAGAGAATGATGGACTACAGCCGTACCACCTGGAACCCACTCAATCTTGTCTGATCTTGGAAGCTAAGCAGGGTCGGGCTGGCTCATACTTGGATGGGAGAATGATGGAGGAGGACATCTCAGGCTAATGTCTAGCCTCCACATTTGCCCACATGGGTACAATGACACACAAATACATCTGTGTATGTGCACACACACAAATTTAAAAATAAGAATGTAGCTCATCTGGTAGCATACTGGAAGCCCTGGGTTTGATCCCTAGTGCCCCACGAAGCAGATGTGGCAGTACACTCTGTAATCTCTGCTCTCAGAAGGTGGGAGCAAAAGAGAATCAGAAGTTCAAAGTTACCCTCGGCTACGTGCTAAGTTCAAACCCTGGGCTACAGGGATATTCTTATATATATATATAAAAGGAAAATGTTTTTAGGAGGATCAATTCTTCAGCAGAAGAAAAGCAGCATGGACACTTAAACCAATTTTTATAGCTATTCTTAATGTCTACACATACAGATACCTATTCTTTAGAGAACCCTCCTATCTAACTGCTATCATGAGGAAATTACAGGTTAGAAAATTGCTCTGGGGGACTGGAGAAATAGATGGCTCATGATTAAGAGCACTGTCTGCTCTTCAAAAGGACCTGGGTTCAACTCCCAGCAATCACATGGCAGCTCACAACTGTCTGTAACTCAAGTTCCAAGGTATCTGATGCCCACATACAGACATACATATAGGCAAAACACCAATGCTCATAAAATTAAAAACTGCTGTCTCTAGCAGTGCCAAAAATAAAAGGGGAAGGTGGGCTCAGTGGTAGAATGTCCAGTTAACGTGGGCAAAATGCTGAATATAGCCCCATTAAAAACAAACTGTGTATAAATTGTTACCTAAATATTGAAGAAACTGGAAAACAACTTATCTACAAGAAGGATACAGCCAGGCAGTGGTGGCGCACGCCTTTAATCCCAGCACTGGGAGGCAGAGGCAGGCGATCCCTGTGAGCTCAGGCCAGCCTGCTCTACAAAGTGAGTCTAGACAGCCAAGGCTACACAGAGAAACCCTGTCTTGAAAAAAAAAAAAAAAACCAAAAAAAAAAGATACAATTAAAGAAAAATGCTGCTGTTTTACTGACAATAATGACAAACATGTGAACTAATTATTTACTTGTGCACTTGATAGTTACAATGATAAATTTATATTGTGCATTTTAAGATGGCAAATAAAGACAAATATTATAAAATAGGAAAAGATAAGTAATTGTCCTTCCTTACCTGCTTTAAATACAAACCAAAATACTTAAGTAATATATTATTTTAGATTACAAGAATGTTAATTTTTAAAAATCCATAGCCTTTAATCCAATTTCATAATCAGAAATGTATTAAAACTGGGGGTGTGGCTCAGCTGGTAAAGTGTGTGCTCCTGTCTTTATTTTTCTGATGCTTTGGTAAAATAACCTGACAAGAGAAAGTTAAGGGCCGGAGGGGGGGCAAGAGAGGGGAGCCTGCTGGAGAGATGGCTCAGAGGTTAAGAGCACTGTCTGCTCTTCCAAAGGTCATGAGTTCAATTCCCAACAACCACATGACAGCTCACAACCATCTATAATGAGATCTGGTGCCCTCTTCTGGCCTGCAGGTGGTAACATGCAGGCAGAACACTATATACATAATAAATAAATCCTGCAAAAAAAAAAAAAAACCCACCTTAGTGGGTAGAGAGATGGCTCAGAGGTTAAGAGCACTGTCTGCTCTTTCAGAGCTCCTGAGTTCAATTCCCAGCAACCACATGGTGGCTCATAACCATCTATAATGAGATCTGGTGCCCTCTTCTGACATGCAGGTGTACATGCAGGCAGAACACTGTATATGTAATAAAATCTTTTTTAAAACATTTTTTTAGTCGTCCAGGCGTGGTGGCACACGCCTTTAATCCCAGCACTCGGGAGGCAGAGGCAGGCGGATTGCTGTGAGTTCGAGGCCAGCCTGAACTACAAAATGAGTCCAGGACAGTCAAGGCTACACAGAGAAACCCTGTCTCCAAAAAAAAAAAAAAAATTGCAACCTTAAGAGTGGCTGGAGAGACGGCCCGGCATTCAGAGCATGTGAAGCATGGCATCCCAGCAGAATCAGCTAGGAGTTGCTGTGCACCTGTAAGTCCCCTGGAAGATCAAAGCCCTTTTCTGAGAAGTCTTCACATGCAGAAGACACTCACTCCCTGTCTCCACCCGCAAACACACACCTTTAGGGAAAAGGATTCAGTCCAGCGCTCAGTCCCTGAGTATAGTCCACCACTGCAGGGAAGTAAAAGCAGCAGGTGCTTGAAGCAGCTGCTCACCACATCCAGTCAGCAAGCAGCGAGAACTGAAGCAACGCATGCACTCTACTGCTCAGTCCACTGTCTCCACAGGGAATGGTCCTGCCCACAATTAAAATGGGTCTTTCCACATTGATTAATGTAGATAACCTCCCAGCATGCCCAGAGTCCTATCTCACAGGTGATTCCAGATTTGATCAGCCTGACAATTAAAACTAACCATCACACATATATTTACACACTTACACACACACACAGAGAGACCTGGGTTCGATTCCCAAAATGACATAAAAACTGGGTTTGGACAGCTAAGCAGTAGTTCCCCTCACTGTACAAAGTGTGAGGACTTGAGCTCAGATCCCCAGAACCCACATAAAAACTGGGTGGTGACCCATCCATGCTGATAACACCAGTGAAGAGGGGCAGACACAGGCAGCTCCTAGATATCATCCCAGACAAGCCTGCCACAGCAAGCACACAGTACATGTGCACACAAATAAGACAGGCGTGGTCAAGCACACCTGTGATCCCAGTACTTGGGAAGCACAAAGAGATCAGAAGTCCAAGGTCATCTTCAGCTAAGTAGAATGTCAATGAGACCCTGTCACAAAGTATTCTACAGCCAGGTATGCCAGCATGCCTGTAACAATAGCTTTCTACTGCATATGTAGTTACTATGTAGCCTTCACTACATAGCAAGATCCTGTCTAAAATCAAAAACAAAGAGAAAAAACTCCATAGAACCACCAAACGGATTAAAGTTCGCTTAGATCAATATGTGAAGATATTATGTTAAAATTATACAGAACAAGATGTCATGGGAAAGAAACCACACTGCTTTTTTTTTTTTTACTTTATTTTATGTGCATTGGTGTGAGTGTAGGACTGCTTGGAACTGGAGTTACACACAGTTGTCAGCTGCCACGTGGGTGATGGGAATTGAATCCAGGTCCTTTGGAAGAGCAGTCAGTGTCTTAACCAAGGAGCCATTTCTCCAGCCCCTAAACTACTAACGCTGTGGGCCCCACTGCTTCCTAATGTCTCGTGCTAAGACAGGCTTGTTGAGAGTTTTGCACTCTCATACTTTACAAAAGCTATTGACTTTCAGAAAGGACCTAGGGTTTGGTGTACGGCTCCTTAGTACTGCGCTTGCCTGGCATGCCCAAGTTTCTAGGTTCAACCCCAGTTTAGTGGTGGGAGGGGGAAACTCATATAGATAGGAAGGAGGAAGAGAGAAGAGAGGGAGGGAGGGAGGGAGGAACTAACTGATCATGGTTAAAGGTTAAATCCAAAACATATCAGAGCCGGGAGTGGTGGCGCATGCCTTTAATGCCAGCCCTCAGGAAGTAGGGGCAGGTGGACCTCAGTGAGTTTGAGACCAGCCTGGTCTACAGCCTGAGTTCAGGCCAGCCAAGGCTAACACAGAGAAACCCTATCTCAAAAAACCAAAATATAAAATATTGAAAGTAATGCATATGCATAATCATATGCATAATTTATGCTTACTGAATCCACAGATTCAAATAAATTCTAAATTCTAAAATGGCACATCAAACGGAAAACATTAAGTTGCCACAAAAACAAGAGAGATATACAAGGCCCGGGTGTGGTGGCACAAGCCTTTAATGCCAGCAGCAGGAGAATCAGAATTTCCCAGTTTCCTCTGCTACAGTTCAAAGCCAGCCAAGGCTCTTGTGTATATGTAGCGTCTATTTTTACTGATTTCCCTATATTATGTTTCAGTAAGCAGAAGGCCAAAGCTACATTCATTAAACCTGTAAGAGAGCTGTGAGCAGGGCATAATTCTGTAACTCCCAGCGCTTGGTATGGTGAGACACGAGGAGGCTACTGAGCTTGAAGCCAGCCGAGGCTATAGAAAAAGTAGTCTTGCCAGGTGGTGTTGCACACCTTTAGTCCCAGCACTGGGGCCGCAGAGGCAATGGGGTCTCAGTTTGAGGCCAGCTGGTCTACAGAGCAAGTTCAAGGACAGCCAGAGCTACACAGAGAGACCTTGTATGGGGGGGGGGGGGGAGGAAGTTAATTAGTTTTTTAAAAGATAAGCCGGGCAGGGTGGCGCACAGCTTTAATCCCAGCAGGCAGATCACTGTGAGTTGGAGGCCAACCTGGTCTACAAAGTGACTCAGGGATAGCCAAGGATACACAAAGAAACTCTGTCTCAAAAAATCAAAATAAATAAATAAATAAAATAAAATAAGAAGACAGGGGCTGGAGATATGGCTCAGTGGTTAACAGCACTGTCTGATCTTCCAGAGGTACTGAGTTCAATTTCCAGCAACCACATGGTGGCTCACAACCATCTATAATGTGATCTGATGCCCTCTTCTGGCATGTAGGTGTACGTGCAAATAGAGTGCTCATATACATAAAATAAATACATGTCAAAACTAAGATGAGGACAACACTGGATATCATGAAGTACTCCTGAGGCAGCAGGCAGAGCTCCAGAGTCCCATGCCAGCCCTTGGTATGAAAAGATGAGTCAGTGTTATTTTTCTGTATATAAGCAAGTTAATAAAACTCTGAAAATAGTCCAACTCCAGGATAACATTTAATAATGAAAGTGGCACCAGAAGCCATAAAATTTTCATTCTATTAAATTAATTTTTCTCTTAAGTTTTCATTTACTAGATGGCTAGTAACTGTCCTACACACACAAAAAAAGCAAATCCTAAGCATCCCTTTAAAAAAAACAAAGGATACATAGAGAAACCCTGTCTCAAAAAACCAAAAAAAAAAAAAAAAGGAAAAATAAATAAAATAAAACAAAGGAAAACAAAAAACATGAACAATTATCCATTATTTATGCCAAAGACATTTTGCAGACAGAAAATGGGAGGGGACATAAGATTAACAATGAAAGAAAAAGTAGTAATACAGATAAACACAACTCAATTAAAAAATAAAATCCAAACACACAATCTCTACATAAATTTTATTCTATTAAATTAATTTTTCTCTTAAAAGTTTTCATTTACTAGATGGCTAGTAACTGTCCTACACACACACACACACACAAAAGCAAATCCTAAACATCCCTTTAAAAAGAACAAAGGATACATCTATCTATCCTCCCACTGGAAAATATGGTGACTAATCTCAATTTGTCCAAAATGCATCATAATATTGGATGAGTGCCTCTCAGCGAGGGAGAAAACCTTAAATACTTTGAATTTTACAAAGTAGAGGCTATACTTCAAATATCCTATACACACCTCTTTTATTCTCCACTCTCATGTCTTGCCTCACAAAAAAAAGTACAGATGCTAGAAAAGGTTACCTAGGCTTGCTGTCTTTTACCTTCAAATGTAGCCTGGCAAAGACAAGAAACTGCCATCTGGTTTAAATATCACTAAGTGATGAGCTGTATAACCATACAGAAAATTAGAAGGATATTTCCTGAAGATCCTTGTAATTATGAGGGTTTAACGGGGATTTGGTTTTTTGTCTCTGGCATTACAGGATTAGAATAAAGCAGTGTTTCACTACTCCAGACTATAGGATATGTTGACATCTCATAGGATATTAATAAAAAGCTCATAGATAACTGTAGGTTTCACTCCTCAAAGAAACATCAACAAGACCATTTCACAAAACTACACAAGAGAACAAGTGTGATGTCCAGCCCCAGCTGATACAGACACAATGCAACAGGTGCACAGAAGGTTCCAGAACTATAAGAAGAGGAGGTGGAAAACCTCTTAAGAGTCAGAGGGGCAAGGTGGGCATGGTTGGCCCACACCCTTAATCCCAGCACTTGGGGAGGCAGAGGCAGGAGGATCACTGGGAATTCTAGGCCAGCTTGGTCTACAAAGTGAGTCCAGGACAGGCAAGGCTACACAAAGAAACCCTGTCTCAAAAAAACCTAGAGAGAGAGAGAGAGAGAGAGAGAGAGAGAGAGAGAGAGAGAGAGAACAACAACAACAACAACAACAACAACAAAACAACAACAACAACAAAACCAGAACAAAAATGACAGCCTACAGACTGGGAAAAGAGCTTCACCAACCCTACATCTGACAAAAACTAATCCAAAATACATAAAGAGCTCAAGAAATTAAACAGCCCCAAACCAAATAATCCAATGAAGAAATGGGGCTCAGGCAGGGTATGGTGGCACACACCTTTAATCCCAGCACTCGGGAGGCAGAGGCAGGCAGATCACTGTAGGTTCGAGGCCAGCCGTTCTACAAAGCGAATTCAGGACAGCCAAGGCTAACAAAGAGACTCTGCCTCCAAAAAAAAAAAAAGAAAGAAAGAAAGAAATGAGGCTCAGACAGCCAGGGCTACACAGAGAAACCCTGTCTTGGAAAAAAAAAAAAAAGAAAAAAGTAAAGAAAAAAATGGGGCTCAGAACTAAACAGAGAATTCTCAACACAGGAATATCAAATGGCTGGGAAACACTCAAAGAACCACTCAACGTCCTTAATCATCAAAGAAATGCAAATCAAGACTCTGAGATTCCATCTTACACCCATAAGAATGGCTAAGATCAAAAATTCAAGTGACAACACATGCTGGCGAGGATGTAGAGAAAGGGGAGAGCTCCTTCGTTGCTGGTGGGAGTGCGAACTTGTACAACCACTTTAGGAATCAATCTGGTGCTTTCTCAGAAAACTGGGAATAGAGCTACCTCAAGACCCAGCTATATTCCACTCTTTGGAATATACCCAAAAGATGCTCCACTACACAACAAGGACATACGCTCAAACATGTTCATAGCAGCCTTATTCATAATAGCCAGAATCTGGAAACAACCTAGATGTCCCTCAGTTGAAGAAAATAAATAAACTGTGGTACATTTACACTATGGAATATTATTCAGCTATTAAAAACAAATTTGCAGGCAAATGGATGGAACTAGAAATGATCATCCTGAGTGAGTTAGCCCAGAAAGAGAAAGACTCACATGGTATATACTCACTTATAATTGGACAATAGCCCAACAGAGATGTCCCCTGAAAGTCTTCACTTAGCAGGAGATTAGGATAGATGCTGGGACTTCCTATTGGGACTCCAGGAGAGAAAGCTAAGGGAGAATGGGGAAATAGAAGGATCCAGAGGGTGCTAGAAACCTACCCTACAAGAAGACCTTTAAGGCTGGCAGATCTGGATGGGTGGAGGGGTGTATTCAAACTACTGTACCAACCAAGGACAATGCATGCAGTAAACCTAGAACCCCTATCCAGATCTAGCCAATGGACAGCACATTCTCCACAGGTGTGTGGAGAGTGGGGACTGAACTCTGGTGCCCCCTACTGGACCACTCCTCCTTCGTGGGGAGGCTGGTGGCACTCAAAGGAAGAAAGCTACCAGGCTGAGACCTGACAGGCTGTGACCATATGGTGGAGAGGAGGTCCCCTTCTGTCACAGACCTAGGGGAGGAGAATAGGGTGAAAGAAGGAGGGAGGGAGGAACAGAGAAGATACAAGTGAGGGGATAATAATTGAGATGTACTGAATAAATTACTTAAATAAAAAAATTTCATTCAAAAAATTGAAAAAAGAAAAACAAGAAAGGAAAAAGAAAGAAATGTCAGAGAATATACACCCATTAAAAATTCATCAAAAAAATTCATCAATATGGCTGACTAAACAAGAATGACACCGGTAGACATGCTAACATGGAAAAAGAAAAATCTCATGGGACCTCAACCCTAGACAAAGAGCTACAGACAACTAAGGAATGTTGAGAACAGGAAAGTGCCTACTGGTTATCCAGTACTAAGTAGTCAGCCTTGAAATCATAACCCTGTGAACACAAGTAACACATAGACTGAACAAGCTCTATTCATGTACTTAGGAGAGAGAGAGAGAGAGAGAGAGAGAGAGAGAGAGAGAGAGAGAGAGAGAGAGAGAATTAAAGTAAAAAGCCAAGTAGGACTGGAGAGATGGCTCAGTGGCTAAGAGCACTAGTTGCTCTCCAGAGAATCCAGGTTTAATTCCCAGCACCCACATGGCAGCTCATAACTGTCTAACTCCAGTTCCAGGGGATCTTGCACCCTCACACAGACATACATGCAGGCAATATATCAAGGCAAAGAAAAATGAAAAAATACGTCTTTAAAATAATTTTTACAGCCAGGCGGTAGTGGCACATGCCTTTAATCTCAGCACTTGTGAGGCTGAGGCAGGTGGATCTCCGTGAGTTTGAGGCCAGCCTGGTCAACAAAGTGAGTCCAGGACAGTCAAGGCTACACAGAGAAACCCTGTCTCAAATAATAATTTTTTTCATAAAAGAAAGAAAAAGCCATGAATTTGAGGAGAGAGTATGTGAAGGTGTTGGAAGAAGGAAAGAGAAGGAAAATGAGATTTATTTTAATTTCATATATATGCTTTATTTTAATTTCATATATCTATATGAAATAATTAAAATTTTAGTTATATAAAAATAAACATATGCCAGAAGGTGGCGCAGGCCTTTAATCCCAGCACTTGGGAGGCAGAGGCAGGTGGATCGATGTGAGTTCAAGGCCAGCCTGGTCTACAAAGTGAGTCTAGGACAGCCAAGGATACACAGAGAAACCCTGTCTCGAAAAAAAACCTAAAAAAAAATAAACATAAAAGCCAGGGGTGGGGTCATATACCTTTAATCCAAGCATTTAGCAGGCAGAGGTAGTCGGATCTCTGTGAGTTCAAAGCCAACCTGGTCTACAGAGTGAGTCCAGGACACCCAGGGCTCTGTGTAACAGAGAAACCTTGTCTCAAAAATTAGTATAATAACAAATTTTAATTTCATTTATATGTGTATGTATATATACCTTTTTAAAGAGAGCTCCAGCTGGACATGGTCGCGCACACCTTTAATTCCAGCACTCAGGAGCCAGAGGCAGGAGGATCTCTGAGTTGGAGGCCAGCCTAGTCTACAGAGTGCGTTCCAGGACAGGTAGGGGAAACCCTGTCTTTTTTTAAAGATATATATGAATGCTCTATCTGTATATGCACCTGCAGGCCAGAAGAGGGCATCAGATCACATTACATTGTAAGCCACCATGTGGTTGCTGGGAATTGAACTTAGGACCTCTGGAGGAGACAATTTCTTAACCACTGAGCCATCTCTCCAGCACCAAAACCCTGTCCAAGAAAAAACAAGGTGGTGCATGCCTTTAGTCCCATCACCTGGGAGGCAGAGGCAGGTGGATCTCCATCAGTTAGAGGCCAGCCTTGTCTGCAGAGGGAGGCCAGGACAGCCAAGACTACAAGAGAAACGCTGGTTTTTGTCTTTTTGTCACTGTGTAGCCTTGGCTGTCTTCGACTAGACCAGGCTGGCCTGGAACTCAGCGATCCACCTGCCTCTGCTCCCTCCACCCCCCCTTGTGCTGGGACTAAAGGTTTGCAGCCACCATGTCCGACTGAGAAACCCTGTCTTGAAAAATCAAAAAATAAAATAAAAAATACAAGAGTGCCAGAGCACACGGCTCAGCAGCTAAAAGCACTTGCTGCATAATTATGAGGACTGGAACTTGGATCCCAGTCTTGCAAACACCTGTCACTCCAAGTTCTAAAGATCTGATTCCCTCTTCTGACTTCTACAGGTGCACAAGTACATGGACCCCACATACATATGCACATATATTCACAGGGACCAAAATATGTACACACAAATAAATCTTTAAAAAATAAAAACAAAGTTAGCCGGGCGTGGTGGCTCATGCCTTTAATCCTAGCGCTTGGGAGGCAGAGGTCAACCTAGTCTACAAAGTGAGTCCAGGATAGTCAGGAATACAAAAAGAAACCCTGTCTTGAAAAACAAAAAACTAATAAAAATAAAAATAAAATAAAATAGGGGCTAAAGAGATGGCTCAGCGGGTAAGAGCAGAGTGCCCACATGGCAGCTCACAATTATTTGTTAACTCTAGTTCCAGGGGATCAACGCCCTCTTCTGACCACTGCAGGCATCAGGCACTCAGCAGTACACACACACATGAAGGCACAACATCCACACATATAAAACAATGAGATTAAGAGCACTTGCTGTTCTTCCAGAGTCCTGAGTTCAATTCCCAGCAACCACATGGTGGCTCACAACCATCTATAGAGAGATCTGGTGCCCTCTTCTGAGGTGCAGGCAGAGCACTGTATGCATAAAAACCTTCTTTTAAAAAAATTTAAAAAAATAATAAAACCATGAATAAAGTAGAATATAATAATGAATGGCTATAATCCAATACCTGGGAAGTAAGGAGTTCATGGTCACCTTGGGTTACACAAGTCCTGACCCTCTCTGTGTGGGTTTTCTTTCAATGAGTTTATTAGACGTACAGGAAAATGGCTGAAGGGTTACTTACAGGAGTGTGGATGACCCCAAATCTTACACATCACTGAAAAGTCTCGGCCCCCAAGAACGATGACTTTCCCCATGGCTATCCTCCTTCAGTTACCTTCCATGCTCTAGCACCCCCTAGTTTGAGTTTGTTTGCTGTTGTTGTTTGTTGTGGGGTGGTATTTGTTTTTTCCAAGATAGGGTTTCTCTGTCCTGGAACTCACCATATAGAACAGGCTGACCTCAAACTCAGAGATCCATTTGCCTCTGCCTCCCAAAGGCTAGGATTAAAGGCGTGCACCGCCATCGCCTACGCCCAGTTTGGGTTTTTTTAATCAAAATTTCACTGTACAGCTTGGGATGGCCCTGAACTCATGGTTCTGTCTCTGTTTCCTGAATGCTGGGAATAAGCTACTACACCCAGGTGTATTCTAGGATTTGGGGTTAGAGGTGAGGTTGTGAGGTCTTTATTCCCAAAACTAAACTAACCCATAACTCATTTTGAAGCCTAGACTGGCTTGACTGATCCACCTGCCTCTACACTAATGCTGGATTTCAGGCTGGCATCACCTTGCCAAGTTCTTATTCTAGTTTTGAGGTTAGGCTTTTGCCTTTCCTAACTCTCATTAAAGCCAGGTGCAGTGGCGCATGCCTTTAATCCCAGCACTCGGGAGGCAGAGGGAACCAGATCACTGTGAGTTTGAGGCCAGCCTGGTCTACAAAGCAAGTCCTGGACAGTGAAGGCTACACATACCTTGTTTTGAAAAAAAAACCAAAGAAAAAGTTTTTCATTAAAAAAAAAAAAAAGAAAAAAAGAAATCCAGCTGGGCGTGGTGGCACATTCCTTTAATCCCAGCATTTGGGAGGCAGAGGGAAGCAGATCACTGTGAGTTCAAGGCCAGCCTGGTCTACAAAGTGAATCTAGAACAGCCAAGGCTACATAGAGAAATCCTGTCTGGAAAAACAAAAAAATAAATAAAATAAAAAGAAAGAAAGAAAGAAATTCACCCGGGCATGGTGGCACACGCCTTTATTCCCAGCCGACGCAGGTGGATATCTGTGAGTTCGAGGACAACCTGGTCTACAAAGGGAGTCCAGGACAGCTAGGGCTACACAGAGAAATCCTGTCTCAAAAACAAAAAACAAAACAAAACAACAACAACAAAAAAAATTCGAACTCTTCATGCAGGAAAGTGGTGTGTGCATTTGGCTCTGAGTTTCGTCTTGCTACATCTGTTTCCAGACTCTTCTTAGCAATGGGCAAGGGGGAAAAAAAACACTAAGATTTAAGCTCCTGCAATCCATTAATCTAGACAGTGGCTGTAGGTCAGCGTCAGATCCCTTTAGAGCCGATGAGAAGGTATACACTTTGGGGTAAACAGACTTTATGCAAGGTCATGATGCAATCAGATTAAAAAATTCTAGGGCTGGCTGGGAAGACCAGTAGGTAAAAGTGCTTGCTGCACAAACATTAAGTTCTCATTTCAAATCCTCAGAACCCACGTAAAATCAAACACACGGACACAGCATGCAAAGTCCAGTGCTTCTATGGGAGGATGGCACGGAGACAGAATTCTCACAAGTGTGGAGAATAGTGAGCCCCACATGCACAGTGGAAAGACTGTCTCAAACAAGAAGCAAGGACCAACATTCCAGGCTATTCTCTGACCTCCTCAGGCATATGCCCTGAAATGCACACACCCTCATTGGTGCCTATGAATATGAATACAGACATGCACAAAAACAACTTTATGCACCTTTTAAACTTTTTAAATAGTCCCTCTCTTTCACATAATAAAGAAACTGACTTTTTTGTTGTTGTTTGGTTTTTTGTTTGTTTGTTTGGTTGGTTTTATGAGACAGGGTTTCTCTATGTTATCTTGGCTGTCCTGGGCTCAATTTGTAGACCAGGCTGGCCTTGAACCCACAGTGATCATCCTGCCTCTGCCTCCCAAGTGCTGGGACTAAAGGTGTGCGCCACCACGCCTGGCTAAGAAACTGACTTTTAAGAATACACACAATACACACACACCACACAGGTCCTCAGTTTGATAATTTTTATCAACAGAATTTTGAGGTTAGCAACTGGCCTTAGCCATTCATATCCTTTGCCTCAGCCTTAAGTGCTGGGATAGCATCATCATGCCTGGATACAGCCTAATTTGAAAATTAAAGAAAATCACAAGTAAAGGGAATGTTTGCCCAGTAGAGTGGTAAGTACTGAGTTCAAGGGCAGTCTGGGCTACTCTGATTAACAGAAACAAAGACCCGAGGACGGCGGACACTCAGTGCTAGAGAACTTGCCTGACAGAAACAGGACCTTGCTTCCTTCCACCCTCAGCACCAAGGGAGGAAAACTGATACCATGGTAAATGCTAACTAGCAATTTTTCTCACAGAAATTGCAGCATCAATGCTGAAAGCTAAACTACAGTCCTGCACAGATAAGTTACCTAACAACCTAGCCAACACAAAGACTCCCCAAAAGGTACCTCATTCTCTCCTGACCAGCTGAAACCCAGGAACTCTAACCCCCACACTAACTAGGCAGAGTGACCATCACTCATTAAGCACTAGAAAGCTAACCCTGAATTGCTCCATTGTTGCCTATAACTTGCACAGGACAAAAGCTAAATGTTCTCTGAGTTTGGTTCAACTGGTTTCAACCTTTTTTTTTTTTTTTTTTTTTTGAGACAGGATTTCTCTATGTAGCCTTGACTGTCCTAGACTCGCTCTGTAGACCAGGCTGGCCTCGAACTCACAGCAATCCGCCTGCCTCTGCCTCCCGAGTGCTGGGATTAAAGGTATGTGCCGCCGCCGCCGCCGCCGCCACCACCGCCACCACCACCACGCCCAGCAACCTCATTCAAGGACTTCTGCTCTTTCTGCTTTTATCTATAAAAATAGCTGCAGGAACTATTTCCTATAGTTAGGGGATGGTGTGATGGCACAGTGAGTGAAAACACTTGTTGCACAAGCCTGACATCCTGAGGTTGATCCCGGGGACACTTATTTAAAAAAAAAAAAACAGTTGTGGCATGCATCTGTAATCCCTTTACAGCACTCTGAAGATTTCTAGCTAGCTAGCCAGAAGTACACCTGGCAGAAACAGCACCTGGCTCCAAAACAAAATGGAATGAGAAAGCAACTTCTGAAAGTTGCTCTCTGACCTCTACAGCAGTGCAGCAAGTAGCACATGAGCACTTGCTCACTCCCCAACCCAATACACACAAACATAGGCACAAATAATAGCTTACTTTTTTATTTATGCCCTGGTTGTTACGGCTTTACACCCCCCCCAAAAAAAAGTAGTCCTTAAATTCAGGAAAAGTTTAAATGATTTTTAAATTTTGTGTAGGCAGATTATGCATGTCCATGTGTGTGAATGTGCCGCATGGATGATGTGTATGCAACTGTGTGTGCTAGTGCACCTACCTGTGTGAGTGTGACAAGACCAGAGGAGGGCATCAAGTACAGTCCTCTATCACTCGGCCGTATTCCTTATGTGCACGCACACTTTCTGCACTAGGCTGGAAGCTGGAGAAAGCCCAGGAATGCTCCTGTCTCCTTCCCTGCTCAGTGCTGGGACTACAAGGGAACATGCGGCTATACCCAATTTGTTATGTGGTATTTGAAGAGGAACTCCAGTCCTCATGTTTGCACAGAGAATAGTTCTTAATCATAGAGCCATCTCCTCGTCCCTTAAATGTTTAAGATTTCTTTTACATGTGTTAAGTGTTTGCATGCAGAGATAAACACCATGCTCGTGCCTAGAGCTACAGAGTTCAGAAGGCGGCCTCAGACTCTGTGGAACTATTTATGGTTGCTTGTGAGCCACCTTGTGGGTGCAGGGACTCAACACCTGAGTCGTCAGCAAGAGGAACAAGCGCACTTAATCTGAGCCATCTCTCCAGGTTTTTGTTTTGTTTTTAGGCAAGATCTTACTAAGCAGGCCTGGCAGGCCTGGAGCTGTTTATATATATCAGGCTGGTGTGCGATCTGCCTGTCTCTGCCTCCTGCCTGCCTTGCCTCTAGAGTGCTGAGAGAGTAAAGGTATGGTACCACACTAAACCCTCACTAATTTATTTTTCTCTATAAATTCTCACGTGGACCGATTAACTCAGCAATGGGTGGCTATAAAGATGGTCCAGTAGCTAATGGCACTTGCTGATCCTATAAAGGGCCCAGAAGTTCGGCTGCCACATCTAGACAGCAGATTACAACCCTAACTTCAGTTCCAGGACATCCAGTGCCCTCTTCTGGCCTCTGTGGACAAACGGCATGCCCACGGTCACAGACACACATGCAAGCAAAACACAAAGTGACAATAAATCTGAACAAAATGAAAAGAAAGTGACAAGTCTATAAGATGATGCCATTATTGCACATAAACCATTCAGTTATTAGGTTCTATATGGATATAACATATATATACATACACACACCCACATGTTTATATATATATATAAAATGTTAAACCCTCTAAAGGCAAGTTCCCATTTTGGCAAATTTCTGCATACCTATTATTCCTGTATTCTAAACACCTTTGAGGTTTTTAGAGTTTTTGTTTTTGCTTTTCAAGACAGGGTTTCTCTGTATAGCCTTGGATGTCCTAGACTCATGTTGTAGATCAGACTGGCCTCGAACTCACAGCGATGCACCTGCCTCTGCCTCCCGAGTGCTGGGATTAAAGGCGTGAGCCACCACACCTGGCCCACCTTTTGAGTTTTACTGCCCTTAAACAAGCAAGCATACTCATAAATTTGTTCACATAATCCAAATTGTTAGAGTCCAGACTTCTACAAATGGTCTTCTGATCCCCACACCTGCACCGTACTATATCATGCATACATGTGTGCAAACGCACATACAAATGTTTAAAAACTGAGCTGGGCTTGGTGGCACATGCCTTTAATCCCAGCACTCAGGAGGCAGAGGCAGGCAGATCACTGTGATTTCTCGAGGCCAGCTTGGTCTACAAAGTGAGTCCAGGACAGCCGAGGCTAACTCAGAGAGACCCTGTCTCGAAAACCAAAACCAAAACAAAACAAAACTGAGCAGTAATGGTACACACCTTTAATTCCAGCACTAGGAAGGCAGAAGCACCCTGATCTCTGTGAGTTGGTCTACAGAGTTGAGTTCCAGGACAGCCAAGGCTACAGAGAAACTCTTGGGGGGGAAAAAGAGCCAGGTGTGGTGGCACACCTTTAATCCCTGTGAGCTCTGTGAGCCCACAGATCTCTGTGAGCTCAAGGCCAGCCAACGCTACAGTGGGACCCTGCCCCACCCCCAACAAGCTCTGTTGTCATTAAGCTCCTCCTCCTTGATCACCAAGAGTGGAATTAACAAGCTCACTCAAAGATGTTTACTGCATGACAACAGCCTTACACTAAGTGGCTATAAAAATGTAGACGAAGGATCCAAACAAACAACCAAAGGAGGATAGATAAAAATAAGGTTAAAAACAACCTTTATTGTGCCATCCGGGGTTTGATTTAAATCTGACTTTTGGTCATTGTCAAAGGAGAAAATTGTGACTTTGTCTAATTGCAGCCATGTTAGATAGAAAGTTAATAAAGCCATCAAATATATTCTATCAAATGAGAGATTCCAAAAGATATTTACTGAGCAGCCAACTTTTTTACTAATATTAATACCCCTAAAATTACTCATCTCCAAATATTACAAAGTGAAAATAACACTTGGACTTGAACAGCTAAATACTCAAAAAGGAAATACCTGCATTTTAAAGAAAATAAAAAACAACTAATATTAATTTTAGACTTTAAAGGTCTCACCTCAGAAAATAAGCTTAGCTATCCCTTATACTTCTTTGAAATAGGTTTATTACTGCCTTGACTCATCATTTTTATCACACTATCTTACTATATTTTCACAAATTTCTGTCAAGTTCTATGCACTCATATACAAAATCATGGATACAGCCTAAGTTTTCACAAGCCAAGCAGCTTAAGATCCTCACTAAGAAAGCAGGTACAAACTGACTATCTCAAAGATACAAAGCTAAGAACAAAAGGAAAGAGAAATGCTTTCCTAATTCTCCCCTTACCTACTCAAAGTACACCACACTCTCCAAATCCCTTTATTTTAGTCACTAGAGGTCCAAAAACTCAGTGAACTGAGCTCTACAGACGTGGGCATTATAAAGCTGTACCATGGTAAACATTTCATTTTTCTTAAGGATTTATTTTGTTGCTACCTTTGAACTATTGAAACCACTTGTTCCCAGCTTTCCTAACACTAAACACTTCCTAAACAAAGACTGTTTATGTCTCTTAAGGAGCCTTTGTTGCAGGACCCTTCTATTCAAGAGCTACAACTTCTGGGTTTTCTTTTCTATGCTTATGTCAACAGCTAATACTAGCAAACTCTGGCACACTGGTATAGGAGTTTGTTAGACAAAGGAGGAAGCCAGTCCCCCACACAAAGGAGGGCTCCAAAACAGCACTGGTTGTGTTTGTACATTATTTCTTCCTCTTTACCCCTTTCCTCTCGGGCTGTACTATATAAGATTTTCGGTACAAAATGGTGGCCATCATGTGTGACAGAGTGGGAAAAAGCAAAACACACACACAAATCCTAAAGACTGTCATTAATCTGCTAGCCCAGATGAGGAAATGGGTAGCCAAACCTAACCAAAGCAACACTATTTTTCCAAGAAAATAGCTCTATAAAAGGCAAAAGAGGCAAGATAAAGGACTTACTCCAGCTCTAGGATGCCACAACGCCAACATGGAGGACAACGCACAGGAACCTAACTCCTCTTATATTTTGGTTTCTAATAACTTATTCAAATTTCCTAATTTCTGAATAAAATCCCATTAACGCAAAACATCCAATATTCGTATTCATCTTTCCTGATACATTAAGATAAAGCTAAATCGTTCATGATCTATTCTACAAAATTCTTCTAATCAGGCAAGGGTGTAACTTCTACAGGCCTACACTAACAGAAATGGACCTTCCGTTAAGCTACAACAATCGACCCTGTCCACTTCACCTAGAGAAATGAGTCTATTTCCAAACAGTTCCCCCTTACTAGCCGACCAGGCCAGTTACTTTCTTAAGCTTTCCATTTCTGTTTTCGAAATTGTCCAAGAGAAACTAAAATATGGTGTCTGCATTTTCATTTTATTTTTTGGAGGGGGGTATGGGAATGGAGGAAGGATAAGGTTTATTTATTCAGGGATCTCAAACAGCTAGTCTGATACAGAACTACATACACAATCCGGCAACTCAAAATGCCATTACAAAGAGCAAGTTTAAGGGAGAAAGGGGTTAAGGGGCGGGGGTGTCTTCTTCCACTTGTGTGGGACGCAGGGGATAAGACAGAAAATTCTTCAACGGTAGGCGAGGCAGTTAAACCTTTCCAACCGTCCCGGCCGGTCCAACGGTCGTTTAGGCCAACTCAGACTTAGGCCATCCCAAAAGGTAGGCGAAAAACCTGGGGTGTCGCAGCGCATCCAGTTCCGGCTGCGGGGGGAGGGGGCGGGGAGGGGGAGGACAGAAAAGGGGTGGGCCGGGCTCTCCGCGGACGTTGCAGCCGTTAGGGCTATCTTCAGGGACACCCCACCCCTCACAGTCCCCCCGCCCCAAGCTCAAGGCACTAGAGCCACCCCACAGGGGCGAGTAGGGAGGGTTAGGGACTAGGATGAAATCTCCAAGAGCTCGTCTGACATCTCCCCTACAAGCACGGCCTCTCCACCTCAGCCCCAGTCAGGCCTCCCTCGGGAGTCGAGGGGTCCGGCCCGAAGTGCGTGCTGGCGCGTCCGTCAGGGCGGGCGAGCATCGGGGGGCCCCCGCCGCCTGTCCTACCCCCCCTACAGTCCCCAAAGTGCGCCCCCCGACCCCTGCGTCCCCCACCACACAGCCCCTCCAGGCCGGACCCTGCGGCTCCTCCCCGCCCCCAGTGGCGCTGGCCGCCCCCTGCCCCAGTTCTGCCCCGGGACTCCTGAGGGCCGAGGGACCAGGTGGTGGTAGGGGACCCGGGTCCGGAGGGTGGGGCGCTCAGGTGAGGGCAGCTCCGGGCCGACGCCGCCACCACACAAAGGACCAGGGGCTCCCGCCGCCATATTGAAAACTTTCCTCTTCACACGACAACTCGCAAGTCCCCCCACCCCCACCCATCACACACCCCCGCACCCCGGGGAAGAGGCGAGGACCAGCCAGCGAGCAGTGCGGGCCCAGAGCCCTGCCTCCGCGTCCGCGCCTCAGCCGGGCTCCGGGGGACTCCCCAGCGACCACCCCGGCGGCTGCCACCACTCCAGCCCGCACCGCTGCGGGGCCGTGCAGCTCACCAACCCCCGGAGCCGCCCCGAGTCGGCCCTCGGGCCACCCTGCCAGAGCCCGCAGTCCTCCCCGCCCGCATCCCACCCGGGACAAGCCCCCGCGCCTCCGTGCGCTCGCCGACAACTCCCACCCTCCCAGCAACCCCAAACTTGACTGGGCCCCGCGGGGCGACCGCTCCCCGCCCCCGCGCCTCGGGCCTCCCGGGCCGTGCGTCCTCGCTCCCTCCCCGCCCCCCACCCCAAAGCCGCGAGCAGGATCCGGGGTGCTGGCTGGCTGACTCACCGGCGGCGGCCGCACCTTACAGATCCCAGTCTGCTCGGCTATGGGCCGGATCTTGTGGATGAAAGCGAAGGGGTCCGCGAACTCTTCCCAGCTGGGCTCGAAGACCGGACACTCGGGGGGAGGCAGAAACTCACCCAGCGGGCCCGGGCTCCCGAGGGGCAGAGCCGGGCGCGGGGCTGGGAGCAGCGCGGTGGCCGGCTCCATCACCGCGACGTGGGCAGGGGCGAGCACAGGGCAGCCTCCGCAACCGCGGCAGCGAGCTCCGCTCCGTCCGAAACCCGTGCACAGGGACAGCTCTCGGGCGACAAGTCCGACTTCTACTAGCAACGGCAGCACCTAGGGCTCTTTCAGCCTTCCTCCGACGACGTCTTGCCGCTACCCCACGCCGTGCGCCTCCGCCGACACGGCGAGGAAAAAAGTCCCCACTGCTACCCCGAGCCAGGTCTCGCCCCGCCCCCGAAGCGGGAGGGGCAGGGGCCTTCCGCCTGGGATGGGTATTTTATCTTTAATGGTTCCGTTGACCACTGAAGTTTCAGAATTCTTGCTCTCAAGAAGTTAACAGTCTAGTGGAGGGAACAGATCTATACTCGATCGTTCAATCACGTCATACACTTTGCCACGAAGGATTTACATAGTAAAACCCGAGAGGCACAGTATTGGAATTGATGGATTAGCCGGGTAGAGAAAACAGCTCAAGCACAAGACAGCAAGGACAGTTGCAAGGAGTAATAATGAGGACAGTAATAACTCGTCGAGCCCTTGCTTATCCTAGATCCTGTACTAAATCCAAGTGCTTTGCGGGACTGTTAATCTGTGAGGTGCTTAAGCATTTGTCCAAATCCAGTAGTTCAGACTATTTATTGGAAGGGGTGGATAGCTGCACAGAAGTCTACAGATACATGACAACGTTAGATCTGAGTGATTTTGAAATTATCCAGTCAAGGAATGACTCGGCCTAAATAAAGTCAACAGCTATTGATTGAAAAGAAAGGATGAGCCTAGCCAGGTGTGGTGGCACACGCCTTTAGTCCCAGCCACTCTGGAGACAGAGGCAGGTGGATCGCTGTGAGTTCGAGGCCAGCCTGGTCAACAAAGTGAGTCCAGGACAGCCAAGGCTACACAGAGAAACCCTGTCTTGGGGGGGGGGGGGAATGGAAGGGTGAAATTGTAGGAAATAAAAGACTACGAAGGTCATAGGACACCCTATTAAAGGCCTGCACCCTGCCTGAGTAGATGGTAAAGAACTTACATTGCTGGAACAAATGTCCAGATAATGCTATGCACAAGACATTCGAGGGAAGATGTGTTCATGACTGAACAGGTTGAGGCTGAGATGGCTCTAGTGTACACAGCAGATTCCCAACAGGCTATAAGGCACAGCTCTGAAGGAAAGAGATCAGAACTGGAGCTATAAGGAAGCAATGGAAGTTCTGCAAGGTTAACTAGGACATACAAAGATGGTGAACAGACCCCAGGAAAAGTCAGAAGAAGGTCATGAACGGAACCTTGTGGAAGGACTGTTTGCCACTGTCTCTGTAGTGGGTCCAGAGCTCTCCTAGCCTCAAGGTTTAGAGTTTTGGTGGTGGTGGTGGTGGTGGTGGTTTTTCAAGGCAAGATTTCTCTGTGTAGTCCTAGCTATCCTGGAATTCCCTCTGTAGACCAGACTGGCCTCAAACTCAGAGAGATCTGCCTGCCCCTGGCTCCCAAGTGCTAGGATTAAAGATGTGCACCACCACACCCAGCCTGGGGTTTAGTTTTTAATAGGACTCATGTAGCCGAGGCTGGCCTGGAACTCTCTTTGTAGCCAAAGATGACTTTGATTTCCTGATCCTCCTGCCTTTACCTCTTAGGTGCTTGGATTACAGATAGATCCGACTATGCTTCCTCAATTTAAAAAAGGAAGCAGCTAGGTGTGGTGGTTCAGGCCTTTAATCCCAACACTTGGGAGGCTCAAGCCAGCCTGGTCTACACAGCATTCCAGGCCAGCCAGATCTACAAGATGAGTTCCTTCATCAAAAAACAGGGAGCATGGAAAGATGGCTCAGCTCGCTAAGGACGTTTTTGCTTCCGTCTTAGAGGACATAAATCGAATGTCCAGATCCAGTGTCCATCCGCTCACAACTGCCTCTTCCCTCCAGCTTCAGGGCATCTGACCTCTTCTGGCCTCTACAGGCCACACATGCATGCACACACACAAATTTTGAAATATTTTTAAAATATAAAAAAATACAAAACACGGGCTAGAGAGATGGCTCAGTGATTAAGAGCGCTTGCCTGCTCTTCCAGAGGTCCTGAGTTCAATTCCCAGCAACCACATGGTGGCTCAAAACCGTCTATATAATGTGATCTGATGCCCTCTTCTGCAGATAAAGCACTCATATACAATAAATACTTTTTTAAAAATACAAAACACATTTTTCCATAAGCGGGGAGCCTCATTCTTTAATAAACTCCCCAGAGATGCCTGGCCTCTGAACAGTTCAGCAATTCCTACAAAAGTTATCCTTTTCTTAGCTCCCCAGGGCTTTGGAGCCTAAATAAGCCTTTTTTTTGTTTTGTTTTGTTTTGGTTTTTTTGTTCCTGCCTGCAGATAAGATGGAACCAGAAGAAGCAGGGAGCAATCTATTCAAAAATCGTTGTAAGATAAAATGATACACCAGGTTATACGGTCATAGGGAGACCTAGGTAAGAGGTATTGAAGAATATGGAGTTTTTGTTTTGTTTGGTTTGTGTTTGTTTTGAATCGTTTCACGGACTAGCCTGAAACTCACTCACATAGACCAGGCTGCCTTCAAACTTGGAGGTGCTAGGATTAAAGGCATAGGTCACATCATCCAGCTTGATTTTTTTTTTTTCATGATCATATATTGAGGAGAGGGAAAAATCCAGACAGGATTGTATGCTTGTAACCAAAGCTGGCCCGGAGTTCTCAGTGTAGCCCAGTCTGACCCCATTCCCAAAGGATGAGATTTCAGATGACCCATCATGTTGACTGAGCGAAATCTTTTATTGTTGCTCATGGCACTTGGTGGCACACAATCATGTGTGTCTGAGGGTCTTCCTGGAGCTGATATCCTGTCATGTTCTCTGCCTTGGGAAAGCGCAGGGCTTCCACCCTTGACGTTGGCATCCTACAAACCAAGTAGGTTATAACTTTAAGACTTCTGGGTACACATGAATTGTGGGTATATAACTGGATGAGACGAGTTTAGGAAAAATCTCAGTTGTCATCTATGGGCTAGGTATCTCTCTCTCCCAACTTTCAAGGTCTACTAGTCCTGCCTCCTCTATTTCCGGTAGGGTCCCTAAATGATGAGCTACCACTGCTCTCAGATCAAGCAGCAGCTGTTTGTTTGGCTCCTCACCGACCCAAAGAGACGAGGGAGGCAGCAGTTGCCAAGCTAGGGCCCAAGAGGGCTCTCCACTAAAGCAACAGCTCCCCCCGCCCCACAGAAGACGTTTCCCCTTGCCCTTTATGATGTGTGTTTACATGGGCGGAGGGATCCATCTCCAGCTGACAGCCACACCGCGGCCGGCTCTTCTTTTTTTAAAGAGCCTAGCCACAGGCGATGATTGGCCGCGGCCCGAGCCGCATCAGCCTCCGGGGGCGGGGCCCGGTCCGCATTGTCTAGTGTAGGGCCGGCTGGACGCCCCAGAGGCCGGACCTGTGTAACCCCGGCTTGAAGGTGCTAGGTCTCCGGTCCCAGTGGGCTAGGAGCAACTACTGGGCGGAGCCACGGCGCCAGGTTCTCGGGGGAAAGCGGGGAGGATGCAGCCCCGGCGGCCGGAGTAGAACCGAGCCCGCTCCAAGTGCCACGTCTCCAGGAACCCCCCCTCCTTACTCTTGGACAACACTCCGCCTCCGCCCCGGACTCCGTCCCCCAAACCACCCCATGAGTGCTGGAGAGCCTTTAGATACATCTCTAGGGATCGATGTCTTCACCTGGATCACTCCAGCGGTCAGATCTCAAGCTACCCCCCCACCCCGGAGGCGGAGTCCCAACCCCGGCCTGCACCCCAAGAGTGCAGCCTGTGCCCTAAATCTGCCTGCTGGTCCGAGAGGCGCTGGCCTTCTTCCGGTCGCCGTGCTGGGGAGACTAGGGTTCCAAACGCAAAGAGGGACTTTCCTTTCGCTCTCAGTCGCTCCCAACCCCCACCCCTTGTTCGGGGTCTGTGCCACGGATGAGGGGGGCAGGCCTGGCTCCCCAGCTGCTCGGGAGGGGGCGGTGGCCGGCGCAGCACGTAGCGCACGTGTTGGTTCCGCTCCCCACCCCCTCGGCGCCGCTGCCGCCTCGACGGGGCTCCGGTGTCGTCCGTGCACCTCTCTTCCGCCCTGGCCTCACTTAAGTGCACCCTCACGGTCTACCACCACCAGTATTGTCCTGTCCCCCTCTCCTGTTTTCCCAAGTATCCGCGATGCACCGTCTCAGTTCCCCATCTCCAGTTTAGTGACATCTGATCAGCACCTTTCGTGCTCTGGAATATTTGGTGTCCCCTGGGGCAACCATGGGGGTGTCCCCTTTCCCTTACTTTAGTGTCTTTCCACAACGTCTTGTTGCTGCTCTTTATTGATGGTTTATTGCTCCGCAAGTTTCTCACCTTAGTTCTTGCTACCTCCTCGGCACGTGCCCCACCCCTAGCTAGGTAAGCCGCTAGAGGGAAGGAGTAAAGTCAGTACCAGGCACGTGGGAGCTGCACCACAAATATTTGTTCAAAGGGAGGAGCGATGGCCTTGAGTTTCTGTGGCTCCATTTGTCTGAGGGTGAAGCTTTGGCCTGGACACGGAGAAGGATCTTCTTGTCCACCGGAAGGAGTCTCACAATAACTCGGTGGAGGAGTCTTGAGACAGCCCGGGCAGTGGGTGAATACAGTGAGATAAAGCATCCGCCCCATCCCCTGCCCTCCTCCTCAGCTGCAAGGCCTTCTCTGTGGGATATCTGTACTCTTGGTCCCCACTTACAGCTGACACCATGATAAAGGGTCTCATTATGGACTCTGTCCTTGGAAAGCTGGTCTGGTCTTGCGACTTTTAGCTAAATACCACTGCCTCATCCCGAGAGAGAGAGAGAGAGAGAGAGAGAGAGAGAGAGAGAGAGAGAGAGAGAGAGAGAGAGAGAGAGAGAGAGAGAGGAGCTCTCCCAGACCAGCACTCCTCACCACGCCTAGAATCTCTGCTGACTCAGCTGAACTGAAAGCCAGAAAACTTACACCTTCGGTGTACATGGGTGTGAGGCCCAAAGAACTAGACCCCTGTGTGGATCAGACACTATCAAGTGGAATGTTCCCACGGTGGCGCTGGCCCTACCCACAGGGGCTGGGAGGGGCGAAGTAACCCGCACCAAGGCTTGGGCTTCAGGGCGTTTTTCTTCCCATTCCGGTTAAGCGACTTTAGAGGCCTGAGACTCTCAAGGAACAATATTTAATATTTCTATGTTTTGCTTTTGAGACAAGGTCCTGCTGTGCAGCTCAGCATGGCCTCAGATTCACAATGTAACCCGGACTGCCCTTAACTCACAGCCGTCCCGCTTCACCTCCCTTAGTTCTGGGCCAAAATGAGCAATAATCTTCTTTCATCTTCTTTCTTCATCTTTCTTATTTCTTTTTTGTTTTTTGTTTTTTGAGACAGGGTTTCTCTGTGTAGCCTTGGCTGTCCTGGGCTCACTTTGTAGACGAGGCTGGCCTCTAACTCACAATGATTCTCCTGCCTCTGCCTCCCGAGTGCTGGGATTACATTCATGCTCTGGGCTCTGGACTTGCCCTGTAGACCAGGCTGGCCTCAGACATCCACCTGCTTCTGCCTCCTTGAGTGCTGGGATTGCAGGTGCGTGCCACCCCGCTCTTCTCCAAGGCGCAATCTTGAGCTCCTGAAGAGAGGATAGTCATTCCCTGTTGATCCACTAGCGCTCCTAACTCAGGTCTCTGCACTGAGAGTCATCTCTCAGCATGTCCTCCTGTTCCTGAGATAGCTCAAATGTTTCAAAATCTCTGTATCTCGGATGAAACATGCTGGAACTTTCCAGAGCATAACCACATCTACCATATCTGTTTGAAATTCCCCATCCAACTAAACCATACTGTATGCCCAGCTTATAAACAACTGATGTATTAAAACAAAGAAAGAAAGAAAGCCGAATGTGGTGGCACACGCCTTTAATCCCAGCACTCAGGAGGCAGAGGCAGGTGGATTGCTGTGAGTTCAGGGCCAGCCTGGTCTACAGAGCGAGTCCAGAACAACCAAGGCTACACAGACCCTGTCTCGAAAAACCAAAAAGGAAAAAAAAAGGGAGAGAAAGATGCAATATTGCCCTAATGTAGGTCAGGGCCACTAGGCCACTACTGGACACACCAATCCCCCTATGAGGTAGGTGGTTTTGCTATCATTGTTTGTCAGATGGAGAGACTGAGACTCAGAGTAATTGGCCAAGATCACGCTGGTAATAACAGCTGTGTGAGGGTGAGAGTGGACGTCTCGACACCTGCCTTTGATCTGCCCCAAACTCCAGCCTGGCTGCTGACAGTGTCTATCAGACATGGGACCAGATGCGTCTTCCCCTTCTGACTGTGTCCCTAGCTTCCTTCCAGACTGCGGTATCCACAACCTATGACAGCCATCTCTCGGGTTGTGTTGACAGAGTAACAAAAGTTTCACATCATATCCTTACATAGTGATCCATCTAATATGTTGAGTCGTTTTGTTTGTGTTTTTTTCAGGGACAGGAGTTCTCTGTGTAGCCATGGCTGTCCTGGACTCACTCTGTAGACTGGGCTGGCCTCAGACTCCTGGCTTGCTGGTTGAACTGTTTAAAGTTGATTTTTTGCAACCCATAATGGACTATATTTGAAAATAGACTGCTCTAAGACTTTTTTTCCCCAACAGTTTTGGCAGATTTCAGAAAGATGTACAAAGGTACAGAGAGACGAGCAAGTAAAGGTGCTGTTAGGCCTCCAAGCAAAGCCAAGGAGAGAGGCCTTGGGGAAAAAGCCCTGCTAACACTCTGATCTTAGCACGAAGCTTCCAGAATTGTCAATAAATGAGTATTGTTTAAACCAATTCTTTAAAGTTGGTCTCTGTCAATATATAGATATAGTTATATGATATAAATGTATGTGTATGATATGGCTACCTAGCCACATAGCTTACTGGTTTTCTCCCTCTAGAGAGCCCTTAGGAATTACCAATAGCAAATCTTCCTCAAAAGCCTGATTGATTAATCTTTAATTTCAGACACTGCCCCCCTCCCCCAAGTCTCCTCTCTGTCTACATGGTATAGAAAACCAGTACTTACGCCGTGGCGCTTCTGCTCCCATTTTGCTGTTTATTATTCATTTCTCTGCGTTCTTCTACTCGCTCTCCTCCCACCTCTGTTCACAGCCCATCAAACCTGGGGGCCACTTTGTGTTCCATCTCTTTTTATGTTTTGGTTTTGGTGGTTTTGGTTTTTTGTTGTTTTGTTTTGTTTTGTTTTGTTTTGTTCTGTTCTGTTTTTTGAGACGGTTTTCTCTTTGTAGCCTTGGCCATCCTGGACTTGCTTTGTAGACCAGACTGGCCTCAAATTCACAGTGATCCACCAGCCTCTGCCTCCCAAATGCTGGAATTAAATGCCTGTGTCACCCCCCACACCCCCACCCCCACACCTCCCACTCCCCCACTACCCCGGCTTGCTTTGGTTTGGTTTGTTTGTTTGGTTGGTTGGTTTTTTTTTTTTTTTTTTTTTTTGAGACATTGTTTCTTCGCTGTCCTGGAACTTGCTCAGTAGAACAGGCTGGCCTCCCCAGTGTCAGGAATACAGATATGAGCCACCCTCTACCTGACCCCTTCCCCAACCCCTGGCTATGTTCCATCTCTTTTTTGTTTTGTTTTGTTTTGTTTTTGTTTTTCGAGATAGGGTCTTTCTGTGTAGCCTTAGCTGTCCTGGACTCACTTTGTATTTGTAGACCAGGCTGGCCTCGAACTCACAGCGATCCACCTGCCTCTGCCTCTGCCTCCTGAGTGCTGGGATTAAAGGTGTGTGCCACCGCCGCCCGGTGTGTTCCATCTCTTAACACCTTATGTAAAATAAGTGCCAGGCATAAGGCCAAGTTGTATGTAAGTTCTTCCAGTTTTTGTTTTGTCTGGGGTTTTTGAGACAAGCTGTCATCATACCCTAGGCTGACCTTGAACTCACTATGTAGTCAAGGGTAACCTTGACTTCTTTTTTTTTTTTTTAAGTTTTTTCGAGACAGGGTCTCTCTGTGTAGCCTCGGCTGTCCTGGACCCGCTTTGTAGACCAGGCTGGCCTGAAACTCACAGCGATCCGCCTGTCTCTGCCTCCTGAGTGCCTTCGAGGCCAGCCTGGTCTACAAAGCCAGTCCAGGACAGCCAAAGCTACACAGAGAAACCCTGTCTCCAAAAGCAAAACAAAAAACAAAAAACAACTCAAAGAACCCCTGAGCCACAATCTTAGGACGTGAGATCTGAAGGCAGGCCTATCAGGAGTTCAAGTATTTATTTATTTATTTACATTTACATTTACTTATTTCTTTATTTTCTAGACAAGGTCTCACTATATAGCTCTGACCATCCTGGAACTCACTCTGTAGACCAGGCTGGCCTTGAACTCACAGATCCTCGGTCTCCCAAATGCTGGGATCAGAGGTATGCACTACTACTCCCAGCTCAAATATTTATTTTTATTTTATATATATGAGTGCTTTGCCTGAATGGATCTGTGTGCCTGGTGCTCATAAAGACCATTACAGCGCCTCGAACTGGAGGCACAGAAGGTTGTGGGCTGCCAATAAGTGTAAGGAGGCTGAAGCCAGCCTGAGTTACAAGGTAAAGTCACATCTGTCATGGGCTGCATGGGATCCTATCTTAAACAGCAAAAGAAGCCTTGGGTGCTTGAGAGTAGTCATCCGTCATCTTGGTAGAGGAGGAGCTGGGCTTCAGAAAGACTGAGTCATCTGGCCAAGGTCACATGAACAAGTTAAACAGAAGCAGATTCCATCTTACTTTGTCTGAGCATATTATCTGTATGCATGTGTGTTTAATTTATTATTTATTTATTTATTTGTCTTTTTTAATTTTTATTTTTTATTCCTGGTTTTTCAAGACAGGGTTCTTCTCTGTAGCCCTGGCTGTCCTGGAACTCGCTCTATAAACCAGGCTGGCCTCGAACTGAGGGATCGACCTGCCTCCGGAGTGCTGGGATTAAAGGTATGTGCCACCACCTTCCAATCCCATAATCTGCTTGTTTTCTTTAAATGGTTTTGGGGTTTTTTGTTTTTTGGATTTTTTTTTGTTTTTGTTTTTGTTTTGTTTTGTTTTTGAGACAGGGTTTCTCTGGGTAGCCTTGGCTGTCCTGGATTCACTTTGTAGACCAGGCTGGCCTCGAACTCACAGCGATCCGCCTGCCTCTGCCTCCCGAGTGCTGGGATTAAAGGCGTGCGCCACCATGCCTGGCTCCATAATCTGTGTGTTTTATGTGTCCTATATCTACAGCCCTTCTCTGGCTCCTGCCACTGCTGTTCCCTCAGCATCTACCATGGCATATCTTGATGAGCAAACAGACGACTGCCCACTGTCAGGATTCTCCCATAACCCATGAGCTAATAAAGACTTGTTGACCCTGCTTCTCTGAGCCAGAGCTCTGCAAAATGCTGTGCATGCAAAGACTCTGCCTTTCTGGAGCTTATCACTCTAGGCTAATGGGCAGTGACAGACAGCAAACAGAACAAATAAGATCATTTCTGGTAGCAACAAATGCTAGGAAAATAAAGTAGACCATCCAATAGGCAGGGGAAGAACAGAAGTGGTGGCACTGAGTGGCACTGGGCTTCACTGGGCAGTGACTCCGGGCAACAGAGAGAACACTGCCTTGGGTTCAGGGGTAGGGAAGCAGCAGCTATGGGCTAAGTCTACAGAGGAGTGTTTTAAAAGAACACGTTTGCTGAGCACGATGGTGCACACCTGGTCTACAGAGTGAGTTCCAGGAGATCCAAGACAACACAGAGAAAACTGGTCTCAGAAAAACAAAAACAAAACAAACAGCCGGGCCTGGTGGTGCAGGCCTTTAATCCCAGCACTAGGGAGGCAGAGGCAGGCGGATCGCTGTGAGTTTGAGGCCAGCCTGGTCTACAAAGTGAGTCCAGGACAGCCAAGGCTACAGAGAAACCTTGTCTTGAAGAAACAAACAAACAAACAAACAAAACAGCAAAACTAAAATGTAGTAGGGTGACATATACCTGTAATCCTAGCCCTCAGGAGTCCAAGGTAGGAATATCATGTCTAAAAAAAGAAAAGAAAAGAAGCAAGCCTTTTTTCTTTTCATTTAATTTTTCTTCTTCTTTTTTTGTTTGTTTGTTTACACTTGCTTATCTTGCGGGCACCACGGGCTGGAGAGAAAGAGAGAGGCAATGCAGGAAGGACCCACAAGGCACTGCCGAAGCAAAGAACTTAAATAGGTCACTTGGGGGTGAGGGGTGTAATGCACACACACACACACACACACACACACACACACACACACACACACACACACACACACATCTGGGGTTAGCCAGAGAGCATGTAGAAGAAGATAAGAAAGTTTTAGGACCAGGAGCATTGATGTATTAGGAAAAGAATGAGCCAGGGGAGAAAGCTGAGGAATGGTCAATGGGGAAGCCCGGTGTCAGAGAGGAACCAGCTCCAGGTGTAGTCAAAACTGCAGACATGAGGAGAAAGAATACAAAGTTGGCTAAAGTTCACACTGTCAAGAACCTGCAGTGTAGAATTTCAGAGAAGTGGAACAGAACTTGAAACATGAGCTCATGGGAAGTGTTTTCCTTTTTGACTTTCCTTCCACAGGAAGATAACAGACCTGCTTTTCCATGATGATGAAGGCCCAGGAGAGAGGGAGAAGAGATCATGCAAAGGGAAAGGAGGAAGGCAGGGGTGACACACTCAGAAGGTGGGAGGGAGTGGGAGGCCAGTGAAAGGATCAGGAGGGAGGGAGGTGGACAGAGATGTAGGGGAGCGGTACCTGATGGGGTGCGGTGGTTCTCTGCCTCTCTTCCCTCTGTTCAAAGAGAGAGAACAGCTGCTTTGGTCTTTAGGTCAAATACTCATTTCTAGTGAGGATGATGAAGCACACACTCAACACATGTAAGGCCTGTGCGTGTGGCCCTCTGATGCTATGAGTGGGGGGCTGGGACATAATGGCAGCATCACAGAGGGAGCTGAGCTCAGTGCTCAGGCCACTGTCCCTGACTCCTAAAGTGACTCTCTCTCATTCCAGTTCCTCTTATTCTGTCCTGCCTTTTCCAGAAGACTGTTGACCTGAGACAACTGCATAAGAATGGAATTCCTTGCTGCTTAACAATGTCACAAGCAGGACAGAAGGGCACTGAGCTAAGTTTATTGTGCTGAGGTCTTTTAACTGTGATTATATAGCCTTTTCACTAAGGTACTTGTTGAAGTGTTTGTGGTTGAGAGAAGTCTGGGTCCTTTGGGTATCTTACCTACATAGAAGTGAACCACCCTTGTGACAAAATGCCTTTATTTAAGGAAAACAGATAAGAAAAGTCTTATCTTACTTTAAGTATTTTCAAAAATAGGGGAGATATGCACACTAATGCCTATCACAATACTGAGGAATGGCCCGGTAATGGTGGCACTCACCTTTAATCCCAGCACTGGGGAGGCAGAGGCAGGCAGATCTTCATGAGTTCAAGGCCATTCTGGTCTACAAAGTGAGTCTAGGACAGCCAGGGCTATTACAGAGAAACCCTGTCTTGAAAAAGAAAAAGAAAAAGATGTTGTTAGTTCAAGACCAGCCTGGACTACATAGTGAGTTTCAGGGCAGCCAGAGCTATATAATGAGAGATCTTGTCTCAATAAAATAAAATAAATAAATAAATGAAAATGGAAACTCCACTAAAATGGGAGACGTCCCCAGGAGGGAAGAAGCCTGGAGAGCACTGTGGCCTCTGGAGCACAGAAATCACCTGACTACAGTTTCTGTTTTGTGTCCTGCATATGCAGGGCAAGAATTGAACTCAAGTGACAAGGCATATAGAACCCTTCTGATGGTTTAAGGCAATCAAAAGAGACACTGAAGAATAGGGCTGGATGCAGGCACTTTGGAGCCTGAGCTGGCCTGTTCCAATAACCAGCACTCACTTAGCTTACTCTAAGACAGCAGAATCCTTTTCTCATTGAGGCCTATAAGTACAAGCAAAGAAAAGGATATATTAAAAGTATCTTTTTTTTTTTTTTTTTTTTTTTTTTGGTTTTTCAAGACAGGGTTTCTCTGTGAAAAGTATCTTTGAGGCAGGCAGTAGTGCACACTTTTGATCCCAGTGCTCAGGAGGCAGAGACAGGTAGATAGCTGAGTTCAAAGCTAGTCTAGTCTACAGAGCAAGTTCCAGGACATCCAGGTCTACACAGAGAAACCCTGTCTTGAAAAACAAACAGAAAAGAATATATTTAATCTTAAAAGACAAGAAACATACCAATTTGACATAGGCCTGACTTCAATTTCAGCTATTTACTTATTTGGTTTTTTGAGACAGGGTCTTTTATAGCCTAGGCTGGCTTCAAACTCACTCCATAACCAAGGACACATGGAACCCCTGATCATCCTGCCTTCCCCTCCCAAGTGATAAGATTTCAGGCATGTGCCGCCATGCCTGTCAGCTTCAGCTATTTTAATAATTTGACTTTTTAAAAATTGTTATTTGGTTTTTTGGCTTTTCTTTTTAAAGATTTATTTATTTATTATGTATACAGTGCTCTGCCTGCATGACAGAAAGCATTAGATCATGTTATAAATAGTTGTGGGCCACCATGTAGTTGCTGGGAATTGAACTCAGGACCTCTGGAAGAGCAGTCAGTGCTAGTAACCTTTGAGTCATCTCTCCAGCCCTTGGCTTTTTTTTTTTCAACACAAGGTCTTTATGTGTAGCTGTGGCTGTCCTAGAACTCATTCTGCAGATCAAGCTGGCCTTGAACTCAGAGATCTGCCTGCCTGTGCCACCACTACCTGGCTAATAGTTTGACTGCTTTGTTTTGTTTTGTTTTGTTTAAATGCATAGAGTACAGTTCCCATTTGTTTCCTGGTACAAACTGGCCATGCTAATATTGTCCCAGCTAGCCCTTATCATTCTGGTCAGGGGAAGCGTTGGGAGAGTTGAAACTCCAAACAAGTGTATGAAGAGAGGCAGCAAATGTCATCCCAGGCCAGGTGACCTTCCTTCTCTAGGTTGGGAACAAGGCTGTGTTCTGTCAGGTTCCTAGATCAGTGAATGTTCATGTAAGTTAACAATAACCTCAGGATGGGGGAAGACAGGGCAGGAAGGAGAGTGTTCTTCCAATGTACATATTGACCTCCTGCTGTAGGAACCATATCCCAGTGTGGACATGATGCGGTGCTCCATCATGCGGTGCTGCAAAGCCGCTGTGGCTTTCATCTTCCTGTGGTTCTTCATCACCCTGAGAGTCCCTGAGGATACTGACGATGTAAAACCTGTGGTGACTATACTTTGGGAAACTGGGAGTGCCCGGTGGGAACACTGAGGACAGGCAGGTTGCCCAAAGCACCTGGACTTTCCTTCTAACCCTTTCCCTCTGGGTGGAGCTGGGGCGTGGACCCACCCATTAGCCCATAAATTAGCTACATTTATTTGTCATGTTTCTCAAGGAAAGGGAGAAAACAAACAGGGTCAGAGACGGTGGATCTCTTGGACCATGGCCAGGCATTGTGCTGGACTCTCTAGAAGAGTGGGCCACTTCACCTCTTCCGCTAAAAAGGCTATGGGAAGCTGGGAGAAATAAAGGCTGCTGTTTTGTGACTTTTTTTTTTGTCTTTGTCAATGATCCAGGTGGTCAATGGTGGCAGCAAGAAGAACCCCAAATCACTAGAAGACTGGCAGACCATCTCCTCCATATATTTGGGGAAAATCCATCAGAGAAGAAAGAGTGAGTAGCCTGGGGAGGGCGGGGCGGAGAGGCACAGGACGAAGCGACTCACACGAGGGAGGAGGACTAGGGACGAAGAGAGCAGCAGGCAAGAAGGCAAAAGTGGGTCTAGGAACACTTGAGTCCGCCTGACCACTCCCTCCTCAGCCCCAGGGCGACGTTGACAAATCAGGTGTGAGGGGAAGGAAGGACACTTAAAGGTACTTGATTTAAATAGGTGGAATCAGGATGAAGGGATAGTTCAGTGTGAGGAACATTTGCTGTTCCTCCAGAGGACCTGTGTTCAGTTCCTAGCATGCCTCCCTCTCTCTGTGTCTCTCTGTCTCACACAAACACACACCTCACAGACATATGACATACACATCCTCATATGCACACACACACACACACACACACACACACACACACCCCACAGACATATGACATACACATCCTCATATGCACACACACACACACACACACACACACACACACACCCCACAGACATATGACATACACATCCTCATATGCACACACACACACACACCCCACAGACATATGACATACACATCCTCATATGCACACACACACACACACACACACACACACACACACACACCCCACAGACATATGACATACACATCCTCATATGCACACACACACACACACACACACACCCCACAGACATATGACATACACATCCTCATATGCACACACACACACACACACCCCACAGACATATGACATACACATCCTCATATGCACACACACACACACACACACACACACACACCCCACAGACATATGACATACACATCCTCATATGCACACACACACACACACACACACACACACACACCCCACAGACATATGACATACACATCCTCATATGCACACACACACACACACACACACACACACACCCCACAGACATATGACATACACATCCTCATATGCACACACACACACACACACACACCCCACAGACATATGACATACACATCCTCATATGCACACACACACACACACACCCCACAGACATATGACATACACATCCTCATATGCACACACACACACACACACCCCACAGACATATGACATACACATCCTCATATGCACACACACACACACACACACACACACACACACACCCCACAGACATATGACATACACATCCTCATATACACACACACACACACACACACACACACACACACACACCCCACAGACATATGACATACACATCCTCATATGCACACACACACACACACACACACACACACACCCCACAGACATATGACATACACATCCTCATATGCACACACACACACACACACACACACACACCCCACAGACATATGACATACACATCCTCATATGCACACACACACACACACACACACACACACACACACCCCACAGACATATGACATACACATCCTCATATGCACACACACACACACACACACACACACACACACCCCACAGACATATGACATACACATCCTCATATGCACACACACACACACACACACACACACCCCACAGACATATGACATACACATCCTCATATGCACACACACACACACACACACACACACACACACCCCACAGACATATGACATACACATCCTCATATGCACACACACACACACACACACACACACACACCCCACAGACATATGACATACACATCCTCATATGCACACACACACACACACACACACACACACCCCACAGACATATGACATACACATCCTCATATGCACACACACACACACACACACACCCCACAGACATATGACATACACATCCTCATATGCACACACACACACACACACCCCACAGACATATGACATACACATCCTCATATGCACACACACACACACACACACACACACACACACCCCACAGACATATGACATACACATCCTCATATGCACACACACACACACACACACACACACACACACACACCCCACAGACATATGACATACACATCCTCATATGCACACACACACACACACACACACACACACACACACACCCCACAGACATATGACATACACATCCTCATATGCACACACACACACACACACACACACACCCCACAGACATATGACATACACATCCTCATATGCACACACACACACACACACACACACACACACACACACACCCCACAGACATATGACATACACATCCTCATATGCACACACACACACACACACACACACACACACACACCCCACAGACATATGACATACACATCCTCATATGCACACACACACACACACACACACACACACACCCCACAGACATATGACATACACATCCTCATATGCACACACACACACACACACACACACACACACCCCACAGACATATGACATACACATCCTCATATGCACACACACACACACACACACACACCCCACAGACATATGACATACACATCCTCATATGCACACACACACACACACACACACACACACCCCACAGACATATGACATACACATCCTCATATGCACACACACACACACACACACACACACACACCCCACAGACATATGACATACACATCCTCATATGCACACACACACACACACACACACACACACACACCCCACAGACATATGACATACACATCCTCATATGCACACACACACACACACACACACCCCACAGACATATGACATACACATCCTCATATGCACACACACACACACACACCCCACAGACATATGACATACACATCCTCATATGCACACACACACACACACACACACACACACCCCACAGACATATGACATACACATCCTCATATGCACACACACACACACACACACACACACACACACCCCACAGACATATGACATACACATCCTCATATGCACACACACACACACACACACACACACACACCCCACAGACATATGACATACACATCCTCATATGCACACACACACACACACACACACACACACACACACACACCCCACAGACATATGACATACACATCCTCATATGCACACACACACACACACACACACACACACACACACACCCCACAGACATATGACATACACATCCTCATATGCACACACACACACACACACACACACACACACCCCACAGACATATGACATACACATCCTCATATGCACACACACACACACACACACACACACACACACACCCCACAGACATATGACATACACATCCTCATATGCACACACACACACACACACACACACACACACACACCCCACAGACATATGACATACACATCCTCATATGCACACACACACACACACACACACACACACACACACACCCCACAGACATATGACATACACATCCTCATATGCACACACACACACACACACACACACACACACACACCACAGACATATGACATACACATCCTCATATGCACACACACACACACACACACACACACACCCCACAGACATATGACATACACATCCTCATATGCACACACACACACACACACACACACACACACACACCCCACAGACATATGACATACACATCCTCATATGCACACACACACACACACACACACACACACACACACACCCCACAGACATATGACATACACATCCTCATATGCACACACACACACACACACACCCCGCAGACATATGACATACACATCCTCATATGCACACACACACACACACACACACACACACACACACCCCACAGACATATGACATACACATCCTCATATGCACACACACACACACACACACACACACACACACACACACACACAACCTGAGGGAGCCCAGGACAGCCAGGGCAAGAGAAACCTTGTCTCAAAAAGAAAAATTTTTTCCAACGTTACATTGTCTATATGCTCATCTGCAATCCTATACATGCTCACATTGAGTAAACACAGACCAGAACTCCCTTGCGTAACTTAGTATTTCACTTTGCAATTATGATTATACTGTAGGACTGGATGGTTATATGGCTTTTGGTTTGTGTGCTGGGGGTGGTTGGGGAATGGATGACCATGTGGCTTTTTGTATGGCGACTTTGAATCTGGGTCTTACTACGTAGAAAAGGTTGAATTCATAGAGATCCTCTGCCTCTGCCTCTGGAGTGCTGGGATTGAAGGCATGCACCATCATAGCATGCTTTTTATTTTAATTCTAATTAAGTGAATGCATGTGTCTCTGTCAGTGGGTATAATAGCAAGAGTACAAGTGCCCACAGGGGCTCGAAGAGGGTGTCAGCTTCCCTGGAGCTGAAGTTATAGGCAGTTGTAAGCCTACAAGGTAGGCAGTGGAACTGGACTTAGCTCCTCTGTAAGAGCAGCAGGAACTCTTCCCCCACCCCCCCACCCCCCGCCCCCACCCCCCAAGACAAGGTCTCTCTGTGTTAGCCTTGGCTGTCCTGGACTCACTTTGTAGACCAGGCTGGCCTCAAATTCACAGCGATCTGCCTGCCTCTGCCTCCCAAGTCCTGGGATTAAAGGCGTGCGCCACCACTCCCAGCTTTATATAGTGATTTTTGAGGTCCAGCCTGGGCTACATGAAAGCCTGTTCTAACAGTCGCTTCTCTCTGGTTGTAGCTTGAGTAGGCACTCTTAATCACTGGGCCATCTCTCCAGCCATAGTATTTTGTTGGTTTATGTGTGTATACTATACTATACATGTATGTATGTGTGTGGTATAGGGTTAGCTTATGTATGGATGCCTGGGAGCTGGGGTTGCAGGCAGTTGTGAGAAGCTGTCTTTATGAATTGAACTCCCGTCCTCTGCACTAGCATCAAGCTTTCTTAACTCCTGAGTCATCTCTCCAGCTCCATCAGCGTTTGTTTGTTTGTTTGTTTTGACAAATGGATAGGGTCTCGCTATGTAGCGTAGGCTGGCCTCTACTTCACTGTGTATCTTAAGCCGACTTTGAACTTGAGCTCTTTGGCCTCAGTGTCCTGGATGCTGGGATCCCAGGTATGTACCACCATGCCCGGCCACTATGAAGCTTTACAGCATTTAAATAAGAGGGAAGAGAGCCAGGCGTGGTGGCCCACGCCTTTAATCCCAGCACTTTGGAGGCAGAGGCAGGCGGATCTCTTGTGAGTTTGAAGCCAGCCTGGTCTACAAAGGGAGTCCAGGACAGCCAGGGCTGTTACACAAAGAAACCCTGTCTCGGGGGAAAATTTTTTAAAAAAGAGGCAAGAGAAATTAGTTGAAGTATTTAAAAGAAGAGCTGTGGCCAAGGTTGTCTACATGCATTCTTAGGTAGAGAAATTCAATGATTAAGCAAAATATAAAAAGTGAAAATAGTAAATCACTGGTGGGAAAAATAAAGTCAGTCTTTGTAAGAAAGGGCAATCACTGGATTAAGGAACGCTGGAGACAGGAGGGTCTTAGAGCCCAGAGCCCAAATCCTTTGGTTTTCTGGGTTTGAGAACTAAACTCAGCGATGAAAGGACTTGGCCAATACCACAGTCAGAAGTGGGAGAACTGGGGAAAATTCCTGGGCTCCTGGGCTGGGTAAATATAACAGTGTGGTTGGGTGCTCTCCCAGAGTGTGCATCTTAGCACCAGAGCAACCTGGTGAGGAAAGGATTAAGTCAGCTTATACCTGCAGATGGTAACCCATCACTCAGGGGAGTCAAGATAGGAACGTGCGGGAAGCAGGAGGCAAGAGCTGGCACAGAAGCCGCTGAGGGGTGCTGCTTACTGGTTTGCTTGGTTTGCTTTCTTCTGTACCCCAGGACCATGTGCCCAGGGGTGGCACTGCCTTCAGCAAGTTGAGCCCTCCCACATCAGTTATTAAACAAGAAAAGGTCCACAAGCCAGGCGTGGTGGCACACGGAAGCACTCGGGAGGCAGAGGCAGGTGGAACTTGTGAGTTGGAGGCCAGCCTGGTTTACAAAGTGAGTCCAGGACAGCCAAGGCTACGCAGAGAAACCCTGTCTCAAACAACAACAAAGACAAGGTCTTTTAGTGTAGGCCTTGCAGGCCTGGAACTCACTGTGTTGTCTAAGCTGACCCCAAACTGGCAACAGTTCTTCCTCAGCCTCCTAAGTGCTGAGATTGCAGGCATGTGCCAGCATGCCCGGCCTGCAACCAATGCTCTTAACTTAACTGCTGGCTGAACCATCTCTCCAGGCCCCTGAAGAACTCGGGTAATGTCATAACCATATGAGAAGTAGTTTTGCTTTATGATTCTAATCTTCTTAAACGGTCTCCTCACCACTGTACATTGACAATTGTCCCTATTTTACGTCTTCTTAGCATGGCTGACAGTGGGGATCACCTCAGAGTCCCGACAGGGTCAAGGTGGCCTCTTGGATACACTGGCCTCTCTGTACCAGGTCTCCTCCACAGCTGAACAGAAACAAATAACAGTGCTGATCCACCTGGCAGATTCTGATCCCGCCTGGCTCAGGAAAACTGTTCTCAACATTTCAAGCCTCTACAGGGCACAGATCTTGACAGGGCAATTGCTCCTGATCCATGCCCCATCTGAGGTCTACCCACCTGTGACTGCGGTCCAGAATGAGACCTCTCAGCAGCAGATGTACTCCAAGGAGAACGTGGCTCACGCCTTCCTCATGAGCTTCGCCACAAAGCTCTCCACTTATTTCCTGCTGATAGAGGACAATGTCTTTTGTGCCCCCAATTTTGTCAGCCACATTCACTGGAAGGTGACCAACAGGAATCCCAGCACATGGGTGCTCATGGAGTTCTCTAACATGGGCATCCTCGGCAAACTTCTCCATAGCAGGGACCTTCCACTCCTGGCCCGTTTCCTCCTCCTCTTCCACAAAGAGAGACCTCTCCCCTGGCTGATCCTTCATTTCCGCACCCTCCTGGCCCAGCAAGACCCAATCCTCTGCAGGCCGTTCCTCTTCTTCCACTGGCTGTCTCGTTTCCCTTCTGAGAACGAGATCTCGGCTGGCCAGGGAAAAGGTCCTTACGGTCCCAATACTCTCCCCGGAGTGGTTTTCACGGACATGAAGCTCTCTGGTGTTCACTCCCCACAGGAGGCCTACACACTGGATGAGTCATTCTTTTGGACCGACAACGTCAGGACGGGGAACCATTTGACGGTGATCTTGAGGCATCCAGCGAACCTGAGCAGGGTGCAAGTAAGAACAGGCTCCCTCATGGATGGAAAGCACATCCTAGAAAAAGGACAGGTAGAGCTAGGCTACCATCCCGAAGGAACAGCCCCAAACTGTACCATCTTTGGGCTGCTGGGCCGTCTCATGCAAGGGCAGCTGGACCAGATCGTTCTGAATAGCGATGGGTACGGTGTTAGCTGCGTGAAGCTGGCAGTGAATGCTAATCAGGCCAGTGGTCTCATGGTCAGACATATTTACCTCTGGGGGGAAATGCTGAAACAACAGAGAGCTGACCAGAGTTGATGGTGTGTCAGGGTACGAACAATTAAAAGCTTGATGCTATTTCACTCTAGCCAACATGAATGACGTTGGAGACATCCAGGGGGTAGGAGGCAGGAAAAGAAGGCACTGCTATTTTTTTTTCAGTGCCACCAAAGCATCAGGAAACAGTCTTCCCTTTTTCTACCCAAACAAGCCACTCTAATAGGATACTGTTATATGACTCTGACAAATGTGGCTTCGACCAATTTGGGGAAAGGCCTTGGTCTCTTTCAAAATCCTTACATTCCTGGGATGCTTGGATCTCCTCCAGTAAGGGGTGTGTGTGTGTGTTTTGCGTTCACAGAGGTGGGAGTGAGGAGTAGTTTAGTAAGAGGGTGAGTGTGGAAATCATGACAAACTTTGTTCTAATGCTTTGGACATGCTAAGCAAGCACTCTGCCACTGAGCCATTCCTAATCCCTGAGGAGTCCTCAAGACTGACCTAAGAAACTATAAGATGGGGCTGGAGAGATGGAACTCAGAGGTTAAGATTAAGAGCACTGGTTGTTCTTCCGGGAGCCCTGAGCTCAATTCCCAGCAACCACATGATGGCTCATATCCATCTATAATGAGATCTGGTGCCCTCTTCTGGCACGTGTAGGCAGAATACATAATAAATCTTAAAAAAACAAACAAACAAACAAACAATCAAACATCCCCCCACCCCCCCACCCCCCCACCAAAAAAAAAAAGGAAAAAAAAACCCCACAAGATAGTTCAGTGAGTGCCAGACGTGATGGGGCATGCCTTTAATCCCAGCACTCGGGAGGCAGAGGCAGGCAGGATCAGTGTGAGTTCTACAACTTGAGTCCAGGACAGCCAGGGCTACACAGAGAAAAGCTGCCTCAAAAAACCAGAAAAAAAAATCAAGAAAGAGATTCCTTAATCTTTCTTCCTTCCTTCCTTTCTTTTTCTGTGTAGCCTTGGCTGTTCTGGACTAGCTTTGTAGACCAGGTTGTCCTTGAACTCACAGAGATCCTCCTGCCCCTGCCTCTCAAGTGCTGGAATTACAGGTATGTGCCACTGTGCCTGGCTGGCTTTCTTTCTTTTTTCTTCTTTTTCTTCTTTTTCTTCTTTTTCTTCTTCTTCTTCTTCTTCTTCTTCTTCTTCTTCTTCTTCTTCTTCTTCTTCTTCTTCAGACAGGGTCTTTCTGTGTAGCCTTGGATATCCTGGACTCGATTCGTAGACCAGGCTGGCTTTGAACTCATAGCAACCCATCTGCTTCTGCCTCCCGAGGGCTGGGATTAAAGGCGTGCGCCTTCTCTCTTGTTTTAGACAAGCTCTCACTATGTAGCTCAGAAGGCTTCAAACTTGTCATCCTCCGTTTCTACCTCCTGGGTGCTGAGATTACAGAACTGTGCCACCATATCAACACTACTATATATATTGCCATAAATATCTAGATATAGATAGATAAATACATACATACATACATACATATATACATACATATGAGGGAAGTTACCTGGAAGTCACTAGCAACAGGATTGTGTGACCTCGATCCTGTCTGAGGCCAGGAAAGGTGAACGGTCACAAGGAGGCTCCTGTAGCTAAAGTAGACAGCTTTGGAGAAACTCACCACATTCTCCATGAAGCTACCAGGAGTGCCTTAGCCTTCCTCTGACCGTGACGCCCAGCCCTCTCCCTCTCCCTGTGACTAACCTTCTCAGTCCAGCAAACCAGAGACACCCAAACATCCTGACTCTATCACCCAACTGGTCCTCAGACATACCCTTCAGGGGACACTATCCAACTTTTCCTCACTTAGGCTGAGATCATATGTGACTGATATGGGGGCGAGGGGCAGGGGTTCAGGTATCCTTAGGGACCCTGGTCAATCTGAAAAGTAGGGCTTGGGGGGGCTACAGAATGAAAGTACAACTGCCCTGTCCCCCCACCCCCCAGCATCATGGCTTTGGGGGTCCCTGCAGGTCAGCCGAAGCAGCTCTCAGCCTCCTCGCTGACTTCTTTCTCCTTGTGCCGCCTGTGTCTTTATCAGAAGCAGGGGCTTCACATTTTTCGGAATTGCGTTTTCGAGGAATGGAGTTCACGTTTCATAGCTACTTTCTGCTGAGAAAGGCCACGGCCAGCAGTGAGACAGGCTCCGGGTGCCCAGCTGAAATTAGAGAGACCTTGAGAGCCCAAGACTCTTAGAGACTTGAGAGAAACCTGCACCGCTGCTGGGCGCCATACCTGAGACTCCAGGAACATCCCACTGTACCCAGCAGTAACCACGCCCTGTCCTCTTGCACAGACAAGGCCACAGGGCTGGAATCGTGTAGTCCAGCAGCTTCACATTTAAAGCAATCCTCCTGCTTCAGCTTCTCAAATGTTGAGACCGCAGGCATGCCCATCTCCCTCTTTAGAGTAGCATTATTTTATTTTGTTTTATTTTTGGTTTGTTTGGTTTTTTGTTTTTTCGAGACAAGGTTTCTCTGTGTATCCTTGGCTGTCCTAGACTCGCTTTGTAGACCAGGCTGGCCTCGAACTCACAGAGATCCACCTGCCTCTGCCTCCCAACTGCTGGGATTAAAGGCGTGTGCCACTACCACCCTGCTATTTTTGGGTTTTTCAAGACATGGTTTCTCTGTGTAAACTTGGCTGTCCTGGACTTTGTAGACCAGGCTGGTCTTGAACTCACAGTGATCTGCCTGCCTCCGCCTGCTGAATGCTGGGGTTAAAGGCATGTGCCACCACCACCCAGCTGTTTTATTTTATTTACTTATTTTGGGGTTTTCATGACAGGGTGTCTGTGTAACAGCCCTAGCTGTCCTGGACTGACTTTGCAGACTAGACAGGCCTCAAATTCACAGAGATCCGCCTGCCTCTCCCTCCCAAGTGCTGGGATTAAAGGCATGTGCCACCACCGCTTGGCTCACATTTTACTTTTTAAATAGAATTATTTTTAACGGTGTGTGTGGACACATGTAAACTGCTGCATTTCTATGGAGTAAACCAAGGAGGGGCTCTCAACACTACTAAACTGAGGTGCTAATGGGGCATGGGTCAGCTCCTCTCTGGCCACTGCAGCTCAATGGACAGTATAAAAGTTGTAGCATCCCCATATGCTGGGTTTAATTCCAGCCCTACTCACTAGCTGAAGATTTCGCTGGCAATGTTCTTTAACCTGAGTCAGTGTTCCCACTTGTAAAACAGGAGTTCCACCTACCAGGCAAGCTTGTCAGTGGAGAAAAGGAATCCTTACACAAAAGACAGACAGCCTCAGCAGCAATGGTGGCTCATACCTTTAATCCTAACATTCAGGAGGCAGAGTTTGAGGCCAGCCTGGTCTACAGACAGGGTTCCAGGTTAGCCAGGGCTACACACAGAGAAATTGTGTCTTGAAAAGAAAAAGCCAGGTGCGGAGGCACACATGTAATCCCAGCACTTGGGAGGCAGTGGTGGGAGGATCGCTGTGAGTTCAAATCCAGCCTGGTCTACAAAGCAAGTCCAGGACAGTCAAGGTTACACAGAGAAACCCTGTCTCTAAAAACAAAGAAAATCCAAACAAAATAAAATAAAAGACAGACAGACAGACAGTAGACACTCAGAGGGCATCAGCTTTCTAGTTCAGCCTTTAGTGTTCATCAGGCACCGCCCCTCCTTCCTGCAGGCTCTTGTTCCCACACAGAGCACACCCCGCCTTTGGCTGCCCCACACACCCTGCTCACTGGGTTTGCAGAGGGACTCTGAGACAGGCCCAGGCATGTGGGACGGTTCTATCATTGCTCCAGGTGAAAAGGGAGGGGCAGGCTTTCTCCAACCAAAAGGCCTCAGAGTAGGCTTCTCTCCCTTCTGGTTGGGCTACTTGAAGAAACCTGAGATTCGAGAAGCAAGCAATATTGTCACCGAGAGGGCTAAGAGATAGGACAGAGAAGCCAGACTTCCTGGATTTCCCACAAGCAACATCACCTTCCTTCCACCTGTGTGGGTGGAGATAGGCATCTGCTGGTAGGAGAAGGCAGGGTGGGGTGATTCGGTCTAGCTGTGGGAGACCACTGGGTCTAGCTGTGGGAGACCACTGGGTCTAGCTGTGGGAGACCACTGGGTCTAGCTGTGGGAGACCACTGGGTCTGGCGTGGGAGAGAGATGGCATCTTCATTGGGTTGCTGTGACAATCAAATGTGACTAATGTGTGAGGGCTCAGAATCGAAAAGCAAAACTACTTCTCACGGGGTCATGACATTCATTACCCAAGTTCTCCAGGGAGCTAGAAAGATGGCTCAGGCAGCAGTTAAGAGCACTGGCTGCTCTTCCAGAGGACCTTTCGTTGATTCCTGGCACGCACACGGTGGCTCACAACCATCTATTTCTTCAGTTCCGGGGGATCCAACTCTCTCTTTTGGCCTCTGCAGGCATTGCACATACATGGTACACAGACATGCATGCAGGCAAAACATCCAATACACATACAAATAAAGGTCAAACCGGGCATGGTGGCACATGCCTTTAATCCCAGCATTTGGGAGGCAGAGGCAGGCAGATCACTGAGTTTGAGGCCCTAGCCTGGTCTACAAAGCAGAGTTCAGGACAGGCAAGGCTACACAGAGAAACCCTGTCTTGAAACTGCCCCCCCGCAAAAAGATAAACTAGATTCAATCCTGTTTATGATTAACCCTTGATTTCTCAAGAGTTGGGCTATGTCGCACTGGTACCTTAATCACAAAGGCTTCTGTACTGCCTGTTCAGGAATAGGAACTGTGTCTTTGTTTCAAAGTTGTTTATAACCATCTTATAAACCCCACCTTTGTATCAAAAGGTTATATGACCACCTATGACTATCTTGTTGTGACCACGTTTCTGTGCCCACCTTGCAACCGTGTCTGTTTCAGGGGGCAATTAGGACTAAGCTAACCTATTATGCTTATGTTCGGCTCTGGTAACCCCACCTATTTTGCTTGCCAAATCCCCCATTTGCAAACCTTCTACCCCTGAGCTATAAAAGCCTTGAATACAACCAATGCTGACTTCTTGGCCTCCCCTCAGGGGGAAGACAACCCTTGCACACAAATAGAAGCTTGCTTTAATTTGGTCATGATAAGCCAGGCATGGTGGCCCACGCTTTTAATCCCAGCACTCAGGGAGGCTGAGGCAGGTGGATTTCTGTGAGTTCAAGATCAGCCTGATCTACAAAGCAAGTCTAGAACTGCCAAGATTGGTACATAGAGAAACCCTGCCTCAAAAGGCCTAAAAAGTAAAATAATAATTTGGTCATGAAGATTTGTATCAGTGGTCTTCTCCCATCTTTAGGATTAATGTTAACCACCTGTATCTTCCCTCTAGACCCCTCCTTGAGACCCTGGAACTTAGCCTACCTCCCCCATCACCTTCAGGTGTGGACTGTTCTGCGAACTGCATAGTCACCAGTCAGCAAACTGTGGCTGCCAGCTTCTCTTAGCCATAGGACCACGGACACGCGTCCGCATCAGAACACTGGGATACTTCACAAAACGGCTGGCCTCGTGAGGTGTCCAAATCACCATCTGTGTCAGACGCTGTGCTAAGCACTCTCCAGGGCTTTGCTCGGCACAGCTTAGTGCAACAAGCTCCGTTTACCTTATTTTACCTTTGAGGTTTATAATTGAGGCACGGAGTGGGCGAGGCCCTTGACGTGCTAGCACCACTATTGAGCTGTGCAGACTTGGACAGGCTCCCGGCAGAGCCCCAGCCTCCTTCCTGCTCAGCAACCACACTCTAGCTAGCTGCCTCCTGTCTTTCATGTTAGAGGCAGGGCAGGTCCTCAGTAGGCTGACGTTTTATCTAGATCCAGGTTCAGGCAGCAGCTGGGAAGGGTTGCCTCTGTGACCGTGGCTCAGACGGGGATGCACAGAGTCCCTCGTAAGGAGAACTCTTACTTCCTTGGCAACTCTCACACGATCCACAGGAATGATGATGGTACAAGAAGCAAATAGAGATCTGGGCATCTCCCTCCACAGCAGAATGCTTACCCAGCATGCACAAGAGCCTAGGTTCAATTCCAACATGGGGTTGGGGGCAAGATGCAGTCAACTACAGTATATTCAAAAGAGGTGGCAGGAATTTGAGTCTGTTCAAGTTCAAGTTCACTAACTTTAAGATGTTATAGAACTTTTGTTTTTTCCAGGCATGGTTTCTCTGTATAGCCCTAGCTGTCCTGGACTTTATTCGTAGACCAGGCTGGCCTTGAACTCACAGACCCATCTGCCTCTGCTTCTCCAGTGCTAGGATTAAAGGTGTGTGCCACCAGGCTTGGCTGAACTTTTTTTTTTTTAAGAGTTAAGGGGGCTGGAGAGATGGCTCAGAGGTTAAGAACATTGACTGCTCTTCAAAAGGCTGTGAGTTCAATTTCCAGCAACCACATGGTGGCTTACAACCATCTATAATGTGATCTTATGCCCTCTTCTGGCATGCAGGTGTACATGCAGGCAGAGCACTGTATACATACTTTTTAAAAAAAAAATAAAGAGTTAGAAACAGGGTCAGGCATGCTGGCACACACCTTTAATGCCAGCACTCGGGAGGCAGAGGCAGGCACATAGAGGCCAGCCTGGTCTACAAAGTAAGTCTAGGACAGCCAGGGCTACACAGAGAAACCCTGCCTCAAAAACAAAACAAGAAAACAAACTTGGAGCCAGGTGGTGGTGGTGGTGCATGTCTCTAATCCCAGCACAGGGAGACAGAGCAGGCAAATCTCTGAGTTCTAGGCCATCCTGATCTAAATAGGGAAAAACCCTGTCTCAAAAAACAAAACAAGCCGAGCATGGTGGCGCATGCCTGTAATCCCAGCACTTGGGAGGCAGAGGCAGGCAGATCGCTGTGAGTTCGAGGCCAGCCTGGTCTACAAAGTGAGTCCAGGACAGCCAAGGCTAACACAGAGAGACCTTGTCTCAAAAAAACCAAAAAAACAAAACAAAACAAAAAGCTGGAAGTGGTGGCGCATGCCTTTAATCCCAGCACTCGGGGAGGCCGAGGCAGGTGGATCTCTGTGAGTTGGAGGCCAGCCTGGTCTACAAAGTGAGTCCAGGACAGCCAACGATACCCAGTGGCTCCAGGGTAAAGCTGGGGACACCATGTAGTTCTCAAAAGCTGTCCAGCTTCAGGCTGGAGAAACAGTACAGTAGTTAAGATCAGCTGTTGCTCTTGCAGAGGACCCAAATCCGATGTTCTCTTCTGCTTGCTGAGGGCAGCCGGCACCTGGCATGCTTGTGGTCTGTGGCTACAAGCCCTCCCAGTGATTCTGCAGAGTTCTTATGGAGCATAGGGGGTTCATTTTGTTTTGGGTTTTTTAGGCTGGAGAATGAATTTTAAAGCTTGAGACAATCAAATCTTATCCTGTCACTCTGTGCTTTGTACCCTGGGAAGAGGAGGGAGCTAAGCAGCTTTCATCAAGTTCTTGGCAGCCTTCCCTAGAGACTAGGCTTCTCTGTCCGTGTCTAGTCTTCACCTCCTGTTGTCCTGTTGACTCATGGGTAACTGTGTGTGCACGGTCCGCAAGGATGGCCACAAGTCTATTGCTGTGTAGGGCTTGAGACAGCTGTGCCTACAATCTTAGCACTTAAGAGGATATCTTGAGACCAACCTGGGCTATAAAAAAAGAGAAAAGAAAAGAAAAATAAAGAAAGGGAGGGGAAAACTGTATCATCTCTCAGCAACTCTGACTTTTAGCTCACAGATAAAGTCAGTGAGGAGGGAAATAAGCAAATGAGACTCCAGGTCAGCAAAGCCACTGGCCGGGAGGTGACAGCAGCGCCACATGCTGTCCCCCTCTGCCACCTGTGCCTGGCTGGCTGGTTAGGCAGCACTCTGGCCTCAGTTGCCTCACTAACCAGGAGACATGCGGTTCCGTGGGCAGGTACGGCAGAAGGGCCGCCACTGTTTCCTGGTGCCCACTTCAAGGCAAGGACGGGTTTCTGGGCGCCAGCAGCTACGGAAAGGCTTTATGGGAGACTGGCGTACTTGAGTGTAGCTCCCCACCGTGCCAGCCTGTAATGGTGGGACTATACCCAGGACAGAGGTGTTTATCCCATACCTTTCTCACGACACTGCAATGTATTCAGTATTCACGTTTCTGACTTATTTCACACGCTGTGTTTTAAGCCTGGAAGCAGCAAACCTTTGGTCTGTTCTAAAGACCACCACCCAGGATCATGATCTAAATTACCCTAGACATGATCCCAACCACTGGTGTGCAATGGCGTTTACAGGGGTCCTGTCTCCAAACTGTCCATTAAGTGTTGGGTTCAGTTACTTTCCAGTTCCTTCCATACTTCACCCTGCCCAACTTGTAGAATCATGAGTGGAGAAAATTTGTGAATGTTGTTTTGCTTTGAGACAGTTTCCCTTGGGTAGCTCTGACGGTGCTGGAACTTGTTCTGGAGACTAGGCTGGCCTCGAACTCACAAACCTGCCTACTTCTGTCTCCTGAGTGCTGGGATTAAAGGCATTTGCCACCACCACCCGGACCAGGGTAGTTCATAACATTGCAAAAGATGAATGCGAGACCCCTGGGCCTTCTTCCTAATGACTGCTTGATTCCTTCTGCAGGCCCTCAGGGCCCAGTCTCTGCCCATCACCCAGAGAAGTGCTTGGGTCTCACTGCTGGTTGAGCGCCTGGGAATGGGGACAAAGTTGAGCCTGTATACAATGAATAGCCCCCTCTGGCCTACCTAAAAGCCTCTTCATGCTGGGGTGAGAAGCCGGGGCTCCGGGAGAGCAGGGGAGGGACGGAGGGTACTGAGCTGTGCTTTGTGTAGGTGGGCGTCCAGCCAGAGCTTGGGCGCACAGAGCAGGCTGTGTGGCCTGCAGCACACTGAAACCTCAGGGGGTACGGGGAGAAACACAAGCAGTGAGAGGCCTTGGCTAGGGGAAAATTGGAATAAGTAAGCATCAAGAATGAGTGTCTTCCAAAGAGCATAACTGGGAGAAGGAAGGAGAGTCGTGCAGAAGCACAAAGAAGTGATTTCACAGGATGGGAACAGAGGCTTATTACATGGAGGACGGTGACGGAAGAGCAAGTGCTTAACTACATAATAAAGGCCCCTTTCCTCCTTGTGGAGGGTCACAAGCACAGCGGCTGATAACGGCTGAACCACTCGAGGTATGTATGTGTTGTTGTTCATCTCATTTTCGTGAGCAGGAAACTGAGGTCCAGCAGCACGGCTAAGAACACAGTTAGGTGTGACTGGCAAAGCAAGGATTCAAATTTACGCATTCTGGCTTCAGAATCCGCAGTTTGTTTGTTTTTTCAAGACAGGGTCTCTCTGTGTAGCCTTGGCTGTCTTGTAGACCAGGCTGGCCTCGAACTCACAGCTATCAGCCTGCCTCAGCCTCCCGAGTGCTGGGATTAAAGGCGTGCGCCACCACGCCCCGGCTACAATCCGCACTCTTAATTACTAACAACGTGGCTGAAGTCCAACAAAATGGATCTCCACGCCGGCTCTCGTGCCTCTGCAGAGCCTAAAACAAAGCAAGTAGACATGGCTTGTGCTTGGGCTAGCAAGCGCGCTCCAAGGGGTACAGGTATGGTAGTGAGGAATATTCTCCCATGGGATACTCCTGGCTAGGATGGTCAGACAGACCAATTTTTTTTTCTGTCCCTTCTTTAGTTGCTACTGCAGGAAATCCTTTAAGAGCCCCACTGCTTTTCCGACAACCTGGAAGCAGCCACTCCCAGAAGAGCCAGCCTCACACCTCTAAGGGGCTTGCCTGAGGCAGGCAGACTTGATAAGGACAAAGCAGAGTCCAGACCAGCAAGAAGAGACGGGGTACTGGACTGAGACAGCTACAGCTCATACACTCTTATTGTTCAGGTTTTTCCTACTTGGGTCTGTGGATATTCCACAGAAACAGAGAGGTGTGTTCCAATGATGATCAAGCCCAAGTTCTTTCACTTATAAGCAAAGGAGGCATTACGTGTTGCGATGGTTAGAATGAAGACGGGCCCACACAGGCCCAAAGGGAGTGGCCCTATTAGGAAGTGTGGCCTTGTTGGAGTGCGTGCGACCTTATTGGTGGAAGTGGTCACTGGAGGCGGGCTTTAAGGGCTCATGATGCCCAAGCCACGCCCAGTGTTGCAGTCTTTTCCTGTTGTCTGCTGATCAGCCTGTAGAACTCTCAGCTCCTCCTCCAGCACCATGTCGGCCTGCGCACCACCACGCTTCCCACCATGATGATAGTAGACTAAACTTCTGAAACTGTAAGCCAGCCCCAGTTAAATGTTTTCCTTAATAAAACTTGCAATAGGGGCTGGAGAGGTGGCTCAGAGGTTGAGAGCACTTACTCCTCTATCAGAGGTCCTGAGTTCAATTCCTAGCAACCACATGGTGGCTCACAGCCCTCTATAATGTGATCTGACACCCTCTTCTGGCCTGGAGGTGTACATGCAAGTAGAGCGCTGTATACTTAATAAATAAATAAATAAATAAATAAATAAATAAATAAATCTTTAAAAAAAAAAAAAAGAGTGGCCAGAGTGTCTCTTCACAGCAATAGAAACCCTGACTAAGACACTTTTCCAGGGCTGGAGAGCTTGCTTAGTGGTTAAGAGCACTGACTGCTCTTCCAGAGGACACAGGTTCAAATCCCAGCACCCACACAGCAGCTCACAACTGTCTGTAACTCCATGATCTGACACCTTTACACAGACACACACATGCAGACAAAGCACCGATTCACAGACAACAACAATAAAATGTTTTTTGTTTTTTTTTTAAAAAAGGCACTTTCTCAGGTCTTAACCGTTCCATGTCAGGAGCAGGTTCTTCTCACAGCTGCTACAAAGCACTGTCTTTTTACGACCAAGGACCAGGGAGAGTGAGGAGGGAAAGGAACTCCAGCTTCCAGCTGGCTCCCTAACTTTGTTAGTCTTGCACATCTACAGCAGCAGGTGCTCCCACATCAGGGCAGCGAGAGCGCTCCAGGGACTTACCCAGAGATGTCTCAGCCTGAGGCTAAAGCCCAAAATGTTGTCACTTGCACAATGAGAGTGAGTCCTTGGGAAGCAAGGTGCCACCCGTGTTAATTACCACTCGGGTGTCAGTGGTCCCCATCTGTCTCGGGCCATAACTCAGCACTCTGGCATCTGTGTCAGGGCCCGTGCAGAGGCATATAAGTAAACCACCCACACGCAGTCCAAGGGGACTTTTTGCCAAGCCTGATGAACCCAGCTGACTCTTTGGATGTGGTGGAAAGAAGTGCTTTTGCACGGTGTCCTCAGACCCACCCCACTCCACCCCTTTCTCTCCCACACATTCGAGCATTAAAAATAAAACAAAACAATAACAACAAAGCCCACCTTACTCTGCCCTCAAATGTTTCCATGCTTTGGGAACCCTGTTTTCTTATTTCTTTTCTGTTTGGGGTTTTTAGTTTGGATTTTTGAGACAGTTTCTGCCTGTCCTGGACTCACTTTGTAGACCAGGCTGGCCTCGAACTCACAGAGATCCATCTGCTTCTACTGATTAAAGGCGTGCATCATGCTGCCTGTATAAATAATAAATAAATCTTAAAAGAAAAAAAAAAAAGGTGTGGGTTACCACACCTGAAAGAAAAATATTTAGAAGCATGGGATTTTGGCAGGGAGCTATGGAAGGTAATTTAGGAGATTATTATCTGCCCTGCCACAGGCTATTTTAAAATATAACAGGTGTCTGTGGGTTTTGGTTGTTTTTTTGTTTTTGTTTTTGTTTTTTGAGACAGAGTTTCTCTATGTAACCTTGACTGTTCTGGACTCACTTTGTAGACCAGGCTGGCCTCAAAATCACAGTGATCTGCCTACCTCTGCCTCCCAAGTGCTGGGATTAAAGGCATGCAAAACCACACTAGGCTATGTTTTTGTTGATTGAAAGCAGGTTAGAAAATACCACCATAGTAATTATAGCCTAATAATAAGCATTTATTAGGCCATACTTCTAAATTAACTACAACACAGGGTCTCCCTGTGTAACTCTGGCTGGCCTGGAACCCATAGAGATCTGCCTGCTCTGCCTCTTGAGTGCTGGGATGAAGATGCTGAGCCAACACACCCAGCTTTGCTCCTGCTTACTTTTTTTTAAAGATTTATTTATTTATTTATTTTATTTTTTGAGTGCTCTGTCTACATATACACCTGCAGGCCAGAAGAGGGCATCAGATCTCATTATAGATGGTTGTGAGCCACCATGTGGTTGCTGGGAATTGAACTCAGGACCTCTGGAGGAGCAGACAGTGCTCTTAACCTCTGAGCCATTTCTCCAGCCCCTCCTGCTTATTTTAAAGTGTGAGGAAACAGACTGAAGCCAGAGGCAGGATCAGAAGTCAGGGTCATCCTCTACCGCACAGAGATTCAAGTCCAACTTGGACTACATGACACCCTACCACAGAAAAGCCAATTCCCATTAGCCCAAAAAAGTAAATAAGGAGGTTATAAGGTTGTGGGGAATGTAGAAAGCCCCAGTACTGTAAGGTCCTGAGGGACTGTATATTGTTTGCACGGGTATGGCCCTGTCAAGGACCCTGGTCTCCCCAGGCTTGGTGGCGCACACCTTTAACCCCAGCACTCGGGAGGCAGAGGCAGGCGGATCGTCGTGAGTTCAAGGCCAGCCTGGTCTACAAAGTGAGTCCAGGACAGCAGCCAAGGCTACACAGAGAAACCCTGTCTAAAAAAAAAATAAAAAAATAAAAAAAAAATAAAAAAGGAAGGAAGAAAGAAAGAAAAGAAAAATTCTACTTGTTGGATTCTGTGCCTCTCTATAAAGCACTGATGGAGTTTTTGCATTTTAAAATGGCTGGTACCAGTGGGCTGTGAGGTCAACCTCTACTGCCCTTTGTTGGCCATGAGGAGGGAGGCTAGGTTAAAAATCAAAGCTTGATTTTTTCCCCTGCATTGACAATGAGCAGATCCTGTCCCAGAACCTAAGCTTTAGCAGTGTCATGATCGGGCTGGAGAGGTGGCTCAGAGGTTCTTCCAAATGTTCTGAGTTCAATTCCAGCAGCCACATGGTGGCTCACAACCATCTATGATGAGCTCGGGTGCCCTCTTCTGGCAGGCAGGTGTACATGCAGTACAGAACACTGTATACATAATAAATAAATAAATCTTTAAAAAAATAAAAATAAAGAAGTGTTCATGGTAACTGTAGAAGACTCGGCCTTTCGGGGGGCGGACTAGGAACGGGGAGTACCTGAAGTAAAGCAGGATATCCCAGGCTGAACCATCCTGGAACATCCTTGTCAGGATGGTCTAACAGCCAGGGAGGCCACTGCTATTCTTTCTCCCCGGTGGCCAAGGCCAGCCTACCCCTTAACTAAAGATGATAACTAAGGATACAGGCGAGATCCATTGGCTGGACCAAACCCCACATCACTTGTGACTCTAACTGTATCTGCAGGATTTGGGGGACCAGCGGAGTTAGTGGCACAAAACGGGAAGACACCAGGTGATACACCTAACTGGCTGTACCCATCCTTTTTCAGAACAGCCAACTCCTCTCTGACATGGTGACTCAAAACAGTTTGTAACTCCAGCTCCATGAGCTCGAAAGCCTGTGGTCTCCTCAGGCACCAGTATTCACATACATACATACCCACACACAGACAGACATATAATTAAAAATAATAAAAATCTTTTAAAAGTAAATTAAAATTAAAAATAAAAACACTAAACATAAATATATTATTTTTCTTTCTTTTCTTTTCGTTTTCTTTCTTTTTTTTGGGGGGGGGGGCTCTTCCAGGTAGGGTTTCTCTGTGTAGCTTTGGCTGTCCTAGACTCACTTTTGTAGACCAGGCTGGCCTAGAACTCATAGTGATCCACCTACCTCTGCCTCCTGAGTGCTGAGATTAAAGGCATGCGCCACCACACCCGGCTATAAATATATTTCATAATCAAGGTTGTTTCCCCTCCTAAACAAAATGGTCACTTCCAGCCAGAGCCACTGAGGGCAGCAAGCTCACCAGTTCCTAAGTGTCTTCCTTGGAGTAGCTAAATCTTTCCTTTGTGGGAACGGCAACAGCCTGTCTCCCAAGATGCTCCCCGATTTGCAATCTGACCTACAGAACAACTCCTTACACCAGCGAAGAACTGTTATCTATACAGGTAGGAGTTCATGCCTCCCATCCTGCTGCGGTCACATCCATGGCAGTGTGACAGCACAGAAGGCAGAGTCTGCTTTCTTTCTTTCTTTCTTTTTAAAAACATTTTTTTGGAGACAGGGTCTCTCTGTGTTAGCCTTGGCTGTCCTGGACTCACTTTGTAGACCAGGCTGCCCTCAAACTCCCAGTGATCCTCCTGCCTCTGCCTCCCGAGTGCTGGGATTAAAGGCGTGTGCCACCACCACCTGGCCAGAGTCTGCTTTCTAATGCTACCACTGCAATGTTTAATCTTTCCAGAGTCTTCCTCCTAGAGCAGAGGTTCCCAAGCCACAGGGTGGCATATCAGTTGTTTCTTGTTTCTTTTTGTTTTTTCCAGACAAGGTATCTCTAAGTAGCCTTGGCTGTCCTGGACTGACTTGTAGACCAGGCCGACCTTGAACTCATATATCTGCCTGCCTCTGCCTCCCAGAGTGCTGGGATTACAGGCATGTGCTACCACACCCAGCTGCATATCAGATTTTTACAGTCTGACTCAAAGGAGTAGCAAAATTACAGTTAGGAAACAGAAATGATATAATTTTATGGTTGGGGTCACCCCTACATGAAGAACTGTATTAAAAAATCACATTAGGAAGGTTAAGATTCACTGCTCTAGTTTGAGGCCAGCCTGGTGTACAAAGTGAGTCCAGGACAGCTAAGACAGCACAGAGAAACCCTGTCTTAGAAAACAAATTAAAACAACAACAACAAAAAACCCCAAGAATCACTGCTCTAGAGCAGAGCCCATAAACACTTAAGGTAAATCCTACGCCAGCACCCTAGGAACAGGGTGGGTAACAAGGTGGGGATTAAATGAATTTATTACAAGAGGGAGTGACAGTATTGACAGGTGCAGAACACAAGAAGCCGTCTGACTCCTATGCGCCCTGGTCTGACGAAGGCCTTTTTTGTATTTCCCAAATTGTTCTCTGCGCCAAGCACGTGATGCACGTGCGTAATCTCAGCACCTAGGAGGCTGCGGCAGGAGGATGTCAACTTCCTGCCTAGACTGAGCTACAGAGCAAGACACTGGGGGGGAGGGCGGCACTGCGGCTCAGATGGCGAGCATTTGTGAAGGAGGAAGCCACTCCTTTGGCGTCTGGCCTAAAGGCCTCACTTCTCCAACAGGTCAAGGGTTACCAGCTCTACTCTTTCCCTTTCTACTGCATGTGTGTCTCCTGGGATTTCTCTTAGTAACCGCACAGGTTATGTGCTAATCCTCTTCAACCTCAACTGGCCTTGAGGCCCGTGGGACTCCACTTTACAAACTGGATGTTGCACTTGGGCTTGACAGGAGCAATAGTAGCATGCATATCCATAGGCACTAAGTTTCCACATCGGAGGCTGGCAGGCCAAGTACTCTTCGTACTGATCAGAAAGTGCAGTGTGGGGTGTGGTGGCCCGCACCTTTAATCCCAGCACGGGAGGCAGAGGCAGGCTGATAGCCAGCCTGGTCTACGAAATGAGTCCAGGACGGCCAAGGCTACACAGAGAAACCCTGTCTTGAAAAACCAAAAAGAAGAAGAAGAAGAAGAAGAAGAAGAAGAAGAAGAAGAAGAAGAAGAAGAAGAAAGTACAAAAGTACAATGTGGCAGAGGCAGGCAGATCACTGTCTACAAAAGCTGGTCTACAGAGTGAGTCTAGGACAGCCAAGGCTACATAGAAAAACCCACTCTTAGCCGGGCGTGGTGGCGCACGCCTTTAATCCCAGCACTCGGGAGGCAGAGGCAGGTGGATCGCTGTGAGTTCGAGGCCAGCCTGGTCTACAAAGTGAGTCCAGGACAGCCAAGGCTACACAGAGAAACCCTGTCTCAAAAAACAAAACAAAAAAAAAGAAAAGAAAAGAAAAGAAAAACCCACTCTTGCCGGGCGTGGTAGTGCACACCTTTAATCCCAGCGCTCCTCAGGCAGAGGCAAGTGGATCCCTGTGAGTTCGAATTCAGCCTGGTCTACAAAGTGAGTTCAGGACAGCCAAGGCTATACAGAGAAACCCTGTCTCGAAAAATCAAAAAGGAAAAAAAGAAAAGAAAACCCACTCCTGAAAAAAAAAGGAAAGAAAAGAAGGAAGGAAGTGCAACACTCACTGATGTCTGACACAGAGCTGCTCACGGTGGGCCCTCTCAGCTGAAGCAGAGGTCTCCCCAGATGCAGGGTAGGGCACCAGAGTGATCTGAAACTCCATGAAGTCCGCATTGAGGGCACCATCAAACACAGGGACTTGGTGACGGAAGCCAGGATCTGGCTGATGACCTGCTGTAGGTCAAGCGCTCATGTCCAATCTGCAGTGACAGCCTCCATAGATGGTCTTGTCCGATAACGTCAGGTTCTGTTGGAGGTTAAATGTCCTTCTGCGTTCGGTGGGAGCCTGGCCTTTGTCCGGTACTCACCTGGGAATCCCCTGTCTGGCACGAAACCGGAAATGGACACTCCAGGGCAGAAAAGGGTGAAGCTCAGGGTCAGAGAAACCTGATCCAGGCCGCAATGAGGGCCCAGACCGACTCGGAGAAGTCGGTGGCTGCTTCGTGTGCAGCGGGTAATGGAGGCTTGCTTGGAGCTCCGAAATGGAGAGGCAGAGGCAGAGGCGGAGGCTGCGGACAAAATGGCTGCTTCAGAGCAGCTGGTCGCTTGCACCCACAGACCGCAGAACGGCACTAGAAAGACGTCGGCAGCAATGGTGGAGGGTGGCTGCCTGGCCAGCAAGCCCCAGGGCTCCGTGGATGAATTCTTCAGAGAGAAGGGACACCTGTCCTTCCCCAAAATGGTGGCACACGCCTGCAATCCCAGCACTTGGGAGGCAGAAGCAGGTGGATCGCTGTGAGTTCAAGGCCAGCCTGGTCTACAAAGCGACTCCAGGACAGCCAAGGCTAACACAGAAAGACCCTGTCTCAAAAAACCAAAAAAAAAAAAAAAAAAAAAAAAAAAAAGTGATTAGCCTCGGCCACCCTTGGTGAAATAGATGGTGCTGGTTCCTTTATTTCCTGTGCAACAGAGATCTTAAAACTTTAGGCAGTGGGAGGGGTTTTGAGTTGGTGAATGTGTTTGATTTGCTGGGGCCAAGGTTTGCCAGGGATACTTTATTTACAACACAAGCCTAACATAGGAGGAGGAAAGCAGTAGTTAATTATCTTATGGGTGAGGAAGAACTCCAGGTACAGCTAAAGGTCATTTGACGAAGGCTAAGGTCTCATTAGCATAAGGTGGCTATTTCCAGGAATCCCCAGGTGCTTGCTGAATGGGTTTCTTTGTTGTTTTGTTTTGCTTTTCAAGACAAGGTTTCTCTATGTAGCCCTGGTTATCCTGGACTCACTTTTGTAGACCAGGCTGGCCTCAAACTCACAGAGATCCACCTGCCTTTGCCACCACACCCAGCCCCTGAGTGGGTTTCTTTTCTTTCTTTCTTTTTTTTTTTAAATATTTTATTTAATTTTAATTTATGTACATTGGTGTTAAGGTGTCAGATCTTGGAGTTACAGACAGTTGTGAGCTGCCATGTGGGTGCTGGGAATTGAACCAGGGTCCTTTGAAAGAGCAGACGGTGCTCTTAACCACTGAGCCATCTCTCCAGCCCTCTGAGTGGGTTTCTTATCAAGAAAGGGTTAGGCTTGTAAACTCCCTCAGGGCTATTTGATGCTCCTTAGAAGATGTGGGGTTCCCCAGATCAGGTGGGAGAGGGAACCCAACTGAGATAGGGAGTTTATCTTATACCAAGATTAGAGGCTATTTAGAAATGCCAGACCCTTAATAGCAGGGCCACAGCTAAAGATGGAGGTGTAGGACCCTACAAATGTCGTGGTGCACTTGTAGGGCTGGGTGGATAGCAAACTTCAACTTGGGTTTCTTTCTTTCTTTTCTTTTCTTTCTTTTTTTTTTTTTTTCAAGACAGAGTTTCTCTGTGTAGCCTTGGCTGTCCTGGATTCACTTTGTAGACAAGGCTGGCCTCAAACTCACAGTGATCTGTCTGCTTCTGCTTCCCAAATCCTGGGATTAAAGGCTTGTACCACTACATCTGGATCTACATGGGTTTCTTACTTGAGAGAAAGCTGCCTGTGTTAGCAGGCAGTTAAAGCCTAAGCCAGAGCTGCCTTGCAGTGCTGGAAGGCCAGCAAGCCCAGGGTCACAGTGTCTAGAGAAGGGACAACACTGTTAAGGATACAGGTGGTATGTCCCTTCTTCCTAACCCCTCACTCTTAGGGAACTCTTGGCTGTCCATAGAGTGATTATTACCTAAATACAATTGTATTCCCTTCCACATGGTAGAAATTCTGAAGTATACTTTATACTCCTATATCTTATATGTAGAAGGAATGGTTTCCCAAGCCTATATACCTATATAACCAACCCACTCAAGAAAGACATTTACAGGCCAGGCGTGGTGGCGCATGCCTTTAATCCCAGCACTCGGGAGGCAGAGGCAGGCAGATCGCTGTGAGTTCGAGGCCAGCCTGGTCTACAAAGGGAGTCCACGACAGCCAAGGCTACACAGAGAAACCCTGTCTCAAAAAAACCAAAAAAAAAAAAAAAAAGACATTTACATAACCAAACCAATCAAGAGATAGAAATTCCCATTATCACCCAAATGTCCCTTATGTCATTTTGCTTTCTCCCTACAGGGATGAGGTGACCTAGACAGGCATGGCAAGGTGGTGGAATCTAAACACATTCCCAGGTCCCTGGAACCTCAGAACCTGCAGTTACCAAGTACCCTAGTGATTCTGATAATGTTCCCTGGACCAGAAAAGCATCCATCTACCAGATTCATGCACAAAGGCAGCAAAAGAAAGGCCTAAGGCCAGGAGATGCTTTGTCTTCCCTTCATTCTAAGGAGGGGAGCACTGAACCCAGAGGCCTCAGTTTCTACCAAAGCAGCCGAACATGCCTGCACCATCCCTGTAGACCAGCAGAGCCAAAGTACTGGCTCCCAGCTGCCCTCACTCTGAGACTTTGAGGACTAAACTGGAAACGTACTTAAGAGCTAAGAAGCCCTGTGCCGGCCCTTTAATCCCAGCACTCAGGAGGAAGAGGCAGGTGGATCTCTGTGAGTTCGAGGCCAGCCTGGTCTACAAAGTGAGGCCGGGACAGCCAAGGCGACACAGAGAAACCCTGTCTCGAAAAACCAAAATAAATAAATAAATAAAAAGAGCCAAGGAGCCTCTCCCAGTTGGACAGATCTACAGAGTCCAAGACCAACAGGCAGGGCTGTTAGACATGGATCAAAGTTCAAAAAAGGTTTGGACCAGATAGACGACAGGCAGGCAAGGAAGCAGCGGAAGAGAAGTGAGAGCCCGGAACTCCGGGCAAAGCAGGTTATTCAAGCTTCCAAACCTAAAGCCACAAGGAACAGGACCCACAGCTCCCTCTAGGGGAAGCTGGGTAGGCAGAAAGGACAGAGGAATGACGTCTGTGGTATCAGCCACAGGCTGTGGTTTCCTCTTTTCCTGTACGAGGTAATCTTCTAAGCCAGGAAAGGAGGGCTAAGGATGCAGTGACCTCTTGCAAGTGCCAGGGCCACCTGGTTCCGTGCACCAGCTTTCTGATTCATCCCATAACCAGACCAGTTATCTTGTCTTCCACAGTACACTGCCGTGGCCACAGTTGCCGGCAGCGGCTTCCTTGCTGCTCAGAATGACTAATGCCAGCTCCTACTCTGTCTTGACCGTAAGGAGGAAAGCAAAGGCTAAAGGGTCTAGTCTCACTTCCTGAGAGGGCCCAAGGCTCTACAAGCTTTGCTGGGACACCGTGTAAGGTCCGATGGCACAGGAGATGCCACTCTCCGTGGACCTACTCCTAGATCCATGCTCCCACTGGAACAGAGAGGGAGTCTGAGGCACCTTTAACAGTCCCTTCCCCAAGCCGGGCATGGTGGCACACTCCTTTAATCCCAGCACTCGTGAGGCAAGAGGCAGACGGATCGCTGTGAGTTCGAGGCTAGCCTGGTCTACAAAGTGAGTCCAGGACAGCTGAGGCTACACAGAGAAACCCTGTCTTGAAAAACAAAACAAAACAAACAAACAAAAAAAACCCAGTTCCTTCCCTAGCTGGGCATGGCAGTGAACATCTGTACCTCCAGCACTTGGGAGGTGGAAGGTCAAGAGTTCAAAGTCCTCCTCACTATAGAGTGATTTTTGAGGGCCAGCCTGGGCTACAGGAGAGCCTGTTCTAACAGTCACTTCTCTCTGGTTGTAGCCACTCCATTTTGCCTGGCAAGGAAATCAGTCTTCAGAGAAAGCTTGTTTTAGTATGGAGTAAGAGATAAAGCAGAAAACCCAGTGCACAGTTTAACACCTAAAACATCAGCTTTATAAAGATGGGGGCAAGGGGGTCTAGAGAGATGGCTCAGAGGTTAAGAGCACTGACTGCTCTTCAGAAGGTCCTGAGTTCAATTCCCAGCAACCACATGGTGGCTCACAACTTTCTGATGCCATCTTCTGACGTACATGCAGACAAAGTACCCACATATGTAAAATAATTTTTTTTTAAAAGATGGGGGAAGGATAAAGTTGTCAAGAAACTGGGGAACTTCAGATGCGGAAGGGAAGATAGGGCCAACCAAGTTCACACAGGCCCATCCTGTTAGAGGCCTCACTGCAGTCAAAGCTAAGCAAGGGACTGGCAGGAATGTTCTCAATTCCAGCTCCTCTGGCCACGTCATCCTCAAGAGCCTGAGTAGGGAGAAAAGAAAGGTTATGATTTTGCTTTTCACCTATTCCTTTCTGCAGTCTTCACACCAGGTCTGACCCTTGACCCAAACATCTGGTGGTTTCTCGGCAGAACAGGCCACTAATGCCCCTCTCATTAAAGCACAGGAATCCCCTCCAGCTCTCCCCTAGCCCTCCACTTCCTCCCCCAGCTCTCCCCCGCCACCCCCGCCACCCCCCACCACTACTGCCTCAGCTTCACCCCACCCATCACCCCGCCAGCTCACCCCCACTCTGACAAGCCTTCAGCTTATAGACAAAACCCATAGGCTCTGGTGTTGTTCTTGGCAAGGAACCACCTGCATTCTGTGTGTTTTCTCCCTAAGCAGGCCTTCCCACTGATTTCGGGGCTGGCAAGAAATATGGGCTGCCCACTCAGCTGTGACAACAGGCTCCGGGTCCACAAAGACGGCCTGGGAGATACGTCTCCCAGACTGTCGCGTTGAAGGAGGTGTTGAAAGAATCCTATCTGCACCCCAGGATCTTGCCTGTCAGCGTGGTGTCATGAGCCGTGTCCAGCTCCAGGCCACGGAGGCCCTAGTGTCAGCAGGCATGCCCATTTGCACCCTGGGATGGTCGAGAGAACGGGGACGCATTCAGACTGGTGGGGGAACAGGACAGAGTGACATGCTGGAGGGAGCAGGAAGGAACGTTTTAACTATTCAGGATAGTTTCCACAGTGCAGAGGTTACCGACACGTAAAGGGGACCTGAACTTAAGATCCCTTACCTCTGAGCCAGCTCTCCAGACCTATTTTTCTTTTTTTGGGGGGGGGGATTTGAGACAGGGTCTCTCTGTGTAGCCTTGGCTGTCCTGGACTCACTTTGTAGACCAGGCTGGCCTCGAACTCACAGCGATCCGCCTGCCTCTGCCTCCCAAGTGCTGGGATTAAAGGCGTGTGCCACCACGCCCGGCTCAGACCTACTTTTCCATCTTCACCCCCACACCCATTCCAGAGGACCAGGGGTTTAGCGCCCCCCCCCCCTTCAGAGTGCTGGGGTTGCAGGCATGTATCGTCAGCCTCTGTTTAAAGTCTTGTTTTAACTGTCATTTAATATTTGTGATTCTGCTGCTTGGGGGGGAAAAAAGTGCCAAAAAAGTCTCCAGGGCCTGTCCACTCCCTTTTTCCAGGGAACTTCAGCTCTTTGCTGCTTTATCATACTAGAAATTCAGACCTAGCCTTCATACCACACAAGTGTTACCATTTTCCTAATCCGTCTAGGATGTCAAGAGTTTCCCAATCCTGGGCTGGAATAAGTGGATCAGAGCAGCCAGCCCAGCCCCCAAAGTGCCACAAAATTGCATAATGTAACATTTCACTGCCAAGCATTTGAGACTGGGTGGCTATGTTTTAGTTGTTTGTGCATATTTAGATGCATGTAATATTTGGCACGATGTCACATGCTTTTAAAGAATCTATTTTTTAAACCTGGGCTCATTTGTAACATCATGTGTATCAATTTGATGCAATGTTGGTGCTTTTGAAAAGACTTTAATGGCAAATTGGACTGTTCCCAAGTTCCACAGAGCTATCCTAATGTTAGCCGTTCGGTTCACGTGAAAGGAGGAACAGTGACCAGCTATTTGGCTCGGAGAATTGCTTTGAGAGGACTGAGCACCTCTCACACCCAGATGGGACCTTCTACAAGGGCAGGAACAATAGTTTTGAGGTCTTAGGAACTATGCTCTAAGATGGCTTTAGAGCCTTTAAGGGGAGGGGCGGATATTGGTAGATCAGTTTTAGCAGAGGAACCTGTCTTTTAGTACCAAAAAGTAGAGAGCAAAGAGCACTATACCCCAGGCACCGGAGCTTTCGGAAGCTCTGGGCAGTTTGGAACCTGCGGTGGAGGCGCTGGCTAGTCAAAGGCTCCAAGGTGGGGTGGGGTCAGAACTGGAAAAACCTGTCCCAGCGCCCACAGCATGTGCCTCCAGGTCCCCTGGCAAGGAGAGCCTAGCAAAAGCGGTTTCAAGATCCCCGCACGCCCCCGAGGCCGCGGACCCAGGTGGGTCGTGGTTCGCGCCTGGAAAATCCTCATTCCCTCACAGCTGGTGCTCCGCAGATCTCCCAGAGCTTAGCGCTGGACTGGGTCGGCAGCCAGGCCTGTCCTTCCGCCCTGCTGCTGGGTGGCCGCAAGCTATGTCGCTGAGGACGGTCATTGGGCAGTTTGTAAAGGTGTATGGTCGCGTTCCAGGGCAAGCCTAAAGGAAGGTTGAGCCTTTTAAAGATTTATTTAGCCGGGCATGGTAGCGCCTTTAAGGCAGAGGTAGGCGGATCTCTGAGAGTTCGAGGCCAGCCTGGTTTACAAAGAGAGTCCAGACCAACCAAAGTTACAGAGAAAACCTGTCGGGGGGTCGGGCATATTTATTTATATCTGTACAGTATTCTGCCCACATGTGTGGCACCGGATCGCATTATAGATGGTTATGAGCCACCATGTGGTTGCTGGGAATTGAACTCAGAACAGATGGTGCTCTTAACTTCTGAGCCATCTCTCCAGCACCTTAGTAAGGCCTCGGGTAGAAAATAGTGCCATACTAAAAACCCGGTCCTAGCAGGGCGTGGTGGGACATGTCTTTAATCTCAGCACTCAGGAGACAGGGGCAGGTGATTCTCTATGAGTTCGAGGGCAACCTGGTCTACAGTGCACAGCCAAGGCTGCACAGAGAAACTCTGTCTACAAAAACCAAAAAGGAAAGTAAAGAAAAGAAAAGGAAAAAAAAAAAAAAGAAAGAAAGAAAAGAAAAGAAAAGAAAGAAAAAACCCCGTCCTAGCGAACTAGCAAGGTGGAACCAGATGGAGAGGGCAGGCTGCGGGGCGGGCAGACAGGTGTGGGAAATAGCAGTGCAGGTGTCGGTGACTGAGGCAGCTGCTTCTGTTCCAGCGACTCAGACCAGCGTTTTAGGTAGTAACAGACGTTACTTGCAGGTTATTCCCCCGCCCCACCCGCCTCGAGTCCATAATTGTTCTGCGCCCAGGCCCACCCTCCCGGCTGCTGATTAGGTGAGGTGAGGTTTTACTTCAGAATGCCTCACGCGTTATGAACCAGACCCTTTACTAATGTGGGAGGGTTAATTGGTATTTGTTTTATCAAATGGTTGCACATCTCACCCCACAACGATTACTCTAGACGACGTTTGTGTAACACGTTCGAGAGGAGCCCAAGGCATCTGCCTTTACTTCCTGCTTCGGTGCCCATTGAAGTGAGACAGCTAGGCGTGGGCGTTTGAAGTAAGTGCGAGAGGGCGGCCTGGGACCTGCGTGGTAAAGACCGTGCTGAGGGCGCCGGGCTAAAGAGGCCACCAGTTCTAAAGTGAAGGCGTGTGGGAAAGACATTGTACATGTAAATTCAGGTAAGTGCTTCTGCAATGTCGTCACTGCCCTAACCAAAACAAAACAAAACAAAACCCCCAAAAACAAAAACAAATTAACAAACCACACACACACACACACACAGATGTATTCTACTGAAGACAGGGACGCTAATGATAAAAACGAAAGCCTCTAATCTGAGTATCTGGCCCTTCCTTGCCTGTCATCACAGCACCTGAGACTGAAGCAGGAGGATGGCAAATTTGAAGTCTGTCTGGGCTACGTGGTGGGGTGTTGTCTCAAAAACATAATAAACAACCAGGGACCTTCTGGCTGGGGACTAGCTCAGTACCGGTATTTAGGAGGTGAAGGCCGAAGGAGCGGGACTCAAGGTCATCCTTGGTTCTGTAGTGAGTTTGAGGCCAGCCTGGGAGCCATCAACTTTCACATAAAAAAGGCATCCACTCGATTCCGTCATTTCTCCCTCCAACTTGATGCACCTGCTAGTAGAGTCAGCCAAACCAAAAATGTCTTTCCTTCCTGCTGAATTGTCAATGTAGCCCACAGACCACTAGAAATGGCCGTCTACAGTGTCATTTATGGAAATTGCACAACCCTCTTTCTTTTGTGATACACTTATTTACATCTGATCAGTGAAAACTAAGCCATTTAGGGGCATATGAATTTAGTTATGTTGCCTAAACTGCCTCCAATCTTAACTTTTATATCTCTCATGTTTTTGTTATTATTATTATTATTAATTATTATTATTATTATTATAAGACAAAGCCTTGCTATGTAGCTCTGGCTGGCCTATAAATCACCATATAGACAAGGCTGGACTCTAATTCACAGTGGTCTGCCTGTTTCTCCCTCCAGAGTGCTGTGGTTCAAGTCATGTGCCACCATACCCAGAGTTTCTCACCTCTTTAATAAATAAATATAATGCCAGGCATGGTGGCGCATGCCTGTAATCCCAGCACTCAGGGAGGTAGATGCAGGTGGGTTGCCATGAATTCGAGGCCAACCTGGTCTACAAAGTGAGTCCAGGATAGCCAAGGCTACACAGAGAAACCATGTCTCAAAAAAAACCCAAATAAGTAAATAAATAAAAATAAAAATTAAGGGCTGGAGAGATGGCTCAGTGGTTAAGAGCACTGACTGCTCTTCCAGAGGTCCTGAGTTCAATTCCCAGCAACCACATGGCCCAACCCAACAACCATCTATTATGTGATCTGATGCCCTCTCCTGGCCTGCAGAGATACAAGCAGGCAGAGCACTGTATACATAATAAATAAATACATCTTAAAACAAAAATAAATAAATAAATAAAAAATTAAAAAAATCTAATTGTATTATGTGTATGTGTGAAGTAGGGGGGAGGGCATGTGGAGTCAGGGGACAACTTTCAGGAACTGGCTCCCCTCTAGGTTCTCAGACTCAAGTGGTCAGACTTTTGGGGCAAGTACTTTTCTCCTTAGCCCCCCCCTCCTGCCCCTCCTCCCCCACAGCCATGCTGTCTCTGCTGTCATGACGGCTTTGTGCCTCCATCTGCATCCATTGATCTCAGCTCTTGTGCTGTTGCAAACATCTATTCCACACAACTCTTCAGGAATCTCAAATATTCCCAAATGTTTCCAACTCACCGGGGAACTGGAAAGCCAGGTCTAATGTAAGACATAACCTATGCAGGGTGTCCTTTAGCTATGTGCATTCTCCCTCCTCCTCCACCACTCGGCAATTAAAATGACACTATGAATCGAAGTGACGACCCACAGTTAGTTTGATCAAGGGAGGGATGTAGAAACAAGAATATCTTGTCCAGCGAGTAGCTGAGTGTCAAGTTAGGGTCACCAGGATGGCTCAGGGTAAAGGCATTTGCCACCAAGCCTGCTGACTCAAGTTTGATTCCCTAGACCCACGTGAAGGTGGTAAAGAACTCTTACAAATTGTCCTCAGTAGATCTATTCCCTGGGGGGGGAAAAAAAGAAAAAGAGTCAAGGTAAACAGTGAGCAGCAGGGCCATGCTTTACTGCCCGTGCTGAGCCGGGGCCAAATGCGCACAAGCTTCCCAAGAGTGAATTACAAGTGCAGGCACCTCAGCAGTTGAAGATGGTGCCTTCCATGAGGCCACTTCCATTCCCTATAGTCTTACTGGATAAGGAAGACCTGCTTTTACAGTCTTCCAGAGCACCTTTTTCATAGGATAAGCTTCCTAGGATAACTTTTTTGGTGTGTGTGTAGCCTTGGCTGTCCTGGACTCACTTTGCAGATCTACCAGTCTCAGCCTCCCAGAGTGCTGGGATTACAGGTGTGTGCCATCATGCCCAATTTTTCTTTTTCCTCTTTTTTTTTTTTTTAACCCTCCCAAAGACAGGGTCTTACCACTACATAGACCTGGTTAGCCGGGCGCTTGCTATGTGGACCAGGCTGGCCTCTTTCTCCTAAGTGCTAGTATTAAAGGCCATGTGCCACCATGCCCAACTGATTCTGTGTTTGTTTTTAATTTATGTGAACTGAGTTTGTTTTTCAAGACAAAGTTTCTCTGCTATGTATGCTTGGCTGTTCTGGACTCACTTTGTAGACCAGCTTGTCTTTGTGCTCACAGTGATCCGCCTGCCTCTGCTTCCCTGAGTGCTAGGGTTAAAGGGTGAGTGAGTTTTGTGTCTGCGTGTATGTTTGTGTATCACATTTGTGCCTGGTTACGGAAGATCCCTGGCACTGGTTTACAGACAGTTGTGAGCTGCCACATAGCTGCTGTGAACTGAACCTGGGTCCTCTGCAACAGCAGCAAGTGCTCCCCACCACGGAGCCGTCTCTCCCACCCATTTCTGTGTTTGAAATGAAAATTTTGTACAAGTAAGTAGGTTTTGGCAAAGTCAGTTGCTCTCCACAGTAGGAACTGAAGGGATTTTCCTGTTTGTTTGCTGGGATTACAGCCAGACTGGCACACTACACAGACACCCTCCCAAGGACCCAGCAATCCTACAATTGCAGGATGCTATATTCACAGCAGCAACCATCGGCGACCTCTATCCACCTAAGGCAAGGAGAAGTGGAACTGCAAGTAGTACTTGATGACCTGTAACAGGAGAGGAACAGAGAGGGACAGTTGTTTTATAGATGATCTTAAGTGATGAGTCAGCTGCTCGACAAGACCTCAGGCTTAACAACCTCCATTCAGGACTCAGCTCCCCTCTGTTTTTCCAAATTATGTTCTCTGCCCAAAGACAGACAGGACTCTGACTACACTGTTTAAATGACTTTATTTCTTTCACATCAAACTGAAAGGCAGGGGTTTTTTTGGTCACTGGGTCAACAGTGTTTGGCAGTTCTCAAGAAAGGAAATAAGTTGAGTTTGAAATGAGTTTGAAACCAGCTTGGTCTACACAGCAAGTTCCGGGTCAGTCAAGCCTGTACAGGGAAACCCCGTTTCAAACCAAGAACACACCCCATCCTCCCCCCAAAAGGCCAGCAGGAACAGAAGATTTTTTTTTACCAGAAATAAGTGCAAATAAAACAATAAGATACTTTTAAAAATAAAAAGTGGCAAATGATTTTACTGATAAAAAATTACCCAGTGTTCTTAGTGTGGGGGCAGAAAATGAGCGTTCTTTCACACTGCGGAGGGAGGGTACACTGGCAAGGCTGCTTTGAAGAAGAACGTGTCTGTACAGCAAAGCCTTGACATGCCCACCCTGCAATTCCGCTTCTGTAATGCAAGCCCAGGAAGTAAGGATGGAAATACACAGTCAGTTCCCTTGCACGTCGTGGTGTTGTTATGAGCAACCGTGGGGAACATGACAGTGGACCACTGAAATTACTGGCCGGCGGCACAATGGACCGTTATCAACCGAGTGCTCGGCAGGGTGGCTCCCCGCAAGGAACATGTTCCCTATTGTGTAGAACAGAAAATAACAAGTTATAGAGGAGTACAGTATGAGCTCTTATTTGTTTAGAAAACTACACTTGCGTATATACACAGGAAGACACTGAGGATACACACATCCACACTGGCAAGCTCTGGCCAAAGGAAGTGTGAGTTAACTAGAGAAAACTTTATACTGATTCTTAGGAGTACAGTGAGTGTGTGTTGTTTCTGTGACTTAAAAAGGGGGGCGGGAGCTAAAAACCGACTTTAGTTTAGGTTTTTTACTTGTGGAGTGGCTGTGTGTCCTTAGAGGCATCTGGTTGTTTTGTCCCTTCTGACCTGAGCGAGGCAGCCTCAGCTGGTTTTTTTTTTTTTTTTTTTTTTTTTTTTGCAAATGCCATACTCGGGTGTTTGCCTGTTTGTCTAGAAACCATGGTCTCTCTTTTGTCAGTGGAGCCCTTCAGCCTCCTGAGTGAGGAAGGAAGTGAGCAGGGTGCAGGTAAAACTGGGTCCAAGGCCTGTACTTTAAGAGGGAACCGTTAGGCCGGGCAGTGGTGCATCTCTGAGTTCGAGGCCAGCCTGGTCTACAGAGCTAGTTTCAGGACAGCCAGGACTACACAGAGAAACCCAGTTAAAAAGCTCCAGTTAGAGGCTGGGTGTGGTGGCGCATGCCTTTAATCTCAGCACTCGGGAGGCAGGGAGAGGCGCACCACTGTGAGTTCAAGGCCAGCCTAGTCTACAAAGGGAGTCCTGGACAACCAAGGCTACAAAGAGAGACCCTGTCTCGAAAAACCAAAGACAAAAAGCTTCAGTTAGGGAAGAATAGGCAGACAGCAGATGCCAAGGAAGGAACTTTTGCTTTTTTAATTTGTAAAATTTTTATTCACCTATTTTCATGTGTGCATGTTTGCCTGTCTGTATGTGAAGCACACATGTGCGGGCGACCGCAGAGAGCAGGAGTGACAAGCAGCTGTGGACCACCTATGTGGGTGCCAGGAACCGAACCCAGGTCCTCTGGAAGAGCAGCACACGCTTCTCTGCTGAGCCATCTTTCCAGTTCCTATTTGTTGTTTTGTTTGTTTGAGACAAAAGGTCCCGCAGTGCAGGCTGGCCTTGAATGCCACAATTACTCTGGGCTGACCTTGAGCTCTCGGTCTGCCTCCACTTCTGAGCCCTGGTATTAGGAGGAGGGATAACGTCTCTCCTTAGGCCACATGTCAGCCCTAGGCCTCCAGAGGAAGGGATGATGGCACAGTGTTTGAACCTGTTTATACAGAGTCCCTTTAAGCCACTGAACCACTCCAGAAGAGAAATGGTAAAGTAACTTGAGTTCATGTTGAAGATTTAAGTTGGCTAATAAGAAAAGGCAACATCTATTGCATAACAATAGAAATCTCTGTAGAAAGCGTTTGCACTCTGGGCCAGTATAGACAGTCCAAGTGAACCAAAATCCCAAGGACGTGCAACCTATATTTAGTGAACGGTGACAGCGCCCATTAAAGACGTCTTGCCTAATAACGCCTGGTGTGATTGGGCTCAGGCCTGTTCCTTGCATATCCTACACCCTCCACGCTCATCCCAAGAGAGCCTGGTAACAGCTAGGTCTAAGTTTCCTTAGCAGTGACAATGCAGCAGCAAGGAGCTAAAAGAGAGAGAAACCTAAATCATTCGTCTTCAGTATAAAATGCCACTATCAACCCAGAACAAAGGCCCTCAAACACAGTATTAAAACGTGTCTCAAGTATTGCATTTCTTATTAGTGGTTTACATACTGACACTTGTAAATGTTTTACTTTTAAAAAGAATAAATTACTGTAGACAAGTAAGTCACATACAACGAAGTTACTCTCAATTACTTGTATGCTTTATGCTTTTTGAGATGAAATAGCCCAGGCTGGCTTAGAATTCACTACGTAGCTGAGGTTGGCCTTGAACCCCACAGCTTTGTGCCTCCACCTCCCCAGAGCTGGGGTTACAGCTGTGCACCCTATTACACCCGACTTCTTGAAAGAGCACTTGTGGAGTTTCAACTACTAACAAGTGAGCATCTGTTTTCCTGTCATGGCTGAAAAGATGAGCGCTGCTCTTCCTAAGCAGGAAGAGGAGCCCTGGGTGAAGATGCAGAGGTGCAGCGCGAGGGACCACACTGTACTTATAGAGTACTGGCATGTTCTTCCAGGTCCCAACACAGGGGGAGGGGTTAGGACTGGCTGTGATGCAGAGAGGACCAAGTGGGAGGCATGCACTGAGCCTGGAGGAAGCAGGACCGGCCCTCTGCAAGGCCAAGGGCGGACGTCGGTGCTCACCACTCATATCAGTACCAAGAAGACTGCCAGCCCAGCTGACACCCCACGTCCAGGGTCGGTTCTTGTGGGAGGCAGCTTTAGAGCTGGGGTGGAGCCAAGTCCCCATCCCCTCAGTTACTCATGGGAAACTCGTTCCAAGGCCACATAGAAGCTGGTCTTGTCATCTAGGCAATGCCAGCCAATGGGTCCAATCTCACAGTCTGCACAGACCAGAAACTTGATGTTGCCCACGTCCTTGGTGAAGCCCACGTTCTCAAAGACGAACATGTCATTAACGAGCCAGTGTTCCTGGAGGAGGTCACCGTCAGGATCGCTGCTGTCGGCCAGGGCTGGCTTCTTTCTCATGGAGGGGAGGAAAAGCTGCAGTGGGAGAGAACACACGGGGAATAAAAGCCGAGCCGGCTCCAGTCACATCTTCCCTGCCCGGCAGCTTTCCCGAATGGGAGAAAAGAAAGAAGTCGGCAGCCATCACATCAGGCCACACGCTAGGATGCTGGTCACTCTTTCCGTGCCTGCCTAATTATTACTATCACTGTCCTTATTATTATTTAGAGACATGGTCTTCCATGCCCTGACTGGTCTTTAATTCACAGATAGCTCCCTGCCTCTGCCTCCAGAGTGCTGGGATTAACGCCGTGAGCCACCATGCCCGGCACCCTGGTTCTTTTTAAAAATTCTTACTTTCCACAGTGTTTATTGATCCAGTTACATTTGTCAACAGTTTCTGCTTTCAGAGCTGTCCTTTTGTCTGGCTGGTCCTGCCCTTCCCGTGATGCTTTTCCAACTGTAGGCCACATCATAAATGAGGGCCTCTTCCCTGGTTATGGATCTCTAAACCACGCCCCCAATGCCAAGGGGAGGGCTCCCCCGGTGCCCCTCCCCGCCCCCCCATCCTGCCCCTGTAGGCACACACACACAAACTGTTATTGGCCAGAACTTCACATTCATCTTTTTTAACTCTCAATATTGTCCCCAATGTACACAGAATATTCAGGCTTGTTTGAATCTGGCCTTTGCTGTGTGAGGCCAGCTTCAGCGTATTCTTCTTTTATGAGCACCACACTCAGCAGCAAGGTCTGCTGGGAAGGGGACTGGAGGGTTTGCTCTGAGGGCCTCCACTGTCCACGGCGGCCATGACCTAGCTTCCCCCTCGCTTCACCTCACTGGCTGACTTGCTTCTCACCAAGCAGTGGGACGGTTCTGGCTGCACACTTGGCATGGCTGCCCCTTGCTGGTTGCTAGTCAATGCAAACATAACCTCAGGAAATCTCTGACCCACAATCTCAAAGACCTCTGCGGGGCTCTCCAACAGTGGTCAGTCATGTGTGCTTGTCACCTGTTATCTTTCCCCATGCAAATAGCGCACCGCCAGCACTGTAGGCCAGCCAGTGACACGCATTCCTCCTCAAACCCCCTCCCACTGGCCGAGATTCGCAAGTCTCCCATTTCGCAAGCTCACAGTCTACTTCACTGAGATTTTCTGGGTCTGGCTATTCTGAGCTGTAGCAGCAGGGAAAGAAGGGGCCCCCTTCTCCCCAGGCTCGGTTTCTTCTTCCTATTCCTCCTTTTGTTGTATTTATTCATTTTATGTGTACGAGTGTTTTGACTGTATGCGTGTATATGCACCATGTGTGTGCTTAGTGCCTGGAGATTTGTTACAGGTGATTATGATGTGGGTGTTGGGAGTCAAGGTCAAGGTTCACAGTCTCAGTGTGGCAAAGAGACTCATATCAAAGGTGAGGAAAGCAGAGCGGGGTGATATAACCCAAGCACAAGTCCCAAATGAGCATCCCCATACCACCCAGCAGTCTGCACAGCTCCTGAATCCATCAAACGGCTAACCCTCTCATCAGAGCCCTCACTGGGTCGGGCGCACACCTTTAATCCCAGCACTCGGAAGGCAGAGGCAGGTGGATCTCTGTGAGTTTGAGGCCAGCCTGGTCTACAAAGCGAGTCCAGAACAGCCAAGGCTACACAGAGAAACCCTGCCTTGAAAAACAAAAAACAAACCACCCCCCCAAAAACAGAGCCCTCACTGGATGATGCTCCCACAACCGGGCGAGAGAGTCTTACCACTCAACCGCTTTAAAAGGTTGGTAGTTTTGTTATGTATGTGTACACCTGTGTGTATCTGTGTCAACCAATGCCACTTGTGCGCATGCCTGTGGGGGTCAGAAGGCCTCTGATCCCTTGGAGCTTTGGCTGGAGGGGGTTTGAGCTGCCCAGTGTGGGTGCTAAAACCAAACCCAGATCCTCTGCCAGTGCAGTAAGTGCTCCTAACTCTATGGGCAGAGCCTTTTCACCTTCCCAAACTAAGACTCTGGTTCCTCTGGTGTGTCTCCCTTTTCACCCGCGCTCCTTAGTCTCCCTTCACTGGCCTGGAGAATAACAAAGAAGCTGCTCCAACATTCCACTAAGTGGAAACACACCGTGTATGTCCTTTTATGGCTGGACTGTACACTAACCGTCCTGCTGACAAACTCATCTTTTTTTGTTGATTTTTTTTTTTTTTTGAGACAGGTTTCTCTGTGTAGCCTTGGCTGTCCTGGACTCACTTTTGTAGACCAGGCTGGCCTGGAACTCAAGTCATCTGCCTGCCTCTGCCTCCTCAGTGCTGGGATTAAAGGTGTGCATCACCATGCCTGGCCTGACAAGCTCACATTTTAAACATTTATTTCTTTTTAATTTATGCGTATTGGTGTTTTGCCTGCATGTCTGTGTGAGGATGTCAGATCCCCTGGAACTGGAGTTACAGGCCGTTGTGAACGTCCATGTGGGTGCTGGGAATTGAACCCAGGTCCTTTGGAAGAGCAGTCAGTATCCTTAACCACTGAGCCATCTCTCCAGCCCCATAATCTCACATTTAGTTTTAAGAAATAACTCAAAGGAGCTTGCTATAGTGGCACAGGCCTTTAGTCTCAGCAGAAGCAGATGGATAACCTGAGTTAGAGGTCAGCAGGGCTACACAGGGAGGCCCTGTCTCAAAAGCCAACAACAACAAAGCCCACAAAGAGCTAGAGAGCTAGCCTGGCAGCAGCCAAGAATTTCTGCTGTTCTTCTGAGGACTCAAGTTTGGCTCTCACGACCCACTTCAGTGACTTCAAACTCTCTGCAACTCCAGCTAAACAGAAGACTGTCTTATAAAATAAAATAAACAGGATGCTACACCAGTCAGCCGTGGGGAAGGAAGAGGTACCCTCTGCTCCCAGCTGTCCCCTCATTGCCTCAGGACTTTACCCCTGCAAGGTTTCTACCATTTGGCAACCCATCCTGGTCCCCTAAGGGAGCTCTGGCCACTCTGCCGCTGCCACAGAAGACGGGGTGGCCCCTGGCTCAGCCCTCCTTTCCATCCCATAGCCTTGCTTCACCATGAGCTTCATCTACATGGAGGATTCATCCCTGTGGCTCTGGAACCTTCCTTCTGGTTAAGGGAAATGTGACAGTTTCTAAAATACTGTTTTAAGTTAGGAAACATCACCTTGCCTGTGTTTACCTTAACCAACAACTTTAGTTAAGATTACAAGGAGGGGCTGGAGAGATGGCTCAGAGGTTAAGAGCACTGGCTGCTCTTCCAAAGTCTTGAGTTCAATTCCCAGCAACCACATGGTGGCTCACAACCATCTGTAATAAGATCTAGTGTCCTCTATACATGCAGATAGAACATTGTATACATAATAAATAAATAAATCTTTAAAAAAAAAAGATTACAAGGAATCTGGACTGGAGACGTGGTTCAGACAGCACCCAGTGTTCTTCCAGAGGACCCAGGTTTGGTTCCCAGACTCCACATGGTAGTGCACAACCTCCTGTAACTGCAGTTCCGGGGGTCTGAAGCCCTCTTCCACCATCCAAGGGCTTCTCCATATATATGGCGCATACACACGCACACGTATATACACACATAGTAAATTAAGAACATTTAAAATATCATGAGAATTCTAAGTTCTTCAATTCCCAAATCCAACTTGAAATGTTCCAATGTTTGAAGCTTTTAGAGCGCTGCCATGACAGGAGTGGAAAATTCCACACTCACCCAAAATACATCAAATTATCTTCAGCTTATGTGCAGTGGTGGATATGAAACAAACAAAATCCATGTTTAGACTTGTCTTTCAAACCTAAAATACTTCATTGTGTAATTGCAAAATTTTCCTCCATCCCACCCCCAAAAATTGCACCTCTGAAATCTGAAACCGTTGACATAAGCTAGAGTCATCTGGAAAGAGGGACTTTCAATTGAGAAAAATGTCTCAAGCAGATTGGCCTGCAGATGAGCCTGTGGAGCATTTTTTCTTGATTAATGATTTATGTGGGAAGGTAGAGCCCAATGTAGGTAGCATCACCCTCAGGCATATGGTCCTAGGCTGTATAAAAAGGCAAACCAAGGGCTGGAGAGATGGCTCAGAGGTTAAGAGCACTGTCTGTTCTTCCAAAGGTCCTGAGTTCAATTCTTGGCAAGCACATCTTGGGTCACAACTATCTATAATGAGATTTGGTGCCCTCTTCAGGGCTGCAAACATACATGCAGGCAAAACATTGTATAAATAATAAATCTAACAGAGCACACCACGGGGAAGAAGGCAGAGCAGCACTCCTCCGTGGCCTCTGCATCAGCTCTCATCTTCCAGTTCTTGCCTCTAGGTTCCTGCATGACTCCCCTGACCCCACCCCCATGAACTTGTAAGCTGTAAGATGAAATAAACTTGTCCCTCCCACACTGCTTTTGGCTGTTTATCACAGCCACAGAAATCAAACTAGGACAGAAGTTCAGTACCAGAGAGTGGGCTACTGCTGTGATAAACAAGTTGTTTTGGGGAGTTCTGTGGATGTGTCTGGAACACTGGAGCCTTGAGTGCTCCGGGCTTAGTGGGCTGTTCTGTGGGAGCTTGGAAGGGAAGGACGCTGAGAGCAAGGCAGCGAGCACCATCGCTCCGTGGTGTCTGCTTCAGCTCTGTTTGAGTTTCTGCCTTGGCTTTCCTCAATAATGGACTGTGATCAGGACGTGTGACCCAAACTGACCTTTCCTGTCCTAGTGCTTCTGCCCTGGCCTTTGTCACATCAGAGAAAATGAGGCAGGATAGAAACTGGTACTGAGAGTAAGGACTAGTTACCCCACACCAACTTCAAAGGTACGAACACTTCAGATAGGAAAGGAACTCTGTGACTAAAGAGAACAAATGGCATGCTTCAAACAGTGGAATAAAGGGGCCAATCAAAGCACTGAACTGGGGCTGGGGATGTGGCTCAAATTTTTGCCAAGCAGGCATAAAGTCTATCCTATGTGCTATCCCCAGGAAAACATATATTGGGACACTGGTACATGCCTGGAATCCAGAAGGACTGTAAATCCCAGGTCATCCTCAGTCACATAGGATGGTCAAGGCTAGCATGGTTATAAAAGACTTTCTTAAAAAACATAAAATATTGATCTAGTATATCAATAATAACCCATTATTTACACTAGATAATAGCTTTGTTGTTGTTGTTGTTTGTTTGTTTGTTTGTTTGAGACAGGATTTCTCTGTGTAGCCTTGGCTGTCCTGGACTCACTCTGTAGACCAGGCTGGCCTCGAATTTAGAGAGACCCGCCTGCCTCTGCCACCCAAGTGCTGGGGTTAAAGGCGTGCGCCACCAACGCCCAGTGATAATAGCTTTTTTATTAAGCCCAAATACTTCCTAAATTCTCACGTACACAGTCTAGGTATAGAAGATACGCACATGGACAGGACACAGGACCTCAGAGTCTAGTGGAGTAAGAAGTAGAAAGTGCCAAAGGGTGGTCATCTGAGGTGGCAGAGGTGCCAGAACCTTGCAACGTAGGGCTCAGGGTTTCTGGACCTTAGAACTTTTGAAATTTTGGGACAAAGAATTCTTTGCTGGGAGGGTTGGCCTGGGCCTCACAGGACACTAAGAAACAGTCCCAGCTCCCACCTACTGTACATCAGGAACACCCCTTCCCAGTTTTTACTATCAAAAATACATGACATATCTCCAGACTTGTCCCTTTAGGGACAACTCAATCCCAGTTGAAAAACAGACTGCCTGGCTGGGCGTGGTGGCACACACCTTTAATCCCAGCACTCGGGAGGCAGAGGCAGGGGGATCGTTGTGAGTTTGAGGCCATTCTGGTCTACAAAGTGAGTCCAGGACAGCCAAGGCTATACAGAGAAACACTGTCTCAAGAAAAAAAAAAAAAAAAAAACAACAGACTGTCTTAGATTATGAGATGGAAGGCAGAATCATGGGATGGAAGGGTGGTTGGGCCTTCCCAGTTTTCCCATGGGGAGACTACACTAGCTACCTTCCAGGCTCCCCTCGGAGCAGACCTCATATCCTGTGTCTCTCCAGGTTCACATGAGGGATCAAAGGACCTGTTTTTTCCCCTGTGACAGGGTTTCTCTGTGTGTAGTCTTGCCTGTCCTCAATTCACTTTGTAGACTAGGATGGCCTCGAACTCACAGAGCTCTTCCTGCCTCTGACTCCCGAGTGCTGGGATTAAAGGTGTATGCCATCACAGCCTGGCTGTTTTTTCATTTTAAATATTTATTTATTTTTACTTTGAGTGTTTTGCCTGCATGCGTATCACATGCATGCCTGGTGTCTGCAGAGGACAGAAAATGAAGTTGGATCCCCTGGAACTAACAAAGCAACAGAGAGTTGTGAGCTACCTGACACGGACTTCAGGAGCCAGTGCTCTTAACCACTGGGCCGTCTCTGCAGCCCTGGAAGGATACCCTTTATTTGTTTGTTGAGATCAAATTTGGTCCTGCAGAGACTCAGACTGCTCAGACATTTTCCTCCTGCCTCCTGGAGGGACATCCTTCAGAGAGATGAATGTCAGCCTTGCCAGACTAGACTGTTTCTCAACAGTGCAGGGTAATGACTAAAGAGCTATGCTGAAGCTTGACGGGCTTGCAGTTGAGAAATGCGTGTTGCAAATGGTTTGTTCTCTGTAAGGGTACTCTGTTGAAAAACGAAATATGACATGTAACATATAATTTAATTTGCTCACAGGTTCCCTCCCATAAAACAACAACTTAAAACATATGAAACAAAACTCAAAAAACTATAAATGAGGCTGGAGAGATGGCTCAGCCGTTAAAGGCTAGGCTCACAACCATAAATATAAGAGTTCGGTCCCCAGCACCCACGGCTCTCTCTCCAGGCACCAAAACAAAAAACAAAAACAAAACAATAAAAAAAAAAAACAACGAAACTATAAATGTTCTCTAAGGAACTTCTTCTTTCTTTTTAAGATTTATTCAATTTAGCGGGGCAGTGGTGGTGCATGCCTTTCATCCCAGCACCTGGGAGGCAGAGGCAGGTGGATTTATTACATTCGCAGACAGGGTCTCATTCATGTATCCCCGTTGGCTTTGAAGTCACTGTGCAGCCCTACCACATACCATTCAGGAACACTTACATTTCTATCAGTTTATAGAGCAGGCAAGCTGCTATAAAAGGTCACAGGAACTGTACCATACAGGAGACACAGTGCTTTCAGTTCCCACCAGAAGTCTCCCCTAGTTATCGGCTTCTCTTTGTCGGAATGAGCAAGCAGAGCTCACAGAGGCCCAATAACTCTCTTATGCTAATAAGTGGTCAGGCTGGGATTCCATTGGATAGCTCAGTCCCACCCCTTGTGCGGCCGCAAACTTTATAAAACAGATGGCGAGCTCTTATTTTCTGTCCTTGGGATTCTTGTTGAAACCGGGCCTTCCACCCACACTGTAGAGCGGCCATCACAACACGAGGAAGACACTAACACTTCTTTCCTTCTTCATGAAAAGGATCCCGCTCTTGGAACAGATACTGCCGTCCATGACACTTCACCCCCACGCACATGACACAACAGTGGCCGGCCATCTTCTTACAGACCATTTATAATGAGGGGCTGAACTATCCTACAGGCAGCTATGCTACACTTAAAAACGCTTAGGAAAAAAAAATTCAATTCTTTGGGGGTGATGATGGTAAGAAGATTATTTTAAAACCTTACTTTTAAAGTGGTGCATGCCTTTCATCACCAGCAGTGGGGAGTCAGAGCCAGATAGGGAAAGTTCAAGGCCAGCCTAGTCTATACAGCAAGTTCCAAGCAAACCAAGGCTGCATGGTGAGACCTTGTCTCAAATAAAAACAAAACCCTAAACACACCACACACACACACACACACACACACACACACACACACACACACACCCCAGTCCTATTTTAAAAGTCTTCATTGCAAGAAAAGAATTGTTAACCTTCGAAATCTATTCGAAATGTGTCATCCTGGGAACTGCGGGGCTTGGGAAACTGGGTACCAGCAGTCACTCTGTGGATTCGCTCCACCAAAATTGATTCTGGAGCTCCTCTGCAGCGCAGCAAATGAGACAGGAGGAAGTAGGGGCTGAAAGATGGGTAGATGAGTGAAGGCTACGGTGGGGCAGGAGCCAAGTGATTCTCAGGTGCCCTGGGGCGACCCCGAGTGGGGGCTGGAGGTACACCTGCAGGCTGCAGCAGGTGGGCCAGAGCTCCAGGAAGCAAAAGTCTGGGGTTCGTCCCTCCGTCGCCTCGCGCAGGGTACCCAAAGCCTGGCGGAGGAGGAGGCGCCCGGGGCAGGCACACCCGCTGAACGAAGGACAAGCGGGAGAGAACGGCCGACCCGGTGCGGCTGCCCGGCCACCAGCCACACCCGCGGGGCGGGGTCTCGCGCCTAGGGGCGGGGCTAAGACGCGCGAGGAAGGGCGCGGTCTCTGGAAACCTGGGAGCACGGACCACCCTCGAGTCGCTCGGTGGCTTAGGACAACGCGAGTCTAAGCAGCTCTATGTACTTCCTTACCTCTCGGCGCGAGAAAAGAGCAGTCCCTGGCTGCAGCACACGGGAGCCGCAACGCTGGCACAGCACCGCCTTCCGGTTCCGGCCTTCGGCTGACACTAGCTCGTTCTGCAGCTCACCGGGTTCCATGGCCGCGCAGCCACAGCATCGGCCGCAAACGGCGCACGCGCGGTCTGGGCTCGCTCACCCGGAACTACGCTGGCGCGGCTCTGGAGGGGCGGGACGCCCGATGCTCCTCGCTCTACCTCTGCGCAGGCGTCTGGACTCTATTGCGCAGGCGCCTTTATCTATTGCCAGACCTAACGGCCCGCGTGACTTGTTACAAATCCTTCTTCTCTATACCTAATACCTACCTGGTCATTAGCTTCCCTTCATATTGGCCTAGGCAAACCACTGTGGCTTGCCTTACCACTTAGTTCTTCCTATGTAGGAAGCAATGTAGCCTGTTGAGTACATTTTTGTGTTGGGAAAAGTTGCGCGAAAATCTTAAGCCTACTGTCTAATAATGGCAGTTTATTAGGCAGTATCTCTTTAGGGGTTTGCCCTGGGGCACAGTGCACGAAGGCAAAGATAAGATTTGCAAAGTCTGCAGATCCCAGGGCATTCCAAAGTCACGCCTCTTAACGTTCTAACTTTTTCTTTTCCTTTTTTTTTTGTTGTTGTTTTTGTTGTTGTTGTTGTTGTTGTTGTTGTTTTTCGAGACATGGTCTCTCTGGGTAGCCTGTCGTGGACTTGCTTTGTATACCAGGCTGGCCTCGAACTCAGAGACCCGCCTGCCTCTGTCTCCCAAGTGCTGGGATTAAAGGCGTGCGCCACCACGCCTGGCTTTAACGTTCTAGCTTTCTTAGCCAAGGACTGAACGACCAATTAAGCTAAATCCCTAACCCCATCTAACATTTGTACTTCCAGATTGTTAGTTCTGGTGCAAACGGGAGTTTGCCAAGACCAGAAAGACATCAGAACGAAAGGGAATTAAACCACCTTATTATTTGCCGGGCGTGGTGGCACACGCCTTTAATCCCAGCACTCGGGAGGCAGAGGCAGGTGGATCGATGTTGAGTTCGAGGCCAGCCTGGTCTACAAAGTGAGTCCAGGATAGCCAAGACTACACAGAGAAACCCTGTTTGGAAAAAACCAAACCAAACCAAAAAAACACCAAACCAGAACAAAAAAATAGTTGTTGCTCTTTATTAGTTGCACATCACGTGATATGTGAGCACATAGCCTGAGAGGGCCACAAACCCAAACCTAATATTACAGGACAACCTTAGGAACAAAGTACTGCCGATGAAGCATGGATTCTAAGGGGCAGTTGTCTAGGGACAACTCTGTCTAGGGTCTTTATCTCTGTGACTTCTTAAAAAATATATTTTTTGAGTCTTTTGCCTGGATTAAGTGCACTGCCTGAGTGCCCGGTGCCCGTAGAGACCAGAAGATGTCTGGAACTGGAGTTACCTGTTGGAAGCCCTGTATGTGAGTGCTGAGAACCGAGCTCAGATCCTCTCAAAGAACAGCCAGTACTTTTGTTTGTTTGTTTGTTTTCGAGACAGGGTCTCTCTGTGTAGCCTTGGCTGTCCTGGACTTGCCTTGTAGACCAGACTGGCCTTGAACTCATAGCGATCCACCTGCCTTTGCCTCCTGAGTGCTGGGATTAAAGGCGTGCGCCACCACGCCAGGCTTCAGGCAGTTCTCTTGCTCCATCTCTCCGGGCTCCTTTGGTGGCATCCTAATTAGGCATTAGGGTTCCGAGAAAAGCAGGATTTCAGACTCAGGTTACACAGTATGATAACTGAACTAGAATGGGACCAAATTTAGGAGTGGTTGGCAAACCAGTGACTGTGCGTGTCACACCTGAAGAGGCCACACTAGGGAGATCAGTACAGTATCACACACTTGTCAGCACCATGGATCCAATACATGTTGAGGAATTTGAACCTTATAGTACAGGAGATGGGAAACCATGGAACTTGAGGACAGAAACAACTTCAAAATTTACCAGTAATGGGGCTGTATATTAAGTACTGTGATGATCACATCTGAATTTCAGAAAGAACCAATGACAAAATAAACTGGGGGGGGGGGGGTAAGTGTAATGGTCAAAGACATCAGCCTATTTACCTCATAAGGGAATGGATTTGAACAATGACAAGATCATGTAGGACTCAGAATGAGTTGCAGGTCTGTATTGTGATGATGATACAAATAAGCCCTCCCAGACTAAGAAATTGATTCATTGTTATGTAAACAGAAAAACAAGAGGGCTAGGGCTAGGAATGCACAGTAAAGTGCTTTACAAACAGAAGACCTGAGTTTCCACAGAACTCATGTGAATATAGCATGCGCTCAAACCCAGGCATAACAGCACGTGCCTGGAATTCTAGAGCTGGGCCGTCAGAGACAGGTGGACTTGGGGGGACTTGATGCTTTACACAAGCCCGGAAAGTGCAGTTAGACCCCGGGAACCCATATAGGTAGGAGAGAATTGACTCAACAGAATTGTCCTAACCACACACACATCCATCCTCATAATAAGTTAAAACAAGAACAAAATCACAAGGTGGATGGTATCTGGGCAACTGTACTCAAGGCTATCCCCCTGCCCCACCACACAAAGTGGGTGCTGGAAAGGCAGCCCAGTAGCTGAGAGCACACACTGTTCCTCCAAAGGCACCCATTTTGGGTAGCTCACAAACTCTTAACTCCAGTCCCAGAGGCTCTGGAAGCCTTCTGCCTGCACAGGCCCTGCAACTGGGTGTACAACTCATACAGACTATATGCTAGTTTTCTGGAGACTGTTCAGTGGTGGCTTCGGCACGTGAATCAGCACTGCTGCTCGGGAGCCACCTAGCAGTCCTTCTCTTCATGACCTCTCCTCAGCACCACCTTTCCCCTGCTTCCTAAGACAAATCTAACCTCACAGGACAATCTAGGAACAAAGCACTGCCGATGGTGCATGGGATAGGAAAGGGGTCTGTCTAGGAGTTATCTTTGCAACTTTTATTTTTTAGTATATTTTATGAGGGTTTTGCCTGCACATAAGTACACTGTGTGTGTGCCTCGTACTCCTTTACTCCTTTTTGTTTGTTTTTCTTTGTTTTTTGAGACAGGGTTTCTCTGTGTAGCCCTGGCTGTCATGTAACTCACTCTGTAGACCAGGCTGGCCTCGAACTCACAGAGATCCACCTGCCGCCTCTGCCTCCTGAGTGCTGGGATTAAAGGCGTGTGCCACCACTGCCCAGCCCTTCGGATCTTCCTTCCTTCTCTTATGTAGATTCAAAGCATGAAAGGGGCCAATACATTGGACAGCTGTGGGCAAACATTTTGCTGATGTTTCACGCTGAGCAGAGAAGCGGCTGTGCTCCTTGGCAAGCATAAGGTAACCAGGGCTGAAGACAAGATCAGGAGCTTCGTGTTTTTTCACGCCCGCTGAAGGCAGGCCAGCCACACATCCTCTTAAAGCCATTTCAGTCAGTCCATTTTTAATGTTTTCTTAAAAAAATACAAAGGAAATCAACTCTGTCGCCAAACACAATTTGGGGGAAGGGGAAAAGCAGGATTCCAGAGCAAAAGAAAAGTGTAGCCCAATTCAGGCTCCCACATTCTCACATTTGCTATACTAATAATGCAGGAATTTCACCCTATGACACAGGTGCTAGGATGGCAGCTCAGAGATGTTGGCAGAGATGCAGAAACTAACAAAAGAGTCTCAATTGTCCTTGATTATTTGTTCCAGAATGAATAAAACGCACTCTAAAGACAGGTAGAGAAAACAGAGCAAGAGAACTGGCTGTACCACACACAGCAGTACTAAGCACTCCTTAGCAGAAGCGAGCCCTTAAAACAACAGGGCAGTAATCAAGTACCTGAACTACTAGGCTGCAGCCACCCCGCCCAGGCCCCAAATAAATAGTGTGGAAGGGTAGTAATGCAGTAGCACTTGATTCATCAGGAAGTTGGCCTTTCACCCATTTAAAGACGAATACTGCCATGGCATAGGAGCCCTGGCAGGAACTAAGACGATTGTAAAATCACAGATATTTCTATTTTACCACAGGTATATTGAACTCTGCCCATTTATACCATCTCTTATTGTAACCTTTTTTCCACTGTTAATCTCTCAGTTTCTTTTGCCAAGATGGTCAACATTGTTCATTAGAGAGACCCTGAGGTCTAATAATACGTCCTTTCCCGTCTTCCAACTTACACCGCAGTGCCCTCTGGGTCCACCCACATTCCATGGAGCTCATGCCACCTACTCAAATTTCTGCACCAACTATGTTTCCCTACGTGAGAAGAGCACACATCTCTCCTCTTGGCCTTTCAAATTTTAACAGTGATCTCTCGGTTTCCTACATAAAGGAACTGTGCTGCCCTGAGCCACCTTTGTATTTAGAAAAGATATTTTTCTTCTGAGGAGGAAAGACTTTGATTTTACCAAGCTCACATAAGCTGACACCCTTCCAATCACCTCAAATGGACACCGCTGGCATCCAGCAGGTCGTACTCACCTTAATTCTCCGCAACACATGAGGCACAACATACATACATACAAACATATATGCATTCTCCCAAGCACATGGTAAGTTAGAAACAGTAAGAAAGTGCTCCTCAGAAAGAGAGGGAGGGAGGGAGGGAGAGAGAGAGAGAGAAATAGAAGGAGGGAGGGAGGGAGGGAGGAGAGAGAGAGAGAGAGAGAGAGAGAGAGAGAGAGAGAGATGATCTGGGTTCTCACATGCACACTCTCCTCCCTTGAGTACCTGTCCCCACCCTTCTGAGCAGCGGTGCCAGTGTGAAGGACGGTGTCAAATAACTACAATCATCACGGCACGGGGTCTGTAATCACCCTGTGCACACAGTGCGAAATAGACATTCTGCAAAGGATCCTTGAATCTCCCACAAACTGTTCCCTCAGAGTAGTCCTTAGCTCCAGCTGGCATTTAGATAGCAGTTACTTTTCTCGGAGAACACACACACCAGCATCACAACGCTGGGTTCCCATGGAGGCCACTACTTCCCAGCTGTCGATGATAGGGTCGTAACACTCAATGCTGCTCAGCAGAGAATTCCCATCGTATCTAAGTGGGAAGAAACAAAAGAAGGAAATGAGGTTTTCATTCCTTTACACACAAGTCCTACCTGTAAAGTACCCCTGGAGCTGGCACTACAGCTCGGCAATGGGGCACGTGTCTGCCATGTACAAAGTTCAATTCCCAGCACCTGGGATGGGAGTGAAAACAGTCCCATCAGCTGCCCCCCAGACAACACACATTATGACTCCATCCAAAATGGTGAGGAAATCAAATGGATTCTTGCCTGGGATACATGCCTCTAGCCCACTTTCAAGACCCTCACCCTGCAATTGCATAGAGTCTCCCCCGAAGCACCGTGGCCCCGACGTAGCATCGTGGAGTGGTCATACTGGTGACGGTTGTCCAGGAGTCAGTGCGGATGTTGTATGCTTCAACAGAAGAAAGGTGGGCTGTGCCATCAAACCCCCCCACCACATAGATATGGTCATTCAGCAGGGCTACTCCAGCACCTGGGGGAAAGAGAGAATTAGCAGACGAGTGGTAGTGAGCCCAGCACCTGAACCCAGTAACGAAACATGGGCACTCGTGGCTGACGTGTGGAGCTGTGCTGCAGATGTGTCAGAACAGGCCTAGAACAGTGGAATGCAGCAAATGGTAGTCCATGTGTTGGTAAACCTTTTGCTTAGGACTTGAAATTATGACAGAAAGACATGGTTCTCTTCTTCACTTTCATTAACCGACAGTCCATCTCCCTTCAGTCGGCTGAACAAAAAGGGGGAAGAAAGGTGTTAGGAACGGTGAGAGGAAGCAAAGGAGCATGGCCGTGCTCTGCTGTGAGCTCTGTCCAGAGGCAGCCAGATAGGCCGTCACAGCCTAGTCCAGATTAAGAGTTCTCAGTTGCTGCTAGGATGCTTGTATCTCTATGGTACATGCAAGGCCCTGTACTCATGCAAGGTGAAGTACCTCAGAATTTAAAAAAAAGATCTTAATCTTAGGTATTAGAGAGTTTTCATAATAGTCATTGCCGTTTATTATCAGGTGTATGGCACACACCTGCAACCCTGGGATGACTTTGGAGGCCGAAGTCAGTGTGAGCTACATATCATACACAGTGAGATCTTAGCTAAAAATAAAAGAAAGAAAGAAGTCTGGTGGTGCAACTGGAAGCCAGAAGCAGGAGGGTTACCTCATAGCTAGTTGTGTACCAACCAGGACTGCACAGTAGGACCCTCAAAGAAAGTCCAGCAGGCTGTGGTGGTGTACACCTGAATCCCAGTACTCGGGAGGCAGAGGCAGGAGAATTTCTGAGTTCTAGGACAGCCTGGTCTACAAAGTGAGTTCCAGGGCAGCCAGGACTACACAGAGAAACCCTGACTTGGAAAAAACCGAAACAAAGTCCAAAGAGTAAATAAAGCAAAGATAAAACTCAACACAACAAAACATTTATTTAGCTTGTACCACATGCACAAAATCATGGTAGACAGTCGAGAATGCAAGAATAGAAAAAAACCACTAAAGAATGAGTAAGAAATTTCTGTCCTCAAATTTATAATCTAGTTCAAAGTTTAAACTACCTTCATCTGCTGGGCGGTGGTGGCGCACGCCTTTAATCCCAGCACTCAGGAGCAGAGGCAGGCGGATCCCTGTGAGCTCAAGGCCATCTTGGTCTACAATGCAAGGGCAGGACAGCCAAGGCTACACAGAGATACCCTGTCTCAAAAAACAGAAACAAAACCATCTTCATCCTGATATTTGGAGAAGACAGAGGTGAAGGAGACCGGAATGTGACTCAGTTTCGCAGTGAGTCTACTATCCTACTGACGCCTCACCCTGCCCCCACACCATCACCGTACATGTCAAGATTGACAGCACTGTCATTACATCTTAGAACTGGTCTTACCAGAACGCTTGGTGGCCATAGGTGTAACATTAGTCCAGTGTCCTGTATGAGGGTCATATTTCTCAACTGAATTTAATATATTCAAGCCATCATATCCTCCTGAAAGACAAAGCAGAGAATATTCCAAAAAGAAAGGTACATTCTCAGGCTCATTTTAGTTGATCTTCTGTAAGTCGCTGAGTCTTTCAGTTTTAGTTTTTCCAGCGGTCTAGGTCAGAGAATATGCCAACACCCTACATTCTGCTTACAAGAAAAACAGAATTCCGCTCATGGATAATAGATTAGGGATAGATCAGAGTTTTGGTTGACGCAAGTACATGCACTAAATTCTGGTAAAGCTGCTGCCGTCCGGAGCCTGCTAAGCACTGACCCCTCTCCAGTCCCACATCCCAGACTCATACCTAGACAGTAGATTATGCCGCTGGCCACTACTAGTCCTGCACCCTCTCGAGCTGTCTGCATATCTCCCAGCATGCTCCACTGATCAATGTTTGGGTCATACCGCTCCATACTTGTATGACGCCTGCTTCCATCAAAGCCTCCAGAGACGTAAATCATATCTGCTCAGAATGAATAAATTATACACTGTTAAATTAAAAACAAGAATTTTTAAAGAACTTTTTTCTCTAAAAATTATACATTGTTAAGATGGGGGAGGGGTGTAAACACAAATTTAGTTATACTTGGGAGGCTCAGACAGGAGGATCAGGAGTTCAAGGCTATTCTTGACTAAAGTCTATGTTCAGGGCTAGCTTGAGCTACATGAAATCTTATGCCAAGCAAAGAAATTTCTTATTTCTTTAAGTTGATTATTATTATTTCTTAAATTTCCCATTGTGTATATTAATTATATATGGTACTGTATGACATTACATAAAGACATTGTTGTAAAAGTACATTTTGTACTCTGAGAATTTTCCCTTTATGTGTTAAGTCTGAGAAGCAAGAAAGACAGTACAACCAAGACATTTAAAGTCTGGCACAGTGGCTTATGCCTGTGAATCCCAGCTCAAAAACAAACAAAAATTAAAAACAAAACAAAACAAACAAAAAGCTGGGTGGTAGCAGCAGTGGCACAGGCCTTTAATCCCAGCACTCAGGAGACAGCGGCAGGTAGGTCTCTTGAGTTGAAAGCCAGCCTGGTCTACAGATCGAGGCTAGCCAGAGCTACAGAAAAACCCTGTCTTGAAAAAACAAAAAACAAAAAACAAACAAAAACCCAAACAACAACAACAACAAAAGTAACACTTACTGCCCAAATGGAGTTCACTTTTTGTTTGTTTGTTTGTTTGTTTTTTCGAGACAGGGTCTCTCTGTGTACCTTGGCTGTCCGGGACTCACTTTGTAGACCAGGCTGGCCTCGAACTCACATCGATCCGCCTGCCTCTGCCTCCGCCTCCCAAGTGCTGGAATTAAAGGTGTGCGCCACCGCGCCCGGCTGAGTTTAGTTTGTTTTTGTTTTTTTTTTTTTTTTTAAAGATTTATTTACTTATTTATTACGTACACAGTGCTCTGCCTGCCTGTATATCTGCAGGTCAGAGGAGGGCATTAGATCTCATTATACATGGTTGTGAGCCACCATATGGTTGCTGGGAATTGAACTCATGAACTCTGGAAGAGCCATCACTGCTCTTAACCACTGAGCCATCTCTCTAGCCCCCCAAATGGAGTTTATAAAAATATAACCAGTGCCCATTATCAATAGGGCGCACTGGATCTTGAATCACCAATTTTGTAGTCAGTGTTGAAATGTCCACAAATAATGAGCAGTTTCTGTTAACAAAGGCATAGTCATGTTCCTGCCAGACAGTAACAATCCAGCTAAAGGAGGATGGAAACAGCATCTGTTCTCAAACCTACCTCCCAGTGTGGTGGCTCCAGCAAGGCCTCGCCGCACATTCATGGGGGCCACAGAGTACCAGACGCCATCCTCATCTGCTGTGTAGTCTAGACACTCCACTGAGCTGAGGCGGGAACGGCCATCGTAGCCACCAATGACATAGATCCGATCGTGTAAGGAAACTGAGGCCACATACCGTCTCTTCCGAGTGATGCTCTGCATTTGGGAGAGAGGGACAATGACATTCAGCTGGGCAGGTCCCAGCCCCACCTTTTCTTCTGCAGCCTTCCTATTTTTATTTATTTATTTATTTTGCTTCTTCTTTGCAACCAGAAACTCCCTTGTGGCTAAGGTTCATCCCAAAGGGGCTAGATGGTGCTTGCCTACAGAGTGAAGTGTTTCTGCCTCACTCCAAGGTTTACAAAAGATTTCCTGGCTTCCTATTGTCTTTCTTTTGAGGCACTGGACTAAGAGACTGACTATCCTTTTCTGACTGTGGCACACATTGTACAGCCTAAATGGGGGTGGCCAGCTAAATCTGATACATGGCTACTGATATATATATCAGTATATATATTTACATGATACTGATATAATGAAACCTTCCCCTCTCAACAGTCAAAGACTAAGCTGGGTGTGTGGTGGTGCATGCCTATAGTTGTCAGCCTGAAGCAGGAATGCCGTAAGTTTAAGGTCAGCCTGGGCTACACTCTGAGAATCAGGCCAGCCAGGGCTATACAGCAAGACCCTATCTCAAAAACCAAGCCAAGCATGGTGTCTCACATGTGTATCCTGGCATTCAGGAGGATGAGGAAGAAAACTTTTAACTTTGAGGCCATCCAGGCCTACAAAGCAAGACTTAGTCTTAAGGGGTGGGGATTAGCAAGACGGTTCCAGGAAGTTAAGGAAGGAAGGAAGCCTGTAAGCCTGAGGCCAGCCAGGGACACATATCGTAAGACACTGTTTCAAAAGACAGACAAACAAACAAACAGGACAGCAAAATGGTTTGGTGGGAAAAAGTGTTTGCTGGTAAGGCTAATGACCCAAGTTTGATCCTTGAAAAATTGTTGTCTGACTTCCACACACATGGTATGGCACAGACAGGCGCGCGCGCGCGCGCGCACACACACACACACACACACACACACACACACACACGTAAGAAATGGGGAAAACCCAAGAAACAATCACTACCACCCAAAGAAAAGAAGCCCAAACATTTACTGTATCCCTGACTATACACACAGCATGGTGGAACAGGCACTGCGCCATGCTGAAGCCTTTCTGCTCCCACAGTTGATCATTTATGAGCTAAGTCAGGAACCAGTGACATTGAAACTCTGCCGAGAGTGGTTCCACCATGACTTACTGGCAAAAAGCTCCACTCCTGAGTCTTGGGATCATATTTCTCGACCACATCAATAGGAGACTGCTGGCTTCCGAAGCCCCCAACCACCAGAAGCACTTCATTGGCTCCTAAGGACAAAGGCAGGAAAAGGCGGTTACTACATCCTGGCTAGGCCACTTCTTACAGGGACACGGAAGTGAGTGGAGAGGTTCAGAGAGGCTGAGGGTGCACCTAGGGCCTCAGTGTTCTAACCCTAACCACTCCTATACCACATTTAAAAATGTTTATTTCGGGGCTGGAGAGATTGTTCAACGGTTAAGAGCACTGACTGCTCTCCCAGAGGTCCTGAGTTCAGTTCCCAGCAACCACATGGTGGCTCACAACCATCTGTAATATGATCTGGTGTCCTCTTCTCGCCAGCAGGAGTTCATGCAGGCCAGGAGTACATTAAAAAAAATTTTTTTTCAGGCTGGGTGTGGTGGTGCATGCATACTCTGGAGGCAGAGGCAGGTAGATCTCTGTGGGTTCGAGGCCAGCCTGGTCTTCAAATCAAGTCCAGGACAGCCAGGGATCTGTAACACGGAAAAACTCCGTCTCAAAACAAGCAAAGGCCGGGCGTGGTGGCGCACGCCTTTAATCCCAGCACTCGGGAGGCAGAGGCGGGCGGATTGCTGTGAGTTCGAGGCCAGCCTGGTCTACAAAGTGAGTCCAGGACAGCCAAGGCTACACAAAGACCCTGTCTCGAAAAACCAAAAACAAACAAACAAACAAACCCCCCCCCCCCAAAAAAACCCCAACAACAACAACCAAAAAGACAAAAAAAATTTTTAAAGATTTTATTATTCTGGGGGGCTGGAGATATGGCTCAGAGGTTAAGAGCACTGCCTGCTCTTCCAGAGGTCCTGAGTTCAGTTCCCAGCAACCACAAGGTGGCTCACAACCATCTATAATGAGACCTGGTGCCCTCTTCTGGCCTGCAGGTGTACAGGCAGAGCAATATGTACATAATAATAAATAAATCTTTTTAAAAAAATTTTATTATTCTGTACACATTGCTCTGCCCGCATATTTACCTGCACTTCAGAAGAGGACATTAGATCATAGATGGTTGTGGGCCAGCTTGTGGTTGCTGGGAACTGAACTCAGGTCCTCTGGAAGAGGAGTCAGTGTTCTTAACCTCGGAGCCACCTCTCTAGCCCCCAAAAACAAAATTTTTATTTCAAGGCTAGGTCTCACTAAGTTGCTCAGGCTAGCCTTGACTCACTCTGTGTATAGCCAGGCAGGCCTTGAACTTGCAAGCTTTGTCTCAGTCTCCTACACAGCTACCTTCCAAGCTTGTGCCACCAGGCCCACCCTGGATGCCTTTGTATCTGCCTGAGAAATAATCTAATATAGAATCGTATAATAGGAAGGTACCTATTTTTTATTTTGTGTGACCATGTATTTGAGAGTGTGTGTGTGTGTGTGTGTGTGTGTGTGTGTGTGTGTGTGTGTAGGCCATGGCTCCCCTCAGTGTGTCTGGTCCTATATTGCTCTCTGCCTTATTTTCTGAGTGGGTGTCTTGCCACCACCCCTGCCTCAGGAAAGTGCTTCTTTCTGAGGCTGTAACTCTTCAGAATCTGAATCTCTGAAATGCACTCATCACTATGAAAAAAGTCCTGGGCCCCCAAGATGGCTCCATGGGTAAGAACGTTTGCTGCTAACCTTGATGACTTGAGTTCAATCCCAGAACCTACATGGGAGAAAGGGAGAACTGACTCCCACAAGTTGTTCACATGTGCACCCTCAACACACAAAATACATGCTAAAAAGAACAAAGAAAGCCCTGCCGGGCCTGGTGGCACACGCCTTTAATCCCAGCACTTGGGAGGCAGAGGCAGGTGAATCGCTGTGAGTTCGAGGCCAGCCTGGCCTACAAAGTGAGTCCAGGACAGCCAAGGCTACACAGAGAAACCCTGTCTTGAAAAAACAAAAAAAGGAAGAAAAAAAAGAAAGAACTTTGGGTTACAGAGCAAGACTCTATTTAAAATTAAAGGGGGAGGGAGGAAGAAAAAAGAAAAGGGGGGAAAAAGAAAAATGAAAAAGTTGGGGCCAATAAGCCTAGCCTGTGAACCTCAAGTCTGATTCCCCAGGACTCCTTTTGGAGAAAAGAGAACTGACTCTTGCAAGCTGACCTCTGACCTCTACAATAGATAATAAGGAAAGGGGGGAAAAACCAACCACCAAAGGCAGCTATGCATACATGACTCAATGTGCCACAACACCCCACTGAACAGCTGTACTATACAGCCCACCCAACCATTCGCTCTTCTACAGATGGAAATGGGTTTGCATTTAAAAAAAAATATTGACAATTTCTGATAAATGCACTCATTCTTACACACTGGATACACTGGTAACTATCCCCTTACCTCCATTCCACTTAGGCTACCCTAAGGTACTTAGGATAAAGGCAGTGTATGGTTTATGTATTTCCCTTGTCTCAGCAATATGAATATATTTAATACTATTTATATGATTAGAAAATGGTTACTATATATTATAATTTTTAAAAAATGGATGTGGTGACTTATGTCTGTAATCCTGGCGCTTAGAAGGCTAAGGCAAGAATACCTGAGTTCAAGGTCAGCCTGGTTTACACAGTGAGTTCCAGGCTAGCCTGGCTAAAGAATAAGAGCCTATCAGCCTTTAATCTCAGCACTGGGGAGGCAGAGGCAGGAGGATCTCTGTGGGTTCGAGGCCAGCCTGGTCTACAAAGCGAGTCCAGGACAGTCAAGGCTACACAGAGAAACCCTGTCTCGAAAAAACCAAAACAAAACAAAAAAACAAAAGCTTGATTATCAATATCCTAATATACATTAATTCTAAAACCAAACATAAGAAAAGGAAAAAATAAGACATTAGGACTGACAAGATGGCTCAGTGGTTAAGCGTGTTCCTAGAGCCCAATGGTGGCTCACAACAGTCTGTGGCTCTAGTTCCAGGTGACCTGATGCCCTCTTCTGGCCTCTGTGGGCACTGCATCCATGCAGTACACACTAGCAGGCAAAGACACAAATATGTAAAATAAAAATAAATCTTTAAAAAATAAAACTAAGGGCTGGAGAGATGGCTCAGCGGTTAAGAGCAGAGGCTGCTCTTCCAGAGGATCCAGGTTCAATTCCCAGCATCTGCATGGCGGCTTACAATTGTCTGTAACTCCTGATCCGGGGGAATCTGACTCCCTCACACATACATGCAGGAAGAACATCAATGTACATTAAAAAAACAAAAAACAAAAAAACAGTTATTAAAAAAGTAAGCGATGCACTACCGCATAGATATAGAATAAGTGATAATCTACAAAATACTTTTGCATAGTGGCAGGAAGGCTCTTTTTGTTTTGTTTTGTTTTTTGATACAGGGTCTCTCTGTGTAGTCTTGGCTGTACTGGCCTCACTTTGTAGACTAGGCTGGCCTTGAACTCACAGAGATCCACCTGCCTCTGCCTCCCGAGTGCTGGGATTAAAGGCATGCGCCACCATGCCAGCTTTTGGTTTGTTTGTTTTGTTTTGTTTTGAGGAAGGCTCTTTTAGCAGAGAAGTGAGGAGAATAGGGAACAAGATAAAAACAGCTGAGCATTTACTCTGCAGCCATGCTTGGTATCTTCCCAACAGCAGATAGAAAAGAAACCAAACCTCATTTCAGGGGTAAACACACAGGATCAAGTAAGTTTGCTTGAGACAGGGTCTACTATATAGTCCTGGATGCTCTGGAACTCACTATCAGAATTAGGCTGACCTTGAACTCAGAGGTCAGAGTGATCAGCCTCCTGAATATTGAGGTTAATGGTGTGTGCTGCCAATACTCAGTTAGGACCAGATAAATTGGTATCATCAGTTAGGCGCTGGTGGGGCTTATATTTGACTTATGTCTGTTTGCTAACATATAGCATTTATGTGACAGTAATTATCCTAGCCTTTACCTAAGTTTCTTCATTTAATTGTTCTGTTTCAGAGCTAGGTGCTATGTTGATTCCCAGTTCACAGATAAAGCTATTGAGGCAGACAGATTAAACTTCCTGTCTAGGGTAAATAGTAAACAAAAATCTGTACCACAACTCTGGTATCAAAGGTCAGGGTTTTGTTTTTTTGTTTGTTTGTTTGTTTTTGTTTTTTGCTTGTTCAGTCTCTCATGCTGGCTTTCAGCTTTCTATGCGTCCAAGAACAAACTTAATCCTTAGCCTGAGTCTACTTCCTGCCACAGTCTATGCTTATGTTGTGCTGGCGACTGAACCAGGTACTGGGAAAGCACTCTACCAACTGAGCTACACCCAGGTCTAAGCCCTTTTTAAATGCTGGAACAGAAATTTAATGATCATAGTATGTGATAGCTTATAAAATCTAACTTAATCGCCAATAGTTATGTGACATAAAGACGTGCTCAGATCAAAGGAAATCAAAGCTTAAAATGGCAAAGACATGTCTAAAGAGATTAAAAGCAGGTGTGAAACACGTCCACTGTATCCATTACAGATGGTATTTCTAATGATATCATACCATCTGAAAAAGTCACTGAAAGACTCCCTCGTTCTGCCAGGAATGCCAGCTTACCTAGACGGGCTCTTGTCCGGGGTCCTTGCATCTGACTCCGAAGTTCAGGCCTCAGGTGAAACTTCTTTGCTTCGTCAACTAGATCTCTGCACTGTAAACTACAGCGGATGAAAGGCTAAAATACAGAAGACAGGAGTGAACCAGCCATTTCTAATATTGTAAGAATATGAGGATGCATACAAAGAACCAATTTACTTATGCAGACACAAGAACAGAATGATTTGTACAATTTTAAAGAAGCTGAGCGTGCTGGCTTCATGTCTGCAATCCCAGCACTTGGCAGGCTGAGACAAACAGATTTCTGAGACTTCAGGACAACATAGGGCTACATGCTGACTTGTAGGCCAGGCTGATCTAGAGTGAGACACTGTCTCAAAAAGGCAAGACACATACTCCCTCTCTCTTCTGGAAAAATGTCTTCTCTGAAATAATTTCCCAAAGCTTTCTTGCCTTCCCTCCCACCTTCTCACTCTCCTCTCCTTCTTCCCCCGCTTTCATCCTTTCTTTCTGACAGGGTCTCCTGTAGCCCAGGTTGGTCTGAAACTTATAACATAGCACAGGATAACCTGATGCTTTATCTCCTTTATCTCCCGAGTGCTGAGTTACAGGCATGCATTCATCACTAGCCCAGCACCGTAGCCATATCCCATGGTGCTCTAGGTCGGTGGAGATGGCAAATTGTGGTAAATTTTTTGCCATGTAAGCATGATGACCATCACAAGAACCCACATGAGCCAGGTATGGTGGCGCACACTTTAATCCCAGCACTTGGGAGGCAGAGGCAGGCGGATCACTATGAGTTTGAGGCCAGCCTGGTCTATAGACTGAGTTCCAAGACAGCCAGAACTACACGGAGAAACCCTGTCTCCA